>NC_051273.1:9133303-9733303 GCF_015220745.1 Sebastes umbrosus | reverse complement strand
TTATAACATTTTGGTCACCTTAAAATGTCTTTCGTTCGTGTTCTTGTGAGACTGAACCAAAACAGTAAAGTTATGGGCCGTAAAACCAATGAGCTGAGAGTCATATATTAATCCTCTGTGGGTTTGTCTCTTGCCTTTTCTCCCTCCTCCCCGCTCTCACTGTGTCCCAGGTGATAAATGCCATCGAGCAGGACTTCAGGCTGCCAGCTCCCATGGACTGTCCGGTGGTGCTGCACCAGCTGATGCTGGACTGCTGGCAGAAAGACAGGAACGCACGGCCAAAGTTCCCCGATATTGTCAGCATGTTGGACAAAATGATACGCAACCCTGCATCTCTCAAAGCCGGCACCAACAACGTCCCCCCTGGGTGAGTAGAGATACGAACTCATTTACATACACAAACACACTCATCCTGTCTCAGTGAAACACTATTTTTGTCTCTCCTATTGTATCCGCTGTCTGCAGTCCTCCCCATCATCCCTTGTTAGACCGCGGAGCTCCAGATCTGAGCAGGGTGAGCTCTGTGGAAGACTGGCTGGCTGCGTTGAAGATGACCCAATATCGAGACTCCTTCCTGGGCTCGGGCTTCACTTCCTTGCCGCTCGTCACACAAATCACGGCCGAGTGAGTCTACCCGTTTAACTGCCTCTCTGTTTTTGTGTGTCTGTCTCTTCCTGCCTACGTCTCACACTGCTCACCTGCCAAGTCGGTGTCTTGTTAGTTGGACAACTGGCAGGGCGGCTGGTTGGCTGTCTGCTGGTCCATGTGTACGCCAGTCTGTCTCTCTGAACAATCTCCCAGACTTTACTTACTTCTATCCTTTGTTCTTCTTTTCATCATGATATAAAATACAATTACAGAACATCAATGTAACTCTGTCAGATAAACTGTAATTGCTGTAAACAATTTGAAAATGAAACTAATGACAAGCCTCTTTCCTCCAAGTGATATTAGTGATGCTGTTGTTTCTTTAAAGATTTCATGTCGCTATTTCATGTACCTGGCGTACCTGGTGTTTCTGCTTGTGGTTTGTTCTCTCTTTGAATCTAGTGAATGTGTTGGAAGCAAGTTTTTTAATCAGCATTTCACTCCTTTCACCATCTGCCATTGTGAGAAATTCTGGGGGTTTTAGCTTCATTTACTAAGTATAATGCAGTGTGAGGATGCATTGTGTCGTTAGCTATTTAAAGAATGGGTCGATTGTTGCTTTTCCTGCCTAAACAGGCCGGTAAACGAGGCTTCTCTCTGAGATGTGGCCACTTCTCCTGCCATTATCTTTGACCGAGGCACAAACCCCAGACCTGGAGCTGTTCCCTGTCTGCTACACTGTGGGTCAAACATAGAGGATGAGTTTCCCCACAGGGATTAATTAAGTATACTTTAACATAGCACCAGTGTGGAGACGGCAGATAAAGCCACACAGAATTGACTCTGTGCCACTGAACTGTATTTAAAACACTTTTAATGGATGAGGAACAGCTACTCAGGGATGAAATAGGCGTTAAATCTTTCTGACCAATTTTTCCTTGTAATTAAACTAAACTAAACTTAGTAACACAAACTAATGTTGTGTTGTGTGAGTTAAATTATAATTTAAAATTCAGGCCTGTGTAGAATCCTATGAAGAGTCATCTGCCCATATAGCCCATATAAAGTGATGTATATGATGTTATATAGGCTAAATAGGTATGTTGCTCTGCGCGTCGCTCGTTTTACTACTTGCTTCGGCCGTCCGTGGACTATCATTACAAATGTATTTGTATGAGGTCAATGACAAACGTAATCTACGACAAAATACGTTTCCTTCCAAACATAATTGAGAATGCAGTTTAGTTGTATGGGAAGGTCATTTTTAGGAGATAGGGCTGACAAATACCACCTTTAAAAGTGGCTGAAGATGATGCAACCTCACATCTGTGCCTCTCTCCGTGTTTTTCCAGAGATCTTCAGAGGATTGGCGTGTCTCTTGCCGGACACCAGAAGAAAATCCTGACCAGTGTTCAGTCGATGACGCACAACGTCGATGACCAGTCTCCTACTGAATCTGTGTAACCACACAGGGGAGTGACACAGTACGAGATATTTGACATGTGTACAGTCTGAACGAGCAGGCTGTCATCTTTACACTTCTTGTTTTACCCACATACACTTCAGTCTTGGAACTCTAAACCACTTTACGTGTTTTTAAACAATCACTTTGGCCATTTGTGTGTCTGCGTGGCCTCAGCAGGTCCCTCCTTCAGTCATTGGACGGACTTCTCTCACACCATTTAGCAAATTGATTTAAACTAAATGCCTCTTGGAGGGAATTCAATGCAGAGTTAGTGCTAGAGGAAAAACAAGGCAGACATGATTTGTGACTGCAAAAGCAAAAAAAAAACTAGTGTCTGGACTTTTCTGTCGGGGACAATCACAAACCCGCCATTCCCTCTCCCACCAAAATCTCCCTGCAAGATTACTCACATCAGTGAAATCCGCAGACCAGTTTTTACCAGCTTGACTGTTTGAGTCAAGGGCGACATGGCCTGGTTTTTATGTAAGGATATATCACACAAACGCTACTGTGAAGAGGAAACTGACATTTATATGAAGGGACACAAGCTGGACTAAAAGGCTGACAAGAGGTCTTTTAAAACAGTGTTCCTGGAGACCCATCGTAGGCTTCGTTATCTCCAGTATGTCTTGTTGAGACTACTTCAGTGTGTTGGTGAAAATTGCTACCATTTGAATCCAGACAAGAGCCAACAGTTAAATGGGACTTTGTGAATCCATCTTCATATTGAAGAGTCTGTACATATTATGATATGGGATGTTTATTTCCTGTTTGCTTTCACTTTTTGCCAACAGTATTGAACAATTAATTGCCACTGGAGTATTTTGTGAGCTCTCTATGATTATCTTCCTCCGCCTGATTTGTCACTGGAACAAACTTTTGTTGTGGACTGCAGACAAAAAAAATTGGAAAAATAGGTTCTATTTTTTGTGCTTTCCATGCAGCAAAAGGAAAAGATAAACTCCTCCACGCAGTAAGCTATCAAAGCCTGGCCTACTTAAAATACTTAATTCAGAGGCTACTCATAATGGATGATGTTTTACAATCAGCACATACACCCCATGAGTAAAGGCAATTACAGACTGGGAAACAGAAAGAAAATCAGATAAAGACATATTAAACCATAGCAGTGTAATAAGTCTAGGAAGCAACTGCAGACTTCAAAGTAAAGAAGAAGAGCAGACTGCAGATATTGAGTCATTACCAGCTGCTGAGACGCACCTGTTGTGAACACACAGCAGTGGCCAGAGAAAAGGTATTCTCATCCAATGTTCTTGTGATTTGGCTGCAAATCCTAAAGCCGACTGCCAGTCAGGCATTAATACAACGCATGGACACACCAGAAATCCAATGCTCATGTACTGTCCACGCATGAAACAAATCTCATTTCAGTCAAAACGGTATGGCCGCCGTCCAGATGGTAATCGCTCTACAGCAGGCAGCCAGGCAGGCGGGGCCTTTGTATCAATTCATTTTTTCATTCATTGGCTGCCGGATATGTCACTGTTGTCAGAGTCTGTTTTGACAGCCGCATTTCCTCCCGATTGACATCAGTGATTAATACTGTCGCGTCAGTTTGCAGATGAAACGACATGAAGTGACTTATCCACGTTCACATCAGCGGACAGCAACCTTTTCCATGGTGGGTGTTACGCAACACTAATTTACAAGCGGCAAAGACTGATTTCTCAGACAAGTCAGAGGAAAGATAGTGAAATACAAAATGCTGGGGGGGTCAAGAAGGATATCGCTGGCGTATTTATCATGTTTTGGTGCCGAAATGTGATGTTTGACTCACTAGTCTTCACAAAATATATTAGTATCAAGAAGGCCTGATCTCACTCTGGGGCACACTGGTGGAGAAGCACTGGGAGATCTCTTTTATCTCAACACTGAGCAGATTACCAGCTGCGAAACAACAGCAGGCTCGCTCCGCCTTTAGCCCAAACCTCTGGTCATGCGTGTGCCCCCACATCCCGAGGATTACCAGTCTGCAGCCCTGATTGGATGTCGTGATTTTTATTTGTCATCCCCTCGGAGCCGTGTGCTCACAATGACAGAAGTGACAGTATTTAGTTGTTTGCTTTCAACACGTTTTTTTACTGCTGACACGTCCTACAGGACGACGTGTTTGTGTTTGTCTCACACCAATGCTCTCCAGCGCCGGGACGGCCCAAACTCTTTTATTTATGTGACATTGAGAGGTCCGCGACTATTTTAAACATTTCAGTTTCCACTTTTCTGGCAAAACTCTGCTCTGCCAGCATGACCGGAATTGAATTTGTTGCCCAGAAACGATAGCATATTGAACATTTTATTAGGAGGTATTGAGATCAACTGTCAGTGGTTCGGAGGCGTAATTCATTGTAAATAGATGCCGGTGGGAAAACAGTTTCGGCGCTGGCTCGGGGAGAGAGATGAGTGTGCCTAAAAGCTCATATTGAACGCCATCTAAACAATATCACCCAGAAGAAATAAAAGCTATCAACACAGGCAGGCTTCTTAATACATTACGTAACATGTAGCTAAGTGTGATGTGTCTATCCTTTGCTTCATTTTTTTCTTCTATTTAACAAGGTTAGATGTGAGCTTTCAGAGGCATTTCACATGTCCCTGTGTCAGTGTTCGTGAAAAGACAATGAAGGCGTAAATGATCTACAGCACGTCTTGTATTTATACACCGACGTGTTGGTTTGAGCACAAAGAGAGGATTTCTCAGGAACACAACAGTTTCGTCCACATTGCTGCATAAAACGGGATCGTTTATTGTTAAATCATGCACTATATGAAAAGATTAATACAAGATGAAGTGCTTTAAGAGTTCATGGAGAAAACTGTGTTTGATGTTCGTTTGCTTATTAAAAGTTAAATCCACCCTAAATCCAGCCCCTAAAAGTGAGGAACATGTTACTAAATCCTTTGAGAGTTTTCTATTTGTGTATGTGAACTAGACTCGTATACAAGAAAACAGAGAGATACACTTTCAGGCAATGAACAGTAGCCAGAGTTAATACACTTTATGATTATATCAATGCTGAATGTCGGGCGCATTTTTGTACTTCAAGGCTAAATTACATTTTTTAATCTTTTTTATTGAAAGTAGGACGTTTTGACATCATGCTTTTAAAATGTTTCTCTTTTTTTGTGAAGGGTCTTATGTTAAAAAAACAAAATCACCAAGCTTCCAATGAAAGTCCATCCTTGAAATTTTTGCCATTCTTTATTATTTTTTTCTATTTTACAGCATATTTTGCTCTAATACACTGTAGACTTTTTAAAGATTCAATATTTCCCTATGAAACTAGCTGTGTCCCAATGCCATACTACAGTACATGCTACAATCTTAGCAGGTTTTAAGTATAGATGGAGTAGTGTGTTCACGCTGGAAATGTGACAAGTATACTCAAAAGATCTTGATTTTTGAGCTGTTATTGGACTCTTGACATTTGAAAGTTGCAGTTTTACTGACATGCGTCGGTGCATGTATTCAGTGTTACTCGCCAAAACTCTTTGTTTGTATCCTCGAGGTATAACAAGCACGTTGAATGTATTTTCTTTCCTTATAGACCTTTTCATTGCCATTCTGTTGCTAGGGCAACAGCTTTGGTCCAAGTTTACTTCCTGTCTGCATTAACAAGCATTGCAACAGGAAGTACATTTAAAATGTTTATGTTGTCAAGTTTGAAACGGTCTACAGAACACATTATATTAGTTTTAACATTTTAAATCTGCCTTTTTTTTTACTTCTAGGTTGACTTGCTTACTGTCTTCTTCTTCTTCTCTGCCTTTCACTAGCGCAATGCAGCATTTCTTGGCACATTATCACCACCTGTGTTTAAAATGTACAGTAGTAATGTGAAACTTATTGGCAGGAATGTGAATCATGTCACCCATGTGCCTGTGCATGTGAAGAAAAAATGGACACCACCACTCAAAAAGTCCAGATGAGATTCAAGGCACTTTTGATTGCACTTCGTCATGACATTGTTGGCCAGACCTTGGTTTTCTGGGCGAACTGCAAATCAGGATCGGCCCTCCTCCAGTCCACAAGGAGGTGGTAACGAAGCTGAAGCTGTATGGTAAAACTTTAGTTTCAGTTTAGTTACAACCATAACAGTTTAGCTGGTGTTAGCTAGGCTAACCTCCATCTCCAAAATTGGTTTGAACAATCAGATTTCAGTCCGTCTTGAATGCTTCTTGGACGCATTTACACTTATCTTTCTTGAGATCAGATAGCTATCCGATCCTAACGTTGAGTGTAACTGGGGTCGTTGTCTAATGGAAAAATTAATGGTTTTACTTGCAGAACCAGGAGCACCGAAATATCTTCTCCCACCTAACATCTCTACAGTATATAGTATTGGTTTGGGACACAGCTACTGTACTAAAGATGAAAGATTCACCCATGAATATCCTTTAAGGTTTCTCTATTTATAATACGTGTTGTTTATTAGGACGTCATTTTGTTATGAAGTGTTGCATGATACTTTAGTGTTGTGTGGAAACCCGCTGCTCTGAAAAAGGTTGGCGTATACATCTGCATTTTTGCAGCCGCAATGCATTCTGGTCTGCTGGGATTTCTGTCAATGGGGACGGCTATGATGAATTTCTCATTGTTGAACGGCGATACAAATGGCAGCTGCAGACAAAAGCCCTCGCTCTCTGATTCCGAGGGACTGACACCGAAACCTGGCATTTACTGCAGATGTTTTAGATAGAGAACTCCATTCAGACTCCACTCTAACTGTGCTTGAAATATGTCAACATGATGTTGCATTATATTTGGCCAATTAACCACTGAAATGGGAAAGTATACACAATAAAATAGGCCCAGAAATGCAAGGTGTGTCACCTGAAGGACCTCTTAAGAGCTTTAGGGTGGATTTATCTTTTAATTGCAGTTCTTTTTCTGGAGGCTGGACCGACTCGGCTGCTTCTCTCCTCTCCTGTTGCTCTGGTGTAATAGATACTGTAGGAGAGGCTGGAGATGAGAGGGAAAAAAGTGAAAGGGAATAGGTAATAGAAGGGGCAAGAGGAGAAGGGAAGTAGAAGAGAGGAAAAGGAGGTGCGAGAGGCAGAGCTCGACACTCGTGTTTGAATAAAAATGAGGCTGGGTGTGGAGAGATTACTCTTTCTCTTTTTGTCTCCCTCTCTCTCCCTGCTCTACCCGGCTGTCCTCTTTCTTCTCCTAATGCCCACAACCTCTCTGCACAACTCACTCTGCTGCTTCCAGTCTGCTTCTCCACCGACTAACAGTGTGAAGGCAAGCAAGTTCAGTTTTACTCTTAGGTGCACTATTTAACTTATATCTTTTAATGATGTATTGGCAAGTATCAGCTGTGGGTTTTCATGAGAGCATTCATCCCAAAACTGTGAAGGTAAAGGTCTTCTCTACCCAAAAATGAAGGGTTTATCATCTCATTTTAGCCTCCATGTGTTCAGTCATGCACGGTGTTTCATCAAACTAACCTGAACTAAAGCAGCCTGGCTGTAAACACTCCGTGGACATGCAGAAAAAGTTTTTTTTCCTCCTTTTTAATTATTTAATTTTAATTTATTTGATTTCCTATATTGCTTGCCATACTTTTCAGTATGTATGTATTGTATATTGGTTTCTCTTGAAAAAAGAAAAACAGCTCAGTAATCAGCTGTAGTCTGCCTTTCTCTGTTTACCTACAATACTGTTATAGGTGTTACTGCTCATATAGTCAGAGCATCCCACTGTAATGTATTATAATGCTGTAATATAATGTGAGTATGCCTGTGCATCTTTGTATGTGTGTGTGTGCGCGTGTGTGTGCGTGTGTGTAATATAATGTGTGTGTGCTGTTCAGTGTGCAGTTCAATGTTTGTACAACGTGCGTGTGTGTGTGTGAGTTTGTAGCTGTTAACTTTCTGAGTCTTACATTTACAATGCACTGTTTGTCAATAAAGAAGACAAATCAATCAAACTGATCAGCTTTGGTAATCAATTAACAAGCTCAAGATGAAGGACAGAGAAGAGGAAATTGAAGGGTATGCCTTTATATTCTATATATTATGAAGGTAACAAAAACAGCCCCTCTAATGCTCACTAATAACTAACTAACTGACTGCACTCTTTGTGGGTTTTGATAGCCTATAAATCTAACATCTTAACATTTTCTTAGGTTATTTGCAGATACGAAGTTTTGTATGATGTGTTTTATATTGTGCATGTAATGGTTTTTAAAGGTCCCATATTGTAAAAAGTGAGATTTTCAGGTCTTTTACATTACAAAGCAGGTTTAAGTGCTTTACAAATACTGGTAAACTATCAAAACGCTCAATATACGGAGAAATACACGCGTTTGAAACAAGCTGTTAGGATTTCTGTCCATTTGTGATGTCACAAATATACACTATTTAGACCATTACTCGGTTTTAAACGTAAACATTCTAATTGTGTCCCAGTTTATTTCCTGTTGCAGTGTATGTAAATAACATAAGCTGACAGGAAGTAAACATGGACCCAAATTGTTGCCTAGCAACGCAATTCCGTTGCATTCCATTGAAATGCACTAAAATGGAGCGTTTCAGACAAAGGGTGAATACAGGTATATTCAGGCAGACAGTATGAGGAAAATAATGTGTTTTTTTAACATTACAGCATGTAAACATGTTCTATTAGAAACACTTAATGCAAGTATGAACCTGAAAATGAGCACGATATGGGACCTTTAAAGTTTTACGGGTTTCTGGCAAAGTTGTGACTTGGGCTGTTTTTTATTGAATTGGGCAGCTTTTAAGATGTGATTAGGTTGGAAACTGGCAATCTGATCTGGCAACACTGTTGCATTCACAACTGGTAGAGAGATGATAAGTGCTGCTATGAGCTGAGCTGACATGCTGTGTGTATATATTAAAGCTACTGGAGAATTAGGTCCATAACCATGGTGGATGCTGAGTTTACCAACGGGTAATGGGACTTATGAGGTTTGCGGATGGTAAATACTTGTGTGTGTGATCATTTTAAACTGTTTCAGTAAGATGTAGTGTGGTGAAATGTATATGCCAATCACAATTAGCACACCCAGCTTGTTAATAGACTTTTAGATGAGAAAAACTGACTTAAAGAAACGTGTGTGTGCTCACTAAAGGATAGGACCAGAAGACCTTCCTTGGGTTTTTTCTGGAGAAGAGAAGATCCTGTTTTCGGCTACCACCACTTTGTCCAGCTGACTGCGTGAGTAATAAAACTGTTGCATGTGCTATATTTGTTCTGCTTGTTTTGCAAGTGAAATTGTCACAGAGTTTAAGATAGAGCTGCAACGATTAATTGACTAGTTGTAAACTATTAAATTAATCAGAAACTAT
This sequence comes from Sebastes umbrosus, assembly GCF_015220745.1. Classification (NCBI taxonomy): domain Eukaryota; kingdom Metazoa; phylum Chordata; class Actinopteri; order Perciformes; family Sebastidae; genus Sebastes; species Sebastes umbrosus. The sequence goes on along the minus strand of NC_051273.1, from coordinate 9,723,915 downwards.
TTTGATAATCGGTTTGAGTATTTTTTAAGAAAAAAAATCAAAACTTCTCTGATTCCAGCTTCTTAAATGTGAATATTTTCTGGTTTCTTTACTCCTCTATGACAGTAAACTGAATATCTTTGAGTTGTGCACAAAACAGGACATTAGAGGACGTCATCTTGGGATTTGGGAAGCACTGATTTATTTGTCACCATCACCATTTTAATACTTTTCTACATATTGGGTTTTAATAATGGCAGAAGATTTGAAAACAGAAAAAAAGTGGATGATTTTCCAATTATTATCATTATTATTATTAAGCATAATGCAGTTGGGTTTGTGGGACCCCAAACCATGAGAAAATATAGCTAATGTAAAAAAAAAATGACATCAGGTATTGAGGATTACAGACACATTGAAGTTTTCTAAATGAGGTCGCTTTAAGTCTACTCAGGACATGGCACATAACTGGGTAGGTCATATTGTTAATAAAAATAATAATAATGGGGCCACTCAATGTTCTTTGCTTGATGTTCACTACTGGAGGCAACATTAAGCCTATACCTGACACACTGTACGATCAATTCCTCAGTAGATTATAGAAGACAACTGCATACTGAAAAGTAATAAAAAAAGGTATTAAAACTCCATAATGAGTTCCACTTGTATGCCAGAAGACTAAATTAATCATTTATGGGAGTGAGACTCAGTTTTTTTAAATGTGAGTGACTCAAGTTTTTGACTGTAACTCTTTGTTGATGAATGGTGAAGTTTATAACCTGGGAGGACGACTTTGAATGATAGTGTGTAGTTCTCCTCAGAGCGTTATAGAGGCATTTACTACGGCTGAGCCCACAAAAAAATATACAAAAGCTCAAAAACCCACAAGGCGAGCTAAATTGAATCACATTTAAAGCTAGATTCACTAATAAAAGAAACCCATTACCTGACAGCCTGTGGAGTCTGGTGCACTGTATTATTCAGAGAAGTGAGAGCCCCATCAATTCATATGAAACAGATTAACAGCACAGGAACTATTGCAAATTGCTAATGAGTGCCATAAATACACGTTAGCAGTGTAATTGACATAAAGCCGTTAACTGTAGCTAAGTGACAGGGAATGAAATTTGATTACAATAAAGTGTGGTCTGCGAGTGAAAAGTATTAAATACTCTCTCCATTTGTTTCACTGAAGCATTGAATTGAAAATGCAAGTCAAACGCCCCGACAGCTAATCAGCTATATATTCATATCAACCTGTCCTCTAAAACGACCATTTAAAAAACAACTCATAGGAGGTTTTACTGCTCTGACACCTGTATGATTAAAGGAAAAGACATTGTCAACAAATCTTGTTAAAAGACCAAAACCAATTGATTCTATTGATATGAATCAAAGCCTGATGTACATGTGTATCTTCTGTGCCACTTGGCGACATGTTCCTTTATTACTATGGACATGGGAAATGTAGTTTATTTGGAGTCAATTCCTCATACACCATCCTGCTGCTGTAAATACTCACTACAACACCAAATGTTAATTAATCCGTGGCTGAGTCTGGATGAAGCATATAGGAGCTAACAAGGATGCTACACTGGAATGTAATCGATTACAAGCTCAAAATGTTGTATTTTTTTATCTAGTATTCCCACCATCTCTGACATATTCTGCCGTGTTTGATATTGTCTACCACCACTATGGCTCACACAGCTGCCCAGCAGACATACCCTTCATTGAAAATAATGGCCTTGCTCTGCACAATATCGGGCTTGACTGTTGCATGAAAGCAATCGGAGGCTTGCCAAAAAATGAAAACAAGTTGTTTAACCATTTGAACAAATGACCACTGCTGTCCTTTTTTGGTGAGGACAGCTGCACATCACGAAGAATACATTGAGGCCACGTAATTCAAACTTGTACAATTTCCATCCAGTTTTAGTGTAGTGTGTAGTGTAGAGCTGTGCAATTAATCAAATTTCAATGACAATTATGGCTTCTAACGATTATGAAAACAAGATAATTGACATAAAACGATTATTGCCGCATTTTGTTTCACAATGATGCTCTCGTTTTGTCTCGTGTTATAAATCCAGCGCACCCTTTTCCTTTACAGCGATGCGCTTTTGCTGTCTTGAACCACAGAGCCCGTCTTGTTTACCATGCTTTGTGGGTGTGACATCAACATTCATATCTATACAACCAATATGTTGATGATTAAATTGTTTATAAGAGCACAAAGTGCTCTCAGTCATGGCCAAGATAATCGTTATTATGATTTTTGCCATAATTAAGCAGCCTAGTATAGTGTTACCAATCCTCATCTTTAGGTTTTACTTATAGGTCATACTTTGGGTCAAGTCAAGTCAATTTTATTTGTATAGCCCAAAATCACAAATTTGCCTCAGGGGGCTTTACAATCTGTACAGGATACGACACCCTCTGTCCTTTACAGTGCGACCCTCTCATTGGATAAGGAAAAACTCCTCCCAAAAAAATCCTTTTAACAGGGAAAAAAGAAAAAAAATGGAAGAAACCTCAGGAAGAGCAACAAAGGAGGGATCCCCCTTCAGGATGGGCAGACGTGCTCTAGATGTCGTGTGTACAGAATAACAACATGATGAAAAAACAACGTACACAATCCATATGACAAATATTAATACATATAATGTGAACATATGTGAGAAGGTGGATCCAGGAGGATGTCAAGCAGCTTCCCGGCATCGCCAAACAGAAAGAGCCAGAACAACACGACCTCCTCTCTTTGCCAAACAGAGAGAGCCAGAGCAATACGACCTCCTCTCCATGCCAAACAGACAAAGCCAGAGCAACGCGTCTCAATGCCTTCAGAGTTTAAAGAAACGGACCAGAGCTCATATCTTATGGATGATACCGTGCGTGTCGCCCCACCCTCTGCTTCAAGGGTTAATGGCTTTCACTAGTAACCGACCAAAGAGTGTCAGAGGGGGGCACAACTGCAGGCGTGGTGGCATGACTTCATCACCGGTGGAAATGACAGAAAGAGGTGAAGATGAGAGAAGATGGAGGAGGGAGGAAAAAAAAGAAGATATTCTTTATGAAATGTGTGTTTGCTTGCGCGTGTGTGTGTGTGTTTGTCTCACATAGAGTGAGTCATCTTCACACAACCTCACCAACACAAATCTGTCTTTCCTCTCCTCCCCCAACAACCCCCCCGGATAAATAATTGACTCTCTCTTTCCTAACACTGGTCCACTGGTGTGAGGTATTTTGCTCTCCGGACTTTGTTCCTGGAGCTGATGAGACGACGTGATTCTTTCTCTTCTTCTCCGGCTCTGTTTCTTTCTCTTTTCATTCGCCTCTATCTTTCCCTCACAGAACTCTCTGCAGGAGAACGATGAATAGTGAGCGTTTTTTTTTTTTTTTTTTTTAAGGAATGAACGGTTATCTATTATTGAGCAGCAGTCAGCAGCAGCTATCTCTATCTACTAGGCTGCTAAAATAAATATGACACAGCACTGGAGAGATTTGCACAGATCTGAACTGAGCACCCTCTCTTGCTCTTGAGTTACACGTTTACCAGCAAAGCAAAAGCAAAAACCCCGAGCAAGATGGTATAGCTCAAAGCAACTAGTAAATAAAATGTTATTTTTGTGTGTGGCAACATTGCAAAAGGAGAAAGTAAAGATATATTTTGCCTGTCTTGTTTTTTAATAAAACGCTTGCTGAATGACTGAATGGAGAAGAAAGCTTGTCTGTTAACACCACTGTGAAATTGGTTCAGGTAGTTTTGCTTTCCTTTCTTTATATTTAGATGACGATACAGTATTTTACTTGAACGTCACTGTTTTATCCTCCATCCACTGACTTTTCCTGTTATTTTAGACTGTCCTTTGTTCCCCACTTGTCCAGCAATTGCCCTCAATGAGTTTCCTGCCTTCACTCACCTGATTAGTCTCCAGCATGCACGCTTGCCCCTTATTAGTCAGTTACCGCAGTATATATATTCTCTAGTGAACACTTACTACTTGCCTGATTAGCTGTGTTGCCTCTTTGTTGTAGCTTTCCACTCTGTGTTGTCTGCATTGGTTGTTTTTGACCACTCCTTGCTGCCTTTGCCATTTCTGAATTTGTTTGCTCATTCTGTAACATGTCTGTTGACAACCGTGAAAGTCTGGTTTACCTCAATTAAGACTGGTTAATCCCCAGAGTAGCTCTCTCTGTTCACTTCGGAGCACTGCTGCTTCAGTTTACACTTTTTACAGGACTAAATAAAAGATGATTTTGCGGCTTTGGATTTTCATAAATACACCTGACTGGTTCAAGAGACAACGTTGTTCAGAATAGCAACACAGAGGCCCAAGAGCCAAGTCCTTGGGGTGATACTTGCAGGTGAAAAGCCAGGCAGGATCACTACCTTGTGGAGTTGCCATCTGCAAGGTGCAGAGACGGGATCAGGAGCAGATTTCAGGCATTGTGGGACTTGGCGGTGGAAAGGCTAGAACGTGTAATGTCACCTCTCTGGGCATCAGAGGCTGGAGCTGGTGTGTGAGGTTGAGCTTTAGTAACTACATGAATGTGCAGTTGTTGGATTAGCACGATGCAGCGTTGGCTCGGAGGCAAATCTCCGAGGGTAAATCCAAAAATACAGACCTCTGCACTTGCAGAGTTGTAGTTTTACTGTAAATTTTGCACATCAAAGTATTTGCAGGTCTATGGGAGTACTATACTGCACATGTGAAAATAGTTGTACTGTGGAAACCACTTATAGTGATCACGTCTGTCCGAGGAGCTCCGGACGCTGGCAGCATGATGGGAGGCGGGCGTCGTTCGTCTGCATGCTGCTGCCCGTGCTGCGGTGGCGCAGAGCCATACTTGCCAACCGTACCTCAGATTTTCCTGGGAGACTCCCGTTTTTCATTGCCCTCTCCCGGTTTCCTGACGGGGTCACTATTCTCCTGTATTTCTTCTGATTTATGGTACATTTTCACACTTAACCCGTTTCTCGCACTGTGCAGCGTGTATAAAAAGAAAGCAGTCTATGCTCATTACACAGCGCAGTTTGAGCTCATGTTTGTGCTGCGCTCGCCGATGGGTTCAGCGCACATCCCAGCATGCAGCGCCCAAAGTTGGGCTTTGCACGACGTAGCGAAAAGCTGGCGTGGCGTGGCACAATCCATTGGAAATAATGGGGTTCAGAGTGCAGTGATGCCATTTTCATTCTAAGAAAAGACAATCAGAAAGTTTCATCTATTTCTGTAACACTATGTAAAGCAGAAGGTCATGTAAATATCTTGCATAAATAACCAATGTCAGTACCACTAGCAACCTTTCAGAAAAAAGGAACTAGCATTTGTGTCCATGAAATGAATTAGGTTTGAAGTCCTGTCTCAGAGTGCGTTTTATCCCATCACAGCCCAGCACCCTTGCTGACTTGACATCACTGAGCACGTCATTGTACGTATGACTGAATTTTAATTGCAGAGCAACTTTCTTTTGGCAAGCTTTGTCAAAGTCAGAACTGCAGTGTCTTGAGTGATCGCATCTGAGGTAAAGATTTTGACCTTTAATTATTGCACCCCATTAGGCCAATCACTTTAATTTGTAATTAATACAGAATGTGTGCAGCCAGCTTAATGTCAACCAGATTGTGGGAGTTTGGGCCCTTCAAAGTTTGACATTTTGTTCTTTAAAGATAGCCTCCAGTCAGACCAAAATCAGTTTAGCACTGGAAAACAATGTGAAGATGTTTCATCATCATGTATCAATGTATCATACAGCTTTAATCTAAATCAAACCTGATGACAAACCCTGTTTAGTTTAAAAGAACCCATGAAGCTCTGTGGAGAAGGTGAGGAAACAAGACGTGTTAAACAGTCAGGGGATTTCCAGAAACAACAACAACAGTGCTATAAATTTCTGTTGAAGAATGGCACTTGACCTCACTGACTTGCTTTTTTTTTTTTTTTTTTAAAACAACAGAGGTTTATGGCATTCCTGCCTTTTTGAACTGTGAAATTCCTCGTGAGACGTAAATCCCTTCCGACCTCATCATGTCCTAGTAAGAGCTTCAGTCCAGTGATTCACAGCATGGTCAGATGACTTTACTGGGTGTATATATATATAGTAAAGTTTGGGCTGGTATTGAATGTCTTAAAGTTGAATCTTCTCTTCAATCAGTTATGAAGTGTTTTTTCCAGAAGTACATGTATAATTCTTGTCAATGTAAAAAAAAACTCACAAATAACTTTTGGCCCATAAGGGGAGACAAAATGTTCCACTGAAACCCAGAAAAAAATGATTGTTTTTGGAAGGTCTGCCGGGTGTTTTGTGTCATATGAAGAATTAACATTCAAAGTGCAAGACTGAGCAATTAATTACAAAAAAAAATGTCTTGCTTTGCAATGTACTATTAATGAATTCAAGAAGTGTTGTCTTGCATTTTGACTAGATTCAACATATTACCAGATACAGATAAAATTATCAAAGTTTTCAGGGACTTGCTCTGAGCACCTTAATTTGAGAAATTTGAGTCGAACTTAACTTTGATGCTCAACTCTTTCAACTTCATCTGAACTTAATATTCCCCCCCTAAGTATTCCCTGAAGTAAATGCAGAGGTAAGATAAACAACTTTGCCTTCAACGTGGGTCAGTGCTACTTTGGGTTTCACACATTGACAGGAAAAGCAGAGCTAAACATCATGGCTAAATGGCTAAAACTTAATAAATAATGCTTGACAATGACGATATATTTGACTTCAGGACATCTCTGACTACATACATGCTGAAAATCAAACATTTTTACAATTTTAATTTTGTTATTTTCTAAAGTAGAGGTACCTAGAAGTGTATGATTCAACTTTATCCCATGGTCTAGTGTTAAAAAAGTTAACAAAAATCGCAATAAATCATAATATCGAATCGCAATACTTAAAATTCTCAATACATATTGAATTGGCACCCAAGTATCATGATAGTGTCAAATCAGGAGATAGGTGTATTGTTCAGCCCTAATAGCCAGGCCGGCCACGCATGCTTTTAGGGCATGTTGTGCATGTTAACGTGCCCCACTGGCTGGCTCACGGCCGCCGTTCTGCACTGCTCTCATACGGCGGTTACAGCTGATAACCGTGCAGAAGCGTAGCACCCACCCTCCGGTTCCCTACAGGTTAACACCGTTAGCTCTGTCAGCAGTTTTGCTGTCGTTTTCACTGTTAGTGCTGTTAGCACAGTTAGCTGCTAGCCGCCGGCTCAGTCATCGCCATGTTGAGAGCCGTGCAGAGGCAACGCTCCCGAACTCACATTTTTCACCTGTAAGATACTAGTAATAATACGCATTTTTAGTTGCTCAAGTAAAAGTTTAAATCCGTCTCAAAGGTCATAATATCACCATGCCATCTCTGCTCTGTCTGCATTTTCACACTTCTCTCTTCCTCTTTCCTCTTTAGTCCTCTCCATCTCTTCCTTCCTCCCACCTTATCCCCTCTTTACCTTCCTCTCCCCTCTCCGTTTCCTGCGTCCCATTGTTCTTTTCTACCCTGAAGCCTCTGAAGTTTAAATTTAGCCAGCGATTCTTCTGGAGGGATCAGTACTTGTGTTGCTTTCTGAGGACGCCCTCAGTGTTTGTAGGAAGTAGTTCAGTCTAATCTTATTTTTTACGGTGTGAGTCTTCTGCTGAGAATAGTTTTAAAGTAGGAACACGACGCAACCAAATACTGCTTTAAAACCAACACTGATCCAGTCCAAGTAGGGAACTGTGTGACCCACTGAAGGTTTAAATATCATCTCATGGAAGACTTTTTAAAAATGAGTTTCTTTGCTAATGTGTGTATTTCTGTTTCTCTCGATGTCTCATGGGCACAAAACAACAAACAGCGATATCCGTCTGAGAATAACCAACAATGATGTTGAATATGAAGACTGTTTTGAGATTATTCCAGATTTCATGTGCTATTTTGGGATTTATACATTATTATTACATACTTATAAAATTTGGAGGTTGATTACCATGGCAACGGTCGAAGCTTTGGGTCAGCCTTAGCTTACGCCTAAAAATATTTTGATTTCCATACGCACGTCCCACATGGATTTCCCTTTATAAATCCCATCAACTTGAAATATGGCAATATTAATCGATACTGACTCCATGCAGGCAATGATGGCGAACTCGGAGATAAAGGGCTATAAAAAGAAATGTCACCCAGTGTGAGATTGAAGTGCTTGTTGGAAGGGGTAGAGGCAAGGGAGAATATATTATTTGGTGAACACAGTGTGAGCTTTAGAAATGCCAAAATAGGCTACAGAGTGGCAGCATGTGATGGAGGTAGTGAATGCTGCTAGCTCAGAAGGTCGGATCCTCTCTGACATAAAAGTCGAAGACCACTTTTTTTATGTCAGCGAGGGTCCAACCTTCTGAGCTGGCAGCATTCACTGCCTCCATCACATGCTGCCACTCTGTAGCCTTTTTGCCGGCATCAACCCCCTTGATGCTATAATAATTGGAGAATCCCTCCGGGGTGTGGTATCGACGGTGGTGGAGTGGGGACACGGATATGCCAGAAGCACTGGATGACCCAGGTGTGTAATTTGTAGGCCCTTGTTTGCAAAGTAAATATGATTCCCGTAAACTGTAAAATTACGACAGAGGTAATATTTCAATTTATTTTACAACTGAGTTTCATCCTTCTGCCATCGGTGTCGCAGTTTCTCAATCCTCCAGTTTGCATATACATGGGTCAGAGTTACCGTGGAGATGAGCACATTCTCCGGACAAGTTTGTATTTTATAAATAATGTTTGCTTCTTTTGTGCCTACGCAATGTTTATAAGTTAAACTCTTTATGAAGGGGAATGTCACCTAAATCGCAAACACTTTATACTTCCAGCTCTATCCAAAGGTAAACAAATCTGTAAACCTTTAACCTCGCTAATTAACATGATATCTCATTTCTTTAATATGTACACAAATAGATACGTACTGTAACAGCACACGTTGTGGCTGTTACAGAACTCAGCTTAAAATTTGTTTAAATAAACTTAAGTGTATTCTTTGTTATCATGACAAATGACAGCACCATGGCTTTACATGCCAACCATGAGATTTCAAAACCAAAGTGGGGGGTGTTTGTTGAAATTTGGGTTTCAGAGAGTTACTTTCCTGCATTCTGGTGACTTTTAAAAAATGAAAATAACAAAAAAATAAGCTCACTGCAACAGCATTTTTATGTTAAATAGGCCTACTTTTAATTTTACTTTTAATTCTCAGGAAAGAACACTGAATAATTCAGCCCTCTGGCGTGAACTTCATTCATTCATTAATTTTTTGCTTCTGCTTGATTATTTCTTTCTCTTAGCTTTCTCCATTGCTCTCTCCTTCTCTCACTCACTGAAGGCCCTTTCAGACACAACGCGACAATGGCACCACTGCGCTCTGAAACCCGTTATTTGCCACACCACGGCGACTTTTCGCTGGGTCGAGCAAAGCCCGACTTTGGGCGCCACAGTGTGCGGTGAGCGCAGCTCAAACCATGTTTTGTTGGTCGCGAGCGTATATACGTATATATATATATCTATGGTCACGAGCAGCTCTCTTCCACCGGGAAACAGCATTTGATGTAGCTCTATTGTCATCTGACTGGAAACCGGTTGAGATAATGAAAAGGAAAAAAAGTTGTGAAAAACGGGAGAAGTGTGACCCTGGGAGACACACTTGACAGGAGTCTCCTGGGAAAATCCGGAGGGTTGGCAAGTATGACCATGGCCAAAGAGCGTGCCACCTACAGGAACCTAAGTTTACAAAAAGATATAACACTGCAATCCATGCTGTGAACTGATGGGTGATCTCTTAGCTATATCAATATATATCTTCTATATATATCATCTATCTAATGATGGTATGATCCATAACTTCATCTTTGCAACTTCAAAAACAGGCATTCTAGAGATACAAGGTTTTCTGACTGAAGCTGCAGTGGTGCGAGGAAGCCCCCTAACATGAAATCACACCGGTCTGATTCATTCAGGCTCCCTCATTGTCACCGCGTAACAGCAGCAACAACAACAGCAGCAGCAGCAAGGGGGAGGCAGCGCAGTGACACACACACACACACACACACACACACCCTGCAGTGAGCCTGCCACTGTGTTCAAGACTGCACGCACATGTTGATTTGATGATTTGACCATAAGAAGGAGAGATAGAGAGAGAGAGAGAGAGAGAGACTCAATTGTGTATCGCCATAGCAACGGGGGACTGTAGAAAAATCTGGTTCTCGCTTTTAATCTCTTTTTAAATCATCTTTGAAAAGATGGCTTAGTGACATTGTGTGTGTGTGAGTGTGAGACAGAGAGAGAGAGATACTCTGAGTATGAGAATGAATCTCTACAGTAATTGTGGCCTACGTGTCTCTCTCCACACCTTCTCCCCCTCACTCACACACTCACACACACACACCCTTCACTTCTTCCTCTTTTGTCAGCGTACAGATTTTCTCTCGGCGCCGGCCTTGTCTTTCTCCCTGCACAACGCCACGTTTCAGAATAGCAATCAGCCTGCCTCATTTGGCCCCTGTCTCCTCGTGTAGCAGAGAATACTTCTGCTCTCGAGTCAAAGGCTGCTCCCTGAAGACGTCTGGGCTTCCCTTCACAGGGTAAATTAGATATCTAAGTGTTTGGATGCTTTGTTGCAACTCTGGTGGTGAAAAGTCAAGATTAAAAACAAAAAAAAAAAACACTGACAAACACGGCAAAGTTGAACTTGAATAATGGCAGATTGAAATCCAATTTGCATCCTTTGTTGCATTTCATATCCTCTTCTCTCCTACTCTCCTACTTATCTCCATCTTTTCTTTTTCCTGTTTCCTATTCTTCAGTAAACAAATGTCAAGTAATGTTGTTGTAGTACAAATTTGAATTTCGGTTTCTGCTTGCAGCGATTGAAGAAGCCTACAGTTTTGCTGACATGAACATTGTAACTTCTCGAGGAGCAGCCCTTTGTACTACATCAGGAATGAGTCAGTGCCTGCCTCTGGTTTACTAATACGACCAACATGTGATTCAGGAAAATTATTAAAAATAGAAGAAATGCATATTTTAGAAGATGGTTTGCATATTTTTTTCTGTGTGTGTGTGTGTCTCAGTTGCAGGATTGTTGCATCATGTTAGAGTTCATCTAAGTGCTGAGCTCAGACTGACTCACACGCAGAGGGGCTCAGAAGGTTACTTTAAATTATAATCCGTTTTAAATTATTGATTGATTACCTAACACTTCAGTCAGCACAGGAATCTAATCGGATGACTCCGGTCAGCCATGAGTCATCGAACAGGTATTCACAGCTTTTCTTTCTTTGAGTTTCTATCATATATAGCTCTTTTAAATCTTCAGAAAGTATCGGTTGGTCTGCAGCTTCCCTTGTCTTATTTATCATCTTCCTCTTTAGAACAAAGTCTCTTTTTTTATGGTGTCTCTGTGTCTTGACATTATGCAGAGGCCAGGGCTGTGTGCTGCCGCTTTACAGTCCCCGGTCTTGTTAATATTTCACATGGTGAGAAGCCAGAGCAGACGCCTGGTTTTCTCCCAAAAGGAAAGTCTTCTCCTCATTTAACCTCCGGCACCAAATCTCCATACTAACCAGCCCAGCCAAGGGCTCGACTAGAGACACACTGATTGTTGCAGTATGGCTCCCCCGTTGTTTCCTTCAGCACCGCGCTACACTTCATTGCCATGCAACATTACAAACACTTTTAAAATTAGCTGCCAGAGAATCACAGTTCTCCTGAGCAACAGAGAGATGGAACTGGAAGACACATGGCTGCCACTGAAAGACAGCTGACTAAACTATGACTGTGACTGTGGACTAGAGGTCAGCGAGTACGAGTTTCCAAATATCAGGTTCAAAGAGGAATTCCACACTGAAGCAAAACAGGCGGATCAATTCTTTGTCTCCTGAACAGTTTTTGATTCTCTATTCGACTGGCAGTGAGGAAAAGTTCAATTACAATGAATTAGATGTAGGTGCTTTCTTTAGAAGGCCCTCTTCTCTGTCTCAAAAGAAACCAGAAGTTTTGCTCAGCAAAAACCTTTTATAAAAGTTGTAGCAGTTTGACAACTTTTGAAAAGTGGAAGCATGTGCATAGTTTAATAACTAACAAGTCTAGAGACAAATGTCGGTGCTGCTGTAATGACAGGGATTGTAAAAGTGACTTTGGCTAAATATTTTACAAACTAAAGACAAATTGAGATTATGACATCACTGCATTAAAGTCCAACTGTCCCTCTACGTCATCACCATATAAAAATTTACAAATCCTCAAACAAAATCCTCCATTTGAATTAAGTGATTCAGTGTATTAAATGAGTTAGTCTTGTTTTTACTAAACCAACTTTCTTAAATGAAAATTACTCGTCGTTGTCATCAATAAAGTGATGACGTCTTCGCCCGGCGAATGCAGATACATAATATCTTTTTTTGTAACAAAGTAATTAATTTACTATCATAGCGTTAGAGCCAAAATATTTTTTTTATTTTGTTATTGTGGTTAAATGAATATAATTTATGGTGTTAGATTACTGCTAGACTGCCCTGTTGGTACAGATGCGTGCCTCTCTCTGTGTGCGTCAAGCGGAAGAGCAAATGAAAGTGTTGTTTTTGAAAGGCTAAACGCCAACCATTATGGATTGAAGTAGAATATTTTGTTAGATTTTGCTACTAAGTAGCAAAAAATATATATCTTTAAGATGGTTTTATATACAGACTTTTGTATAAATTATTTAGTAAGTTTGTTATAAACAAAGTAAATACATTTACAGAAAATGTAGTTTACAAACCATGGACAGTGTTTTCTTAGCAGTGGTATTTAAGACAAAATAAGTATTTACTGAAGGTATGTGTACTGTATTTGAAAAATCTAAAATCTAAATGTCTCTCTTTTGGTTTCTGATGTTTTATCAAAGGACACCACGGGACATGTGATAAACAGATGAGATCTCTATGTTGTCGCAGAAAAACTAATTTCAGTTGGATAAGCTACTGCAACACATGTAGCCTTTCACTGCATTAGTACACCCGGGTAGACAAAAATGTCCAGTCCAACAGCAGCTTATATCCTGCACGCCTGGTTGCCAGACTCAAGACGAATTACATGCCAGAATCGTCACGGGTTCAGTGGTCCTTTTCCAGGTGTTGACACCAGCTGAGTGCTGCTAACTGGAGCCGTTTCTCAGCCCAACTCACCCCAACATCTTAGCCAAATCTGGCAGCCATATGTGAGCCAGAGCTGGCTGCCATTTGGTCTTCTGATGCCAGAACACAGATGAATGCACATTCACATTCAGCTGATGTGAACCTCTATCGGACACTATAGCCCACATTTCGCATTGTTTGCCGCAGAGTTAAATTTGACTAGAGATGTGCTTTATTGCTTTATGACACAAACCAGGAAGAGATTAATGTTCTTCCAGCACAAACAGAACTTACGCTTCAGAGTTTCTCACAAGGGCAGATGGTAGAGGGAGTGAAAGACAGATGGAAAATCACTTTCTAACTGTTTATCCTCTTCAGTAAAGTAGAAGAGAAAATATTTGTCTGAAGAGGCAACTTTATTGAGAGGAAGTGTTGCTCCACGTTAAGAAGATTTAAGGTTTATTGGTTTTGGGAAAATATGGTCTTCATTTAGAGAAACATTCGCAGTGACAGCATTACTGGTGCGAGGCTCTGACTACCAGTCGTCTCGACCACGGTGTCCTATGTTTACAATAATTATACAAGGGTATCACAGATACGATATCTTGTTGATAGTTTAACAATGACTGATGTTTAAATTGCACCTGTATTTTAAAGTGTGTGTATTGTAGAGGAGCTTCCTTTTCATGAAATTATTATTTCATGATTCAATCATGCAGGTCTGCTCACCTCTCCTCAGCAAGAGAGTGGGGGGATGAAACACAGCAATGCACTTAGAAAACTAGATCACATATAATACAAACGGTTATTATTAATTCTGCTCTTCCAGCAGTATAATGACGACTCCAGGGATATTGTGGCCTCGAGGGTAGAATAAGGGTCAAAGGTCATACAAGACCGGCAGCTCATCATGATAATCATCCCACTTTGCTATTATGATTTCTGGGATGGATTTATTTGACTCAGACATATTGTCTCTATTATTTTTTTACTATCCCATTAGGTGACAGCTTTATGTGTATCCTAAACTATTTCATGGCAAAGAGTTTGGAAGGTGGTGTGTTTTTATTATATAGTCTTTCCAAAGCCAAAAATGCAACAGAAGAAGTGAAATAAACAGTGTGTCTATTTACTCTAAAGTACTTCCGAGGCCAAGAAGCACATCATTAACTAACTACATTAGTTTATGTAGTTACAGGCTAACCGGAAAAAGCTCTGTTAATAACTAGCATATCACAGTGTTTCCCCGCTGTTTGAAAGCCGGTCCCAAATGCTACCAACTACTCTTGGATTTTGGGGCGTTTAAACTCAACAACAACCTCAGACAGTGTAAGACGAGTTAGCGCTACGTTTGCTAAACCAGCCTGGTCTCCTTAAAATTACATTCCCACACAACAAAACTGCATTGTCAATTACTGTAATTTCTCTTAATTAATTCAGTTTGTTTTTGTCATATCACCAATACGTTTCTAGGAGCACCTCAGGAGGTACAACAAACTTTCACCCAGGAGGTTGCTGTTCGTGGCCTGTGTGAAACCAAAAGTCAACGTTGACCTATTTTACATTATGTCCTTAAATAACATAACAAACATACTTTTTTTAAGCCAAACCAAGATGTTTTACTGAACTCTTTTTTTTGTTTTGTATCAATTTACAACATGAACCATGTGTTTAAAACTTTGTTTCCCTCGAAATGTAATTGAGAATGCAGTTTCGTTGTACGGGATCGTAATTTTGTAGGAGACGGGGTTGGCTAAACACATCGTTAGACCTCATCCTAAAAGCCTTTCCTCTTTTGACGTTAGAAGTGAAACACTGTTTGAAAACACAAAATAATAGCCAAAGAGGTTTGTTAGAAAGAAGTTATGTTACATTTTTCCTTTTCATTCTTATAATACCAGAACTAACTCGCTGCAACTAGCCTCACTGCAACTGCAATACAAAAACAATGCTGTGTCTTTATTTAGCATTATATTCCCTACATGGATCATCAACTGAGCATATTGACTTTTTGCCTGGGACAGCTTTAAATAGCCTCAGTTTTTAAACACAATATCAAGTGTATTTTTAAGACCCCCTTTACAGGATTCTCATTTAAAAACGAGTCAGCTGGAAACATTAAAAAGTCAGCCGGCGACAGCGTTTTAAAACAATTCATATTGCTAACAGCAATAGCTGATAAAATCTGCTAGCAACAGTTATCATTTCAGGCTGAAAATTAGTACGCAGGCTGCTTTTGTCTACATCTGTCTGAATCAAAGATTTTAAATGAACATTTTAATGAATATTGTATTCTCCGTAAACTGCATTTATGCTGTGCAAAAATGGAAAGCTTGCCAGGTGGACCTACACTAACTGCTATGAATTGGCAATTCAGCCAGACCCACATAATAATTTACATTACCTTTTAAATATATTATTTCATAAATCAAGATGGATTTTTTTGAAGTAATGATTGAGTTGAGTTTTTTTCAGGTAAGGAAACTTATTTTGATTTCTAAATGACCCTCTTATTTTTTAGCATATTGAATCAACACACACACACACACACACACACACACACAGAAGTCGAGATGATGGCTCCATCGATTTGATTACGTTAGTTAGATTAATACACTGGTAGTTGTGAACACACACATTAACCTCTGCAGAAATAATCAGCTGTCACCAGAAATATGGCAGAAATAGATGTGGATTCGTGGAGGATTTATGGCAGTCATTTAGGGAGAGGTTTACAGTTGCAGCAGCCGGGGAGGAAAAGCAT
This sequence comes from Sebastes umbrosus, assembly GCF_015220745.1. Classification (NCBI taxonomy): domain Eukaryota; kingdom Metazoa; phylum Chordata; class Actinopteri; order Perciformes; family Sebastidae; genus Sebastes; species Sebastes umbrosus. The sequence goes on along the minus strand of NC_051273.1, from coordinate 9,708,015 downwards.
GGCTGATGAAAAATAGTCTGTCAATCTGTCCGCCTTGGGTAGAATCTCAAACCCAGGAATCTGACGGTAAGAATGAAATATTATGTGAAGTGTGAAGTGAAATATTCTGCTCTGTCTGTCCTCATTATCTCCCTCTCTCTGTCTGCCTCTCTCTTTTGTCTCACTTTCTACCTTTCTCTCTCTCTCTCTCTCTCTTCATCTCGCTGCCCTCCCAGTCTCTCTTTATCTCTTTCTATCTCACTCAGTGCTGCAGGGAAGTTATTCAGCATCAAATTAGTCCCAGTTTTCACAAGGAAAGAGGAGAGCAATGGAGTGGAGAGTATTAGGAGAGGGTGAAAGAGCATTACCCATCTGTATGTTCTCTGTTTCCTCATGTCTAAGATTTATATTTTTGAAAGATTTATATAGATAAAGAGCGAAGTAGAAAAACAACTTCTACGTAATTGAGAAAAGGATTGTAAAAGTCACGACAACTCAACACACTGCAGCCCTGGGAAACACTGTAAAAGTTGATGTGGAGCACTGTATAAAAATGTTAACAACTCATCAACTCATGGATGTGTTTTAATAGAACAAGCTCACCACCGGCCCTCATAAACATCAAGAAGGCTGCGAATCGCAGGGAACCTAATTAATTAGATCTGACTTTAACTGAAATGAAAGTGGAGAGTTTTATTTCATTTAATTTGTGTGGCAGGAGGAATGATTCGTAGCGCAAACCATGAAGTTATTAGGGCTGACTCAAATAAAAGTGGACAGAAAGGACAGAGCATCACGGTTCATCTGGTCTGCGAGGAATTGAGTTGATTTGCACCAAATTTGATTTGCTGTCGCCAATAAGTAAAATTTGATAACCAGGACAGGAACTGAAAATTGTAATCTTTATACAGGGTATCTGCAGGTCCTGCAATGTCTTAAAAAGCATTGGATCCCTCAATAAAAGGCATCAAAATTCAATTTTCAAAAGTCTATATTTTCTCTTGCCTGCTGTAGGCAGTAATCTAAGGTATAAATGTTTTGTATCTTTGATTGCAGGCTGTCAAGAGACGTGATACACCTATAAACTAAAAGATAAAAAGGATTGTTGGACTATTCATGCTAGAAATCTTTTTTTTGTGGAGTTTCAGTCAGCACCATTGACTCAATGGGCAAGTGTTGATTTTAGCAAAAACTTAAACACAATGGTTTATTATTTCTTGGTTTATGCATCAATCCATTTTCTGCTGTTTATCTGGGTTAGGGTCATGTTGATTTGATTAGTTATATGATTAAAGCTGAGAAATACTGGAAAAAATATATATGATAATATAGGCAATATTGTCCCCAGTGGTTTTAGTTGGTATAGTTGTGAAATAGGTATTAATCTTCAGTTTGTGGTATTAAAAATTGAATTAGGTGAACTGCAGAAACTGATAAGAAATTTGAATATCACCCTGATCAACCAGGCAAGAAAAACAAACAAAAAAACAATTAGATATCAGGAAAAGTCCTGCATTGTGTCACAAATAAATCTGATGATGCAACGTGTCATAAGAATCAAGTTTGCCCTCTTTGTGTAAGTAGCTATGTTTTTTTTTATTGTTTCATAAAACATAAAGAAATATAATTTTATTTTAAATTGTATTAAAAACAGAAAATACAATTACAGTATAGAAAAGATAATAAAAATACAAGTTTGAATAACAATTAAATTTAAGCTAAAAAATACAGAACAAAAACCTGAACAAAATAGCAAGAAGTTCATTTTCAATGTAAATTTACAGTACTGCTGTAGGCCTATGCTATCAACAGTGTGAGACATTTTAATTTAAATGTTAAATATATATTTAACACATTTAAAACTCCAATCCTCTTGACAAGTCAGTGACAACATGTCACAGCTGGACTCGGTCAGGTTCGACTCACTGTGCTATTGTTACAGTCCTTCTACGCAGGCACATTTTAGCATTAGAGCTGACAACCCCCTGAGTCGCCTCCAGTTGTCAGACTTTCATCATTTCCATTACAGACGCAGCAATTCTGCTCCAGCATGGGTCCAGTGTGGAGACTTCAGATTAATTCGTTAAACTTCCCTTTAATTAATCTATCTGGACTAACTGGTCAAACATTAGATGAACTCAGTGATCAGACCTGAAGTCACGGTGCAGTGAGCAGGTTGCTGCTGTCCGTGGTGCTGACAGCAACACGGCAACGCTTGACTGCCTTCATCCAGGTGCAGCACCCACAAAAGCACTTTTGAACGCCTTCTGCAAGCTTTTTTGGTGATGTAATTGATCGTGTCATCTCTTTCCTCTAAGGGTGAACCCCATCCCACTCTCCAACACATGAGCCCTGTGCCTGCCAGCCTGAGAGACAGTCACGCCACATACGCAGTTAATTCAAAAGCTTGCTCCTGAACAAGATGAAAGATTGTATTTGTGCCAGCGACTTGAACCGATTCCCTCGACGCTGTGACACTTGATGCGCCGTAGCTTCTTTGTTGCAGGAATTCTAGTAGGAAATTAGATTTTCCACAGTTTTCAGCTAACCAGAAAGTAACTTTTTGGGGAGACACAAATTTTGTGAAGCACACACCCACACAGGAAGGCACACAAAAACACGTCTCCCTTTACCACACACTCATCCGTGTGTGCATGCGCACGCACACAAAATAACACAGACGGAATAATAAAAATACCTCGGCACTCATGCTGAGATGAGAGCTTGCAAGTGGAAAATAATGACATCTATTGGGAGTCAAGCATCCCTCTGTGCAGCACACACGCACACACACAACAATGCACATGTGCACACAGAAGTTGATAAATACGCTAATTCTCCTGAGCATGTTGTGCATATTGGATTGAAACTGTTCTACCGGTCTTTTTCAGTTCAAGTTGATTCAGTGTGTGTTTGGCTGGCAGTGTTGCTGCTGTGGAAATTAACAGGACGTCTCTGTGTCACCTGTGGTACCTGATGTGCTGCCATAGCAGAGGCATTTCTTATTGGCTCAGGAATCCAGTGCTGCTTGTGTTGTGCCAGTTTTCTGAGTCATGCACTACAAAAGAAATAAATCGAAATGTTATGGCAGCTAACTTGCGCGTACCGTAGAGTAAATTGGTAATATAAAGTTCCAGTAGGTGTCCGGTCTATTTTTTAATTTGACAAGTTGTGCTTCATGACATCACCAAGTCCTGTCTCCTCCTGGTGCCTCCACAACGCCAAGCAAAGTAATCCCAACTGCAACGCAGAGATAAGGATTCACTGTACGCCAGGGGATAATCTCCTGATACTGTGTTGTGTAGCAGCGGGGCGTGCAGTACAGGTAGCATGTGGTAGTCATTTAAAAGTCCCATTACCTGGCAAGTAGACAGCCTTAGTACTGTGGGATTTTCCAAATTATTGCACCTGAGAGAGGCAGGGGTTACCAACAACAGTGCAACAGGAGAAAGCTCTTCCCTGAGTGAGTCACTATGACAGTTGGAGGCAGAAACACATCAGAGTACTGAGTTGGACGGGTTATATATGTATATATTTTCATCCCGGCTTGTAAACCAGAGGAGAAATTAGCTAATGTAGTGTAGAACTGGGAGTAAAATGCATCTCAGTGGTACATGTTTGGACACCACTGGCTTATACTTTTGTTCATATTAAATGATCTTCATCAGCAGAATAGTAAATCTTAACATTTTTTTTTTTATCATTTTCAGAAAAAAGTGGAAAATCTTAACATCTACAATTCCAGTGCCAACTTGGCAAACTTCATATGAGAACAGCTACTAAACGGACCTTGTGGTGAGATTGTTTTCTCAACTATTATCCCAGTGTTGTCAGCCGTAGGTAACCTCTGGGTCTGAAAAGTGAAGCCAATGCAGAAGTGCCTTAAACTTGCATTCTTTCTAACAGCCAGCAGGGGGCGACTCCTCTGGTTGCAAAAAGAAGTCTGATTGTATAGAAGTCTAGGAGAAAATGACCCTACTTCTCACTTGATTTATTACCTCAGTAAACATTGTAAACGTGAGTTTATGGTCTCAATCGCTAGTTTCAAGTCTTCTTCAATACAGCATGATGTTCATTTAGTAAATTATGGTCCCATTTAGAGTCAAATAGACCATAAAGCAGGGTATGCTTTAGGGCGTGGCTGCCTTGTGATTGACAGGTAACTACCACGCATTTTTGTCTTACAACTTTCACAATGTGTTTTCAGTTCATGAAAGTTAATGATAACCTTTTGGTGGCTGTACTTATCTCCAACCACCCTCTAGTGTCAGTTATGGTTGATAAAAAACAATATGGCCAAAATTTGAGGCTTCAAAATGGCAGTCCACCAACCAATGGATGACGCCACGGTGACTACGTCCACTTCTTATATACAGTCCATGGTTGTCAGACAGACCATCGATTTAAGCGATTCATATTAATATGCTCATGTCAGAACACTGTAAGAAATGCAGAGGATTCCGGCAAAGAAAACACAGGGTCATCTGCAAAGAAAAGTTAAACCTGTCTCAACCTTTGCCACAATGCATTGCAACTTCCAACAGTGTTCTGTGTTGGCCAATCACATAGGTATGCAAGCACACCTTCCTGGCAGATAACTTTATGTAAATGCTGTATTTCTACTGTTTACCTCACAATCTTCACACCGCTTGCTGTCTGATAAGCCTTTAAACTCACTGATTGGCTACTGTTAACTGGGACTTCCTGGATTGTTTCTCACTGGTGCTTGAAGCAACGCAAGAAATTTCAAAATGCGATCATGATGCAAAGTTGGAGGACAAAGTAGGGAATGAGCAAAATGTTCAATCATGCTGGAGTTATGCTTTGACATTGACCTCAATGATAGATGCAGCCATTCTCCAAGCATCACTTTATTCCTGTAGCCTTTCAAATCAAAGTAGTAGCGAACTCGGAGGCTTTGAATGGTTGTAATCAGCTTCTCGTCCATTTTTGACCCACCATTGTTCATGAAACAAAATTACTGTGATAGGGGAACAATGAAGTGTGAGAATCTGATTGGCTGTTGACGGCCCATCGATTCAGAGAAGTTTAGTTGCGGACAACTTTTTGTCTTTTGACAAGTTTGTGTATCATCCACACACCGGCCAAGTTTGGTTACTCAGCTCTAAAGGAAATGAATAGTTTTCCAGTGACTTGCTGATTATGTTGCTTGCAGTGTCAATGCAGGGTTAGGGGAGGAATATAAAAGATATTTTTTACAGCAGTAAAAGGCAATAAGTGTGTGTTGTATGAATACTAAAGACGGAGAGCTTCGAGCGACCAACACAGTGAATTAACTAAACAAATGAAGCAAAAAACAAACAAGCCAAGCAAAAAAACGTTTGTCACTCCGTCTTTATATCTGTGTGTAGTTGTCTTTATCACTCCTAGTCAGTCTATTAGTCAGCTTTTACCGTTCCATTAAGTGTTTTCAAACCTTGTTAATGTCCAACCGTAGAGTGTGTCTGCGTGTGTTTAGGAGTAGCCGGGTACAGGCTGTGCTCTGAGTCAGCAGACAAGAGTGGAACTGAATGTTAAAATGACTAAATGCTAAATGCCAGCTCAGTAATGAGAAACTGTCTGAAGTTGTCAGAGGCAGCGCGAGGCCAACTGCTCCAGTTTGATTAAGACACCTATCGTCTGTGTCCCACAAACAGAAAACAGACTGCGCTCTAAAAAGGTCAAGTTTTCAGAATGTGTGAAACATTTGTTCATTTACCCAGTGACATCTCTGCCTTTCACAAAGTATTCTAATGTGTTTAACAAGTCCAAGTTTGCAGAAGTTAGTCTGTGTGTGTGTGTGTGTGTGTGTGTGTGTGTGTGTGAGTACTTCTCTGAAGATTAAACTGCCTCATTATGCCGAGGACAGTCAGAATGAGTTCACATACTGTAGTTCTCCGACAAACTGCAGGGTTTCTAAACAGGTTTTATCAAACTCTTCCGGACCCTTTTTTTATGTCCCCAAACTATGACCCCATTGAATTTGTCAAGTCAAGTTTCAGAGTGGCATACCAGTTCTCATACCCAGGGCGTCAAATACCGCCGCTTTGTCACGGCCCTTGGCGTGTGATACTGACACACAAGGCACCTTTTAACGTCTGTATGAAAAGCACCAGGCTTTTATGTAACTACAATGTAAACTAGGGATATTAATAAAACTGATTAACGCTATCGGTTGAACGGTTAAAAGAAATATTAATAATTAATTCAAAAGCTAAGCAAAACTCAGAGGAGCGGCTTGTCACTTAAAGGAGAAGAGCTGGTCCGCCTTAACAGCTCACCTCAAGAGAGTCTGAGCCGGCGTTGCAAGATACAGGAAGTTGGCTTGGGTCTTGAGCTGAGGAGTTGTAGCATTTATTCACCGACAAATAAACTGTAAACACACTGCTACAGCTACGTTCACAGCTATAACGCCACCAACAATCCCACACTCACCGCCGCCACACACACGTGGTCTGTCGGACACTTGCTAAAGTTGGCATGAATCCACCAGCAACGCCTCAGCTGTGAAAGTAGCACAAACACACACACGGTTTGTTGGACACTCGCTTTTGTTACGCCAGGCAGACGGAGTATCGTTACGCCGGGCAGACGGAGTATCGTTACGCCGGGCAGACGGTGTATCGTTACGTCGGGCAGACGGACTATTGTTACGCCGGGCAGACGGAGTATCGTTACGCCGGGCAGACGGAGTATCGTTACGCCGGGCAGACGGAGTATCTTTACGCCGGGCAGACGGAGTATCGTTACGCCGGGCAGACGGAGTATCGTTACGCCGGGCAGACGGAGTATCGTTACGCCGGGCAGACGGAGTATCTTTACGCCGGGCAGACGGAGTATCGTTACGCCCGGCAGACGGTGTATCGTTACGCCGGGCAGACGGAGTATCGTTACGCCGGGCAGACGGAGTATCGTTACGCCGGGCAGACGGAGTATCGTTACGCCCGGCAGACGGTGTATCGTTACGCCGGGCAGACGGAGTATCGTTACGCCGGGCAGACGGAGTATCGTTACGCCGGGCAGACGGAGTATCGTTACGCCCGGCAGACGGTGTATCGTTACGCCGGGCAGACGGACTATTGTTACGCCGGGCAGACGGAGTATCGTTACGCCGGGCAGACGGAGTATCGTTACGCCGGGCAGACGGAGTATCTTTACGCCGGGCAGACGGAGTATCGTTACGCCGGGCAGACGGAGTATCGTTACGCCGGGCAGACGGAGTATCGTTACGCCGGGCAGACGGAGTATCTTTACGCCGGGCAGACGGAGTATCGTTACGCCCGGCAGACGGTGTATCGTTACGCCGGGCAGACGGAGTATCGTTACGCCCGGCAGACGGTGTATCGTTACGCCGGGCAGACGGAGTATCGTTACGCCGGGCAGACGGAGTATCGTTACGCCGGGCAGACGGAGTATCGTTACGCCCGGCAGACGGTGTATCGTTACGCCGGGCAGACGGAGTATCGTTACGCCGGGCAGACGGAGTATCGTTACGCCGGGCAGACGGAGTATCGTTACGCCCGGCAGATGGAGTATCGTTACGCACATAAAACAGATATGTCAGTCAGACTGTTATCTCAACCTGCCGATAGCGGCATCAAAAAACACTGTGTCCTTCTAAGAAAGATATTTTATTAGGTTTGATAGTATTGTACAGTATATTTCCAATCTTACTGTATTCTGTTTGATTGCATCGCTTTGTTTATGATCTAGCTTCAACCGGCAGTTCAGTCCAGCTCTGTAATTTCCATGATGACCATATAAAAGCTTTCCTTGATCTATTTTTTTTGTTGTTGTCTTTTTTGTTTAATTTCATTCAGACCAGAAAATATTTTGGTTTATCATCCGGTGATTCTCCCAGCCTGGTCGGCACCAGCCCCTCTTATCAAAGGCGGGGAAGCGTCTTTGATTTAGCAGACAACACAGAGTCAGTAATGATGTTCTCAGTGGAGCACCCCCTCTGGAGTGATTGCGGGCCATGTTTGTTGGTGTTGTTTAGATGCATCAATCTCACCGCTGAATGGAGTGGACTCCTGCTGCCACTGTTCAGCATTCAAATTATCTTCCAGTCAATTAGTCACAAAGTTGGGGAGAAAAACTGATAGAGGAAGTTTTTTTTTAAGATTGACCTAAATCTGTCATTCCAAAGATGTGAAATGTAATCTGTGACCAAAAAGCAGAAAGTCACCAGAGCAGACAGAGATCAAACTTCCCTGCTGTTTTGCACAGAATTGGAGTTTACTTTTCATTTCAGACTGGGTTATTTTAGAAGACTTTTATTTTTTTTTTAAAGAACGTATGAACACACACGCACAAGTACACACACCCTCTCACATATATACATATCCCCTCACACACTGACGAGAGTAGAAAAACCTCATTAAGATCAAAGACTTCTTTCTCTTAATTACTCTGTTGCTGAAGCCCCATCCTGCCCTCACACACACACACACACACACACAGCTAAGGAAAGCAAAAAAATAATTAGACTATGGTTATTTTTAACCCGGGATCACTGTTTCTGAGAATGTTTTCTGTGTGTGTGTTGTGTGTGTTCAGGATCAGGACTACCCTACAACCTTATATCCAGTGGTGGATGAAGTACCTGAAAGCCACATTTGAGTAAAAGTACAGATATCTAACCAGAAAATGACTTTATTAGAAGTTAAAGCTGCAGTAGGCAACATTGGGCAAAAAATCCATAATAACCTTTCAGCATATTGTAATTCAAGTGTTCTGAGAGAAAACTAGACTTCTGCACTTCCTTATGGCTCTGTTTTCAGGCTTTAAAAAATCTAGCCCGTGATGGGAAACTTTGGCCAATCACAGGTCATTTCAGAGAGAGAAAAAGCATTCATATCGGCTGTGCACCGGCTGCTGGGCGGTGCTTGGTATTTCCTCAACTGATCTCAACATGGTTGCCAGGTCACAAACTTTCTCATTTTACAGCTAAACAGTGCACTACAAGATGTTTCTGAAAATATTTGAGGTGAGAAATAGGCATTACAGTAACAGAATATTGATGTACATTGTACAATTTACAGGTGAAACACCCTGTGAACTGTACAATCGTCTTTCTGAACTGTAGCAGGAACGGGCACGGCCTGAGGGCAAAGAGTAAGGAACAGGTTGCCGAAATCTTCATGCTGGAGCAGTTTTACAGATGTCTGTCACCAGAGGTCAGAGTGTGGGTACGTGAGCATGCACCATAATCTGCCCAGAAAGCTGCCCAGCTGATGGACACCTCCTTAGCCGCCAGACGGGAATGCAAGAGCTACCGCTACGAAGCTCAACCCAGAACCACAGTAGCACAGGGTAAGTCTGTCAGCGTGCATCTCCTAGTCAGCCCACAGAAAAGAAACCAGTGAAAGTCTAAACCAACCTGTTACTATTGTTGTCAGGAAAGACACATTAAACCTGAGTGCCCTACAAGGAAAACTAAGCAGTTCTACTTTTTGGCTGTACCCAGACCAGAGGTTAGATTGTGCCAGTTTAAGGGAAAGCAACAGATGGCACCAGTGAGAGTGTTCGTCCGATGTAGCTTTGCTTGATAGTGTCCAAATATTTCAGTCACAGGGACCAGTTTTCTGCAATATTAGTACTTTTATTTTTGATACTTTAAGTAAATTTAGTTGATAAGAATTCTTACTTGTATTTAAGTAGGATTTTAAATGCACTTGTAATGGAGTATAGGTAAAGGATCTGAGTACTTCTTCCACTACTGGTCATATGACAAAATGATTTTATAGGTGTTGTTTTTCAAAGTCTTATCTGCTGTGTTATTTTGCTTCCCCTGCAAAGCAAGATAAACTGGGGATTAAAACACAACACACGCTATTGGATAAATCTACATATTAGCTTGCAAAAGCTTTTTGGGGATCACATTTATGCGTCCCCAGAGAGGAGAAAATAGTTCAGTTTAGCCAAGTAGTTTTGTCAAACTTTCCGATTCATTGCAACCTCCTAAACAAGACGTGCATGCTGATGTGTGGAATAGTGACAACTGACAATGACTTTTCTGTAATGCTTTGACTTATCCTACTGCGGCTTTCGCTCACTTGCACATAATTTCAAGGCACTTTTTGCATGTGTGTGGGTGTGCACACATGCATGTAAATCACATCTTTTTATGTGAAATACAATTCTTCCGTGCCACTGGGAGGGCAAATCGTGTTAGATCAGGTCTTTTCGCACATGAGTAGCGAGACTTGAGTCAAGTCAACGCTCTTCCCGGATGACTTACGCCTGACAACCATGCGGGTTTTAAGCCTGTTTTCTTTTGTTCATTAAAGCCTCAGTAACCTAAGATGTGTGAATCTGATTATGCTGTATCAAATACAGTCCCTGAACACCAAAACGACAATGTGTATGTTCTTTGTACCTGCCAACAAAGGCTGATGTCTCTCTCTCATTCGCCAACATGGTGGTACTGTGTGTGTGTGTGTGTGGCATGTAGATGCCACACCTGCCACTTCAAAGCTCTAGCCAGATGGGAAAGCACAGGGACTGGTTACACAGGGACCCACAGTGGGAGGTACCCACACAGTTCACTGGCATTATTCACTATAATTATACATGCAGAAACATAATGGCTGGAGCTCATTACAATGCTGTAAATCATGCACCAGCCCCGTGTCTTCACCTGTGGTCACACTTTGATGGTCCAACCTGCAGCCGCCATTTTGCATCCCTCTTCAAATATGCATTTGTTTAAAAATGTTTTTTAAGTACTGCTATTACAAATCTGTGTGTCAGTACTTGTTAGACGCGTGCTCAGTCGAAGTGTTCAAACTGGCAGATCAGTAGGTAATGTCTTATTTTCTTTATCGCTGCCCGGGGAAAGTACAAAGAAATTAAAGTCATATTTCAAGAGTACTTTTTATAGGAGGTCAGTATCTGTACCTGTAGTCAGAGTGACTTCATTGCATTCTTTTTTAAAACTTGGATTTCAAATTTTTCTCAAATTTTCCTTTTCCATCTGTGTGTTGTAATCAGAGTTTCTCTGTGCTTTGTTTACGTAGCCGGGCCTGCCGCACATGCCTTTTAGTGCATGTTTGTGTATGTGAGTGTGCCCCACTGGCCGTGACTGCACTGCACTGCTCTCATATGGTGGTTACAGCTGATAACGCCATCCCGACCAACAGTGCCGTTGTGTAAGCGTAGCACCCATCCTCCGGTTAGCGCTGTTAGCATTGTTAGCTGCGAGCCCCCGGCTCAGCCATCGCCATGTTGAGAGCCATGAGGAGGCGATAGAAATGCTCCCAATCTCGCATTTAGCACCTTTAAGCTATGGATGCCGATATCTGGTTGTCATATCCTACCAAACATGTATGTTGATGAATGCATTTTTATTATTGGAGGATACAAGGTACTTGATTTGTGCACTGAATTGGAAGAAAGTACTTTGAAACAGTCTTCTGGATTGTTTCCTCTTTCAGTGATAGTCTTAGTCCTTTTCCATGTTTGGCTTCAACTAAAGGGAGGTTCATCTCTGGACCAGAATCATGTTACATGGTAGAGTTGATTAGGATTACAGGGACCCTGTTCACCCTGAGGACCGTCCTTTCGTCTCTCTTCCTTCTGACCAGCACCCGACTCGCCTCCGCTTGCATGCCACAGTCACGTATTCCTTTTTAATACCACAAACCGCTTCCCATTTCAGGGTTGATAAAGCTGCAGAGCTGTTCCTCTCAGGAGCCACTGAAGTGTGTGTGTAGTGTTTTTCTTATCCATTAATGCTTAATATCATTGGCAGAGGGCACAACTCTCCATTTCCTCTCGTACAGCATTTAAGTGTTGAAACATCTATGATTAAAGTGTTGAAATGACTACATCATCATGTCTCCTGCATGCCGCTCCTGTGCATCCTGACTTGGGACAACCACTTCAGTGATATCACGGCAGGTGTGCACACACGTCTTGAAATGGATTTCATGTTTGGCTCTGAAAAGCTACGTGCAAATGTTACACTTAAATGTAAATGTGTGCTATACTTAGAGTGTGTGTGTGTGTGTGTGAGAAAGAGCTTGTGCATTTTAATGGGAGTTGTCGCATATTTATAGCAGCCCCATTTTGACAAAAACAACAAGGTTTTAATATTCCACAGTTCATGCCGTGCATTATAACACTGTCAGGCTGATGGTCTTATCCATTCAAGTGAAGAGAATCAGAGAGGTAGAAAACTGGAGAGAGAGGGGAATGACATGTAACACACACACACACATGCACACACATGATTCATCTCAAACAATTGCATGCACGTACACACAATCAGTCATACACACATGCGCTGACACACTTTCCTTGTCTCAGTCATTCTTTGGCTGGCTGGCATTTCCTGGGATTGCTCTCTCTGCATGAGCTTTCACACTTCCTCTCTCCATGGCTGTAAGCAACACTGATCTGATGGGCAGAGAGAGAGAGTGAGGGAGAGAGAGCAATCAGGCAGATAGTTGGTCAGAGGCAGCCGAGCAAAGAGTGGTAGTCAGTTTGAGACAGACTGTGTGGGAGTGGTGCCGGGACCTGAATTTTTATTTTTACCCTAACCAGTCGTCTTCATTCAAACATCAAACCAGGATCAATCCAGCTGAAGTGAAGGAAAGGTGAAATTCAGGTGAAGAGGGCTACATTCTTGAACGCTGGTGACATGTTAGATGTTCTTTTTTTTCTCCGCAGTTTCCTCTAGTTGGAATAAAATTGTATGATTTAAAGAGCAACTTTATTCCAGAGCAAATGGTTTAACTTCTCACCTTGCTGTAGTGATGTAGAAGTGTACTCTAGTGTGTCAGTACCCTGTCGCATCTATTAGATGTAGTTACAGGTGCAACACACCACACCGCCGACCACTCTGTGATGTTGGCAAAAAAGCCTCACAGTACCAAAAACCTTTTATTATTTAATCTTATTTTAAAGTGTCCATCTTCAAGATTCATTCGAGATGGTTGACTGTTCACTCATTGTGACTATCACTGATTGGTCAGCCCCTCCTCTGATTATTCCAGAAAAATGGAAATGTAAAATATATCACTTCTATTTAGATAGAGATTTCATTTTTTAAAAATCCCTCTCAGACAACAAGTGCTTAGAAGAAAAGATGTACAGGCTTTTATGAACCTGGTTTGAACTGAATCACTGTTATGTCATATCAATCCAACCCGGTATCACGCCAAGGCATGTAAGAAACCCGCCTGTCCACGAAAGGATAGGGTGTCAGTGTCATGTTTTGCCTCACCGAGGCGTGAATATTACACGTGTGTATGAAGATGCAGTACCAGCAGGAGGCAACAAAACCACTCACTTAGGATTAGGAAAAACGTCATGGTTGGCATGTACGGAAACAACGTAACATCAGTATGTAAAACATGTCACAAGTGTCACTAAAAAACACGTGACAAACGCCACTAATGTAACTTAGAAAACAAAACAGTTTTGAACACTGCCCTCCTGGTTGAACGTCCTGTGTTTGTTGGACCATTCCACCTCTCGTCCTACCTGCTATAAGCAGTCTTTCTCACTTTTTATTCTACGTCACTAGCTCTGAGTGTGGCATTTTTACACGGATGCATTTACATAGCAGTCAGTAAAGATTACATGTCGTACAAATGACACAAAGCAAGAATGGCATTCTTATTACACACTTTTTCCTTGTGCATTATCGTGTCATTCACACGGCTTTTTGTGCGATCAATCGGATATAAAGACAGCAAAATTGCCATTTTTTAAATGAAAATGTCACAGAATATTACTGTTAACAGGCTTCTGCACAGCAGTAGGCTGCTGCTGCACAACGCACAAACAGAATGAAAACAGAAGAAAAGATTCAATATTTGATGGACATTAAAGAGAGAAAAAAATGCTAAGTGATTTTCAAAGACTGGGCTGAGACTAAGGTGGATAGCAGTAAGATTAAAAGATTACTCCAGAGAAAGTGAAAGCGAAAGATAATTGAAATGGCGTGCTGCCAAGGACATCCCAAGTCTGCAGTATATAAGGCAGTCTGAGAAATACAACGTAGGCTATCAGATCAGTGGGTTGTTGACAGAAAAAGACACGGTACAGTATATCTACCCAACAATCTGAAGAATTACAGCACAGATTCAGACTTTAACTGAAGCGAAATTATTTTTAATAAAATGAGATGCTAAAATGTCCGGGGAGAATTCAAATGTGTGAAAGCTTATTAAAACATCCCACCCCGAAACAAAGACTGCAGACGTTCAGACGTTGGGAGCAGATGGACATAAAAGGGAAGAGAGGTGTAAAGTCTAGAAATATGAAAGTAAAAAAATGGTTAGTCATCATGAAGCTAAACACGGATGGTGAGCATGCACACACACACGCGCACACACACATGCGCGCACACATTCTCACACATACCCAGACGTACACACACACAGGCTGAGACATCCAGAGCATCCTCTGTGTGCCAGGCTCTTCCTCCAGGGTGAGTTAGTGGTGCTTTTAAGTGCCGACATCAAAGAGGCCTGTATGGGTGTATAAATAGGCTTTAGGGCTGAAAAAGTTTTAGTTGTCATGAGTTTGATACCCAGTCGGTTAGACAAGGTCATGCATTGACTCAGTGACTTCTCTCTAACCCCTCTCTCTCTTACACACACATAAAAAGCACACACGGAGAAGAGTACATGGGTACACAGAGGCAGACAACCACCTGCACACAGGCTTTCAACCACAACACATTGGAGCATGTTCAGCATGTACTGTATGCACACACACGCTTGAAATATAGCAGAGGTTAAACATTTTCCAAATAGCCACAATAATACTGCCAAATAATTTGTTTTTTGTCAGCATAATTGGCTCTGACGTCCAGCCAGGTAGTTCATGGGTAGCAGGTGACTGGTCGTGATACATCTTAGAGTTGGCCGGGGAGGTAAAATGCGGAGAGGGCAATGCATCACGAGGGCCAGACTTTGGAGTGCCACACATGGTACTTCAATCACATTCAGTGATTGAGCCAGTCTCTCACACTGAGCGTTATCATCCCAGCTCTTGGTTTCTATAACACACCCTGACATGACTGTGTTCCCCTGTATTTTTCTCTCTGCTACTCAAACTGATGCAGCTGTGCTTTCACCGTAATTTACTGTAATGGCTGTGCAACGCATCTGTGTCTCGTGATGTCTTTAGATCCGTTTTGCCAAGTCTCTTGTTTGTATTACAGAAAATTCTGTGAATGACAAGCCAAAGCATTTAAGCTGCATCACTTAATATTAGATTGTTTCAACCAGTTGTCAACATCCAGGTCTGAGAAGTGAAGCCAATGCTGAAGTGCTTTAAACCTGCATTCTTTCTAACAGCCAGCAGGGGGCAACTCCTCAAGTTGCAAGAAGAAGTCTGATTGTATAGAAGCTTATGAGAAATGAGCCTACTTCTCACTTGATTTATTACCTCAGTAAACATTATAAACATGAGTTTATGGTCTCAATCGCTAATTTCAAGTCTTCTTCAATACAGCATGATGTTCATTTAGTAAATTATGGTCCCATTTAGAGTCAAATAGACCATAAAGCAGGGTACGCTTTTTTCATGTCTCTTTAAAATTAGACTGCAAAGGACTCCCCGTGTCTCTTTAATGCAGGAAGGAACCTTTCAAGACGAAAGAGAACAACAATTTCCTGTAGATACAGCCTGTAGGTTTAAATAGAATATAATGCAAGATGAGGAAAAATAAGTTAATATCATATCAATGTGATCAAACACAGGAACATCATCTTCTATTTTGCAAGGTAATATAAGGAAATGTAGGAAAACAGCTGCAGGTCTTTGAATCCGTGAGACCAAAAAAACTATTTAAGCTTTTGTCGACGGAAGAGATAAATTTAGAATCAAAACTATATTCATAACTATACCTTATAGAGTTCATCCATGAAAAATATAAGCAGTATGTGTGAAAGTTTAGTTAATTTTTGCCATTGGAACAAATGTTGTTAGGGAGCATTCTTATAGTGCAATATATACATATACTGTATAGTGCCATTGGTTTACAATTCAAGAGTTGAATAACCTAAATATGTTAAAATACAAAAACATCACAAATACTTACAAAGAAAAAACATTAGCTGATGCTAAAATGTACATTAAAATGCCAAAGGTTTACGATTTAGTATTCATCTTTCTCTCCTCTTAATGAGAATACAGGCATCTGCCACTAACTGCAGGCATAAAAACATGAAACTCGTCATATTACAACTAATGTTTCAGTGCGGGTGTCCTGCTCTCATTTACTTCCTGTGGCTGCAGTAAGAGAAGCTTTATATATGACGGGGAAATTAAGAGTCTAAAGCTGACCACATTATCCAAGTAAAATGACAGGGATTTATGACCACTGCTGCAGAGAATGCCAATCACCTGTGAAAGCTTTGTTAACAGGAGCTCATAGCTCGACCAATTACAGTGAAATTTAATGGGTTTAGCATCAATGTCCATGTTTTGGCCACAACAGAGTAGGAAGCAGCTCCTCCAGGGGAGAAAAAGTTTGAAACCAATTAAATGAGGGGAATTATCCCTCTTCCTGTATTCCCTCCATCCTAATGTCTTCCCTTCTCGGTGCAGACTGTGACCAATAAGATAAGAAAGAAATCCCAGCAGCATCTTATGAAAGAAAAACAGAAACAGTGAACAGAGATAAATAGCAAAAGAGAAGACAAAGGCAAAGATAGTGAGTGTGTGTGAATAAAAGCATGGGAGATGGAGATAAGGAGGATGATTTGCTAGAGATAAAGGCTGGCTGCCGTCCTGTAATTTTGTTCTATTCATTCACACGTATCTGTGAGAGGTGAACAAAGTAATGATAAAAGGCAACATGTAAATACCCTGACTGAGAGACCCAGGTAGAATGAGATTAGAAAGGGAAAGAGGAAGAAAAGCATTGGGCTTATTTTTCCTCTTAAATGTGCAGTGCGGTAAAGAAACCAATTCTCTTCCTCTCCTACTGGCAGGCGATGTGACACAGAAGGAGATTTCTGCCAGCTTTTCCCCCAGAAATGTTTTTTTCTCTTGTTGGCAAGATGGGAAATGTCTGTGAAACAACATTTAGACCATGCTACACACTGAAAACAATACTAATGAACGTCCCTGAAACAGCATTAAGAGCATGTCAGAGTGAAACTTTCCAGTAAAAGTAACTCCAGTGAAACCTTTGAAAGAGTATTTAGACCACGTCAGACTGAAATTTCCTCTCCTCCTCTCACCCCAGGCCCATCACTGTACAATGTCGAACAGCAGGAGCCATGGTTGCAGCAGCCCTGTCGTATCTGGGCCTGGGCATCATCACTACGGCGCGGCATCTCTCCGCAGCGAGCAGAAGGGGAGATTACTCTGTGCTCACATCAAAGGAGGTTTGTCTAACTTGGGTCTGGCGTTGTGCTGGTAGAGCGAGTCCTTGGAGCAGCCTCGTCGTTCTTATCTCTCCCCCACAGACTCTTTCTGCTTTCTGCTGCAACACAACTAGCTGCCGGTAACACTGACGCATGCAATCGTGGCTCTGCACGGTCAGACGTGCATGCAGGCAAACACTGGTGCACATTCTCTTGTATGAAAGCACATGCACTAACTCACATACACAAAGACACTCGCAGCTCTTTTTTTTCTTCTGATATTAGCAGAATTTGTTCTGCTGAGTAAGTCTCTCCCTCCTCCAGCCTCTGTTGAGAGCTGAACCTGGTTCAGTGAATATTTGAAATGGGTTAAATGATTATCCCTGGACAGATGCTTTCAAAAAGAAACCCACTGCACAAGAATTTGATGTTAAATCTTTTAACCACTCAAGGTGTACTTAGATACTTTCAACCGAAGACACCACTGAAGCAAAACACACTTATAAATTAGTACATGAAAGACGTAAACAAACTGTTTTCCCTGATAATCATGGCCGTTATACCGGATCCCTTAAACCTGCAGTAGGCAGAATGTTTTTGGCATCACTGGGCAAAAATTCCATAATAACCTTTCAGCATATTGTAATTCAAGTGCTCTGAGAGATTTTAGCCAATCACAGGTCATTTCAGAGAGAGAGAGCGTTCCTATTGGCTGTTCATTCAACAGAGGCAGCTGTCAATCACTCGCGAACTCCGATCAAACGGTCAAACTAGGCAGCGCTGATCAAATATGAATCAATATTCTGTTACTTTAATGCCTATTTCTCGCCTCAAATAGTTTTTAGAAACATCTTTTAGTGTACTGTTTAGCTGTGGTGGGCGGTGCTTGGTATTTCCTCAACTGATCTCAACACAGCGCTGCCTAGTTTGACTGTTTGATCAGAGTTTGTGAGTGATTGACAGCTGCTCAGAGACGGCAGGCTCCAACTCGGCTCTGATTGGTTGTTTACCTCCGGTCTGCGAAATCTTGCAGATGCCATTAGGAGCACCGGAGGACACAGAGGCACATGTTTTTTTTCAGATTACCTGTTTCCTGCACTACTGTCAGGATATAGCAACCGTTTTATAAAAATAACTTTTTAAAATCACATTTGCTCCAATTCTACCCACTGCAGCTTTAAAGCAGCACGGGCTACATGTTTTAAAGCCTGAAAACAGAGCCATGACGAGGTGCAGAAGTCTAGTTATTTCTCAGAACACTTGAATTACAATATGCTGAAAGGTTATCATGGAATTTTTGCCTAATGATGCCAAAAACCTTCTGCCTACTTTGTTAAATGTTTTAAACCTGAAAATGAATAGCAATTTGGAACAGTTTAAACAAGAAAAGTCTACAGTCAGTGTCTAAGACACAGAGGTGCTTTGAGCTAATTGTTAACATCAGCATGCTCAACAAACTCAGCCTCACAGGAAGGAGTATAAATAGCACAACATTACATTCCGTGTGTTATTAGGATGCATTTTAAGCTTTTTGAATGTTATTTGTACGCCGCTTTTCGTGTGTCATTTATGAAAAAGTGATGCGAAAATATGGTGCGGAAATGCAGAAAATTTGCATGTGGATTTATTTTTTTTTCTCCCAAATAGTGCCCACTCCACCCAAGGGGCTAACGATAACTACACAATACATAAACTAATCAGACCCCAAATGTGATGCTAACGCTAGCTGTCGTGGCTAGCCCTGTTCCCAGACCAACATATAATATTAGCAAGTGCATATCATCTCCATGATATCGATCTCAAGCCATATGTTGTCATTTATTTGGTTGTGGAGGTAGTAGTGTTTGTTGTACATTATTGGGTGCTGAGAAAGGGACGGCCCATTGTTATTCCGAAACACCAATAGTCTGAAAAATGTTCCATTGGACCGAAAAAAGCCCATTTGTCCGACAGTCCCTACTCCCGAAAACAAGCACCCATTGTTCCAAGGCCCCGAAAATACCCTCTCTGTGCAACAAACAGGAGCAGATGTCTAATTATTATGCAGAATGACAGCAATCAGTTGGAGCAAAGGATTTCATTGGTCAAACATATATTTCCGCAGGCAGAAATCCGCTGTAGTCGAGGTCCATCTGAATATTATTTAGGTCGCACAAATGTTCTGCAGGAGTTCGTAAGCATTCATAAGAACCCACAAAATCAGTTCTTATAAATTTCCATGCAAAAACCCTTTCACAGTGTATTTTCAGTTCCAGTTTTCATTCGGTGTTCGGTTGTACTTAGCTCCACCCTCTCATGTCACTTCTGGTTGCAAAAACCCAAGATGGTGATGAGCAAAAAGTCGAGGATTCAAAATGTCAGTCCAAAAACCAATGGGTGATGTCACAGTGACTACCTCCACTTCTTATATACAGTTTATCTACAGTCTATTTGGTCATCATAACCCAAAGTATTGGGTAAACTGAAATGTATACACCTGAAGATGGTGCTATATGAAAGGCCAGGGGATTGTCAAAGTTTTTACAATTCATCCTTTTGAGGACATGAAAGAACGTACCCATGGGCAATCCATCCAATAGTTGTCCAGACAATTCATTCTGAGCTTAAAATGTCAACCTGCAGGTGGCGTTAGAAGTCAGGGCAAAAGTCATTACATCGTCTGGGGGACCATTAATGTGTGTACAAAGTTGAGTCCCAATCTATCCAATGAATGTTGAGATGGTTTACTGAATCAGTGAAAACTTTGATCTGCTGGTGGCGCTACAGGAAAAATAAAGGGATTGCCAAAATCATTAAAATTGATCCTTCAGGGAGCATAAATATCTGTATCAACAATCCATGTGGTAGATGTTGAGATATTTCAGTCTGGATCAAAGTGGTGGAGCGACCGACCAACACTGCCATCCCTGGAGCCACACTGCTAACACGGCTGATGAAAAATATATTTTCTTATTTTCTTCAAGTGTCCACAGACAACATCCCTGAATCATTCATGGCTTTTGTTTCACTCTTAAAACAATCTGTGTAAAAAATCTGATAAATCAAATATGTGTTTGGCAGTCAGAGATATAGATTGTGTGCGTGTATGTGTGCATGTGTGTGTATCCTAATCAACTGCAGTCACAGACATTAATCGATCTTGTCGTGAACAATAGAACCAATCTGGCTGCTCCAAAAGTGTGAACCCCACCCATAACACACAGTCGAGCCTGGTTATACTGCTTTGAAATCCAAAACAATATATATACTGTACAGTACATCCCATTTATGAGAAATTAATCAGAATTTTCATTTGTAGATAACACCATGATCTGGAACAGCTGAAATAATTACCATTGCTCATTTACCACAGTGAAGTCAATTCAGTCAGATTAAGGATCAATCTGAATAATGATTTCTTTTTCTTAGTAAAATCAAGACAGACAACACAGACATCAGAGTTACGAGGTTCTAATACAGCAGTAAGTCAAATGCTGAAAGTAATTAACTGGATATCAGTGAGTCATTAACCCAGTTCTGACTGGTGGACCAACAGTTTTACCAGAATTCCCTCCAGTACAGCACACCAGACTCACAGTGACCCCTTGTGGTGAGATGCTCATATTACAGCCAATGAACAGGAATGTAACTCTTTGGTACAAGTTCAAGGGGGGCTATTGCATTAAATTTGCTCTCTTAAATACACTACATACATCTTTTGATCAGGATTAAACAGAACACCCCTGCACTGAGAATAAGATAACCTCAAATCATATTTGGGCATGCACATTTGCTTGTGTATAATATAGGGCTGTCAATCGCTTCAAATATTTCGTCACAATTAAACACATGATTGTCCATAGTTAATCGGGATTCATTGCATATTTTTTATCTGTTCAAAATGTACCTTAAAGGGAAATTCGTCAAGTAGTTAATTCTCTTCTCAACAATGGAGTGGGCAAATATGCTGCTTTATGAAAAATGTATGTATATATTTATCATTGGAAATCAATTAACAACACAAAACAATGACAAATATTGTCCAGAAACCCTCACAGGTACTACATTTAGCATAAACAACATGTTCAAATCATAACATGGCAAACTCATGTGATTATCATATAGTGGGCAAGTGGAGACTCGTGGGTACCCATAGACTAGAGCCCATTTTCATTCACTTATATTGAGGTCAGAGGTCAAGGGACCCCTTTGAAAAATGGCCATGCCAGTTTTTCCTCGCCAAAACTTAGCGCAAGTTTGGAGCGTTATTTAACTTCCTTCACGACAGGCTAGTATGACATGGTTGGTACTAATGGATTCTTTAGGTTTTCTATTTTAATATGATGCCAGTATCTTCACTCTGGCTTTAAAACTGAACCCACTACAACCTCCGAAAAATTGGTTGCGTTAATGCATTAAAGAAATAAGTGGCGTTAAAACTAATTTGCACTAATGCGTTATTATTGCATAAACTTTGACAGCCTTAGTATATTATGAATACAACTTTTTTCATCCACTCTATTTGTCATATAGGAAAGAGTGTTCCCCAGGCTAAATCAATCACTGCAACATTCATTCACAGGTACCAGCCCTCTGACATCCAATAAACTTTGTCCTTGGCATCATTTCAACATCTCCTGTCCTGTTTTGATTCCAAAAGTCACTGCAGAGTCGGTACGCAAACACAAGAGAACAAACTTTAAACCAGCTCTGTCTTTTTAGCTCCTGTATGGAACCTCTGCCACCATGGACAAATCCATCTGCACATTATTACTGCTATTATCCATTCACACTCTGCGTGTGAACAGCGAGGGTTTTTCACTGTCGACTATTGAACTCGCTCCCATCCCCTGTAATGACAAAGCAGTGGAGAAGCTGTCGCGTCTGGCTGTCACTTACATCAATGAGGATCGAGTCGATGGCTACAAGTTTGCCCTCAACCGCATTGCAAACGTCCACCTCCATGCTCAGGTCAGTACAGAGACAAACACCCAGTGAGGAAAAGCTGCCTGGGGCTGTTGTAATATTCTGTCAGTGGGTGATTTGTTCATGTTTAACAAGGGGAGTGGGGTGGGAAAGGTTATTTTGCCTTCTGTTGTTGCTGATATCAAAACATCCCTGTGAACAAAGGAAGTCACACACTGATAGATTTAACCAACCGTGGCCAATCTTCATGTCAGTGGGATCCTATTTGAGAAGATTTGTGTTTTGTTGTTACAAATGACTGTGCACAGTCAAACTTTTAATCAGAAATCACCCTCTTACATTGCCACAATGTGCTGACTCTCACTCCGGGGAAATGATAATGGAATTAAACTCTGCTTTTCAAGGACTCGTTGTGGTCCCCAGACCCTAGTTTGGGAACCACTGAACTATATCAAAGACGTGAAAAATAGCAGCAATTACATTAGTGTGCAACCACTAAAGAATGAAAACAACAATAAATACTTGTTGTATGCACTTTGTTGTGAATGACTGTCATCAGCGCATGCCGCTTATAATAAACATTAAAATTGATGTACAGAATTTTATGTCATGAAATGAGAAGCCAACCCTCTTTCACGCCTCATGAAAAAAGGCCTTTAGGACTGAAGTGACTGTTAATAAAAGTCCGGGTCATTTCGGTCCAGGACCGCTGGGACAAACCTTACACAACAGGCTTTATGAACTTCATGCTGTCAGCCGCTGAAGGCTATTGTAGCCCTTCTGTCGGATAGATCAGGTTTTAAGAGGCTCAGTTCAACTTCATGACCTGAAAAGTCTCCCCATTACAACAAGCTCAAATTGTTGAGATTTGTTTTCAGTGCTACCGCTAAAATCGATATTGTCCAAAGTGTTATAGGGAATTACACAGAGCACCTCCTAAGTGGTTACTTAGAGATGTAACTGAACAGAAGACTTATAAATTTGAGCCTCAGATAAACACTAAAATGTGTCTATTTATTCCATAAACAAAAAATACTGCTGGATCATCTGAGCACACAGTGTTGTTTGTACATGCTCTCTCTTATTACTGTGTTTGCATTGTGCATGTCAGGGCCCAGCAGGCAACGTGTACTACCTGGACCTGGATGTCCTGGAGACCAAGTGTCACATCGGCAGTCCAAAACCATGGAAACGCTGCGACGTCAGACCATTCATGGAAACAGTAGGACACACACACACACATGTTTGTATTTGTACTATGCTTGTGAGGACTCTCACTGACAAAGTGCATCCCCTACACTGCAATAAGGGCAGTATAAGAGTGTCACAATATCTCATTTAAAAACACTCTATCACCTTTATCTTGAATTTCTGAAGTGTCATGACTAGTTTAATAAATCTTATGAAGTCACTTTTGCTTATCCATTGATAGACGTTTTTTGATACTACCAAATTTATATATTCTACATAATAGTTTTGCAGAAGGGGATTTTCTGCAGTATAACTCCTAATTTTAAACCCCTGTGCTGAGCCCAGCTTATTCTAACGTTAAACTTTAAAACCAAAGTTTTACCCCACAAACAGTCCATTGAAGAAGGAAGTCCACCTCCCAAAAATGTCTTCACTCTCGTGGTCTAAAATTTTGGTTCTTGCAAAGATAGAACTACAAGAGCACATACATTTAAGGTCACTTTGACTTGGACTGTCCTAGTTTTGTCACGCCACATGTAAAGTGGCGTTGATTGTTATAACTTGAGTTTCTATCTATTTTATTCTTTTCAGCAAATCTCTGGCAACTGTAACACCACCATTCTCCACACACCAGAGGGATACTCCTACCTGTACAGCTACGACTGCACACTTGTCCCAGGTAACATTAACATAACGTTAGATTGAATACAAGGTGCTTGAACATATAAAGAAAAATACGATATCATAGGGAGATTTGATACCAGAAAATATGGATTTTACCATGTTGTGTTGTATGACTTATGGTGTGGTTTTGTATCTTAAAGAATTAATGTAGCATCTCACTAATGCAACCGCTGGTGCTGATTTGAATTTATCTACAAGTAATATAACATTACAAAGCTCATCAGAAAGAAAAGAAAATCTATCTCGAACAGACATTTCTCTCTGTAGACATTTTAATTAGTCACAAACGGGTGAACATTAATAATACTGGCACACCTACATAAAGCTAAGCCTTAATTAATATAATTAGTCACATCTGTGCTTTTCCCACTATGACAATTCAAAATGTTGGCTATGAAAAATGTCTAATACCCTAATCTCAAACTGAGATTCAATATTTATTTTTTAGATCACTTAAAGGCTCTGAACACCTGCAGGTGTTTACGTTATTTTGCCTGTTTTGACCTCTGCTCAAACTGCAGATATTATATTTTCAAGGAATCTTAAAGCTGTAAGCTGTTCATCCCTTACAACCAATGATGTTTAGCCCACATAAATTGAAACACCTGTATGGGTGTACTATTGGTGCATGGGGGCTTTATTAAATCATGTTTTAAAGCTAATTCAGCTTTTACTTAATACTTCAATGCCCATGTGCCCAACATATTCTGCATTTAATAACTTGTTAGTTTTAATTTCAGTGCAAATTTAACCATAAAACCATCTTTATAATCTCTGTCTGGTTCCTGTAGATCCCCCAGAAAAGCTCCAGCTGACCTGCCCAACCTGCCCCACCCTGCTCCCTGTAGACAGCGCACAGGCTGTGAACGCTGCTCAGGTCACTCTGGCGTCCTATAAGAGACAGTCACCAGTGGGTGCAGGGATGGGAGTGAAGAAGATCACCAGAGCTTCGGTGCAGGTATGACGACTGGATATACAGTTATTACATTAACTCTGATTGGACAAACAAAGCTCCGGGCTGATGTCATTACACAACTATGTGTTGAATGTTAGGTTTATTGGGAAATGACATTCAAGAAAAGTCTCTGTGTTTATATATGAGCAGCAGACACAGTGCACCTTTGGGCTTCTGTGTGCCAGATGAGTACCTTTACTACTCCACAAATACCAATATGATGCAAGAGTTTGGCAAGGTTGCAAAGGATCAGGCCTACTGAAGGCACTTTAGACCGTACTGTCTGGCCAGACTTTTGTTTGGGGAGAAAATTAGAAACTGAATAGTGCGCTTGGGGAGCTCAGAATATTGCTAATTAATTCCCCTAGGTAATGTTTTTGGTGCTCTACATCAGTGGTTCCCAACCTATTTTCCTTGAAGCCCCACTACCACCCCTCCCCCTTTTATCTAAGAAAAGATTTTCACATTTCTGACGTCATCCTTAAAAAAAGATGACAAATCCTTGAACAAAATCCTCAATTTGAATAAGGTGATTCAGTTTATTAAATTAGTTATTTTTTTTATTAAACCAACTTTCGTTAATGAAATAAATGTGGTTGAATAAATGTAATTTATATTGCTGTTATAGATTGATGCTAGACTTCCCTGTTAATACAGATGTGTGCCTCCCTTTATGTGCGGCAGGCATGAGAGCAAAAGTTGGCTTTTAAGGCTAAATGCCAACAAATATGGAGAGAAGCAGAATATTTTGTTAGATAAAAAACATGTTGTGAATTTTGGAAGTGATTAAAATATCTTTTTTAAATAAATGTTGACTTTTGGACTTTACAACGCTCTGGAGTTAGTGCAAATGTTTGTATCACACGAGTTGAAAACGATCCTACCACTATCTAACCTACAGATCGTATAATACTAATAATATTAGTGTAGCCTGATTTTTATCTGCAACTGTGCAGAAATACTGACTTTAAACAGAATGTGGCCAACTAAGTAGTATAAAATATATCTTTTAAAATACTTTTATATAATATAAATGATCAAGTAAGTGTGTAATAATGATTTTATGTTCCCAAGTTGGGAACCTCTGCTCTAGAATCAGGATGATAGCCATTACACCACAGCAACCACACCATCTCTCTGTATCTGCATTTTATATGTGTGTTTATTTATGCAATTTGCCCTTTCCTTACCATATTATTTCTTTATTTGAGGTTGTGCCAGTGAAAGCCAGCTTTGTGGAGTATATAGTCCAAGATTGTCCAGAGGGAGTGACGGAAAGAGGCACCTGCCAGCGACTGACGCTGGAGTCTGACACAGAGGTACTCAACACAGAAAGTGAAAATTATCTCGACATCATAAACATACCGTATCAGACAAGTAACCTGTCATACTTGAGAATTCACACAAAACCCGGAGTTGCATATCATTCCAATCTTGATTTGGACACATCGAAATGTTTCTTCTAAGGACAGTATCATTGAACAACAGTGTCTGAAAGGTGCTCCATTCATTTGAATAAATGGATTCATATGCTGACAATCTGACACTGTTATGACGCTAATTAATATTGTTCATAAAACTTAAATACACATCAATCAGCCAGCATATTGTGTACTATCACTGAAGCAGCTCCTTGATGGCATGACGGATTAATCTCTAGTTTTAAAACTGACACCACTAAAAGGCTGCAGTAATTGACTCTTTTATAAAAGAAGCCTGACAGGTCCTCTTCTCCTTTTTTAATGGATTTGTTTTATCATTATCTATATGATTTTTCTCTCCCTGCTCTATCCCGTTGCTTTTTTCTAGCTGTGGACCCATTATCCTAAAATAAATGAATAAAATGTCTCATCTTCTCCTCTCAGACTGCAGGTTTCTGTGCAGGATCTGTGCATGGAGACTTGGACGTCCATCCTGATGTCCAGGTGGCCTGTGAGATGTTCAAAGCACAGGTACAGGAAGCAGTTAAGAAATATTTACCATCAGAATCGGAAACATATTTCACATGCAAGGAATTTGCCTTTGTGTTGTGGTGCATAACAGTGAGATATAATTATGTTATTGACCAACACATACATCATATTCCTAAGTGAATGAAGCCGAAGTGACAACTGCAATTTCTTAAAGGTTCTCTATACGATATCCAGACCATTAATATAGCAGCAAACAACAATTTGCTAGTGGAGTAATGGTGTAATGGAGGGTATACGCAGGTATACGGAGTATACCAACCTCTTTTTCTGACGGTTTACAGTGCACCCACCCATCAGCCAAAAAGCCGTTGGAATATATATGTATATATATATATAGAAGTGGGTATACCCTCCTATAGGAGGGTATACCCACTTCATCCTCGGTTACCTACGCATCTACCTAGTAGTACACCCACCTCATCAATGACCACTACACCACTGAGAGTAATGTCTACCTGAGCAAAGAATAAGTCATTCTCCCTCTGTTTGTGTTGTAATCCAAGCTTCTCCGTGCTTTGTTGACATAGCCGGGACGGCCACGCGTGCTTTTAGTGCATGTTAATGCATGTGAGCGTGCCCCACTGGCTAGCTCACGGCCACCGCTCTGCACTGCTGTCATACTGTGGTTACAGCTGATAACATCCTCCCGACCAACGGTGGTGTTAGCCACTCCCGGGTTTCCCCCAGGTTAACGCTAACTTCGGTTAACTGTTATTGTCACTGTTAGCACTGTTAGCAGCCAGTCACTGGTTAGCACCTTTAAGAGAGACCAAAGAAAAAATAAATCAAATAATCAATATGTCTAAAATGCGGATGAAAGGAAGAGAATGTAAAACGTTTGAAACTCCATCCTCTATCTACTAACATATTTCTACCATTTTCACAGCTTTCCTGTTCTTTTTTAACAAACAAAGGAAGTAAATCAGATTTATGGGGATACTTTCACCAACATGTGAAATCTGACTACCAAATAAGTTTATTTAAATTCTCTCTGGCAGTACATTAATACAGGAAAACAACAGCATAATGGTTTAACACTCACAGCAGATGTACACCCCAAAGAGGACAGAACATTCAAGTCACTAAAAGATGAAAGTCAGTGAAAAACTTCAGCAAATTATAATATGAAGTGTCACTTCACACTGTGGGACTGCAGTTGGGAAGGTAATAACCCACTGCCTGAGTGAGATTTGATGAATGTTTTATGCTGTTTTTGTTTCAGATGTTACTAAAGCAACCTTTGAAATGATAATTCAACTTTATGAATGAACGCCACTGGCTGTATAATTATTCTGTCGTATCTTATGTGTCGTGTCTTCGAATGTACGTAGTGCTTGTGTGTGTGTTTAAACTTAAAATCGGATGGTCCTGTGCTATAATTATGTTGTCTTCTCACTCTTTTATATAGCTGTGGTGTGTAATGTAATATTGCATGATGGAGACTCTTTTTGCAGCCAGTGAGAGTGAGTTTTTACAATATCAGTTTGGTGTGATCTCGTCTCTTCGTCTGCAGAATGTGGACATCCTCAGACCGGTGCAGCCTCAGGGTCACGACCTCCCGTTGGACCCTGTGATCCCAACCTTCCCGCCTCTGATCGATGACCCAGGAAATGATCCGCTGCCTGTTCCTTCTGACCCCACACTGCCCCCTGCTGTTCAACCGGCGCCGTTTGACCCAGATGTCATTCTCCCTGCGCCCTTTAACCCCGTGGTCGACCCCGTTTTCAACCCCTCTAACCCCTCCTCCTCATCTTCCAGTGAGTCTGCTGAAGATCTAGTAAACCAGCAACAGCAGCCACCAGGTGCTGGATCTTCTGCTTCATCCTCTGAGGAGATAGGAGGCCCCATAGCGCTGCGACCACCCTTTGACTTCCACTACAAGAGGCGTGATCGCAAAAAACGGCAGGCCCTGATGGAGAACCTGATGGAGACCTCACCCTCTCACAACCCCACCTTCCTTTCTGATTTCCCCAGTGGGTCTTCTCCTTTCCGCTCCTGTCCCGGTCCTTCTCGTTACACCACAGTTTAACCGGCGCTGCCAGTGAGGGGGTGGACCAATAAACTGCTCCGCTCCCCGTCACTGGAGGCTGGTAATAAGTTGTGCTAATGAGAGGAATGCTACCTCTTCTCACTGGCCCTGAAATTACTTCTCTGCTGCTACTGTCTGTAATACTGCTCCCAAAGCAGACAAGCTTAAACCACATGTATTTGGCTTCAGATATTTGAACAATTTGAATAAATCTTGGTTTGAATCACCTGTCAACTGCTTGATGCACTTATATACTTAAGCAAACAGTCTGACTGTATACTTACGGTATATTTTAGTGGTATAAAGCCATAACATTTAGATTTTGGAGCTGAATATTTTAGAGCTGAAACGATTAGTCGATTTATCAAGTAGTTGTTTGAGAGAAAATTAATGTGCAACTATTTTAAAGTCATTTGTACACAAAAAGTCAAACATCTGCTAATTCCAGTTTCACAATGTGAACGCTTTTTATGTGTTTAATATCTTTTAAAATGTAATATTTTGGGATTTGGGTTTTTCAAAACGGGAAATTCTTTGACATTTTGTAGTGATTTGATTTTTTTTTTATTTGATAGGGACCATGCAATTTAATATAATTCCAATACAGGGCATAAACAAATAAATCAATTAATTCAATTTAGTTGCAGCACAAAAATATTTAGCTGCAGTGTTTTCTTACAACTCATGTACTGACTTCCCTTGTAATATATTGCACCAAGCCATAATAATGTATAAATTCATTACATTTTTCTTTGAACTTGCCCTAAAATGTTTTACGTGAGCACAAAAAATAAAGTGAGTAAACACAAAAAGTTGCAAAAGAACACAAGAACTACTGTTTGTGAGTTTTAGAGGAGGCAAAATTCCTGTGAGACAAGCAAAAAGTATTGTGTTGCACAAACATATTTCAAGGACATGAAAAAAATACATTCACTGAAAAAAAAAAGAAAAGATTATCGACTTACTGTCTTACTTTGATCCCTGATCTGATGGCAATGTTTTTCAAAACGTCTGATGACAACAATGATACCGTCTCATCTGAAAATGTTTTGTCTTATCGTCATAGTTTTGACAAATGCTCCAAGGTTGGTATAACATTGTCCTCGACCACTCCACAGAGACAATAGAGGAAATGTCAGGGTTTATTAGGATTCTTCACCACAGGGCTGACACTTTGCCAAATAGCATTGAGGCGAAAGACAAGTGCAAACATCTCAGGAAAGCTTTGAAAAGCTTGCAGATACCAAACGTCTGCTTTTGTCAACACAGAAACTAGAGCTAATAAAAAAGCAGGCGGACAGACGGGAGAAGCGGTGGAGATGAGATAAGTCATCCCGTATGCGGCTGGAGTGTCACTCAGTCTGATCTTCAATAAACACAGCATCCCTGTGTTTTGCAGGAACTTGCCCTTTATAAAAAAACACTCCCCAAACACAAGTAGAGCAATGTGCAGTCCAAAAGCAATGACAAATACAGAGTAGAGACCTATCAGGAGATGAAACATAGCCAAGATAGAGCAAAGCCCACAGGTCAAGAAGCAGCAGTCTGTCTTCATTTAAAGGACAGTGGAAACTCCTTGGGGGACAGCAAAGTACACATTTTTGACAGAGAGGACAGGTGGTTTGAAAGATGAGTGAAAAAGGCTAAAATCACCATCCTGAAACAAAGTGAGAGGCTGCGCCACTGCTATTATGCTGCCCTGACATCTATTCGCGTACCACACTTTGGCCATTCTCTGACAAATTAACATTGAGGGTTAACTTGAGGATGTGTTCATTCAAAGGGACTGAAGGGTTACTCCCTGCTTTCTCTGTTTTCTTGCTTTTTGGCATAGATTTCTGCACTAGAAGAAATCCCCAATGTTATACAAGCAGGAAAGTTCAGGTGTGAGTGAACCTCTTATCCTTTCCATCCTGTTGAACTGAGAGCAAATCCTTTTTTGTACAACTTATCGCATAATCTCAAATGGTCAATATTACATTTATTAGCATATGCTTGTTGTTTTTACTCTTGTAGAAATGACATGATATAGCAGATCTGTCAGTAACATAGTTGGTACAGAATTATTTTTGGTAAAGTTAGGGAGCATATGTGGCTGGTTGACAGTAAATATTTGTGTGTGACCGTGTAAGATGTGGCATCTTGAAGTGCTTAATAAGCATAGAATGGAAACAAGAAATGTTGACATTAAAAGTTCATTCCCGACCTTGGAAACACCAGTTGACAAAAACACCACAAGGTCCACTCAGTAGCTGATATTGAGCTTTTGTTTGTATTTTAATATCTTCCAATCCTCATCAGCTGTAGATGTATTTTGACATAGGCCTGGGCTTCAACAGATCCCTCATAAAACATATTTATAACCTTTGCTTTTGGAGATTAGACTTTTAGCCAAAGGTTTAAAAAAAATGGACATAAAGGCTTTTATTTTTAAATTTTTTGAATATTTGATAAACCTGTTGCAGCTTTCACACGCTCCTCGGAATTTCCCCTTTCCGAGTTCAGAATTTATAGACATGTTTGTAAATATATTTATTTATATATTTTTTATATATTTTATATTTAAATGGCAAGGGCAGCATGCTTTATTTTAGAAATTCGAATAGCCAATTTCCCCTTTCCAAGTTCAGAATTTATAAACATGTTTGTAAATATATTTATTTATATATTTTTTTTATATATTTTATATTTAAATGGCAAGGGCAGTGGCTTTATTTTAGAAAGTCGAATAGCTATTTTGTGCAACAGGGGGCAGCAGAGACACTCAAATCTAACTATCTGGCAAATTGCTGCTGAATTAATTTAGGCTATTTGCATTTCATGTTGCTCTATAAAACTTTAATCCATCAGTAAGGGACAAACATTAAAGATTAGAGATTAGACTTTTAGCCAAAAGTTACAAAAATGGACATAAAAAGGCTTTTATTTTGAAACTTGTGTAGAATATTTGATAAACCTGATGCAGCTTTCACACGCTCCTCGGAATTTCCCCTTTTCCAAGTTCAGAATTTATAAACATGTTTGTAAATAGATTTAATTATATCTTTTTTTTTATATATATTTTATATTTAAATGGCAAGGGCAGTAGCTTTATTTTAGAAAGTCGAATAGCCAATTTTGTGCGACAGGGGGCGGCAGAGACCCTCAAATCTAACTATCTGGCAAATTGCTGCTGAATTAATTTAAGCTATTTGCATTTCATGTTGCTCTATAAAACTTGAATCCATCCAGTAAGGGACACAAAATGTCCTTTTGCAACATCAAATTTAAAGCCTATCTTTTTACTGCTCTGATTGGTCTTTTCGTTTGCATTTAAGCAGCGATGTCGACATTTCCGAAAACCCTTGAAGGCATCACTGGTTGGAATCCTAATTGGAGGCAGATTTTCCCGCGAGGAGTGGCTTCTTCAACTTCTGGTTTCCGAGACAACGACGTCTCTCTTTCCTCTCAGACAGACGAGTGAGTAGTTTAGTAGTAAAGCACTGGGTGAAAAAGATTAGTTAAGACGATTTCAAGTTGGTGGAACTATTTTCTGAAGCTGAAGCCATTGTTTGTGATGTATACTGCAGTTTGAGGTAGGTGAAATACCTGAAAAAGTTTGTTTTTGCGACAGTCGTGCTCCATTTCCAGTAAAAAGCGTGAAACTTATGTTGCTGTACTGTTCCTAAAGTTAGTTTGTCTTCATGTTAACAGACTAAAACGTGTCTGTACTATATTAAGTTATCTGCTGTGAGACAGACAGTCAAACAAGCGAGCATGTGATGACATGTTCACACTAAACTGACTCATTTTCAGCTGTCTGTGTCATTTCCCAAACAGCCATCATCATGAATGTGTCACCATGATTTAGTTAGCTGGGAATAAGTTTGTCATAACCTGCAGCTTCCCTATTTTTCCTTTTTAACAAAAACAAAAAAAACATAACAGGAGAAAAAATGGTAATTAATCTCAATTATTAAATCTGCTCTCATTACAATAACTGAGTAGCTTTTCTACACTTTTACATTTTTATGTGTATTCTTCTTTCACTTCTTCTTTTTTTTAACAATATTTTTATTGAATTTTACATAATTTTTTCTTTTTAACAAAAAAACAACAACATAACAGGAGCTGATACTTTTTAGGGTATAAAAATGGGAATTAATTGCAAGTATTAAATCTGCTGTCATTACAATAACTGAGTAGCTTTTCTACACTTTTACATTTGTATGTGTATATTTCTTTTCTTTTTTTAAACAATATTTTTATTGAATTTTACATAATTGTTCCTTTTTAACAAAAAAAACAACAACATAATAACAGGAGCTGATACTTTTAGGGCACAAACATGCTTTGAAACTTCTTAGTATAATAGAAGAATATAAATTACAGGTACAGCCCTATAGCCCTTAATTTAATTTATTATTATTATTTTCATGTATAATTTTACATATTGTATCTGCTCTTGTTCTGTATGCATCTTATCCTTTTACTCTAATGCAATGATATATGAGCCATGTTGTTTGTAAATCTGAATTTGTTAAAAAAAAACAAAAAACTTGCAGCTTCCCTATTTTTCCTTTTTAACAAAAACAAAACATAATAACAGGAGCTGATACTTTTAGGGCATAAAAATGGAAATTTATTGCAAGTATTAAATCTGCTCTCATTACAATAACTGAGTAGCTTTTCTACACTTTTACATTTTTATGTGTATTCTTCTTTCACTTCTTCTTTTTAAAAAAAATATTTGTATTGAATTTTACATATATACACATACAGACAGACTAACAATATTAATAATTAAATTATACAATGAAATGTTTAGTCATAATTTCAAAAAGAAAGAGAGACATGACATTTTATGTATTTCACATATCTAACAAAGAAAACAAATAAAATAAAAGATAAGACAAAATAAATAAATACCTCCTTTCACTTCTTGATGAAGCAACCCTAACTAATGTAAGAAGGCTGTGATTACAGAGCAGCCTACTGTGATGCTGTTGCAGCTCAGTTTTCCATTTTAACTCAGCTTGACCTCTTTTCCCACGCAGGGTTTTAGGGTTGAGTCTCCAATGATGGTTTCTTCAAAAGAAACCTTGTTTTTCACTTTGGAGAACATCCCTTAATTGGACAGGGATTGGTTGGGTGTATGCATATTGAAATGGTTATGGTTGATCTCTAGCATATGTGACTAAATGACAGTTACTCAAAGAGCAAAGAGCTGTTTTATACTTGCATTCATTTGTAGTTTTCCACACAAGTGACCATTCTTCTACTGAAGAAAGTCAAGTAAAAGCATTTTTTAATGTTGCAGGTGAAGAAACTAACATTTTTTCCATGTCATATTTTACACCTGGCACATTATTGCTGTGCCAGTGCTTCCTGGGGTGGGAAAAAAAACAGAGCTTCCTTTAGGGTTTTCAACTTTTATGGCTAGCATACACACACATTCCTATGTTGGTTCTGTCTAGGGCTGCAACTAATGATTATCAATAAAGTCTATCCATCTATCCATCCAATATACTGGAATTTGAATTCCTGTTTACGTTTTGACCAATTTGTTGCTGCATTGAAACGGTTTACACCTGAACTGTAATTCCTGTTAATTTTGAAGATTTTTTTTGCCAAGTTGTTGGTGTACAATTAATTATTTTAATTAAAAATAACAAGTCACTAAGTTTGTTATGTTATCTATGTATTTATTTGTTACATTTTGTTTTACAATGTTAGGAAAGCGATGTTTAAGTCAAGCCTGTTGTTGCCTTACACATAAAAGAATGATCCCGGTCACTTCCACACAGTGACACATACAGCTTATTAATTAAACACTACAATCGGATCAGTACTTAGAATCGTCAGATACCTAAAGCCAAGGTATCGCTATCGGTATCGAGCCTAAAAAAGTCGGATCGGTACATCCCAGAGGAATAAAGAAACCAGGAAGTATTCATATTTAAGAAGCTTGAATAAGAGAATTTTCACTTCTAAAAAAAAATTATTCAAAATAGTTGGCGATTTAATAATTGATTAATCGTTGCAACTGTAGTTCTGATGCAGGACTGTTATTTAGGCCAATACAAATTATGAATGACAACTAATTGCTCTCACTTAATTTTCAACATGCCCACACATCATTCATCCCAGCAATTCAGAGATCTACATTAGCAATAGTTAAGATAAACAGATAATTATAAACATTACATTAACATCAATTTAGATTTTTATAGACAATCAAAAGTGAAAGGGCATGTATTTGGTACTTTCCGTTGTTGTGTTTGTTTTTACATGGCCATACATCTCAGTTCCTCTTGAATTTCTCCTTCAGTTTTACAATGCTACCTGGTTAGAGGCAGTACAAATGAACTGTGCAAATCTAACTGCAAAGTTTGTCCCGGTGTTATTGATATTCTGTTTGTTTATCAATATTTTGAGTGCAGTCTGCAGCTTTTTACCTTGTATTTAATGAGGGATTGTTATAGAAAGGTGCCAGTATTTTTCAATTGCATATGCTGCTTTTCTTTTTATTTACTTTGATAGCTACAACCCACATTTCAAACACCAAGGGATACAGTAATGTAAAACATGCAAACAGGTCAAAACAAATTAAGTTACCGACAAATATTACAAAGGGCTAAAGTGACTTTGAACATCGTGTGATTGGTGCCAGACATTGTGGTCACGGTCGCTGCATCAGAAACAGCTGCACCCTTGGGATGTTTGCCTACTACGCTGTCTACAGTTTACAGGATGATGCAATCAACAAAAAATCGTGCAGTCAGCTGGAGTTCTTTGCGTGAAAACACTTCAGTCAGTGAATGAGGTCATTGGATAAAGGGCTCATCAAACCAATAGGGAGGCAAACAAGTCCTGCATAGCTCAATGCAACGGTATGTGCACAAAGATCAAAACAAAGAGATCACAGTGAGTCAGCATGTGATCGCCAAAATGGGACGTGTGAAGGATAGATCAAATGTTGTCTGGTCTGTTGAATCTAAAGTTTCTGTTTGCTCGTGGGAGTTTGGCACAAATAGGATGAATCCTTCTTGCACGGGTTTCAAAGGTGTGGGTTTTCTGCGCACTCAGTCTGCACCGTATAGCAGGTTAACATCATCTGAACACCACCGTGTAGAATTGAGCAGCATATTAGCCACATATTAAGTTAATATCCCAACCAGTACTATTTAGGTTTATCTGACAACATGGCCACAAAATGTCTTCTATATTTTACAAAACAAGATATTTGAGTGCTTTGAGAAACACTGATCAACATGTTTCACCATTTTCTGACATTTTATAGATCAATCAATTAATCGGGAAATTAATCGGCAATGAAAATAATTGTTAGTTGCAGCCCTAGAAAATTGCCAGTATTGCCTTGAACAAAGCGGACTGGCTAGGGCTAATTATTATTTTCATTATTGATTAGTTTGTCATTGATTTCCTCTATTAATCTTTTAACCATTTGGTCTACAAAATGTCAGATGTTTTATAAAACTCAACGAAATGTATGTCTATAAAAGAGTGAATTTACCAAATCATTAGTTTTAAGTCTTCAGTTCCCTATCCTAGGGGACTAAGAAAACTAGCGAATATTCACATTTTAGAAAATTTTGCTCAGAAAGTTATTTAATTGATTAACAAGTTAATCAGAATTGCTGCCAAATAATTTTCTGTTGATCCACTAATCTCTTAATAATTGACTATCAGTGAATATATTTAAACTGTAGAGCATTGTTGATTCAAGTGCTTTCCCATTTGCGTCCTTTCAAAATGACTCCGATGAATGAATGAAATGAGATGTTGCTGGTGGGAGCACATGACGGTGTGTCAGTGAGTGTTTACTCTCGCTTCCCAGCTCCAGTTTCAAGATAAGAGGTGTGACAGAGATAGTAGGACGGCTGAATTCTGGCGTTATCCAATGGGAACCAGGCACAACAGTATTGAGTCTTTCACAGGGATGAGTCCTTGTCAGTTAGACTTCAGATTTTTTCAGATACACCTTTAGCTTGGCAGTTGACAGGGATCCATCATGTTGTTCAGTCTCTGGCTCTGGTTAGGACTACCAGGCTGACTGTCATGTATGGCATCGTTTCTCTGCTCTATGTACGGGACAGGGAGCATTTACTTCATGTCCGCCAGAGGTAGGCTGCATATTCAGTGTCACATTAACCGTAATATAGTATCTTTGTGGACTTGAGATGACTGCAAAATGATCTGTTTTCATTGTTTAGTATCTGAAGGAAGTTTACAGATTTCTGTGCTTCATATACTGTGATAAAAGCAGATGGCCTGAATGCTTTAACTTTGATTATAGATTTACCTCCTAATATTTGATATAGATTCGAGCTGAAACAATTATTTAATTAAATGGACTTTATGTAAGAATCAGAAATTGCTTTTTAACAGTGACACCTGTGGCCATTAAGGCAACGACAGTCAGCGTCCTGTTGCTCACGCTTGTGCTCGCACTACGTAGACACAAGCCAGCATCGGTCAAAACAGTGAGGCGACACACACAAGACTGGTTAACAGCTAAATCCACAATATCACTATGTATTTCACATGCTTGGGAGTAATGTTAGCTTACCTGTCCAATAGGACTTTTGACGGCTCGGGGTCCGTAATACCCAAAACCAAACTAAGGTCCCTCCATGAATCGAAGGCCCGGCCCATGTTGATCCAAGTTTTCCCCCCAGACGTCGGTCACATTCCTGTTTTGCAAGACGGGCTTCACCAGATATAACTTTGGGTTTTTTTTGTGCACAACTCAGACTTGTGGAGTCTGAGTTGTGGTGGGGGCTGTCGTTTTTTGGTCGTTAGCGGACTCCATTTCTAACCAAACGTTGGCTATGGTTATGCGCTGTTAGCCCTGAAGTGGAGCTGAAAATAAAGGCACTTGCAAGCGCGCATGACATCACGTTCGTTGGATTTTCCCGGAAAAACGGCCTGCATTCTTTACATTAAGGTTTCATTTTTGTTTTGGCTTTTTAAGCAAAAACGCCAATGTTCTTTGGTTAAAGCTAACTAAATGTGAATATCTGCTGGTTAAAATTTTTATTGACCAATCAACCATAAGTAGCAGCCCTAATGGATTTTTTTTTTAAGGGTTTTGTTCTATATTAGACATAATCAGTTAACTGTTCAAATATCAGTCTATATTTTATTATTGGTTACACCTGCCTGTACTTGTTTTTATAGGTATTTTTACAGAGTTCTGTGTCCACATAGATGTTAGGATAGTACCAACAGTTTTTCTGTGTCAGTAACATGACACCCTATTGGCTAACTGATGAAAGATGCTGAGCAGACTACAGGAGGTCCTTACTAACCACAAAGTAAATATTTCATGGCACTACTGAAACAACTGTGAGAATATGCATCTGTGTGCAGGCTGTATTGTCATTGCTGGGTAGAGTCGGCATGTATTGCATCAACCCATTGTAATGTTAGGCATTACACACAAGCCTTGTCAAGTCAGTGTCCCATCGGCACATTTTCCTCTGCTCTGAATGAATTCCAGTCTTCCTGTCAATAACCTGCAGGCTCATTCGTTACTGAATACAATCTGATAACCAGATTCTTGCTGGT
Organism: Sebastes umbrosus; assembly: GCF_015220745.1. NCBI lineage: Eukaryota > Metazoa > Chordata > Actinopteri > Perciformes > Sebastidae > Sebastes > Sebastes umbrosus. The sequence continues at coordinate 9,669,390 of NC_051273.1, read as the reverse complement.
CTAGTCTTCAGCACTAACGCCCTTTTCCAAATGGGAGATAGCAGGAGGATGTTGTGTTTTCAAAAGCAACAAGGACAAATGGTACAAGAGCAGCAGCACTAACAGTGACTCTGTACTCTGAGTTGCTTTTGGCGAGAGAAGGCATTTAGAAAGCATCATTTTGATTATTTACTAGTCTAAAGCGTTTCCCTGTGCACTAAGGCTGGGTTACTCACCCTCATTATATAATGATTTAGCTTGCTTTTGGTCAACTGAGGTGCCAACTGTAATGTCACATGGTTTTTTCCAGTCCCTGTGCTCAACCTAATGGTGAGGCAACGTATTGTTTCTTCCCCCTAGAGGGCACATTGGTGCAGACTTCTTAGTTAATTCAGACAAGTGGATTTACCTGGATCGGCTACAGCTGAGTTACTAGAAGCTTCTGAAGGATTGGTGGGATTTACCCAAAGAAATCATTGAGAATTATGTAAATCCAACAATGAATTACCGATCTCATTAAAATGTATATATTATCATGCAGGTAAATTATTTCTGAGGGGCTAATAGAATAATTCCTATATCCAGGCTGCCTGCCGCTGAATGATTATTTCTTGGAGTGTTGAGCAAATAGCCTTAGGCTTCACTGGAGCCACTTAAACTGGCTATAATTACCACTGAGGTCTGGCCTAATTGGAAGTGACACACACCATCAGGCTTAGAGATGCAGGTTAGCAATGGCTAAGTCATAAAGGAATACGACAATCGGCTAAACTTAGCTGACCACGGTCTCTTCGTTCATATCTGCTCAGTAACAACCTGGTGTTAATCTGTGTTCGCTAAAACAAAAGATCTCTCGCCCCGGCTCCTGACCGATAAGGTCGAAGTGAACGCTGAGCGGATTAAGTCCTTTGTTTTGCTGTTACCACGGGGTTAGTAGAGCGCTCTGACGGACAGCAGCAGATACAAAGGGAGCCGTGTCTTCTTTTATTTTAATGACACCGGGACTCTGTGGCTGCGTGCGTTATGTGTATGCACGTGAAGGAAGAGAAGGTAAAGGGTGATGTACTGAAAGAGCTGTGTTTGCTCCAGAGATTGATCGGGAAGCGTGAAATGTCCGTCGTGTCAAACTGTCTTAAGTGCATCAGAATGGGGAGAGGCAACAGGTATGTGGGCCTAAGCGTTGTTATGTCACTCTGCATCGACTCAAGGTAATGAATTGTTGTTAGATATCCGGAAGCATGCTAATCTAGACAAGAAAGCAAAGTATTTCTATTTTGTAGTTTTAAATAGTACTGCTGGCAGATTCTTCCCTAGGTTTCACAACATGCTTGGGTAAACTCTATCCACAGAATATCTTTAAGCACCAAGAGCAAATGCTGTTTTTAATTGTGTGGCTCTATAAAACATTTTCTAATATAAGTTTATGAAGTTCTACATCAACTCTCACTTTTGAAAGAAGGTCCCTGCTGTCAAGTCGAGATTAAATACTTCAATCCTTGCCACCAAGGTGTGTTTAAGTAGTACCGGTGAATGGACATGATGGGGAAGCTTCTGAGTTTAAAGCCGTAAGTTAAGGCAGCACAACAGTGACTTGTAATATGTGAATTATATGAAGCCATATTTGGTCAGTAATTTCTCAATCATTAATCCATTGAGTGGACAGGCTAATAAATAAATGAGTCCTGCAGCTTATACAACATACTCCGATCAGACATAACATTAAGACCACTGACATTGATTATCTCGTTACGATGGCACCTGGAAGTGGGGGGGAATATATTAGACGGCAAGTGAACGTTTTGAACTTTGAACTTTGTGTTGGAAACAGAAGAAATGTCCAAGCATAAAGATGTGAGCGAATTTGACAAAGGCCAAATTGTGATGGCTAGATGACTGGATCAGAGCATCTCCAGAACTGCAGCTCTTGTAGGATGTTCCCAGTCTGCAGTGGTCAGGACCTAACAAAAGTGGTCCAAGGAAGGAAAACCGGTGAACCAGTGACAGGGTCATGGGCGGCCAAGGCTCATTGATGTATGTGGGGAGCGAAGGGTGGCCTGTGTTGTCCGATCCAATAGAAGAGCTACTGTAGCTCAAATTGCTGAAAAAGTTAATGCTGATTCAGATAGAAAGGTGTCAGAACACAAAGTGCATCGCAGTTTGTTGCGTATGGGGCTGCGTAGCCGCAGACCAGTCAGGGTGCCCCATGCTGTCATATTGTTATAGCTGATCGGTGTAGTTTTTTTGTATTTGCTGGGAATTGCAGACCTTAACCCTAACATTAACCATCAATTTCCTAAAGCAATTTGTTGCAGTCTGTTGGGGGGTCAGGAGACCAACTGGGAGGGGGAGTACTAACCTAACCCTTTGAGAACTAGGTGCTTAACCCACTTGCTTCAATGGGTGACATTGAGAGATCAAAAAACAAGCCTTGAGTCATAAACCTGTGATTATTCAAATGAAAATGAATGCCGGTAATTGTCATTTGTTTTCATGTGATCTGCACTAAAATCAAATTGTATCTCAAAAGTCAGGTTAGCATATTTCATTTCTGTAGAAGAAAAGAGATTGAATTCAGTTTATAAACATAACCTCTTTCTATGTCTGAATACAGAGTAGTAGAGCATTGTTTCATCCAAACTTAGGATCAGTCAAGTGGAATAAATTACATTCAGCTTTTGAAATTGTATCTTGAAACAGCATCTTACAAATGAAGTAAACGCTGGATGTCATGTGCACCCATGCATGACTGGATTTGTTTTACTATCATATGATGTAATCGTTTGGATTCACTCCGGTTTCTTTTCTTTTCTTTTTTTTTTCCATTACTGGCAGTTTGATGTTGACAAAAAAGGATGATCTTGCGTCTTAGGAAGGGTGTGGAGGCTATACAATGACACATTTGAGTTTACTTAGTGTTCATGGTGAAATGTAAGGCACATGTTTTCGTTCCAGGGTAATTTTGGAGTTTTTTAGGGTCACGACAGACAGGAAATGCTCCGTCCTATTTTAGATTTATAGTTCTTGTCTGTGGCTTCATGTGGTCTGGACTTTATTCTGCTTAACATTTGCTGTTCTTGTATCTGTATAGTATATATTTGTTTAAAAGTATGGCAATTAGTCAATTCATTGATAAGTTGATCGACAGAACATTAATTTACAAAGGTTTTGATAATTGTGTTATCCTTTAAGAAATTTGGTTTGGTTCCAGCCTCTCAGATGTGACGATTTGCTGCCTTTCTTTCTTCTACATTTTCTGCTTTTCTGTTTTATTTCATTGCAAACTGAATATCTTTTTGGACAACCAATTAACTGAAAAAGTAATTGGCAGATTAATCGATACTGAATATAATAATAATGTTAGTTGCTGTCCTTCTAGTTCATTTTGACATTGCAGTCAATTATAGTATTCAAGCTGTTTTGTCTCAAATATTGTATTTATGTCCAGAGTGAAGCAAAAGAAACTATTGTTGTGTTTAATAAAGAAATCGTGATCTGATTCCATGCTGCACAAAGTGAAAGCAGTTGGGTTACCTCACTGAGAAGTTGGAGCTCTTCATTAACAGCTCACTGTGTTTGCTCCTTTTTCCATTACTCCCTGCAATATTTCAAACCGATCCACTGTCCAAAAATTGCAAAAATGACCGTGCTTTTAATATGAAGCAGCAGTAGGAAATGTTCCGTTTGCATTAGCAGTAACTTAATACAGTATTTTTCCCCTGAATGTCGCCACAGACACTCGGTTCGTTATACTGCTAATATATAAATATTGCAATACTCCAATCACCATTGTGTTGCCTCTTTCGGCGATAGATACTGCCTTTTATAACAGACATTTATTTAAATGAAAATCTTCGAGATTGCCACTTGAAGTATTTCAACAATATCATGACTTTTGGTCATATAGATCACTTTCACTTCTCACGTAGATCCCCTTTCCCTGCAGGATGGAGACATCATGTCTGGACCTGGCTCTGGAAGGTGAGCGGCTCTGTAAGGCAGGTGACTATCAGGCCGGTGTGTCCTTCTTTGAGTCGGCCATCCAGGTTGGAACAGAAGACCTTCAAATCCTCAGCGCCATCTACAGCCAGCTGGGCAATGCCTACTTTCACCTACAAGAGTATAACAAAGCCCTGGAGTACCATCGGCATGACCTCACACTTACCAGGTAAACAGTTTCACAACCTTAATATTAGTTTGTCTTTAAAACTACAACCCTTTTCATACAGATTGGACAACCTTGAAAAATACCCATGTTTTCTGCTGGTACGATTTTAACCAGGGTTAGCGACATACATACGAGTTTTATAAAGATCCAAAGATTTTAAGATTAAACTCCCCAACAATATGTTCTGAACTAATGCTAAAACTTTTTTAATCACCCCTTCCCCCGCCATGATTAAATTGCTAGACTCGACTCCACTGTATCGCTGCTTGCAGCTGTAAATTACTTTCTTGCCTCTTGTGTTTTCGTACTCATACACTTCCGCTAATATTCAAGTCTAATTATTTCCTAATGTTTTTTTTTTCTCCTTTGAAATCCCAGAACAATTGGAGATGAACTTGGTGAGGCAAAAGCCAGTGGCAACCTTGGGAACACATTAAAGCTTTTAGGACGGTATGATGAAGCAGTGGTTTGTTGCCAAAGACATTTGGAGATCACCAGAGCCATGTATGACAAGGTGGGTCCTATATCAGAACCACAAGTTATTTAGGTGAAACACTCCTTCAGTTCCTTATCTTAGCAAACTGACAATAGATGACTTTTCATTATTCTGTAATTCAAAAGTTCAGTCAATGACCAAATGGCCCATTTGCTTTGATTAGAATAAATGGATCCAAATTTGTTTTCAATCGTACCACATGACTTGCTCTGCAGCCACAGAACAGTTTTGGTATGCACGATGACTGCGTACCAACATCTAGAATAGTTAGCCAGCCCGCATGCAGGCAAACAAGCAGGTCTGGTGTCAGTGTATTTTAAGTATATAATTACAGCACTGGTCACGCTGGTTTCCGTCTGTGAAAATGTGGTGTGCGTGCTGTAGGTTGGGCAGGCTCGGGCGCTGTATAATTTCGGGAACGTGTACCACGCCAATGGCAAGAGCATCTGCTGGACTGGAGCCGAGCCAGGAGACTTCCCAGAGGAGGCCAGGATAGCCCTGAGGAAAGCTGCACAGTACTATGAGTGAGTTGGTAGCACTGAACATTGAATGTTTGTTGTTTTGCATTTATTTTAAAAGCCCTGAGGAATGATAAGTGACTTGAGACCTCAGCTTGAGTCACAGGTTTGTTCCCCACAATAACCTTGTTAGTTTTATTTTTTCTGCGTCACGCCAAACATCTGGCCTAGCCCACATGGGATTACAAGAAACCAGCTGTTTTATAAAACATGCATCTTCAGGTAATTCATAAACAAAAACAAAAGAGCAGAAAAAAGTTACTTTATAAATAGGGCTGTTTTAACGGCACTAATTTCTTTAACGCCATCAATCTTCAGTGGTTGTACCAGGCTCAGTTTTAAAGCTTGAATTAAGATACTGGCATCAAAACTATAAACCTAAAGAATCCATTGATACCAACCATATTACTAGTCAGTCATACTAGCTTGTCGCGAGGGAGGTTAAACTATGCCCCAAACTTGCGCTAAATTTTGGCGAGGAAAAACTTTCATGGCCATTTTCAAAGGGGTCCCTTGACCTGGACAATAGTTGTGATTGTTTTGTGTTGTTAATTGATTTCCAATAATAAATATATACATACATATGCATAAAGCAAGCATTTTACCCACTCCCATGTTAATAAGAGTATTAAATCGTTGACAAATCTCCCCTTTAAGGTACATTTTGAACAGATCAAAAATGTGCAATTAATCATGGACAATCATGCGATTTCACGATTTAATATTTTAATCAATTGACAGCCCTAATTATAAATAGTTCTATATTTTTTCAAATAACATTTATGTGGAAGAATTTCAAATTCACTGTACACTGAAAAGAACTTTATCCTGATAAAGGGCTTTTTTTCTCGTCTCCCAGGCTTTCCCCAAGTAACTGGATAATTTAAATGTTCCATATGTGAACAGCAAACTCAGTGTTTGTGCAGCATCCATACTAACAAAATCTGTTTATCTTACTAAACAAAGCACTGCGCAGCTACCAGTAAAAACAAATCTACTTTTCTTCTTCCAGAGAAGAAGAAAATACTAGATCTCAGCTGGGCAAATAAGAGATCTTTGCTTTTTAAATAAATCATGTACAGCATAATTCTCAGTACCATATTCATATTTTATCATCAGCCCACTGATCTACTTTGTGTAAAAGTTTCCTCGAGTAAGATGCTGACCTCCTACGTGGTTACTTTTTGTAAGTTTGCCAGCCAAATTCCTCAGATATAAAATGTAATATACTTGTGACTGGTTGGATGCTGTATAATATTTGTAACAAAAATAGTTGTCTCTAAAGCACACCATAGCTGCCTCAACTTTTACTTTTTGGCAGTGTTAAGAAGTTGCTGATGAAGCGCCGCTTGTCTTTTCAGTCAGCCTGTAGGCAAAATCTGTGTAAATGGAGAGTAAATACTGCTGACTGCCACTGACATGTAGCCATGGTGGTATTATACAGTGTATATATAATGTCCACCTGTCTGCATGTCCTCAAGTGTCTTTTGGCAAGATACCAAACACAGTGTGTGTGAATGATTAGTTTACATCCTGATGACCAGGGGGCACCTTGTATGGCAGCCAGTGTGTGTGTGAATGTTGACATGTAGCGTAAAGCGCTTTGAGTGGTCGGAAGACTGGAAAGGCGCTATATAAATGCAATATATAAAAATCCTTTTACCATTCCATTTCCCATTTTGAGAGTGAAAGTACAGTCTTGACCATGGAAATAGTATTTTGACAAAATAATCTTAACTCAAGGTCCATTTACTAGCTTTTGAATCCAAGTATGAAACCTTGTCACATGCTAACAGGTGGTGGTACATCAATCACTTACTTACACAACTCTGAACTCACTAAAATGTTACTAAAAATATCACAAAAAATATTATTTTGTTAAAATGTATATACTGTATATTATTTATGCAGTTAATTCATCACAAGGAAACAAAAGGAAAGGATTGTTATGTTGTGAGGGCTCACTGACTGTTGAAAATGTCAGATGAATGAAAATCAAGCAGTTAAAATGTGTCCCTGTGTAAATGTGTTGTTTTTTGTTTTTACAAAGAGCAAACCTGTGTCTGGTGAAGGACTTGGGTGATCGGGCAGCCCAGGGTCGTACCCACGGTAACCTTGGCAACACTTACTATCTTCTGGGTGACTTTGACACTGCAGCAGCTGCACATGAAAAGGTAGGTGGCAAACCTGTACGCCTGCTTCAAATTGGCTTCGTTCCCTGTACTTTTAAAGGCCTTTGATAGTCATTCAACAACATTAGTTGATATTGGACAAACGTGTGAAGAAGATGTAGAGATTTTTATCCACATGCATTTTCATGTTGTCTGACCTCATGACTGTGAGTCCTGTGACCGTCTTGAGAAAAAATGTTTCCCGTTAATCCTGACCTGAGTAATGCTGAGTGCCCCCTACTGTTTGTCCTGTTTGGCAGCGGCTGCTCATCGCTAAAGAGTTTGGGGATAAGTCTGCTGAGAGGAGGGCCCACTGTAACCTTGGCAATGCTCACATATTCCTCAGCCAGTTTGAAGTGGCGGCTGGTCATTACAAGTGAGTAAACAAGTGAGGCTCGATGACTTTCTCACCTTGTGATGGTCGTTTGCAGATATCTCTGTATGTCATGATCATGCTCAGACAGGAAACAAGTACGCTGATGTTCCTGATCCTGAAATGTTTTCTTCTTTGTACTGTAACATCTTAAAGGGGTCGTATTTATGCTTTTGTGCTTTTTCCCTTTCATGTAGTGTTGCATATTTTTTGTGCATGTAAAAGGTCTATAAAGTGACAAAGCCAAAAGTCCACACCAAAGGGAGTTCCTCTCCCCCAAAGAAACTGCTCCTGAATTGCCTTGATTGAAGTCCTGCCTTTTGTTCCATAACATGGTGATGTCACCAAGTAAAACATTTGCATAATGGCTAGTTTGGCAAGCCCTCAAACAAAGCTAGTTAGAGCGGAGTCCAAAGGGTTTGGTTTGGTTGAACAATCACAACAGTGGACCAGCTGACCAATCAGAGCAAACTGGGCATTTGGGGAGTTCTAGTAGAAACACAAAATACAATTATGCACCTGAAAATAAGCATAATAGGTCATCTTTAATATTTTTTCTCTCCTCATTCCTTTCGTTCACCCGTTTTCTTCCTTTTGCCTCTATTACTATTACCGCCTCTTTTTCTTCCTCCATTCCTTTATATTTTTTCCTTATTTCTTTCTTCATCCCACTGATACAGCACTTCATTCCTTCATAACTTTCTTCTTTTTCAGCATCTAATTTCCCCTATTTTTGTCTCATTCCTCCTTTTCTCCACACATCTTTTATCTCTTTCTACAGCAATAAAGATGCATGCATACAGTAGAGGAGCAGACAGAGAGATATCCCTAAAGACAGAGCTCAGTGCTCCAGGAGGAACCCAGATTACCAATAGTGACATTTTTATTATTTGTACAATAGAGATTTTAGTACATTGTTCACAACACTTCTTACAACACACACCAGTGGGCCAGCTGATGTGCCAGCTGTTCTAGTACAAACCCAAAATACAAGTAAGCACTTGAAAATAAGCATTATATGTCCTCTTTAAGTGACAGAAGCAAGAAGATGTAATTTCTCTTCTACAACCATAACACAATTAGATTAGGAAAAATGAGATTAAATTTAAATGATCCCCACTGGGAAATTGGTTCATCACCAGCTGAGTTTTATTGGCAACACTTTACTTTATGTCCCCCTATTTAGCATTTATAAGCAGTATCTAATAATTTAATGAATTCATAACGCTCTATAATGTAGTTGTAAGCAGAGGTTTAGTAATGTATTTATCTGCAGGTAGAACTCCTCCTGTAGGCATTCATAAGTGTTTAAACAGAAAATGAATGACAATATAGTAAACATTTTAATATATATGTCTTCATAGTACAAGTTATTATTACTGACAAACATTGTACATTAATAAATACTTAAACATGTCCATAAATCAGTTTACAACTACTTGAACTACATTAAAGATTTGCCGTTTTGATTATATAAAGAAGACAGTCATTTAAAACAGCAACAGACATGTACAGACATGTAGCAGTAGTTTATTACAATGTTCAATCCCTTACTCCAGCATTTTCTTGATACAGAAGCCCTTGGAAAATTGCAACAAAGAAAGAGAAGAAAGTAGCAGATAACTATCATGCTCCTGCTCCCACCCTCCACATTCTTTGACCATCTTCCTCCTCTTCTGTTTCGCCCTCAGGAGGACTCTGCAGCTGGCCAGGCTTCTGAAGGACAAAGCAGTGGAGGCCCAGGCCTGTTACAGTCTGGGCAACACCTACACACTACTGCAGGACTATGAGAGAGCCATTGATTACCACCTCAAACATCTGGTCATTGCTCAGGACCTCAGTGACCGGTATGGGCCATAAAAGACATTTGTTGCTTTATTTCCACCAAACTGTCTTTGAAGTATAATGAGCATGTACAGTATCACTGTGGGTGGCGCCTCAACTAATTACCCGCCAAGATTTGGGGGCGGTGTTACTGCCGACACCCATGAAGCTACAGTAAACTGCAAAAACACTGACAAGCAGTCAAAGTCACAAGGACACAGCATTTGAGGTCTTGCAATGGGATTTAATGTCATTAACACATAATTCCAGCGAAGAAATGTAAATTCACATGCACATCTGCAAACAGGTCTGTACTAGGCAGGCAAGAGACACATCCATTTACAGATTACACATTTTATATTTATTCTTAAATAAAATAAGAGCATTTTTGTATACTCTGTGAAATGTGTACACAGACGATGATTTTAACTTTATTTCAATCGTCACATACATACAGGTACATGCATGAAATTCAACCTCTGCATTTAGGAGCAGTGGGCTGCTGTGAAGCGTCCTGGCTGTGATAAATATGGAATTGTTGAATACCAGCTGTTGTTGCGAAATGAGCACAAGCGCAAGTTAAGATCAGGTTTTTGAGATTGCACTGTATGATAGTTTGATGAATGCCCTCCCCATTCTTGCATAATCTCAGCTGAAGTTGCTCAGCCTGTTTCCCTCTGTGTCCCGCTGCAGAGTCGGGGAAGGACGAGCGTACTGGAGTCTCGGAAATGCCCACACCGCCCTGGGGAATCATCAGCAAGCCATGTACTTCGCTGAGAAACATCTGGAGATTGCCAAAGAGGTGACTGTTTACTGTTTACCTTCTCCCTCAGAGGGCAATCAGTAGCTGCCATCAGGCCACACCCCCCTCTACTGGTTGTATGGGGAACAGCAGGGAATAATGTCTTCTTTGTATGTATGCATTCATTAAAGATTATTATGGACATACAAACTGCAAAGCCAGATTTGGCAATAGTTAGTTTTGGAGTGATATGCTCACATTAAGCTTTGTTTACATTAACCTTGATGTTGTCGATGTTGCAGACTGGAGACAAAAGCGGTGAGGTGACAGCCAGGATGAACCTGTCGGACCTACGGATGGTAGTAGGCCTGAAGTCCAACTCCAACATCCACACCAACATGTTCCGCAACACTAACACTAACAGTTCTGCTCTGTCAGCAAGCTACCCGGGTTTCTCCAGCCTCCAAGGTAAATCTGTGCTCCTGTCATTTTCAGGGCATTTAGACAAATCAATTTTGGGACATGAAGCAATATGCCATTACACTTGTGAATCTGTATAATTGCAATTTTAGCAGCATGATTGCTAGAAAACCCAGCTAAATGATCATTATGTACTAGGGCTGTCAAAGTTAACTGATAATAGTGATAGTGATAACGCAAAATCGTGTGCTATGGAAAATCAATTTTCCCAATCTCCAGAAAAGGCTGCCTCCCGTTGTGATGCTTTGTTTTAGGGCTGCCCCCTCTTAGGCGACTAGTCGACTAATCGTCATTTTAGTCTTAGTCGACTAAGATTTCTTTAATTAATTAATCATTTTCATGCTTTTTTCACGCTTAATGACTTATTTCCAAGAAACTAATGAGCACATCTCTGGTAAACACAAGATTTAAAGTGGTGCTTTTGTGTGATTCTCTGCAGAGAAATTCAGTTTTACAGATCAATCGATTAGTCGACAAAATTGTATGAGTGTTAGTCGAATTTCTTTGGTCAAAGACAGCCCTACTTTCTTCAGAGTACCCTGTATGATTTTTAACCTATAGTAGCGCTATGAAGTAGTTTTTTCATTAGTCCCCAATGGTGTCACCGTACAGGTGACAAAACACAGCAATTTGCCAACAAAGGCAGGAAAGAGGAAGACTGCAAGCTAGTAAACGTGAATGTAAACAATGCAGGATTTAAAACTTCAAAAATTGACTTTGCAAATATTTTATGAGGAAGGACACACAATCAACATGTTTGTTAAATCTCAGGGATACACACAGAGTTTTGGTGAGCAACACTGAATGTAAACATAACTTTTGTGTGTTTACTAGAAAACTCCACAGGGCACCATTAAATCACTGTTTTCCTGTAGTTGTGAAAGTGCTGTATAAATATTAAAACCATGTGGCCACACTGGTGAATTTTGTTTCAGGGGTCAAGTCTCCATCAAGGATATCAGGCAGTGCAGACAACCTGGGACTGACTCCAAGTCCCGACAAAAATCAAACTGGGGATTCATCGGCACATCCGGTATGTATGAAAATACTTCACAAGGCACGAACACTTATGATGTAAAGTACGCAGTGTATTTTTAGTCTTAAATGCATTGCGAACCAGTGGAAGTCACTCTAAATTCAAAACTGCCAAATTAAATGGTTCAACTCTTTAGTTTGCATACATATGCTCAACATTCCCAATTTGTATTTGACATAAAAATCTAGCTTATAACATACAAAACTGTCCAACTGTAAACACCACTCTGCTTGTTAAAGCTATTTTAGATAATTTATGAGGCAAGTGATAGTTCATTTCTTTAAACTAACTGTTGTTGTGACAATGAAAGTGCCCTAATGTGCCAAATGATGGATGCTCATTCAAAGTGATGCATATTAAATTGTGGGTGCAGTTTTCCAGAATTTCAGTCTTAACTTTGATAATGCAAGATGAATTAAATCAGTTATGTGCTACGGCTTGAGGAACATACAATATAATACAGTAATGATAAAATTTCCCTTTTACACAAGAACCTGTTCACCCAACTTATATATAGTGTTAACATGGTTAAAACATTACACTCTAACATGAATCTGTCAGCGATGTTCAGTTAAAAATGATCAGTCTGTATGCATCTCGAATGTACAGGACTGGGAAGAGGATGTATTCCCCGGGTCTTCAAAAAACAACACAATCAAGGCTTCTACTAAGCTCTTCCTCTTCCACCGGCTGAAAAGCAAGAAGCAAAAGAACAACAAATCCTCTCCTAAAGACCAGCAAGAAAACCGCGCCGAGCCCTCGGCTCCTGAGCTGAACGCACCAGTATCTCCTAAGGTATTTCTAAATATAGTAGATTGTCAGATGGGCAGGGATGATTCACCCTCAAGAAATAGTTAGAGGTGAAACATGTATCTTATGACACAGCCTCACTCACAACGATTTTTTCGTCATACTGTAGGAGGAAATGTTTTAATGTGGCAATGTAGGAGCATTGTTTCTGACTCATGTGTTCCAAAACAATATCAGATTGCAGTTCGTGTGAAAGAAAAGAATATATATTTTTTATTATTTTAGTTTAGTAACAGTTTTGTATCAAATTAAAACACCTTCTGTACAAACCATATAGTGGTGTCAAAAACGTTATGCCCTCTGTGTCCACACACAGGAATGCAACTGTATCTTTAAGGTGCTATGCACAAGAACAAACCTATACCTTTTACAAACTCTACTCTAAGTTCACTTTTTACCCCTTTTAAAAGTGTTTTTGTGATTTCATTTAAAAACATCCAAACGTGTAATGGCACTTATGTAACTAGCAAAGAGTGCAGTAGATATTTGCATCGGTTTAATCCAACTAAAATAGGGCTGCTACTAACATTATTTTAATTATTGATTATTCTGTTAAGTATTCTTTGGACTGATCTATTGTTTGATCTCTAAAATGTCAGAAAATAGAGGAAAAGTGCCCATCACGATTCAGACGAGTGTTAGAAAATGAATTAACAAATTTGAAGAATCCAATTACATTAATTAACATTACGTTATTAATTGTATTAGCCCTAAACTAAAGATTACTTCTGTAACAGGAGTTTAGAAATAGGAAGCGATGCAGTATGTCCATGCTGTTTACCATTTCTCTCCTGTATTTTGATTTGATGCCACCCTGATTACCTCAATTATCTGAAGCCCTTTTTCTATCGTTATTAAGTCTATTTGTTTTGTTTTTTAACATTGTAGCCAAGATCACGGGATACTATTGGAGAGGATGGCTTTTTCGACCTCCTCTCCCGTTTCCAGGGCAACAGAATGGACGACCAAAGGTGCTCCCTACTAGATGGCCCAAGCCATCTCACTGCTAATTCCTCTCCCTCCTCCACCCCACCTGTAGCTGAAAGGAAATGTGAGTCAGCCCCTTGTGTTCCCATCTGCATTCACACCACAATGATCTGACTTCAATATGAAATACAACTGAAACTTGTACTTGATGAGGGTCTTTACTTATTTTTTGACAAGCCAATTACTCATCGTATTCAGAGTCTGTTGTGGTGGCCATTCAGTTTCTCCCCTACATGGTGTGAATGCAGCATGTCCACAAATGTGTCCTTTTACATATTAAATGTTGTAGTAAAGTAAATGTGTAATCCTTTGTGTTTGTGTCAAAGATGAGATCTATTTGAATATCCACACCGCTTCTAGCCTTGAAAGTTTAATGTAAAAGGTTTGTGGTTCATCCTTCACTGAGCAAAACGGCGTCTATGGTCCTATTTTGATACATTTTGCCCATCCTGAAAATTGTTTATTATTGAACGCCTCTGTAATGGTCATGAACCCAAGCTTACCACAGCCTTCATGCTCAATGACGGATGAAACTACAATTAAAGGCAGCTTTCAAGTCTATGGGGACTGTTGAGTGCTCAAGACATACATTTTGGTTGGAGCGTTGCTCTAAATTTCATAGAATAACTAACTCAGGAACATCTCATCCTTAAACTCTCTTTTGTGCTCTTTTTCCTGTATTGGCACCACTCACTGTTAATAGCATAGGTGTAATACACCATCCTCCATTTGTTACATATCATGCACAGATAATGAGTATCTCTGTTTTCAGCTATTTTGGAGTGCGAAACACCGTTGCAGGATCCTGGTCATTTCCTGGAGCTGCTGGCCAGCTCCCAGGCCCGTCGTCTGGACGACCAACGAGTCAGCCTGAGCCATTTTCCTGGCTTACGTCTCAGCATCTCCAACCCGCCTCTTACACCCTCCACCTCCAGCATAGATCAAGTCCCTCCACAAGGTAATGAAATACTGCCCATTTTGGTCACCTCCTTCAATTTCACTACTCACATCGTGACTAATAAGGATTTCTCCTCCCAGCCCCGATCTCCAATACAGACACCCCTCACACACCCTCCCTGTACAGTCGACTCGAGGACAGTGCTGAGCAGCCTGAGGGGGATGATGTCTTCTTCGACATGCTAGTTAAGTGCCAGGTGAGAACTAGAGTTACCGACTTGTGGTTCTATACCTACGCCAACCAGTCAAGTTGCAGTTTACATCCATTCCTGTCCGAAATTTCATGCTTTCCAAATTGTTTCCTATTAGACTCATAGTATAGCATACCATAACAAATATTATTAAAATAGTCATAGAATAGTATGTTGAAAAAAGTCATATAGCATGGCATAAAAGTCACAGTATAGTATGTCAAAGGCATGATATAGTATTTTGAAAAAAAGCCATATTATATTAAGTTGAATAAATGTCTTGAATGTCATCAAAATGTCATAAAAAGTCATACTACTGGATGTCATAGTATAGTGTCATAAAAATGTTGTAGAGATGTCACAGTATAGTATGTCTTAAAAATGTCAGTCATACCATAGTATGTTGAAAAAATTCCATAACGTCATAGCCGTATATGTCAGAAAAAAAGTCATGAAAATGTAAAAGTATAGTATGTCGAAAAAAATAAGTCATAGTATGTTGGAAAAAAGTTATAGTATGTCAAAAAATAAAAAAGGTCATATCAAAAAAATAAGTCATATCATAGTATGTCTAAAAAATTTTTTTTAAAAAGTCATAGTATAGCATGTCCAAATAAGTCATATTATAGTATTTCAAAAAAAAAAATCATAGTGTAGTATGTCGAAGAAATAAAAAGTCAATGTCAAAAAGAAGTCATAGTATAGTACTTTATTTCGAAAAAAAATAAATGTCATAGTATCGTGTGTTGAAAAAACTAATAGTATGTCAAAAAAATGTTCATAGTATATTGTGTCAAAAGAAAGCCATAGTATAGTATTTTCAAAATCTTAAAAAAAAGTCAAGTATAATATGTCAAAAAAAAAGTCATAGTATATTTTGTCAAAAAAATAGCCGTATTAAAGTATGTCGAAAAAAAAGTCATAGTAAAGCATGTCGAAAGTGATATAGCATGTTGAAAAATAAAAAAAGTCAGAGTATAATATGTCGAAAAAAAATCATTTTATAATATTTCGTCCCAAACTAAATTGCTATTGATAAGTATCAGCTAACATACTGTAACTGCACTGTCTCTTGTTTGTATGTTTTAGGGCTCCCGACTTAACGACCAGAGGTGTGCCGCTCCACCTTCTAAAACTAAGGGACCAACTGTTCCAGATGAGGATTTTTTCGGTCTCATCCTGCGTTCCCAATCCAACCGGATGGAGGAGCAACGAGTCCTGCCGCCGCCTGCCGTCACCCAATCCAAACCAGACTGACCCCTTGAGTGATTTTTTTTTTTACTCAGGACACAAGATGAAGTTACCAAGCTTCCTTTTTTCTCTTCTTCATACACAATATTCTTGATTCCTGCCTTTTTGGATTGTCCTGACAACGTTCCTGCGAGACTGCCAAGAATACAAGGGACACTAGAAGGAATCAAGGTCCCAAACAATACTAAAATGGGAATTTAGGTTTTCAGAACTCAATGACTTGTTTTTAGATAGCGGACAGCATCTCTGGGTAGTCACCACCTTATTTTGTGGTGCTCCCTGCTGCTCGTTTTAATCAAAGACCTCTGCCAGTGACGTCTGTCTACTCTGGAGGCTTGCATCAAGACACTCACACCACAAACTGTTTGTTGTTGTTTGGACTAAAGGCACTGTATCCAAGGACATTAGCCAAAACGAAGGATTTCTGCTTTATGATGATGGACAAAAGAGACATTATGTGAACCTATCTCAAGCAATTAAACAAATTTGAACTTTGCACAGCCTGTTCTGCCCATTTCCGATTCTATTAAGTCTTTAAGAGTGGTACATCTTGGTGTGAACTGATCTCAGACCTGTCTAGCAATAACTCAGAGGATCAAATGACAAATCTTCTCTGGGGAAATAAAGGTCCACATCCACTTCTACTACTGCAGTGGTGACTAGAGGAGCCATTTATAGTATATGCTTCCAGATATTGCTTTTAAAGACTGCCAGTTTTATATCGTTTTAGGTTGTATGGGTTGAGTTATTATTGCCATGAACTGAAATGGGATTTTCTTTGTTGTAACAACATTTCATAAGGGATTAACTAGTGTGAGGGGGAAAAAAAAAAAAATGTTATTTTAGCTTTTGTATTGAAACCTTCTCCTGACAATGGAGGAATAAAATCTCATGAATTTACATCCCAAATTATTTATTTAACCTTGATTCATTATCTTTAGTGTACGACATGGGGATCCTTTCAAATGACATGCTTTGTAAAAACAATATAATTCAAATTTCAGTGTCAATCTTTCTTTCTTTTTTGCATCTACACATCAATATAAATAAGTGTATTTACAAAGTGCTCTCTGCATCAGTGTTTCTAACCTTCATGTTTGATCTGTTCAGCACTGAAAACCTGCCCCTTCACATTCAATCAATCACCTGAGCAAACCTGGAGTATAATGTTAAAGGGGATTTTCAAGACTGTCCCACTGAATAAATGTAAAAGTGTAAAGTGCATATTAATTGTTAGGTTATAGATGGTTGTACAGTTAAGCTTTTTCAATATCCTCACATTAATGGCCTGCTATGCCTCTGAAGTCTGCCCCTCACGAAGTTTCCTGCACCTGAAATGAGAAAACGGCTCTGCTTATATTCAATTAGAGATGTTATGTCTAGCAACTACATAGAGTATTAAAAAAGTGCTTTGGCACACTGCGCTTGCGTCCCCAGATTAGTCATTGATAATAATAGGCACCCAAAATGGTTTGAACATTACAGCATAAAAAACAAAGGCTGCCAGGATACCAACGATATTAGACTCCCGCACAGGATGAAATGACTAGTTAGCATAAGCCAGTGTGAGCTGCATTTGACCTACCTGGTGATGCAGCAGTTCAAGAAGCAGCTCTTGTTCTCGTCAAGTCTGTACATCCCAGAGTTTGGCAGATCTTGACACACCGACATGAATTTTTGCAGCTCCGATGTCGGGGTTCCACTCTGCTGCTGCTGCTATATGAGTATAACCAGTACACAAATCATCCTTCAACACAAGGTAGGGAGAATAACGATGGGTTTTCAAATATCTAAAATGAGTAAACCTCACCTTGATGGTGTCATAGGTGTCTGTGATGATTGTGATGAAAAGGCTGAGGATCATGTAGATGAAGAGCGAGACAAAGGTATAGAGGTAGACCCTGCTGAAGATCCACACCAGGCTACTCTTCTGCTTCATGTCCTTAAAGGTGGTAAACATGTCGTCTCCGTTGATCAGGGAGAACAGACACTCTGACACCGTGTTCAAGGTCCGGAACTTAAACAAAAGGTCAAAGAGAAGAAAGGTTATTA
Source organism: Sebastes umbrosus (assembly GCF_015220745.1). Taxonomy (NCBI): domain Eukaryota; kingdom Metazoa; phylum Chordata; class Actinopteri; order Perciformes; family Sebastidae; genus Sebastes; species Sebastes umbrosus. Next base: position 9,651,358 of record NC_051273.1, on the reverse strand, counting down.
CTTTTATCTGTGTCATGATTAACCAGTGGTGGAGGAAGTACTCAAGATCTTTTACTTAAGTAAAAGTAGCAGTACCACATTGTAGAAATACAAGTACAATATTTGCCTACATACCTTCTCATGATACGGGCCAAGGACAATCCAGCCACATAAACAGTAACTCAGGTAGATAATTCCAGCACACCAGATGAAACGGATAACATTTGGGAAAGCTGCCCTCAGTGTCAGGATGAGAATCTGAAGAGAGCCACAGACAACAACAACAGATGATAAGAGACCTGAGGCCTGTACTACAAAGCAGGATTTGGGGTTATCGAGGTAACTTCAGGGTTAACTCTGGGTTTTCCGTCCGACGAAGGTGGATCCCTTCTTCCGGGGTAGATCGCCATGGTAACTGATGCTGAACAGCTAACCTGCTCCGGAGCAGGTTATGTTCCAGATAAGAGATCAACTCGTATGAAAGCAACGCCTACTGACAAATCAGAGCTCGGTGCGTAGATCGTATGGTAATATTACACAAATACGAAGAACTTACAGTCATAATGCAGGCTAAAAACAACACAGTTTAAACTGACAATTGCAGAAAGGACAGCTGGATTTATGCTGTGGGTGTTTACCGCTTTGAATGATTTTTTTGTATTTATTTTTTTTACTTGCTCTCGAGTCCGTTTCACACTGCCGGAGAAGGGGACGCAGCTGAAAGAAGACTGAATTAGTCATACACACTACATTATTGCTAAAGGACATAATGATGTGTAATCCAATCATCCTTTGGACTTTTAAAAGCTATTTATATGTCTCTGCCCCAACTAGACAACTTTATCTGACTTTTGAGTATTCGGTTAAATTAATAAATCTGTTAATTTACGCATTCACACATCGCAATTTTTTCTTTTCTCAGCTTCAACTGTGTTACTTTTAGTCTGGATTATGTGTTTAACTTCTTCGTATTTGTCTAATATTATAAATCGCTCTTCCTTTGTAAAATGTGCCGCTCTGCCGGTCTGTCTGCAGGTTTGTAGACTTGTCCATGATTGTGATTGGTCATAAACTGCAGACACTGCCCCGTTCATGTGAACGCGCTCGTAGCCAGATAGAGAAACCCTGGGTTGATTTACCGAGTTGATAACCACCTTCGTAGGACCGCTTAGCGGGATCGCGGTTGTTAGGGTTAGTTAAACCAGATAATGAGAAGATACCCTGGGTATGTTGAACTCGCTTTGTAGTACAGGCCTCTGAAAGCAAGTATCTGGAAAACCACACACAAGAATGGAGTTTGGTGCAATCATCAAGAATAGGCCTGAAAATAACCTTACAGATTGAATTTCAAATAAAGACCCAAGCATGTAATGCCAAAGTACAATGCTGTACTGCTTCATTAACGATAAGTGTAAGAAATATTGTGTGGTCCTGCAGGATGTATTGTTACAGTGAGAAAAATTCCCCTTCAAGAGGAGATGTTAGTGTTCAAATATTGGCAGATCTTAAACTATATGAAAAACAAAGTTTAGCAGCATTTCCTTTTCAGAAATATGAACAGTAGGTGAAAGAACAAAAAGGATAAATGCTACTGTATTTGCATTGTATGGGATCTCTATTGTAAACAGTGTGGCAATGGTATCGTTAAATAATTTCACTGCATACAAAACAAATGAACATGTGCTGTAAATGAATTATCTCGTCTTACATTATACTTCCTAAAGTAGCCCATGTAGCGGATGACCCCAATCCAGACAAACATGGTCCCGGTCCCAAGGAAGATGCTGCAGACATCATAACTTGTGAGGACCTGAAAGAAAAGTGGATGTTTAAAATGTGACTAATAGACTCTGAGTATATACACACTGTAGACAGCATCTCATTGTGATGGGACGTAATGTTGAAAGACATTGCAATTTACATGGATCGATTCATATGGATCAGTATTACAGTCATACTGTAATAGAACATCCCCATTACCTTAGTCTGGATCTCTATCTTGAGAATGGAGCCAATGATGGTCAATGTGTCGCTAAGGATGATCAGGATATACCAACCATTCAAAAACTCCAACTTGTCTGACCATGAGACTTCTTTTCCACAATTGTTCTTGCAGTATAGTGTGTACTCCTGTTCACAACAAAAGGAAATGCAGGTGGTGGTACTGTTAATCTCTGTAAGGAAGATATCAGTACTTTTTATTTGTGACCAATTTTTTTATTTTAACATAACAAATAGCAGGGGTAGAATGTAAGCTCATTTATTTGAATACTGTATGTAGGTAAAAATTTGAGATACTTGTTCTTTACTTTAGTATTTCCATTCAATTCATACTTCTACTCCACTACAATTCAGACAAAATATTGTACTTTTGACTCCACTACATTTATTTGACAGCTGAAGTTAACACACACAAACCAAAAAAAAAGAGTATAGTATGTTGAAAAAATTCATAAAACCATAGTATGTCAATTTTTTTAAAGAAGGCATAGTATAGTATGTCGAAAAAAAGGTCAAAGTATAGTATGTCGAAATTTTAAAAAAAAAGTCATAGTATCGTATGTCGAAAAAAAATCATAGTATAGTAAATCGAAAAGAAAGTCATAGTATAGCATGTCGAAGAAAAGTCATAGTATAGTATGTCGAAGAAAAGTCATAGTATAGTATGTCGAAGAAAAGTCATAGTATAGTAAATCGAAAAGCAAGTCATAGTATAGCATATCGAAAAGCAAGTCATAGTATAGCATGTCGAAGAAAAGTCATAGTATAGTATGTCGAAGAAAGGTCACAGTATAGTAAATCGAAAAGCAAGTCATAGTATAGCATGTCGAAGAAAAGTCAAAATGTCGCAGTACAGTATGTCGGAAAAATCATTGTATAGTATGTTGAAAAAAACAAAACAAAAAAAATCACAGTATAGTTTGTCGAAAAAAAAAAAGTCATAGTATGCCATGTTGAAAAAATTTCTTAAAAATGCCATAGTATAATATGGCAGAAAAAAATTATTAAAAAAAGTGATACTATAGTATATAATTAAAAGTCATAGAATAGCGTGTTGAAAAAAAGTCTCTTGAAAAAATGTCATAGTATAGTATGCAATAAAACATCATCAAAAAGTCATGCACTGACTACCGTAAGCAGTCCACACATCAAGCAAAGGAAAACCAACAAATCAGCACCAACAAGAAATAAGATTATAAAAGTTCCAACTTCCATCCTTCAGTATCGGTATTTTAAGGGGGGTGTAAACGTTTTTTTTGCATTGATTTACCTCCACTTTATGAATACAGTACCATAACGAACAGCTATGTATCAGACAATCATACCTATCTAATCATACCTAATAATACATTTCTTAAGTCTGAGTAAATAAACTACAGAGTGGGGAAACAAAAATACTTGCTGTGCTTTATGGTCAGTTCAGTGAACTTACAGATTGCAGTTGAATCCCATTGATCACTGAGCGCGTGCAGAGTGTGAAGGAGATGATGCACGTTATAATGATGAGGCAGTCAAAAAGCACAGTCAGGTATATGTTTCTAGGAGCTGAGGAAACAGAGAGATTAAAATTACTCTCACCTGAAAAGGACGAACATCTTCAAACAGATTTTATGAGCAGCAAATTCTCAAGCTCAGAGAGCAGCCTTAATGAATCCCAGGAATCCTGGACATGACCTTAAAGCAATGCAGATGATTCATTTGTACATACTAAATTCAACTAAGCAAACTTACTTGCTCCAGTTACTTTCCAGTCTCTGCACTCATTGATGTCTACATCAGTTTCCAGGTCAACCTTTATCCTGCCGCTGTGAGCTTCGTTGTCGAAAGTGATCTGTTAACCAGAGAGTCATGTTTAACTACATTACAATTACATCCTTACAGTCAAACCCCATAGCTAAACATTCACTTTCCAAGCCTTAAAGAGAACATTTAACTACGTACATACTGTAGCTGACGCCGTGTGCAAACAGCCTTGCTTTAAGACTGCTCAGTTTTGTGTCCTCAGTAGCTTCATTAAATACATACAAGATTCAGACTGATTCTTTTCATTTGAACTCCTATCTGTTCTGTGTGTCAACAGGTGCAGTGTCACAAGGATTAATTGTCACCATTTATAGCAGCAATGAAGCGATCAGATGTCATACCACTGCTTTTAAAAGACAAAGTCTGATGTGATCCACTAGTGTTTACTGAGCCGTGAGGACAAGTCAAGTGACTTACAATAACAGTAAAGTCGTAGCAGTCTGGCAGCTCTCGATGTCTCACTGTCTGTAAATTTATGGCCTTGAGAACAAATGTGATCTTGACAAAGATCATCCTGGAAGACAAAGCAGATGCATTAACTGAGGGGTTTTCACATCATGTATAAAACCAAGAGAGGAAAATGATTTTGCATTAAGAAAAAGACTATAACTAAATGTTGCGTGCAAACCTTTTGAAGTGCAATTCAAAATCTGGAAGTGCTTCCCGCAATGATGGTCGATACATCGGATAAACTTCATGGCACTCTATTAGATACAAGCCACAACAATAAGAAAAAGACAATGAAAAACAAGTAAACAAATAAACTTGTTAAACCTGGTTAAGTGTTCCGTTTTGCCATACATACCAATATCCACTTGGGCATCTATTTCAAAGGTCTCATTTGCAGGGTAGATGGTACCATTTCTGTAGAACTCCTGACACACTAACATGGGGTTGTAGAAAGGACCATTTTTCTCATATTCGTGATTGCCTACTGTGATGTTGTGCAGATGTCCATACTAGAAATGAAAAATTGAAATCTCAGGTATAATAAAGTCAGGTTACAGCAGTTTAGGGTTAGATTTATGCAGTCAAAATCTACTAAACAAAATGACAAATTCAAACAACATGAACCAAGTCCAATCCCATGATGAGCTACATCTTGTCATGGGAGCTTGTTAAGTTCTTTGGTCATATAAGCATGCAGAGTTATAACATTTTAATAATGATTTACAGTAACACAAAAGGAAAATGAGTCACATGATCAAAATAAACTGACACACCGACAAATAAAATCATGCCATCTTGGTGTTCCTCGCAAAGAGTAAATTGAAAGAAAATCCGAGCATTCAGTTACCTGTTCAATGATGTAATCGATGTGATCATAAACATGAGTCTGTCTGTAAACAGCATACGTATTCATGCCTCCATCAACATAATCTTTCAAGAAGATGTGCTTGAATGCCATCAGATTTTCCTCCTTGAATTTGACAACCATTTGGTTGCTCAGCCCAAAAGACACTAACTGAGATGGGGGAGAAAAGACATTTATTATCAGGGTGGTGAAACAACACAATTAACATCTGTTCAGGTCATGTCTGAGATTAATACCTGGATAGTAATAATGGCAATTTTGACGATCTGCAGTATGAGTTTCCATGGTTTTCGGCCGCGAGCGTGGTACTTCTCACAGGGGTTCATAAAGTAATATTTGATCTTCCTTCTGAGGCTCTCCACATTGTCCAGCTCCTCCAGAACCTGGTGTTGGTTGTCGGCCCAGGGAGGGGAGCCGTTTTCCTCGTACCCGTCATACAAGTCACTGGACTCATCCATATCTACAATCAATCAAATATGAATGAGTTACATGCAATACAAATTTGCATTACAACAATAATGAGACCAATGAAATTTCAGGACAAAAATGAAAAATTATTGATCTCTTTATTTCACATTTACATGTTTGAACTTAAAAAACTAAGCGTAGCCTTGGTGGCATCAATAATGTAAAACAACAGTCAACTATTGTGTCCAGCTGTAAAATGTAAAGCAACCAAACACAATTGCCATGCAATAAATCCTTTCCTTTTGATGCTGATAATGTTCCTTAATTTGTTTACACTGTGTCAAAGATATTGTGATTCAACTATTTTTTTGGAGACCTTAGTGAAGGTGTTGAAGTGTTGGACTTTATTATATTGAAAGTATTTTTTTTTTTTTTTACATTTATATACATAAAGGAAACAACACTAGATAGAATAGAAACACTTCCCAATATTATGAAATCCAATACACTTCCCCTCCGAACTATGGCCTCAAAAAGGTTGAATACACACTAGACAGTATCAACAAAACCTGAACATAAAACACTTCAAAGATTGCATTAGACTGAACAGGTGTGCCCGAGAAACCTTTAATTACCGCCAGGAAATGTATAGATTATGTTTCCTTGTTTTATTTCCTTTGAAGAAAACTAAAACCAGTAAAAAAAAAAACACTTCTACATTAGGCACAGGATCAATATGTAGCTCTAATAGGCTACTACTTCCATTGTCTTTTCCCACAATGCAAATGGATGATCAGAGTGTTGAAGTGTTGGACTTCATTATATTGAAAGAGCATTTTTTTTTTTACATTTATATACATAAAGGAAGCAACACTAGATGGAATAGAAACACTTCCCAAAATTATGAAATCCAATACACTTCCCCTTCCGAACTATGGCCTCAAAAATGTTGAATACACACTAGACAGTATCAACAAAACCTGACCATAAAACACTTCAAAGATTGCATTAGACTGAACAGGTGTGCCCGAGAAACCTTTAATTACCGCCAGGAAATGTATAGGTTATTCTTCTTCGTTTTATTTCCTTTGAAGGAAACTAAAACCAGTAAAAAAAAAAAAATTAGGATATGGTATCAATAAGTAGCTCTAAAAGGATACTACTTCAATTGTCTTTTCCCACATTGCAATTTTTTTTTTAAAAAAAGTCATAGTATAGTATGTCAAATAAAAGTCATTAGTGTGTTGAAAAAATCAAAAAGTCATAGTACAGTATGTCGAATTATTTTTTTTAAAAAAAGTCATAAAATAGTATTTCGAATTTTCAAAAAAAAAAAAAAAACATAGTTTAGTATGTCAAATAAAAGTCATTAGTGTGTTGAAAAAAAAAAGCCATAGTATAAAAAAAATTGAAAAGGTCATAGTATAGTATGCCGAAAAGTCAGTATAGCATATCAAATAATAAAAAAAAAATCATAGTATAGTATATCGAATTAAAAAAAAAAAGAAAATCATATTATAGTAGATGGAAAAAGTCATAAAAAGTCAGTATAATGTCGAAAGAAATAGTCATAGTATAGTACGTCTATAAAAGTCTTAAAAATCCATTTGCATTGCTAATGCACGAGTGTCTGTGGACAGGAAGTAAATGAAGTCAGGTGTACCTGAGCATTGATTATTAATACACAACAGCTCACATTCTGCTCTGCTTCCAACGAGCAGACATATTCATTACATGTGTATGAATTCAGATTATGGCCTATATGTAACAGTGAACAGTAGTGCAATAAAATGAGCTAACAGGCTAACCTGTTACTTACCAAAGTCCCACACCTGGTTAATCAACGTGTTGCATACACCTGTTGTCGTCGCGCGCTTTGTGTCCAAAATGTCTTGGTCTAATTAAAAAAAAAAAATAAACTTAACGTTACTCAAACTGTTGTTTCACTGTGAGAGTCTTGAGTTAGAGGAATTGAACTTCGGAAGTGTGTGTGTGTTGTCTTGTGAGTGAACTCCTCACCTGTGTGTGTCGTGATGTCTCAGGTGAACTTACGACATTAGAGCGTCATTTTACTGCTGCGACCTGATTGGCTCTCGGGTCTGTCTGTTTCCACCCACTCCTGTAACCCTTGGCAACCAAACATTAGCCACTGATGAGCGAAGAGGAAACAGTGTGGAGAGGATCTCAAGCTTCTGTGGTATAACTACACTTTATTGTTTATTATTTATAAATTAACACATAGCTGCATCTCCAGTGGGGGTTTAAGTTAATGTTTACTGTGAATAGCATAGTTAATAAACAAACTGTATGTTCTTGTTGTGAAGTTAGAAACATAGACTAACTTGCTGATAGCAAACAAGCAGCTGAATTAAATGCTAGGTATATTGTATCTATTATATTGTATATATTAACCATTATCTAGCCTACACTATGATACTGTAAACTTAAATACAACAGGGGCAATTTGTACTTATACCTACATTTCAAAATGATATGTATTTACTACATGTTTTCCCAGACAACATGGTTATGTGGGCCCCACATGGGTTATGTTGGGGGTACCATGTGGGTATGGGCTCAAAATGGGCATCTTATCTGTGGCCCACTTGGATCAACTAAGTAGGACGCTACCTGTGTGGTTTCTAGTTGGGTCACTACTGGGAAATTAGTGCATGGGGCCAACATGGAAACTGTGGACAAACCCTCTTACAACCCATATTTCAGCCCATGGAGTCCCCATGTAGTACCCACATTGAACTTAAAGCTGGGACCAAGATGGGTCTTGGGTATGTTGCCCAGTTGGGGTCCACATAACACCCATTGTACTCCTGCATGGACAATTGGCATTGGGCCATTATGGAACCTGCGGACAATCCCATATAGGGCCCATTTTTCAGCCCATTTACTACCCACATGGGCCCCACATACAAATGTTGGCTGGGTTATAGCTATAGTTTCTAATTACAGATGTTCACCCAAAAGGCAAATATATTATAAAACATGTATTTCTAGATGAATTTACCCAAAGGTACATAAAGTAGTAAATATTTCCAGTAGTGCAAAACATGTTAGTAAAAAGGCAGTAAAAAAGTTAGTAGTGCAAAGTACAAAGTACGAAACGAAATATACCAGATATAAAAATACAAGGAGATGAAGAAAACTATTAAAAGTGAATATAGTGCAGAAGAGACTGTTAAAATTGAGTATAGTGCAGGGTAACTCCAATAGCTTATATGATAAGATATATAAAAGAAACACAATATATATTTTATAATATAAAAAAGAATAAAACAAAATAGAAAATAAACTAAAATTGAATAGTATAAATGGGCACAATAAAAGACACTGATGAGCATTTTTTTGCTAATAATAATGTATGTATTTTATGCAATTGTAATTCAAATAACATTTTCATTGCTGGACTTTATTGTGACCTGAAACCTGAATACTTAATTCCCCTCCCTCTATCATTAGTATAAACTGAAGTACACCATCAAAATGTGTGTCAGCCTGAGGACTTGATTACTCTGACTTAATTTTGTTTTCACAGCTAAAGTCAATTTAGATAGGCTTCTCATAGGCAAAGTAAAAATGGCAGGTCAATTCTCTTATCCTCCACAAGATGATGCCGTGTGCATTGATAATGATTTTTCAGGCACTCTTGCGAGACACTGCTCTGCCACTGTGTGTGAATTGAAATGTTCACTCTGAGAGTTGCTCAATGAAAATAGCAATGTGTATAGACAAAACAAATATGTAGTTTGTTGTTTTGGAAGGAGAAATGTAACATGGTGTACAAAAACTTTCTCCCTCTCATTAGTGAAGCTATCCTAAGAGCAAGGATGCCACCCAAGGGACAAAAAAGTAGATCAAGATCAAGCAGTGCAGGCAGTAAAAAGAAAGGGAAAGGGAAACGTAAAGGTGAGTGTCTGAATATTAGTATAGTATTAGTGTGTTTAGATGCATGCATGATGGTATGGAGAGACACAGTAAATGAAATGGTGAACTGACTGTTACTTCCCATTTAGGCAAAAGGAGTAAGTCACCTCAACGTGTGGAAACGCCTGGTAAGAGAAAATTATTAACTTTTTCACTTATTTATTTACCCATCCTGAACTGTAATGTGTGTGAGACAATAAAAAAAATACCATTTTATTACTTTACTTAAAACTTAACGTATTCATGTCAACTTGAAAAAATAAAAAAAATAGGTAAACAATTTTAGTAAAACTGGAGGGTAAACTGAGAATAGATACCGTGTGCATCCAGCTATCTAAACATAAACAACTGGTTTGTATTACTCTGCAGATCCTGAAGGGAATTTTAATCATTTTAGATTATATTAACTAGACATCTCATAAATCTTACATGGCTAACTAAAGCACTTTAAGCACTAAATTTAGTTTTCTACATTTGTAATTTTAATTTGATGATAGAGTCAATTTGTATTTGATTACCTTCATTTATTTGATAGGGAAGGGTCCTTTTAATGAACGCTAAATACCATTTATTCAGATTCGTCTTGGATAATGTATGACACCTACATCTGACTTTGAAGTAGGAATATAGCAAGCATGACTGAAACTAATAATCAGAGAGGTCTTTGAGGAGTTGGAGAAACTACGTATATGCATTGTTATGTTGTGATCTTGAGTGTACTGTTGCATAGCCTTTGGACATGCTCTCTACTCAGCTGTGGCTCCCATTGTCATGGTCTAGTTTACTGTCAACATATCAGCCCTGAAGACATGTTTTTGGTCAAATGCTGGTCACCAAATGTATCTTTTTACTATGGATTAGGTCATTGGCTCTTGTAGGAGTTAAAAGTAATGAGTCCTCAGATTCACATTGGCTGTTTTGTACATATTTCACCCATTTCCAGCTTTTACACCCAGCAGTATAAGTGTTAGATCTCCTAATTGAACACATCCTTAATAGTTTTACTCTAACTTTAACCTAACACTGACCCTAAACTTAACCTAAAACCAAGTCTGAACCTTAACATTTAATAGTTAACCTTGTGGGGACCAACTATTTGTGGCCCACTGACACTAATATAAATGCAGGTGTTCTTTACCTCTAAACCACAAGGACATTAACGATATAATAATCTTATCAGCTGATAAACGTCTATTGTTCAGGCTTGAATTCTTCAGTAGTATCAACAGAGATGAAAACAAACTGCCCTTAATTACAGTGTACTGTAGTACAGTATAAATGTCTTACAATATGCTGTAAAAAAAAATACAAGCCTTGAGTGGATTATGCAAGAGGAAAGAGGCCCGACAAATTTACAATATCTCTTCAGCGCAGCCTACGAATGCAGTTTAATTGCATTCTTTAGGGTTATGGAACATTGCACATCACACTCTCTTCATCTCTCAAGCAAATATTTTTCCATGAATACAACTGCCATATTTGACACTTAACTGTGTGAAATGAGGGGTGTGAGTTTCCACTACAATGATTTGGCGTGAGGCCTAACTGGTGTGAGTTGAAATGGGTGACACACCCAGCTGGGAAGTGGTTACTTAAGCTGTACTTTAGCGTTCCCAGCGTCCCCTCAGCAACCTTGTGGAAAGACTTTGAAGAGAGAGACCGCAAGCAGGATGAAAACTATCATTATGCAGAGCTCTGTTTACTGTAGTGTGCCCTGGACTGAGCCTGGCCTTAGATATGGAGGAGTCTGCATAGATTGTTTATTGAGAAATACTCTATGGTGCAGTGCTGCGGTTTTATATAGCAACAATCCTGGTTAGATGTCTTTAATTGAGCAGTTTATGTCTTGAATTCATGCATTATTGATCTGCCTCTCACATACCAGCAGCATTCCTTCTACAAGTGTTTGGACATTGCGTGTAGGTTGTTCACAAGGACGGCATTTCATACTGTGATATTGTAGTGTGGTCCAGCCTGCAGGGTGGGGCAGGTGAAGGATCAGAAGCGTTGCGCGTTTGATCAGAAAAGTATGGGTAAGAATCTGTGTCACAGTCCGTAGGCAATGGTGACTTTAAAACGTTTCCATTGTGTGAATATCACTTGATAAGTGAGGTTTAGGCTCTTAGTTGTGGCATCTCTACATTCCTGTTTATCATGCTTGTATTGCTGTTTTCAGAGCTGTTTCACCTATTTCTACAACCTGTAGTATATACAGTATAACTCCTTTTGTTCCCTTTACTGTTCAGTACATGATCTGCAATCCAGCTATTAGCATTGTATGTTGTATATGCTTTTAAACCTCTTGGTTTGCATCCATTCACATTAAACTGTGGATGATAGGGAAATGCAGATTTTTCTATGCAGGACATAATCAGAAAGAAACCATTTATATAAAATATATATTGTTTTAACTGGTCTATTCTGCCACCTCCAGCTGTAAGGACTATTTTCACATGATATTTGTACATCTCATTATCTTTTAAATGCACAGACGATGACAGCAATTTGTTTTGTACAGTCTGCGGAATAGACAGTACACAACAACATGACAATTAAACTCATGGCTCATTATTATTATTGTCAACACCATACAGCGTCAAATCTTCAAAAACACCTCTGATGATTTCAGATTGATCCTAAAGATTGTCTTTCATGAGGCCTTATACTCTATAGTGTATATAGTTTAGGAGTGGAGGAAGAGAATATAAAATACGCTGGGTTTCTGTGTAAATTCAGCAGTTTTCTCACTTGTTTGTTTGTTTCTTTACATTATTTTTATATGGGACTTCTTGTTTTCAGATTATCTGTGACAATCTATTTTTTAGATTAACATTGCTTTGCCCAAATTACTTTGGTAAGTGTAATTGTATTTATAAAAGTAGAAAGTCTCAAAACACCCTTAGTGATAAAAAATGGTGTTTTGCCCAAACACTATTAAAATCCATAGTTTGTGATTTAGCATATTATGTTTTTACTGCGTACTCACAAAGATGGGAGGTTTAGATCCAGCACATTTTAATCTATAATTTCCTCTTTCTATAATTTGTCTTGTCTATATTGATTGTGAACTCTCTCACCAAGGTCACCCTGATGATATCTTCCCCCTGGTCCTGACATCAGCCACTCAGGAGCTCTTTGGTTGCCGCACCGATGAGGACGTCACAGGGGACAGCCCTTACAAGCTGCTAAAAAAAGACGACATCATACAGGACATTAAGACAAGAGCCGCAGTGTCCGATTTCAGCCCTGTGAAGCAGATTGTGCTGGTGAGGCTGATCCATTGTCATACTCAGACAATACCCCCAAGACACTGTGATGATACATAGACCCCAAGTTAAGGGCTGTGGGAACAGACAGAGTAACCAGTTTAACTTAATTTCCCCTCTGTCTCTGGTCAAGATTAAATACATGGTAACCACCACTCTTACTTTAAGCATTCATGCCCCTTCTACCACAACACATTACGCTAATGAGACCAGAGAGCGCCCCAAGGGACCCATACAGACTCATCTGTGCTAAGTGCTAAGTAATGGCACCTTTTTTATTTGGCACATAGCCAATGTCTTACCTTGGCTGTGGTAAGACCTTGGCTGTGTGCCACTCACATCTCATTCCATCATCCACCAAATTACTGCATCTCGACCAAATTCCTGCTGTACAAAGTTGCCAGAATCAATTCAAATACACTACATTAATTATTTCCAAAGAAACTTTGTCATGAAAATAGCTGAATGTTGTGAATTCTAAAGTATTTCCTTTGACAGGACTACCCAGAGGATGAGCTGTTGCTGGTTTTTGACAGGGACTTCACCTATGACCAGAGCTTCTACCTGGTTCTGACACCAGAAGCTAAAGACAGAATCCTCAACGTAAGTAGACGGTAGTTTTGGTTACAAGGTTCACTTTTTCCTTTTGTTCTTACTAATGCTCTGTCCACTCCTTGGTGTTTGGAAAGTGGTGCAGTAGGTTTCTGCACTAACTAAATATGTCAATATGACTATTTATAAGAATAAATGCCCTAGTCATTTAGCATCAACATAACAGCACCAGTGTGGCACCAAAACATTTGATTTCAATTTTACTCTGGTAAACAGTTCTCTAGAGGAATGTTCTCTATTATTTACTATTCTTTTATATTGGAGGTCTGTACACTATTTTATCGCTAACAGTATTGGCTGGTATCAGAGGCCTATTTTACTTTGCCAGCTGGCATATCTTCAGTAGCTGATTGAAATAAAAGACTTCCAAAACTACTTCACTTTATCTTTAGCTCTAGCTCAAACATTTTGTGACAAGTGTGACTGTGTGAGATTTCACCAAAATATATCCTACTAACTAATCTTCCATTTGTCCTCTTATTTATACTGTATATGCTTGTATTACTCTCTGTGTTCTGCAGCCCCCAGAGCGAGAGAAGACACCAGAAGTGTTTGAGAATGAAGTCTATAGAACCCCAGAACCAAAGGAATGGATACCTCTTGGCAGTGAGAAGGAAATAGATGAAGAATCTTTCAAAGAAACCAGAGAAAAGGTACTGCAGCATATAACAAAAAACACATTAAATAGGCATATTGAATCTGATTTTTCACCCTATGTCCTTCCATTGCACCTTTCTATTCTGTCTCCTTTTTGTCATCAGCTGTGGTACAAGTTCTCCAGAGTGCGGAGGAAGTTTGGGGCACCAGTCTGTTTTTCTGACCGCAACACTGCAGATGCTAAGGATGGCTACCTAGAGTGTGCTTCCTACCAAGACAGCAGATTCAGCATCAAACAGATGCAGAGGGACTGCGGGATACAGGCTGTTCCCATACTGCAGAGCAGCAGCGCTCAGACACAGTGGTATGCCAGCGAATCAGTACACATAAAATTGATTTGTTCTACGGGGGGGCGGAAGAACTTACAGTTTCTGCCAACACCTCAAGGCATTTAGAAAACAAGATTTTAACACTAAATGCAATATTAAATCTCTTTCTGAGACAAGTTTTTTTCTGCAATTCAAGCCTATATGCCTTATACTATAGATTATATAGCCGACACATTCATGAAATAGCATTCGATATATATAATTTTTTCTCTCTTTATAATTTTAATAGTAACTCCACCTCCACAAATGTATTGTATAAAAATTACCTGTCCACTTTACAGGAAGTTTCAGAGGAATATTTGTACCCAGTACACGCCAAGAGAGTTAAGTGATGAAGAAAAAGAGGACATCCTCCAGTCTGAGAGTCTCAAGAATTTTTGCAACTCAGTGACCCCCAGGTAAGATGAAATATTCTAGAAATTTTGTCTGCTTTCTATATATTGTATAGGAAGACTCAACCCAAATTCATACATTACTGTATCAGCCTCAGGGTACGCAAACCCATCCATTTTTACCACCACATGTAGGAGCATTAGAATATGCAAAAGGCATACTTTTAGGACACCTTCACCTTCCCAGTGTACTGGATTTTCTGGAGTATTAGAAAAAGTTGCAATGTAGCTATGAAGATATTTGACGGAGTAAAATGAAACCATATGCACAAGTTTTGCAACTAGAAGTTTTACCTTCTATTGCAGGGTTTTGCAAGCCCTCCAGCAGGAAGGAATCATGAATGTGTTCTTTGATGACTGGAAGGCTCTGGGGACAGGAGCTGAGGACGGTGACTGGTCTGGGAAGATTTTTGAAGGTTTGATGCTCTATCAGGCCTTCACAGACCAGAAGTACACAAAGGACAAGAAAATCACTAGCATTAATTGGCACCCTACCATCTACGGTAAAGTACAACAGGGAACATGAAAAAATGTCTATAATAGCATATGGTTGGAAAATGTTGACAAGGATAGTATTATCCTTAATTCTCTCTGTAATTTCACTGTCATTGAGAAGTATTAGAATTTAAAATCCTCATCCTTTGTGAAATCATTCATGTTCTTCACTACTGCTTTGTAATGTTGTCATCGCCTATAGAGAAGACTTCCAGCAAGTTCCATAATAATAATATAAGTGCCAAAACATGTGATCAGTGCGAATATATGTTATTCAAAGGAGGGTTAAGAGTTGAGCCACCAATTACATATTTAACGTCTATTTTCCTGTTGCTGTGTAGTTGATACATTGTGTGGTGTGTCTTTTGATGTGGTAGGTGTGATAGCTGTGGCTTTGAAAGAAAAAAAGGAGGAGCAGTCGAAGGATTCCACAACGTTTGTTGTCGGAGCTTCTCTCATTCTCTTCTATAGCTTCTCCGACCCTTCTAATCCCCAGGTATGGAAAGTATAGGAGTATTCCAGTGAATGTGGAGAGTGTACAAGCTGGAAAAGATATCAAAAAGGCCATATTTGTATCTGTCATGGACAGCATACAAGCTAATTCTGACCTCATATCAGTTTGAGACACACTTTGATAACAAATGGCTTAAAGGATATGCTTTCTGCTGTCATTCAAGACCATTTAGCAAAATTTGAGAAGCTCTATTGATCTGACCGAGGCACTGAATCAATGAAACTGAGCTGCTAAATCACTCAAAAGTAATATGAGTTCTGCATGACGTATGCCTTCACTGGTTCATGCGTCATTCTTTGGTTTCACTGTCTGCTGGAGCAGTGATCAAAGTAGCAAAGGGTCCTGTGTAGAGGAAACCAGAGACATTATATAATTGAAATAAGTATATTTATTTAGTGTGGGGAGTAAAATGCCGTAGTACAGTGTTGCAGCTAATTTTAAACTCCAGCAGATTTAAACACGATGCGGAAAAATGACTTCTCTGTAATACCATCCTGCCCCTCCTGGGTCTTATTTCCCCTTTATGCCTGATGAAATGGAATCTGCTGTATGCACTCGGTTTTGTGGATTAAAAGCTGAACCTTGTATGGAGAGACTAGAATAAATAAATATTCGGGATGGCAAGCACCCAATACATGGAAATGTCTACTTTGAAATATAATATTTCTGCCCTTGGTTTTCTGTGTTGTTTGCAGTTGCTGCTGGAGTGCCCAGATGACATTTTTGTGTTTGAGTTTTGCCCCTCTGATCCAAATATTATCGTTGGCGGCTGCATGAATGGCCAGGTGCTGACTTTGACTCTGCTCTGCATCTCTGGTTTGCTGCATCTGCTGCATTTTCTGCCTTGTAGCAGTTTTTGTAACCACTTTTCCATTCCTCTCTCTTTTCATTATAAGGGAAAATTATTAAATAGACCCTCAGTCCTCTTAATCATATCCTGTACAGTTCCAATGTGTTGTTTCTGTTCCCACTCTGTTTTAATTTACATGTGATCATATTTATTTTGAGTGTATTTTGCACCTGGCTTAGATATTGATCTACAGTAACTGATTTTGTGTCTGTTGTCTCAGGTTGTGTTGTGGGACATTTCTGGTCAAGTCACTCACTTACAGGGAGCACAGCTGGGTAAAAAGGTTCCTGCCAACACCGAGACATTCGTAAGTACCCATATCCTTTCTCTAATGTGCACAATGTTGATACAATAATACATGGTGTTCCGTGTCCGTGTTGGTGTATTACACGTGGTATCAGTTACCGTAATTCTTTGGCTAGCAATGATGTCAGCCTGGCTTATTCAAGCACGGGTCCTCAGATTATCAAAGCGTGCAGCATGTTTGCTGTAAGGACGGGTTGTGCTGTATGACAGAGTGAGACGATGATACGTTGCCTTCTGAGTTCTCTCCTCATCCTCACTCTTTCATTAGATGGGAATGCAGTGGCCTAATGGTCCTTTTCAAGCCAGCCACAGCTGTCAAAACCAGTTCCACAAACGTACTAATGCCAGGAGTAAATCTCAAAGCAAGTTTATATCATTACATGACCCCACTGCTAAACGAAAACAGCCTATAAACCTACTCATACAAGCACCATAGTCAGATTGAGGTGATCTAAGTGGATAAACAAAAACTCTAGACTGAAGACTGAAACTTCAAAGAGGGTTTCTCTTTTGGCTTAACATCATAGTAAACTAATATTTCCATGGCATTGCTGCCCTGATTAGACGGTATTATGTAGAGTAATAAAGAATAGATGGGGGAAGAGAGAGGTAAGGATACGTGACAAAAACCAGGGCTCAGATTTATCCCACAACATAGCAAAGCTGTTGAGACGTCCAGACACCAAACACTAAACCAGTTCTGTCCCTAAAGCCTGACCCCCGCTGACATCTTCCACCCGGCTGCTGTATTTAAATAGACATATATGCCCCCATCATCCAGCCCCCATTTGCTTTGTGTGTTTTTATTGCCTCTACAGTGGAACAGCTGTCTCCATCCCTGTCCACACTACCTCCTTCTCTTTTGCTTTCCCCCTCTCCCACCCTCCGTACCTCCCTCTATTCTCTTTGTCCTTGTTTGCTCTTCATTCTCCAGAGTCAACAGCATCAGCTCCCATACTCCAGCTGTTACACAAGCCAATTCCATCCTCCGCCATAGTTTGTCCCCATAGAAGATAACACACAAGCAAATCAGATCACTGCCCTCCCTTGTGTTTGCAGTGTAAACAGTGGCGGTTGTATCTGCTAAAAGGCTTTATTTCGATGTTGAGTGCTGTGAAAGCTGCGCTGCACCAGCACCTGTTGCCAGCTTATCAGATAAACGAAGAATTACAATCCGCCTGTATATATTTCTGTTCTGTTCACACCATTTAAATCCAACTGCAGGGGCACCGCACACAAAAACTCCTTTGTTACACATTCTGTGCAAGATTGAAGAAACAATCTTTGGAGTTGTGTGTTGCAGTATCCATAATTTGTTTATGTATACTATATTTGAATTTCCTGCTGGACCATTTTAGGATGGCTGTTCACCGCTGTATAAAGTCTTTGTATTTAAATTGAAATGTCAGAGCTCACTGTACATGCTGTGCCTTTTGTGTCTGACCTCCCACCAGGACCTCGATGACAACAAAGAGAATAAGACTCCTGTCGTGCGCTTCTGTGCAGTGTCTGCCTTAGAGAGCAGCCACAAAGCACCAATTACTGATGTCCAGTGGCTGCCACCAACATTTGAGGTACACAGAGCTGAAGGCCCGAGGGGTTGGAAGACTGCAAATCTGACGTTAAATAGGAAGAACACTGATCACGTAGAGACGTTATTTCCTGTCATTTTCCATCATCCACAAGGTTAATCAGTATTTAATTTGGCCTATCTTGATTAGTAAAAGGTGTTTTGTGTGACTACACAGTAAAACATTCTTTAATGTTTTCTCAATCTCAAGCTTCTTCTTATCGTATCTAAAGTAAACACTGTGGCATAGTTTCCAACATACCGAAGGCAACTAGAGTACATTTTAATCCTTCGCACCTAAATCTCAAATTGATAATAAAACATTAAGCACTTAAAGGGTCAGGTCTGTTATTGCTCGAATGATTTCTAGATATAGTTTTGGAATATTGACAGAGCTTTTATCGGACTAAGGTTAAAAGCCACTTTATGTAAACAAGTCTAACTGGAGGAAAGGCAACAGTGTGGGCACAGTGAAGTAGTCAGGGCAGAGAAAAGGCTATGAAGGTTATAATGAGGATATGATGATAGCCTCAAGATGTTTTTTTGTACGTGTACTGAATTTTCCTGTTATTTAGCATCTGCGGTCTGTGGTCCAGTTTTCATCTGCTAATAGTGGACCAAACGTACAAGAAAATCATTGAATGTTCTGCACAGTAAATCTAAAAATGTATTGACCTAAAGCGATATTTGCTGCAGTGACACTAAGGTGTTTGGTCTGTAACCCAGCAACAACGAAGTGCAGTGATAACTGTGAAAGATAATGGTAGCAGTCATAAGAAAATACAGTAAAAATGAGCTGTGGTGTCACACAGAGTCACAACATTATCACAGTCCACAGAACCTAAGCATGTTGCTTAGTGTTGTCAGTAATTCTGGTGTCCCACTGGTGCTTATCCCTCGCGTTTATATAGCCAACTGTAATAAATCATGACAACCACTGGCACTCATCTGGATAAATAAAATAAGGCAATCATCAAAGTGCCCCCGAGGGCACATTAACCTCCCATATATCTTCATGACCCTTTTTTCACTATAATCAGCTCTTTAATACACTAAGCCTGACAGACGTTTGTTGATTTTGTGACTCTCTCTCTCTCTGATTAGGTGACCAGGACGGGCATACCAGTGGAGAACAAGTACAAGATTTCTGCTCAGGTTGTCACCTGCTCCCCTGACTGGTAGGGCTTATACAGAAACCTGTTCAATTTAAATGTTAAATTAATGAAATGCCGCCAGCTTCACTGTCAATCGCTGTGACACTCACAGCCAGATTACACGTCCCACTAGACTCAGTGTTTCTCTCTCTGTACTGCTCACCACATTTGGCAGTCACCACATTTGGAGAAGATGCTGCTTTTTGAACCTTCAGTTAGAGAATGACAAATCACAGGCCTCCAACAGAGTCTTTATCAGTCAATATTCACAGTGTGCGTGTTTAATTATGGACAAAAAGATTAACGTTTTTCATTTGTCTCCCTCTAAAGCGCTATATTGTTCTGGGATGTGCGAGTGTCAACAGCGTTGAGCCAGTCAGCGTCAGACAGGAAGCAGAGTGAGAATCAGAAGACGCCCTACAGTATCCCAGAAACTTTCAAACACCTGGACCGGACATGGAAACCTCTGTTCAAGGTACTGCAGAGTCAAGGGATAGTATACATCAAACCGAATCGCCATTGTGTTCAGTCGACAAATGTTAAGTCAACCAATACTGGCAGAAAATTATTCTACCTGCAAATAGAAAATTAAATAAATGTTGACATTGCCTTCCACTGGCATGACAAATTTGCTCTAAGCTTAATGTTGAAACCTCTAACAAAATGGATTTGTGTAGATATATGAATATACCTGTATTCAATATAAAAATGGTGTAAATTAAAGATTTCAAATATAGTCTTTTTGGAAGGAAAAAACAATATAGCATTTAGATTAGCCATTCACTTCCCTTCTTGGCATTTTCAAGAAAGCCAATCAGATTTCTTCTAATATAACCAATTAAGCAATTAATTTTTTGGGAGTTTGGAGAACAGGTTTTATGAAGGACTTTGAGTTTGACTGATTCGCCACAGTGCAAGTAACATTTTATACCACAATGTGAATGTTAACATTATTTCATACTTAAATTTAAAAGCTCTGTGTATGTCTATGTATTTCTATGTATTCAAATAGGGCTCATTTTAGGCTTTTTAGTGTGCAGTTACTTGAGCCATGATTTTGTTTTAAATAATGTTTTGTCAGTTCTTCAAATATCAAAGGTTGTCTTCTTGTCTGTCGTGTCAGGTTTCCCTGCCAAAGATCGATACAGGTGGAGAATACGCTCCTCTGAAGTTCAGCCTGCAACCTTACACCTGTAAAGATAATAATACAGGCAGGACCACAGGTAAAGGATTTTACCCTTCAGGCTGGCTTTGGTTTATTTGTTCCTGTCTGTTGCACTGCCTCTCCCTTCTCCTACAATCAGTCACTCAAATGAGCATTACTCAATTACAATAATTTGTACAATAAATACTGTCTGGTGTTAAGGGTGGATGCAAAGCACCTCATAAAAGTAGGATATTATAACCCACACACACTCAATCAGTTTTAGAAAAAAAAGAAGAACAGAAGTAAAACTTGGTATGCAAGTCCAAAATGTAAAATACAAAATTTCAAACACACACACAAATGTACACTTACAGCAGTGATAAGATATATAAAAAGCTGCAATTGTAACACTCTTTGCCTGCAGTGTCAAAATTGCAGAAGCTATTACTTTTCTTGCCGAGCACACAGGGCCACTGCACCTGGTTTTGCGTACTTTTGCACGAGTATTCCTATTTTTTGTTTTAATTTTTGAAACATCACAGATAAGAGACAAGCTAATTTTGTTAAAGCAGCAGTGGGTAGAAATGGAGCATGATTAATGATTAAAAAAATATTTTTATAAAATGGTCACTATCCTGACCGTAGTGCATGAGACAGGTAATCTGAAAAAAATCATGTGCCTCTGCGTCCTCCGGTGCTCCTCATGGCATCTGAAAGATTTCACAGACCAGAGGAAAACAACCAATCAGAGCTGAGCTGGAGCCTGCTGTCCAGCTGCCGTCTATGAGAGCCGGCTGTCAATCACTTACGAACTCCGACCAAACGGTCAAACTAGGCAACGCTGATCAAATATGAATTAATATTCTGTTACTATAATGCGTATTTCTCGTCTCAAATGTTTTCAGAAACAACTTGTAGTGTACTGTTTAGCCGTAAAATGAGAAAGTTTGTGACCCGGCTGCCATGTTGAGATCAGTTTAGGAAATACCAAGCACCGACCATCAGCCGGAGCACAGCCAATAGGAACGCTCTCTCTGAAATTACCTGTGATTGGTCAAAGTCTTCCATCACGGGCTAGATATTCTAAAGCCTGAAAACAGAGCCATGAGGAGGTGCAGAAGTCTAGTTTTCTCTCAGAGCACTTGAATTACAATATGCTGAAAGGCTATCATGATAAACAATTCGTGAAATTACTGGATTCTGAATATTTGTGTGTTAAAAACAAGTGAGGAGACCAAACAAGGAGCATTACAAAAGTAAATATCCAATGTCTGATAGTTCTCAAAAGTGTGTGCATGGCTGCGAGTCTATATTTTGGGGAGGATTTTGGATTCTTTAACTCTGCTTTGGATGGTTGAACACAGTAATCAGTGGGGCAGGGTTCAATCAGCCCTTAGCTTCTCTCGTTCTCTGTCCGCCTCCCTCTTCTCTCCTCTGGTTTCATAGCACTTTATTAAGTGATACTTCCAAAACAAGGCCCTCATAGTTGCGGAGCATTAGCCTCGCTGACTGTCAGCTCTTTGCAATATGCTGCTCAGGCTCCTTTAGGCCCAGAAGATGATCGTGTGTGTCCTGGCTGGTCAAGAAGAGACCTGTCTTTGTCTGGCTGAAGGTCTTGCCTCCATAACCACAGCTTTGGTGGCTGGCGTTTGTAGAATTAATATGTTCACAAACTGAGGCAATAAATCTGCTGCAGCCCTCAGGCAGTCTGTTATCAAGTTTTTAATTAATCCCTGTGTGATTAATACTTTGCTACTTCAGATGTCTGACTCATATCGATCGAGTCTACACCGTCTGCCTCTGAGCTCTGCCATTCAGCAAGTTTGTGTTTTTGCCTTTTGTCATCTCTGATGCCGAAGTCACTAAGTCGCTGTAGGAAAGCTCCACCCTGCCCTGCGACGGTACCACATGACTTTCCACACCAACTTTTTGCGAGCAACCACTCGTGGGGATTAAGCAACAGTCAGGCCGCAGTGCAGTGTGGTGAAAGTTGAACAATGTCTACATCTGTTGCTGCGCTGAATCGTCTGTCTCACATCTTTACACACATCTTAACTGGAGGAAAGTGGATTTAGAAGATGTGTGATTTGGTAATATGATCTGACCTTCAAGAGCTAATCTAGCAGAGTAAGGCTGAGACTTGATTGGGAGCGGCTCGCTGATAAGGGGGTGTGAACAGATAGTCCTGTACTGTCCCTGACAGACAGTTGGGCTTTTGTGATGGAAAAGGCTTCTTCCATCACTACCAGCCCTGCCTATCTCAACCCTCCCACCCTTCTCCCTTACTGTCCCCCTCCTCACCACCGTCCTCACTCCCACCTCCACCTCCTTTCTTTCCCACTCCCACTCATCTCCCCTCTTACCAACCCATTCACCTCAGCTGTACCCCTCCCCGCCTCCCTCTCTTTTGTCCTCCTGTCGTCTTGTTCACGGTCAGATTACAGAGCGGTCTGCTCCAATGCCACTGTTCAATCTCTCTTATTTCCTTACTTTAAATAAATTGTAGATGTTTTTAATGCCTCTTGTCTTTCTTTCCTGATAAGTCACTCGTGTTTTCAAATTCTTGCATAGTGCTCGTCCACTGCTTTGTTGTGTTTTCCTTTGGTTTGGGGAATTTGTACTATGCAAACAAGACCCAAAATAGCTGCCAGGCATGAGCCATTTAAAGGTGCTAAATGTGAAATTCAGAGCATTTCTATTGCCTCTGCACGGCTCTCAACATGGCGAAGGCTGAGCTCACAGCTAACGGTGCTAACAGCTCTAACTACGGCAACAGTGCTGACAGAGCAAACAGTGTTAACCTGAGAGTAGGTGCTACCCTTCGGCAACGACGCCGGCGTTATCAGCTGTAGCCACCGTAATAGCTAGTGAGGCATGCTCACATGCACTAACAACATGCACTAAAAGCACACAAAGTCGGGTATGTCAACAAAGCACGGACATGCTCAGATTACAACACACACAGAGGGAGAGCGACTTCATTCTCTGCTCAGGTAGACATTACTCCTCTATATCTTTACATAGCAAATAGTTGTTTGCTGCTATATTAATGCTCTGGATATCATATACAGAACCTTTAACTATTGCACTAAACAAGTTCTTTGTGATTTTGTGTAAATGTTGTCGTGACTGGAATGGAACGCTACATGTGGTCTTGACGCACATAGGCCTACCTTTTTGTCTTTGTTTGCTTGCTTCCTCCGTCTTGCTGTGGTTGTTGATTGCAGGCTGTAGTTTCTTTAGCTGTGTTAGTACTTAACATTACTTAGAATCTAGCTTATTGTTTTGTGTCGCTTAATTGTGTTAGTTTTGCGGTAAGAACCATTTCATCTCCAGCACTCCAAACACACTGAGACCAGTCACCTGTGTCTACTTATTACTTGATTGTGTGGCAAGACCCATCACCAACATGTTAATTGCCCTCTTGTGGCGTGGCATGCTAATAGGCCTACCCACAAAATGTAAACTAGTCTTTCAAAAAGAAACCAAAAAACACCCATATTGGCTCCAACAGTTGTATACCCCTGTAGGTAATTGTTTTCTGAAGAACTACAGTGTAATGTCAACATTTTTTGTCCCTAATGAGGATCATGCAACCTCTCTTGACTGGCTGAAAAAGGTCCATGAATGTAACAATAACAAAAGAAAAGTACTAGTTGAACTTTTAACCTTACATTCTACACTCTCCCTTGTTGTTTCCCTTGACAGAAGAAGCTATTGAAAATGATGATAGCACAGAGGGCATCCCCGACTTCAGCCATCTCAGAGTGCCCTCAGCTAAAGCACTCACACCTCTGGAAGATGTCAATAGCAAACTCTGCATTGGAACAGAGGTAAACATTCCTACCAGTGAAGTCAACAACAGCGACTTCAGTACAACACTGGACTGCTGAATGAGCTTGATAACAAAACTAAGACATATATAAAAAAAGGTATGCAGGTTTATTCCATGTTCCCTTGTCACATATTCCATGATGTATGTTTTTACTGCCAGGATGGGGAGATTGTTTACACTGACTGGAAAATGGAGAAGGACGTGTCTGGACGGTTGCAAAGTGGGTATTCTGGTTTACCATTATTAAAGTCAGTTTAAAGCCCATTAACTGCAAATCATGTACATTTATCATGTATTCATGATTGCTGACTATTCTCCAAAGCAGAGCAGAAAGCAGTTTGTTTTATCAGTTTGATGTTATCCACAACAGTAATAGTAACCTCGAAGTCAAAAGACAAAAGAAGCCATCAGCAGTGATAGATTTAATCATAAAAACTAATTTTTAAAATGATTTTAATAGACACTATCATTGTAAGTCAATTCTTTGGTTTGGCAGCCATGCTGAATGTAATCACCATTATATATTAGTCAATACATGTACACAGAGGACACAGAGGGTTAATTGTTCTTTGTATTGCCCTGTTGCTTCATTGGAAGCAAATTACTCTCTCCCTGTCTCTCCTCTCTCTCAGGTGCCAAAGTCCTCCACTGTTATAGCATCCATCACAGGCTGGTAAATACGGTACAGAGGTCGCCCTTCTTCAAAGACATCATTTTGACAACGGGAAGCTGGAACTTCGCCATCTGGAAGGAGGGAGTAATGGTAACAACACCTGTCGCTTCAACTACAGCAGCAGACATTGCAACCAGTTGAAATCACACCCACATACTCGATTGAGTAAAAATTAATAAACACAAAAGAGCCGAGACTTTTAACATAATCAGTACTATACAACAAGATAAAATACATAATATTTAATGTATATCAGACCAGATTTGTTGCATTATAAATCCACTGACTCTGTTTGATTTTATGTTCTACGACATCCAGGATGGCCCCATCATCCTGTCACCGGAGTCTGAGCATGTGTGCACTGTGGGATGCTGGTCCCTGTCCCGACCAGCTGTTTTCTTCATTGGGAAAGAGGATGGCAGCATCGAGGTGTGGAACCTGCTGGAGAAGATCAGTGAACCTGCGCAGGTCCACGCACACGTCACCAATGCCAAGATTACCTGCATCAAACCCTGGACCGGCTCCTGTGAGTTCTCTGCCTCTTTGGTACACAACACAGTACCAGTTAGCATATGTGAGGCTCCATTAAAAAAGACATTACTTGTTTTATTATGTTTTGTTTCTAACTTTTGGGTCTCACATCCAAATCACATTTTAATAGTATGTTTGCATAAATGAAAATAAATGGAGGTAAGCCTGTGATCTAGATTAGAGAGGAAACTTGAGTGTGCTGCTACAAACGTACAACATATATCAATCAAACTTTATTTGAATAGCCTCTTTCGATCAGGTTAGTGCTATTCAATGTGCTTTACAGATGACTGAATAGCTGATAATAACTGAAAACAGTAAAACAATTTGAGACTGTATGTAATATAATAATAAAATCAACAAAATAGATAACAATAGATTAAAAAACAAACAAATAAAAGACAAAATAAAATAGGGAGTAAAACATTCTAAAAGATGAATAAAATAAAATAAAATAAATAATGGCCATAAAACAATCTACTTTACTCTCTGCTGTAATCTCTTGCTGCTGCTCCGATACTGTGCCTGCCTCTGTGTCTGTTTTATTTATGTTTCCATAGCCTTGGTGATAAGTTCCTTGTTGTAAAATTTGTTGAACCGTGAAGCTCATTTACTGGATTTTTTTTTCTTACATACAGCCAAGCAGCACTTCCTGGCTGTGAGTGACGACCTTGGAACGGTCCGTGTTTTCGAAATCCCCAAGACTCTCTACGTTCCCTCCAAGAATGAGGTAAGACAATCCAACCACTTCCTATAATATGTACTCACTTTAAAGAAGGTTAGGAGTTGTCTGTTTAATTAGTATTTTACAAAAAAGGATAATAATGTACCCTTGGTTAAGGTTGAAAAACGAAGGTAACAAATCCAACACTGCAGCATGCCACTAGTTTCTTTTTGTTGCTTTATTACATTGACATTAAGTCCACATATAAGGCATTCTAGTAATAGGCATGCTGGTCACCAAACCTCCAGCATTGTCAGAGAAACTATGATTATGGGTTATTGTGTTATTAGTCACAAGTTTATTTAATGTCTGCCTGCTAACAAGTGCCTTTCTCTTGTCGTCTGTATGCAGAGTTTGAGTATGAGGAAATGCTTTGAGGTGGAGGAAGAAAGGTTGAAGGATTTTTTGAAGAGGGAGGAACTGTGGCCGATACAGCAGAAGGAAGCTGCAGAACTTGAAAAGAGAATGGTGAGCTGTTGATCTGACTGTAGAAAGAATAAACAGGCTTTGTGCTCTCCCAACCATCAATATTTGCCCTTAAAATAGCCTTGAATGAGACCTTGTATCCTCAGCTACACTCTAACCTGACTGACAGCCGCTGGTATTAGGGAACAGCCCTCTGAATGAACAGTGATACCTTCAAATGTCTTTCATTGGCCCAGTTAAAAGTGTGTACACCAGTTCAAAGTTGATGCTGGAAAAGCTGCAACTCTTCCCCTGTTTGAGTCGCTCTTATTCTCTTTCCCTCTCTCTCCCCTCATGTTTAATTCAGTCAGATCGTTATTTGATCCCGAGCACTGAGGAGAGGGTAGTTATTGACAGCCAGTGGCTCGCAGTGTCTCTGCTAACTATAGAAGCTAAATCTTTTAGTGGCTAAATGTTCGAATCCTAGCCTGGATGCAGATGAAGTTTTGTTTTGTTGCAGTGTTTGTGTGTGTGGATATTCTCTTCTTGCTCCTCCAATCAGCCGTAAATTTCTCACATTTTCTGATGTTCACTTCCAGCGTTTGTCATCACATGACAAGGACAAGACTCAGGAATTTAATACAAACAAAACTATACGATTACTATTTGTGTAGTGTATTTGTGTCATCTGGTTATGTTTAGAATGAAATTAAAAAGTGATAACAGAAAATTATCATTTGACAAACCTTCCTTTAAGAAAGCCTGCACCCTCTGGTGAAAGGAAATTAATGAGCAATATTTTTGCAAACTGATTATAACTAATATTTCTGTAATTCCTCTCTGTGTTTTGTCTCCAGGAACCTGAAATGCCGACAAAATACCTGATGGAGATTGAAGAGGAGACCATGAAGGAGCACAAGGAGCTGCAGGAGAGCATCCTGAAGGACATGGGCCTGTGGCGATCTACTGCCGACACACAAGACACCTGATATCACACACGTCTGCACAAACTCACAGGTTAAAAAAAAACAGGTTTTTATCATTTTGTTTATTTCTTTCTTTATAAATTTGATTGCCTTAACTATTTTGACATCATTCATTTGAAATCTCCTTGTTTGTATCTTTGTTGCTGTTTTCACAATATTTGTCATAACTACTAATGTATGGATGTGTTATTTTTATTGAAATGTGATGTATTTGTAATATATGAGAACAGTGAACATTTTTGTAATTTGGTTCTGCCGTCAACATTCAGAGTGTTTCTGGGTTGGTGCTGTAGGGTCAAACATGGATTTTTTTTTTCATCCACCCATCTGATATCTAGTTACTGGGTAATGCCATCCATTTGCCCCCTCTTCACCACCGCTCCCTGAGGAAACAGTCTGAAATACCTCAAGGATCTGACCTTGGCAGGAAGTCATTTTATGGCTCTTTAATTTCATGATACTTATCTGTTGAAAGCTGCTCAAGTACATCAACAATTTTGTATGACTCATCGTGTGTGCTGATGATAAAGAAATGTTTCATAAAGAAGGAATTAAAAGTCACAGACCACAAATCCTTAAAGCTGAAGTGCGGAACTTTTTAGTAATTACGCAAACACAGATGAGCTCACTTCGTCTTCCCCACCCCCAGGAGTGTTTGTTCACGCCGTCGATCGCTTTCTTTTGGATGCAGAGTTTCTTTTTTATCCGAAGCATCCACTCCAGAAACTTTTCTTGGACAATTCTTAGGATTTTCCTCCACACTCTTACTGCTGCTCCATCACTATCATCTCTCCCCCCGTTCCTGGCCCCTTTAGCTCTGGTTGGTTAAAGTAAAACGCAGCACCAAGTCGCCACAGACACCAGACAGCATAACTCCAGTATACTGCGAAATTCAGAGAGCTTTCCCTGGCGGCGATAGGCTTAACCAGCATTGTGTGAACTCGTTTGGCAAGGCTTGAATGTAACGGATGTTCATTTATATGTAAAAGTCCCGTACTCCAGGTTTAATGCAAAAGCTGTTAGTTTCCAATCATCAACTAGTTGGAGTGGGTGGATGTGGGCCTGGTTGCATTTGGAGGGCAAGGCCATACCCTTACTACTTTCTGTAAATCATTCATGATTTTAGAAATTTTGAGTTGGGGAAAAAACATGACTGGACCACATTCTTAAAGCTGCACTAATCAATATTAGTATAAAAACAATGGGTGTAATGACAGCTTAATGTGAAAGGACTCATTTGTAGTGACGAACGAAGTCTTTCAGCTCATCGTTTTTTTGTTTTTAGGGCCCACAATTGTACTGTTTTGGTTCAGTCTCAAGCCGCTCTCATCTACCATGCTTTCAGCCACAGCAGGAAGATGAAGAAGAAAGAGGAAACCAACTGTACAATACCTGCTCAGCACCAATTGGCTGACTAGCTGGTGAACATAGTGGAGCATTTATCAGCTAAAGAGACACATATTTGCCTCAGGAGTTGGAGGTGGAGACCAAAACAGAGTTAGAATATTGGCCAGGTGGCCACAATCATGACTCCAAATGAATGATAATAATGTTGCTCTGCTGCCCTCAAATGCTGCTGTGATTTCATGATCTAAACAGTAGTCACATGTTACCTGTAGATCTGAAGCAGCCTGCTACATTGACGATTTCCTAATGTGAATCCAGTCATTCTAATGGGAGGATTCCTATCTTATCATATCAGTTTATCAGTTTGTTTTTGAGTCAGTATCACCTGCTGACTAGCTGCTGTCCAATCACCTGTGAGACTCGGCTGTTTTTGACATTGCAACAGGCTGCACCTGAACAAGCGGCCTTGAAACTGTGTCAACAGGAACAGGGCAGCAGCAGAGTGCCGTTCACACCTACAAGTATAGCTCTCCAGCAAAAAGAGTGTGGTGTCATTAATTTCAGTTTTCACCCCAAGGGTGAAAACTGAAACTTCATTTCTGAGAATGCTGTTTCCCTTGCAGTGTTTTGCAACCTCTCCGGCTCTCTGGACTCCATTAGTTTCGCTCCTTCATGGGGATAAAATAAGGACGCCTCAGAGTGCTGGGTCCACCTCAGGTCAAGAGCAGCCCAGCAAACCTATAGTCACAAACTGACAGCCGGTATCCTGCCAGAAAAGAGGCTGGAGGGGACAGAGGAAGGGGGGTGGGGGTCGCTGCATAATATAGGGCAGCTGTCTATTGCCAGGTTTTCACACTGTCTGAGATGCCTCAAAAGGAAATAGAGAGGATTGAGAGAGCAACAGCAACACAAATGGTTGAATGTTGGGTGAGAGGGGGGAAGGAGAGAGTGATGAGGAAAGAAGAGATGGAAAACAGAGTTGATTCCCCTCAAGAGAAGTGAGCTGTGGTTGACTTCACTCTGGCCATGACTCATTCACGTGGACGGTCCTGTCACGGAGCGGAGAGGGGGTTTGTGGTGGAGGGTGAAGAATGGGCTGATGTGAGGGTGCACAGAGGCAGGCGTCCATATGGCCCCTGAGGCACCAACAAGGCCCGGGTGACAAAAGGGGCCTCTGCTGCTCTCCAGTCGTCCCCTCCTCAAACCCTCTCTGGGAATTCTGTTTTGCAGTCCCTCTCTCCTCTGCGGAGCCTCTCACTTTCTCCTAGGCCAGCTCAGGAATGTGCCTTCTGCAAACCAACACACACACACACACACAGGGAGTGTCTTCACCCTCGCTGGGTTAGTTATTATTGTAATAGCTGATGCAAAGAATGTTGTGCAATTGAGTAAGCTTGCTTACAACGTAAACACCCGTGGCATTTGAAGTTCCACAGAGACGTTCGCATGCAGGTTAAGCTCCGCTGCTTAGCGCTCACACTTCTTTAATGTTTTGGACAATGACTGCACAGCCATAAACCCAGTGACCCCCCCACTCACTGGTAATGAAGGGTATTCATGATGTCAGATTTTCCTCAGTTGATTTCTTCATCTAAATCCAAGAGATTTCCCAAACATAATAAGAAATAGGGGGGGTGTCTGGGGATGGATTGTCCAATTTTTATCACCAATTCTTCAAAGTTTTCAAGCCAAATCCTGGGAAACAATGTGAGCAGGTGCTGGGCAGGAGGCCTGGCGAATTAAGCCATTGCCTTGGCATTGTTCTGGCTGGCCTCTTAGCTGCTCCTGCTGCGGAGGGTGTTAGGTGGGGTGGGGCGGAGCGAGGGTCTGCTGCCTAAATCTCCCAACATGGGGGCACCCTGCAGACGGAGAGTTACGAGTCACACAAACACATAACATCACTCACATGATGTTGCAGGAGAAGGAACAGTTGGTTTACCTCTGAGAAAATTATGGATCAGACATGTTTCTAATTCTTTCCTTGTCCATCAGAACAACTATATTTGCATCTAGTTAAAAAAACAAACAAACAGTAATTTGTCTGAAAAAGCAATTCCTCAGCACCTTCCTTTAACCTCAGAGCAGCCACTGAGTTGCTAAAATTATCAACAGTTAAAAAATGGTCAGGCTTTGTCGCTGTAAACCGTAAAAGCCGTTTCTCTTTAAAACCTCCGAGAGGCTGTCGGTAGGTTTCATTAGTTGACCCTTGACCTCATAAGAGATCAGGTGACCAGGGCGCTGCTGTGGAATGTTCCCTCTTGACTCCTTTTCATTTTCTAATTTCAAAGCTCTCAACAGTTTGGATTCTTGTCATTTTTACCAGCCCTAACCCAACGTATCGTCCGTGTGTGTGTGTGTGTGAGAGAGAGAGAGAGAGAGGACGTGTATGTCTTGTGTGCAGTCAAGAATACAAATTATAAAAGTACAGTTTGACAAAAATAAACAACTCAAGGTCTACTTGCTAGCTTCTTTTCTAGAGGTATCAGTAGTATCTCACAGTGTTCATCAGCAGTTTGCTTTCTGGGCACTTCTATCCAATGATGAAAACAATGAGATGTGGTGGAAAGCTAAGGAAAGATATAGCTAGCAAGTAGACCTTGAGTCAACATTATTTTGTCAAACTGTACTATAGATGTGTGTTTTTTCAAGAGATTGTTGCTTTACATAATGTTTTTACTCAGAAAGCAAACTCCATCTACTGATGAAGACTGTGATAAGCAGTTGAGAGCTCTGGAAAAAGCTAGTAAGTAAACCTTGAGTCAAGACTATTTTGTCAAACTACTGTTTCCAATCTCAAAACGTTCATGCTCATTACAGTATCAACGTCTCTTTATATTTTTGACCACCATTTAGTAGTGCATTCTTTTGAATGTTTCCACCTTTAATCTTTAGTTTATATTATACTGTCCTTGTTTATATGTTCTTTTGTAAAGTACTTCTTAAGCTCTTGTGCAAAAATAAAGTTTGTTATTATTCCGAGTAAGGACTTCCTTTCAGGCCGGAGATTCTCTCCCACGCATGCTGTGCCAGGCGGCATGAACGACTGATGCTCTTCCGCCTGATCCACATCAAAAGACGGTTCTTCAGTGAGGAAAAATCCACAATATTTCTACCGGAGGAATTCAGGTTCAGGTGCACATTGAGAAGTTTCTCATACGGTATCTTGGCATAAACCCAGACCAGGATGCAGTCCCTTCAAGAGTGGGATCTGTCATCTAAACCATCAGAGCAAACATATGGAAAACCCTTTAGGCTTTTCCTATGGAAACTTCAAACTGTCTTTTTTTAACTTACTGTCATCATTAGAGGTGACAACAGACAAACAGACACTGATTGAAAGATGGTGAAACATAACTTTGCTTCCATGAAATAAAGTCTATTTGTGTGTAAGAAGTTCAAACATAAATCCAAAGCATTGCTATGGATTTTGTTTTCCACATTTTGGGATTTGTGCTCATTTGCTTTCTAGCGAGAAGTTTGATACCACTCTCGTATCTGTGCGATAAATTTTAAACTACTCCAGCAGCCAGATAGTTTTGCACAAAGACTGGACTCAGGAAACCAAGTCGGAAATAGTCCGACACATAATCCCTGTGTCGTTTTTACACTTCAGGTTTTGTATGGTTTAAATAACATGTTAATTAATGAGTTTTAGAAGTGCTGGTGGGTGAATTTTGCCAGATTTGGACAGAGCCTATTCAGTCCAATGAGAATTGCTTGACTGGTGCATACGGTGCATACTGCAAAAAACGTTTTCTAGTGTTCTGGTTTACTTCCAGGTTATGCGGCCCACTGAATATGCCCCGCCCACAAGCTCCCGTTCGGCCCATAGACTTTGCTTTGTGAAGACGTCACAGATGCTTAAATCGTTTTTTCCCAACTTGAGGAAAGTTTTACAAATATAAAACCTCCATGGATCAAAAATTCTGAATAGAAAGAATCATAATCAACCTTGTTTGTAGTTCGAGGTGTCCTGTCAACAGTTTTACAGACATCTCATTTTCAATGGTGGCCTTTGCGGATTTTTTGTTTGTAATATAGCCACTGGAAAATATCGGAAGCAAGGCTGAGCGGCGGCGTCATATCCAGGTCTTATTATACATCCATGTAACCGGCTGCTGACTGTAGCTTCATATTTATCCTATACGAATGTTATCGATCTTCTCATCTAATTCTCAGCAAGAGAGTAAATAAGCATATTTCCCCAAAATGTGTAACTATTCCTTTAAGAAAGGAGGCTAATCGTTGTAGTAGTCAGCAACGAGGAGACTTCTCAAGCAGCAGGCAAACTAAGTTTTCCTACTGACAGCTGGAGAGTGCTCTGCTGACAGGAGGCAGGCGATAGCATACACTAACATACCAACTGTGTCACTCCACTTCCTCTGCGAAGAACAAAGTTATCACCGCGCCTCATTTCAGCATGATGTTACAGGCCGCTTGGAGGATGAATCACTACAAAAGGTGCGCCACCTGCGAGTTTATCAAACCACGGAGGCCCAAAATCTTCTCATTGAGTCCCGACCGCAGCTGCTGTCAAGGCCTCTTTTCAGTCTCACCTTTCACATTTTTCTCTCCTATCAAGCGGAGCAAGCCCTCACCCTCATCCTGTCCTCACGCTGAAAGGAGATTGCTCTCGTCTGGAGGAGCAGGAGGGGGGGGAGAGGTGATGAGCAGCTTACTTCTAGGAGGGATTAGCCTTATTAAAATGAAATAGTCTAGTCCTGAGTGACAGAGCAATAGAGGTGGAGGAGGGAAGAGGCAGGGAGGACAGAGGAGAGGGCCTACGTTGTGTGAGGCCAGGCCCCTGAGGATCTGAAGCGCCGCTCCTCTGTGTTCTCCTTCCCTCCATTCTTCACTTTCACCTCTCTCCTCATCATCTCCCCCTCTCTCCTCTGGTCTGCTCTCACATCATCACCGCGGTCCAGAACAGGCGGATCTGTCAGCGGTGCGTCAAGAGATCTGCCCCGAGGCCTTCAGATGAGCTGCCAAGTACAGGGGGCCGGACCGTAAGGGGGAACAAAAGACCCCCCAAAAAAAACATATCAGAAAGACTGAGACCTTGGTAAA
Organism: Sebastes umbrosus; assembly: GCF_015220745.1. Taxonomy (NCBI): domain Eukaryota; kingdom Metazoa; phylum Chordata; class Actinopteri; order Perciformes; family Sebastidae; genus Sebastes; species Sebastes umbrosus. The sequence goes on along the minus strand of NC_051273.1, from coordinate 9,617,053 downwards.
ATGTGTTTAATAGCGCTCCTATTGAAGGGCACCGCATGTATGGAATGTGTGCCCGGGGTCACGGTGTAAAGGTTCCCAGCAATTACTCAGGCTTAGCTCGCCCATGTTTATAATGGGTAGTATGTATAGGAGAACATTAACCCACCTGAGCGTCTCTGAATACGTCCAATGAAAGACGTATAAAAGGATTGAACGTGTTGAATGTGACTTTGTAATTTGTACCTTCTGACATGTACACTGTGGTAATCCTTGTTATGCACCTCAAGCCATGTGTAGTGGCCATTTGTCAGAAAAATAAAAATCAAACTTAAATCAAAAGGTCACAGATGCACTATTGTTATGTGGTTTACGCAGGCACGTCGTTGAGGAGTGCAGCACACCTGGGCAGAGATACTGGAGAGGGAAAAGGGAAAACAGCACAGCAAACACATACAGCCGTAACGAATAATGAATGAATGAATGCTTTACTTTAATGTCACATTAAATGTCTGCTATGACGTCTCATCACGGTTAACACTACACTATACTGAGAAAAAAAAGAGTCTGAAACAAAGAGCGTGTGTTTTTGTGGTTGGCCGGTTGACTTGCAGCCATGATACTCAAAAGGTCAGCAGAGATTAAGGGAACAGGGGAGCGAAGAAGAAGGAAAAAGGTCTGGTTTCACATGCAGGTGGCTGTCAAGGATGTTTACCTGAAGACACCCATATCTCTCCCAAATTAGAAATGAACAAAAGTTTAGTTCAGTTCACTCCAGACAGACTGAGCCTGATATCAAGTGGCGACCCTGACCAATCCAAACAGGCCCCGTTGTTATTATGTCTACCTCTGTCCTCATATGGGATTTCACTCTTGCTTTTATTGGGCCTGAGAGAACTGCTTTGCAAGTCAAACACGGATGAAGGACTTTTAAAATAGGCACCTGAGTCTGAGCCCTTTTTCCCAGATGTTTAAAGATGGAATTTAAAGTGTTAGAAATAAATATTACATAAACACTGTAAAAAAAGTGTAAGATAACGGAATTTCCCAGAAACAGGGGCACCAGAAAATGTCTGTTAAAAAACGGAAAAATACTGTCAGTTAATTAACATAAATAAACTGTAAAAAAAATATCTTTATATAATTAGCCTTTATCACTGTAATTTTACAAGAAATATTTTACTTTTAACATATATTTATTGTTAGAATAGTCATACACCGTAAATCTAAGACCATTTACATATAAATCACAAATGAAACATGTAATTTTACGTTGCAAAAGCCCAAATTTACATTAACTTGAAAGTTTTGCAAAACAAATCTGTATTTTTACAAGAAATATTTTTAGAATTCCATGAAATCCTTTTCTTCTAACATAAATGAATTGTTAAAATAGAGTCATAAACATCTATAAAACTGAATAATTATCTTTAAAAATGATCAAGAAAAGCTTAAATACAGATAATTACGATTGTGATTACAAAAAATACTGTAAATCTAAGACCATTTACATATAAATCACAAATGAAACATGTAATTTTTACATTTATTTCTGTCATTTTGAAATACAGACAAAAAAATTTAAATTTCTTGAAAAAAACTGTAAAAAAACTGTTTTTTTTACAGTGTAGAGTGAATCCTTTTTCATGGTGAAAGACTGACAGGGATGTTATTCTCTGTGTTTAAAATGATATACATTTTGAAACTGTCACTTAAATATTTGTCTCCACCTCCACAAAATTCCAGTGAGTGTTTATGAGGGTTTAATGCCGGTAGATGTTTTTTTCCTTGACTTCAGTGGGGATATAAAACAGGGCTTCAGGGCGCAGACAGGTATGTGTACATTCTGTACCCTAGAGCTTTCTCATACCTGTTCAAGGCAGCCATTAAAATGTGTGATATGAACCTACAGTAGTGACATCAAACAAAGCTTAAAACCATTTAGTGGTGAAAGGCCCGCGGCTGCTCTGACTTCTCATGTTAGCTGCCAGAGATATGTATCACCTCAGCTGGAGCCGAGTTTTCAAGGTCCTCATTTTAGATCTGATTTTGTAAAAAAAAAACAGTTTCAGCACACTGCTTTGGAGTCTACCTGTGGTACACACGTCGTTCTAAGTTTAGGTTAATTATCTCACAAGTGCTCCTGGTAATGTGTTTTTTGAAGCCACAGTGAAAGTGCAGCCTTCCAGCAGTGGATTTTACTGGACGGCTAAATGCAGCTGCATCCTGGGAATGTCCCTGAAGCTGGAAGTCGTTCTGGGAGATTCCCACAAGCCAGCAAGGGCAATTCCCCGACTTATTTATCTGTTCTCTGCTGAGGCTGGGTTACAATGCTCCCACAGCAAAGAGATGAATCTACAAAAATAACAGAGTCCAGTTTCCTGAAGCTATAAGGTCAGATTTTCCCAAAGGTCTTCAATCAAACAAAGATGGTGATTTGGGAAAGTGCGGCCGCAATGTGGAGTCATTTAAACAAGAGTGATGTGTTTTTATAAAAGATGATCAGATCAAAGTTATTTATGAATGAATTCCAGGCTTGTCTGTGTGTAGGAGTGAGAATATGTTAACATATTCTGACTGTGCAGACTAAGATATTTCAGTATTTTTTTAGCACAGAACTGTTTTTTTCTTTGTTTAGACAGCTGCATAATCAGATCTCAAAACTCAATTACATCTTTGGCAGATTATGCCTGAATCCAATGATGGACTTTGTATATCTGCCAAAAAACAACTCGTAGTCCACATCTGAACGTAAAATAATATACTTTATTATGACCATACATTTCTCAGGATCAATACAAAGCACTTTTCTGTTTTGTGTTTTAGTGATGCTTTCCGTGTGACATTTTTTCCTCCAAAGGACAAAGAGGACAAGACAGAAAGCTCTAAAATGTAACATGCAGGTGTTTGCTGATATATTCTGTGAAAGAGAGGCTGAAGAGAGGATGCTAAAACAGACAGGAGGAGAGTACTTAATGTGTAGCCACGGCTAAGGAAAAACGACTTCTTTGAGCACCACTCAAACATCTCAGTCAAATTGTATCTTTTAAGTGTTTGCAGGCAGAAATCAGCATCTATTCTAAGATGCTGATCCTATTTAAAAACAAAAACAAAAAATCTAAATGACATGAAACTGCAGGTGATGCTCTTTACGCTGTTTTGTATACTGTAACTGAGACCCTGGTTGTTTTGTGTTGCCCGGTCAGACAGATGGTTTGAAAGGAACCCTGCTGAAACTCACTTTCACCCGACCCGCTCAGACTGACAGCAGCTTCACCATCAGGAAGCAGCAGGACTGTGAACAGATACCATGCCGGAGGATGGGGGTGTGGAACGACGGTGAAAAATAAAATGGAAAATATATAAATAAAAATGCAAACTATACTTCGCCATGTTGAGAGCTGTGCGGAGGCAATAGAAATGCTCCCAATCTCGCATTTAGCACCTTTAAGAAAAAAATAAAAGACTGTAAATGACAAATTGAGATACAAATGTTTGATAGTGGAAATAAAATGGCCATATTCTGAGATAATTGTGAATATACTGTATATTTATAGAGAAAAACAACAAACAATTTTGAAGTGTACCAAACTGAAAATCTGTCTGTCTTTAAGTCCTCTGGAGAAAAAGCTTGACCAGTGCAGTCATCTGTCTATTGGAGGAACAGGGTGACGAACAAACGAGCATACATTACAAAATAAGTCTTTTTACACATAAATATCAAATACAAAGGCAGATGAGAAAGAGCCCTGTTTATGTCAGTAAAGCTTTTGACCATGCAACGTTCAGTACCTTTAAAAAACAACAACACCAATAATCATGAACACAGCTTAGTCCACCAGAGACACGGAACAATGTCAAATATATACACAATACAATAAAAAATATCACTTTTTTCTTGCAAGAGCACGATTTTATCATATATTTTACAGCTAAAGTTGTACCATTAGTCCAGCACATTAAGATGTGTACAGGTAGCTCGAGGGGGAGGAGAAGCGACTATTACTACAACACTATACGAGGTCATCAGAAGTATTTAAATACGCCATTGAAATAGAAGCTGTAAAAATAATATACTCCAAATACATTTATATAATTATATACATATACATATAGGTTAAATACTGATCATTCTGAATCCCTGGATTGCTGAAAACGTCCTTTGTCGATTTAGGCAGCTAGCTATAAGTCGTACTAACCGAAGCCCTCCGCTGACAAGTTTCCGCCGCTGCTCTGAAAAATTGTGCTTCACATTTCGGCCGTGTCTATTATTCACTGTTATGTCAAAAAGCTGGGAGAAGCAGAAAGGTGACTGGTTGGTAGTAGTTAAAGGAATAGTTACACATCTTGAGCTTATTTGGTCTTTTTGCAGAGAGGTAGAAGATTGATAATTTAGCTAATCTTAGCAGAGCATAAAGACACAAACGCACGGATTAAACTACCAAGATGTAATGTGTTAATTTTAGCAGCCCTATCTCCTAAAAATGACATTCCCATGCAACGAAACTGCATCGTGAATTACATTACGTTTTGTTTTTGACGTATCACAAATACGTTTGTAATGATTTACTAAACCTAACAATGTAGTTCTGTTGCATTTTTTGTTTTCTTTTGCTTCAATTTACAACGTTAACCACATGTTACATCTGTTTAAAACTGCGACCGTAATCTGGGAGAAAATACATTTCCCTCAAAACGTAATTGAGAATGCAGCTTAGTTGTATGGGAATGTAATTTTGGAGGAGACAGGGTTGGTTTTAGGTGCTAGTAACTTGTTACTTATTGAACCTTTGGACAGAGCCAGGCTAGCTGTTTCCCCCTGCTTCCAGTCTTTAAACTAAGCTAAACTAAAATAATGATCTTCTAGTTCTAGCTTATTATCTAGCATACAGACACGAGAGTGGTATCAATCTTCTCGTCTAACTCTCGGCAAGAAAGCGAATAAGCAAAATTCCCAAAATGTTGGACTATTCTCTTTTAAGCCTAAAGTGAATATGATGCCACATGAAACACATTTTCTCTGGTTTTTAGTTGCCTGCTTTAAGATGAAACACATCTCTACTGTAAGCCTACAGCTTTCAGTGAACAGAGATAAGAGTTTTATTGTATGCCTGTACATGGGTGTCTAAAACATCTTGCACAATGCAGAACGTAAATAAATATCAAGCCATATTCTTTCATATTTATCTTTAAGAGGAGGTTTTCAGTGGCGGCTGTTTCTCCACACAACTCAGTCCACAGTCCGTATTATTTACTGCGTGAGCTATAATGACAATCTACACTACTGCCTGCCTCATAAGTGCATTATTGTTGTACAACATTTAGTGTTTCATACCTCAATAGAAAAGCTCTCTGCTGCCTTAAAAAGAGGAAATCCACCCTCAAACAGAATGTACACAGGTTCCTCCTATGATCTTGGTTTGCATTACTGAACACGGTGTTTACATGCTCTCAGATTTTTCCAATTCGGCATTAGAGATTATAATGTTCTGGTCAATAACAGCAGGGTTCAATAAAACATCGGAACATATTTCTTCCACCGCCAAAAGTGATAGATGGCCTGGCTTCTATGCACATTCTCTATTAATCTAATTACCTAATTACATATTTTTGTTGGAGACCAGTTCTTAATTGAAAGGCCTAATCCATCCCAGATTTTTTCCTACCACTGCATAGATGTGGAAGTGTCCAATGTCCAAGTGCTGCTTCAGAAGCCAAAATATTTAGGGGGGAAACTCTGGAAGCGCTGGGATGTTTTGTATGAAAATAGTCAATTTAAAAAAGTGTCTATCAGTAACTTTGCTCAACAAATGTCGGCATCAGTATCACCGCTTAAAGTCTTGCATGGATAGAGCCCCATAGTATTCAGGGTGGATTCGTACCTGCTAAAAAACACAATACAACGCAGCCTTTTTCGATGTAAAAACAACTCTTCATAACATCATAGAGGTCATCCTGTTGGGTTGTCAACAGTATCAAGATCACATGAGGGAATGCATTTTATTTCAGGGTGGATTTTCCTCTTGACGTACCACCTTCACACAATTAAGGCACCTTTTAAACCCCTGAGGGGTCAATGGGTTCTTCTAATAAGAAGAGAAGCAACAATAACAACATGGAACACAGAACCGGACTGAAACAAAACCAACGACACAAAAGTAAGACAGTCGACGAAATCAAAGGAGAATAAAAACATAACGGAATGTCTATGGGTAAGGTACAAACGCCAGAAGTGCCCCGTTGCATTTCTTCTCATCTCATCCTTTAAGGTTTTTTTTTACAGCAGCACCGCGCCAACATCACAGGGTCTCCATGGAAACACTGTGGCTGTATCCTGAAGCACCTTGATCGGTAAAGAAGGTCTTCTCCAAACCCCATCGTTCTTTATGAGTGCGTGAGTGGATATGTATGTGTGTGTGTGTGTGTGTCACTGTGTAGTAGGAGTCAGTATCCGACGTTGAGCTTGTTCTTGTTGAGCTCTCTCTCCAGGTTTCCTATCAGAGTGTCGATGCTCTCCTGCAGGTCTTTCAGGTTGACCCTGTTGCTCAGCACGGGGCTGATATCCTGGATCTTCATGTACGCCTGGTAGGTGTGCTCTTTGGGCAGACGAGGCGGCAGGATGTGATCGCACACCCTCTCCTCCTCCTTGTCCTCTAACGGCTGCCCATTGCCTGAACTATCACTCTCTACTTGCTTCTCCTCCTCCTCCTCTTCCTCCTTTTCCTCCTCCTTCACCACCTCCTCGTCTCTCTGAGGCTGCTCCTGCTCAGCAGGATCAGACGCAGGGCTCGTGACCATCTGCTCTTCATCTTCCTCCGCGTCCTCAGGCTTCTCCTGCGCCTCCTCAGCTGCTTCCGTATCCTCCGAGGGCACGTCGTCATAGTCCGCCTCCTCTTTGTTGGCAGGCGGCAGAAACTCACAAGGGAAGTAGCTCTCGCCGCAGCCGCTCCAGTCGCCGGCGTAGCGGTTGCTGGGGCTGTCCAAGCGCCCCGGTTTGGGCCGCAGAACGCCCGCCATCTCCGCTTCGGAGAGGTTCAGGACCTGGGGGCGCTCTTTTCTCCGCCGTAGAGGAGGAGCTGACAGCAGGTCAGATGAGGCCGGAGCCAAAGAGGCCGCATAGGGCTGCGAGGAGGACCGGCCAGTTGGGTCCACAACTGGAGGAGCAGACAAGAAGAGAGACAAAAGACAGGCCGAGTTAATCACGCGTATAGAAGCCATTTGAACTCATATCCTTTAAGGAATGGTTCCACATTTTGGGAAATACGCTTATTTGATTTCTTGCCTGGAGTTAAATGAGAAGATCAAAACCACTCTGTACGGTAAATATGAAGCTACAGCCAGCAGCTGGTTAGCTTAGCTTCGCATAACGAGTGTGAACAGGGGGAGACGGCAAGAGGTTTTATTACAGTGAGTGGATTTTGTTTATCTTTGGAAAGAATATTTCCCAAAATGACAAAATATTTATTTGAAGGGTTAGTTCACCCAAATTACAAGAAGAACAAATCTCATATACCCCTCATGGTATCTAGCCATGCAGATGTTTTTTTGGTTTTATCTGCCCAGGTTTTGAGATATAAGACTCTACCACCACCCCAATTTTTAAAGGGACTATTTTTTCGGTAGAAAGTAGTTCCAGTGAAAACTGAGTTTTGTTTATGGGCAGTCAAACTGCTGCTGTAGTTTTTTTTAATTTTAATTTTTCAATGCTTTGAGTGCCACAAACACAAAACTATCTGCAGAGCAAGATGTCACTTGAAGTACAGTAAGTGACAAAGTACAATTTGTTTGTAATTTGTATGAACTGACCCATTAGGTGTTACAAGTCCCCCTTTGATAACTTCATGGTCAAAAAAACATGCCTTGAAAACAACAGGCCTTTTTTTATAACACAACTGAGACCACAGGTTTATCTGAATGAAGTTCTATCTGGGTAACAAAAACATCTGGATAAACCAGCAACATGAGTCGTGGGAGCCCTGATATCTGCCCTGCCAAAATAATCTGAACATGCCACGCCGTGCTCAAAGTCAGACAAACACATGCACACACACACTGTGACTTTGATGCCATCCTTCTGTCCTATTTGTTATCAACTGTTGACTAAACCAAACTTAAAAATTAACTAAAGTGAAACCCTGTTTGGACATTATGAAAGAATCATCCGACTGTGCCCACCAAAAGGGAACAGCGAGCACTCCAACACAACCAGCACAGTCCGGTTACCTGTCTGTCTTTATCTCTGTGTACCTACACTTTGTTGACACCGCTAGCTCTCCCTTACTGGATCGGAGAGGAACAAAACACAAAAAAAGTGTTAAAAGTTATGGCTATACAAGAGGTAATATATAAACAAAACTGAATTTGATTTAGTCTAGAGGGGTATGAAAGAGGTTTCAAATATTATCTTTACAATAAATGATGACTTATGAACCATGTTGACTCCGGTTCATTCATCAGGAGTGGCAGTTGCTGATGCAGTATTTATATGCATGCCTTGCAACTCTCCTGAGGCTAAAGTCTCAAGCAATTATAACCTAAAACAAACAGGAATTATCCTCCTTTAAGAGGCAACGTGTTATTTAATTTTTCAGACATGATTCACTGATGACACGATTTACGTTATTAGCTGTCAACAAAGGAAATTAAGGCAGGAAGCAGACAAAACCACTGCTCCTTATGCTGATCTCCTTTATATCCCTGCACACAAGCACAATAACAAGAGCGTAATATGAACAAATGCACACAGAGACAGACATTCTCCTCTTCTGTCTGTCTAACCATCTACTCACACATACAGTTGGCAAACTCCATAATTCACACCGAAACACACAACACCCCCTCGGCCTCTTCCAACACACATCATGCTCTCTCTCACACTACCTGTGAATAGTGTCACCGCTATAGCGTCAGATGCCCTTGCACTTAGCCCAAAGACATGCACACTTGAGGCGTGAGCAACAATGCCTCGGAGGGTCGGGTATGTGCGTGTGAGAGGCGTGAAGAGGCGGCTGAAAATATCCCATAATGATTGTGAAATGTTAGGTTGAAGCTTCGGGGGCCGAGGGCCTAAGGTTAAGCCTGGAATGTCTTTAATTATAGTCCAGGCGTCCCGCGCTCTGAGTTGGGGGGAAGTGGGCATAATGGAGATGTCACTGAGGGTGTAAACAGAGGCTTGAACCTGGACTGAACGGTTTGTCAAGGTTATTACAGGTCATTATTATATAGGTACTAGCTGGGTGACATCAGCTGCAGACATGAGTGCAGAACAAGTGCAGGCTACTACTGATGATTAAAAACTATTCTACAGAGCACTTGACCTCATATCCCTCCTTTTGAAATTCCACTTGTACTTCACCAGACTACCAGCAATTATGGGATTCACAAATACTGACTTATTCAGTTGCTGTTTCCCTCTCTGTGCTCCACTTCAGCAGTTTACACAAAAGTGTTTCAACGTGGGAGTCTGAGGATGTGTTTAAATTTAAAAGGCCAGTCCAGACACAGGGTCAGTTCTTCAGACATCAGTAAACAGATCTAGCTAAAGCTGCAGGTTCCAGGGAGGAGTGCTGAGGATTTGAATCGCTCCGGGATAAAGTCTGTCCAAATTGGTGCTAGGAGGAACACTTTGAAAGCATGCATGTGAATTTTGAAAAATGTGTGCTTTCTTTCAATGAAGATGCAGTAAACAGGCTTAGTTTCAGATTGATGACCTATTTAAATGGATATAAATGGATTTTCAAACAGTCTCATCACCTCAATGTTTATAAAAATGTTAATAACCAACAGAGGAACACAACAGGCAAACCGACAACTACTGCAGTAATACGATTATGTCCTATAATAGCAGTAATGGATCTTCGTCGTGTTGCCATAAAGTAGTAGTAATTGATTCAGTCCTGGTACCGGGTGCTCCTTTTTAATGTAGCTTCTATTGGCGTATTGTGTTTTATGTGAATGTGTTTTAAAGTGTCCTGTCTGGATGTGATATAATGTGTTTTAATGCTTTAATAGCAGTTTTTGCACGTGCAAACCAAAGATAAATTTACAATAAAGTATTTTCTATTGTATTCTATTCACAGGGTCTTATCTTTTCAACTTAAGTGTCGGCAGTGGTCAATTTTGTGCTCAATGTTTTGATTCATTTTCCACAGTAGCTGAGATTTTAACTGCACCACAGCAGCCACTGAATGGCTCACACATTGATTAGAGACGCGGTGAGCACAAGATTTAAAAAAATTGAAACGTTTAAGGTTGAGAAATATCAAATTAGTAGCTGTGACTGATACAAATTTCCTCCCCGCCTGCAGCTCTTTCCCATCCTCCTCGACTCTCTCCTGAATAATCTTTGGGTCCCTTCATATCTCACGCCGAGCAGACAGCTGCAGCTGGCAGAGAGCAGCTGTGCAGGCAGACAGATGACCTGTGTGTGAGCGAAGCTGGTACTGGGTATCTGTCCTTGGTCGGTGATTTATCTTAAGACGGGGCGCCACGCCTCAAAAGTTGGGTTTACACTGGGGCTTACTGGCTGGGCTGTGATTGGCTCAGTCTACCATGATGAAGCACTCAGTGGAGAGTTTCATCTCAGACGAGCCAACAGATGGTTGAGCCGATGGCTATCAGCTGTACTTGTGCCACTGGTGAAAAAACCTCAAGGATCAAAGCAGCCCAGCCCTTTAACAGCCCTTTGTAGAGCTGAACCGCAGAGCTGGCACTGACTGTACAAGACCCTCGAGCAGGCAGGGCAAGAGGCCGGTATATACAGACCATAGACTATAGATGGATGATGTGTCTCCACTTCCTCCCACTGTACAAAAATGAAGCTGGATAGCCTACGGGAGCTGGCATTTTTTAGATTTTGACGTCATTTGGAGCCAGAGTCTGCTCGCAGTAGTGATCGGGAGGCTGGAGTCGCGGTATCGAAGCCCCGCCCACACACTCCCCCGAGCCAATCACAAGCTGAACACGGCCGCAGCTTGTTAACGTGAGCCACCTAGCTGCTGCGTTAGAACCACGGTAGCTGTTTGGCTAGAAAGACACAACAACTAACTATAATATCTCTACTACTTAAAATGACAGAAACCATCTTTGGGAAAAATGTATTTGACGTGTTCTTTGACTTTTTAGTTTTGCCCGTGTCCCTTCCACTAACATGGAGGAGGCGGGCTTTATGAACTATACTGCAGCCAGCCACCAGGGGGTGATCCAGATGTTTTGGCTTCACCTTTGGGGAGCTGCCATGTTGTCCATCTTTATAAACAGTCTATGACACAGACTTACTGACATTTATTACCTGATTGTAAAACAGAATGTGTTTCAAACCAAAATACCTTGTAGAACTATATCTAACATAAGAAAATGTTGTCTGAAAAATAACATTTAATCACAAATTCAACAATGACTCACCAGGCCAGAGCTGCAGCAAGTAGTGCAGGACTTCGATGTGTTTCTTGAAGTGCAGCGCGCTGGCCAGCTCCTCGGAGTCGATGAAGACTCTGTTGGTGTGGCAGGACGCATCCTGACGCTGGCTGAGCAGCACGGGGCCGAAACACACCGCCAGGTTCTGACACGTCATCTTGTTCACTTCCTGGCAGGACGCTACCAACTTCAGGTGGTCGAGAAGCTTCTGCAGTGTCATCTGATGACACACATACACACACACACGGACAAATAAGACATGTTATTATAATGATTAGTAGTTGTAGTAATACCACTAGCAGCAGCAGCAGAGCTACACAGCAAAGTCTACTTCATCAAGCTATTTGTAGCAATAAAATGTTGTATTTAATGTAGGAAATGAAGAATTAGTTCACTTTTAACAAACAAAGCAGATATATCAGTACCAGCATGCCGTATATATGTCAGCCGATAAGTAACAAGACATTGCAGTACTGAAAAAATATGTTAGAAACAGTGTCACCATTACACAGTTTATCCTCGGTCAAAATTGGATCCTCATTAAAAATACTTGTTGATGATATTTTTGTGTGTTTATATCATTATAGGATTCTTAAACTCTAAAATATTGACATTGGTATCTGCCTCAAAAAGACTTTATTGTGTGTAATTTATGATTCATCTGAAAATAGTTATATGACTATAGGAGAAAATGATACCGGTACAGGCTTGTGTACTGTGTGCCACCACTAATATCCCCCGATGTAAAAGCCTACGTAATAGAAACTAAACAGTAGTGATCATCATGACCATCATTATCTTTGCCACAATTATCCCTCTCACAACCACCTCTGTGACAATACTCTAGCACTGCGATGACTCTGAGAGGTACGGTTTGTCTTCCTCACCCGCTCCACGTCTGGCAGGTTGTCCAGCAGGCCGACGGTGTGTTCCGTGTCTGCCTGGTCGTTCTCGCAGCCCGCCGCTCCTATCCGCAGAGGCCTGGTGGCCATGGACTCCAACACCGCCTCGTACAGCTGCTTGGTGATCAGAGGCCAGGGCAGCTCTCGCAGGTAGTCCTTCAGCACTCCTGAGAAGTTGGAGAGAAAGAGGATTAAGCGTGAGGAAAAACTGCTGCAGCCAAGATAATGAGTGGATAATAAATAATAAATGAGTTCTTTGCAGCAGAGCTGAGGGTCATTCAGTTTCCCCACACACACAGGCAGCTTTTATACCTGACAAATCACTGACAATATATCTTTATGAAGTGCTGTCATTTAGAAACAAAAGGCTTTTATTTTGCCTCTCTTTTACACCGATGAACCCGGTACACTCTCTTGGCTGCAAATTGAGGTGCCAATGTTTCCTGTGGCGTCTACCGAGATGCCCGATTGGAGTCGGATGGGACTCGGCAGCCAAAAAGTGTCGGGGGTGAGGGGGGGCTAGTGGTGTCTGTGACGGTGCGTTCACACCTGTGACTTCAGCCTCCCCTGTAGTTCAGACAAAAGCTGCGGGAAAACATGAAACCCACGCTGTCTGTCTCCACTAAGCCCCTAAAATATCGCTGGCATGTCTTTTCATCAAAGGCAAAGGAGGAGGGAGGAAAAAAAAAGAATAAATACGGGAATAAGAAAGGATCTTGGCAGTGTGACAGCTCTTTGTGGTGAGTGTCTGCTCGCTGCATGAAGCTGTATCAGTTTTCAGACGGCTGGGGGCTGTCTGTGTAATTAGCAATATTGGTTATGCTCCAAAGTAATACACACAAATGTCTACAAAGAGTAACACTACGGACCTTTTCAAACTTGACAATATAAATATTCTAAATGGGCCCTTTGTATTTCCTGTTGCAATGTTTGTTAATGCAGTAGCTGACAGGAAGCAAACAAAGTTGTTGCCATAGCAACAGAATGGCAATGAAAAGGTCCATATAATATATTTTTAAAAGAATTATGGGAAACTGTCACTACAATGATAAAATTACCAGCAATTAAAGCACAATGTTGATCAAACTAGTGGTATAACTAGTGTTGTGCTGCTGCAATCAAATGTTAAACACTTAACTCAACATATATCAATAAACCCACACTGAATCCGTACATGCACACTGCACCATATATCCAACGCATCCCTTGCAGTTTTGTTCTGCAATGCTGCTGCTGCTGCAGACACTTGCTGCTGATGCTTGAACAACATCTCATAAGCAAGCTCACCTGCCTTCAGTCCAGTCATGTCGCTTCAAGATGGCTTTGTTGAGGAAAAGTCATGCTGCTATGGCTGCTGGTGTTCCACAACTTTGTGTTTCTGTCACTTATCTTTTCAGCTGATAGCCTCAAACATGCACAGAATAAGAGATTTCCTGTCCCTTGCTTTCCACACCTTTGGACCGTGACGACCCAGATTGCTGCTTTTCTACAACAAGCGCTTGTGCCAACATGTTTTGTCATATAATGTCTTGGCTCTGTTCAGGTTTTGTGTATTTGACACTATCAGTGTGCTGTGATGCTGCAGAGACTGTTTCACTGCTCTCCTGCAGAGGCTCATTTCTGATTCTTCCTTCTATTTCTGTGCAATATTTGCTTCGCTCAATTGTGGATTAAGTCTGGCACAAACATTATGATGCATCCACGCTGTTGATTTATGCCATGGTGAAATATGAATATTTAGATTTTAGTGCAATGCGTGTTCTGAGCTGAGTCGCTTTTGTGTCGTAGATTGTTGCATTGATTTGGTGGTTTTCTTATTGGCTCACTACAAACTGGGATCTTTGTATGATATATATCCATGTCAAGCACCGTCCAGTTTGTAGGGATTCCCAAAGTAGTGAGTGACACAACCCCTTGATCTTATGCAACTGACTCTCGCCGGTTACACCCGAGGTGTTTTACCTCTTGCCTTCTATTTACAGTAAACTACAACAAGATTCACTGTAAATCTGCTGACATCCCTTTAGGCCCAGTAAGGACAACGGAGGGCACAATTTAACACGCTCATTTTTAATCCCAGTAAGTCCCCACTCTGCTCTTTAAGGGAGGCTTAAAGTTTAGCAGTCTATTCCTAACTGGCATTGTGGGTCCATCACACATTAATCTAATAAAGTAGACAGAAGAATGTTTTAAAATGAAACTTTGAATTATGTTTTTTAGGTGATGACACTTAAATTTCCTTTCCGACTGCTGCTGCATAAGAGCTTTTGAATATCGTATTATAGAGTGAGAGAAGGATCTAAATTCAGTTCAGTGTTTAGTCTCAGATTAGCATCAGGTTCAGTATCTGCACTGCGACATTCAACACAAACAAACACTCATCAGGGGAATAATCCACTCTAAACTTTAAGTGTTACATTTACTGATAAAACCCCTCTTCCATCATAATGCAACGACATATTTTACAATAAATTCAACAGGTATAAATAATAGAAATAATATGAATCACTTATTTCTTTTGAGGTGTCAAAAGATAGTTCAGACAACTTCCCTTTTATTTAAGTATAATTCCACAGAAGTCAAAATAGATCATAGCAGGGATCATTTAATGTGACTTGAAACAGTTTTTGAAGATCATGAACTCGGTCACAGGTTATCAGGGGTCTTATTAGGACTTTTAACAAAATTTCTGCTGGATGGATTGCCATGAAATTTGGGACAGATATCCATGGTCTCTAGTAGCCTAACCCTGTCAGATGGTTTGTTACACAGAACCATCTAAGAAGCTGTCATTAGAAACTGTTTGGAAAAGGGCAGGCACTTTCAAAAAATACTTGGCAGGTGATTAGATGAACTATCTCTCAATCAAACTCTTGCCGAACCCAGTCGGGAGAAGGGCGAAAACATCTTTTTCATCGAGAAAACCCTTCGGTAACGTTCTTTGCTCTTCTTTCAATGAAGAAATTCTCTCCAGTTCTGATATAACTGATGCTACTGCAGCATCTAATCTCTTCAGGAGCCGTCATTGTTGTTTAAAACCAACAGTTGCCTCTCCGTGTCACCTCACACACCTAAGGAACTTTTGATGATTATTCAAAGCTGTGAATCTGCCTCTATACAAACATAGTAAATACTTGAAAAAAGGTAAATAATAAATAATGTACTGTTTGTGCCAGCTACCATCTTAACAGAAAAAAAACAGCAACTTTGTTCCGCAACTCTTTCCTCTGAACTCGACATTCAACACGTCCTGACACACACACACACACACACACACACACACATACACACATAGAGATACAGAGAGAGAGATATTGTGCATTCCTGAGGCAGGCAGTAGTGGCTCTGAGGAAAAACAACTCATACCCAAACAAGCACACTGGCGGCGCTCCACGTCCGCCCTCCCATCTCAGGTAAACCAACACAGTGACAGCTAGAAGTCAGCAGGGTCAGATTTTAACACGGCTTAAGGCAAACATGCACTTAAAACTTCATAAAATCGCATTGAACGTGTCCCCTGCGCGCTCTGAGCCAGCGTATAGCTGATCTGTGGCGACGTGTTTCCATGTTTGTTTTTTATTCACATCAGTTAACATTTCTCTTCATCGGGGGTTCGGTATGAACAATCTGCTACGAGCAGAATACGATAAGGACACACAAACACAAGATACATTCTCTCTCCTTATCGCTCCTCTAGACACGCTGATTTCCAAATCAGATTACACAGAAATGCTTTGTGAACATCCTCCGGCTTCCCGTTGTCAATCTTTACTGAGACTCAACTGAGATAATAATAATCTGCTTGTTTTCATCGCAGGAAAAACACAGACTGCCTTGAAGCAAAAACGAGCCGTGTGTTTTCACCCTTATCTCTGCAAAGCAAGGCGTTTTTTTTGTCGAGCGAGTGTGCAAAACAAAATGCAGAGAGTTGCCACTTGATTAGTTATTTATTTGTGCCTAAAATGGAAACTCACGCATGGTGGACCCCCTGACCTTCGCTGTGCTGTGAGGCGGATCATCTAGACACAACAACAGCACGACTGTTTTTACGTTAGCGCTGCTTCATGAAACACAACGTCCTCTTCATATGCCTCGCATGCAATATATGACTGACTACGTGTTTAGGCTCTTTCCATTTCAATGACTTTAAAAAATACACCATGTCAGTAAAACCTTGTGCACATGTGCTTGTGTTTGTCTGAAGTGAGGGGAATACAGCCCTTCAGGTAAATCATTAGCCTGCTATGAGTCAGTGCTAGTGTTTACTTTAGTGTCTTAGCCCCTAGCACACATATACACACACACAAGGTCATGGGCTCAGGGGTGAACAGGTGTGTTTCCCCTGCAGGTGCTTCACTTTCCTTCACAGCCAAGCTGACAACAAGCACACGCTGAGTGTCTGCTCTCTCACGTTTAAACTGTTGGTTGTTTGGCTCAGAGATAAGACCTACATATACATATATCTCCACCCACGCGTATGGCTGATTAACACCAAACCGTTAAAATGAGTCCTGCAGTGAAAAGGCAGCTCAGCGATGAAGACAAATGAACCTTCAAAACATGCAATTAAAGCTACAGATGATAGCAGCCTAAAACTATTTAGATGTAAATGTTTTTTTTTGTCTTCTAATCAATTCAGACGTTCAATGTTCCAAATGTGCCACCAAACACTACAAGGCACACAATGCACTGGGGCACGGCTCTACCTTTGACCTCTTGTTCAAACAAAGCGGAAGGTCACTCCTCTTGTCAGTGCTGCAGTCAACGCCTCGCCCCGGAGAACAAATGGGGGTTTGTTCTCCGTCTTGCCCCCTCCCTGCTGTCCTGCACGCCCCCACAGCACTAGGGGGGGCCAGAGGAGATGTGTGTGCGTGTCGCTGCCTCGTCCTGTGGCACGGTAAAGCTTTACACTCTGGTTTCTTCAACTTTTTATGTATTCCCCCAAAACCCCAAATGAGCAAACCCCATTGCTAAATCTGGAAACAGTGGTGCTCTCATGCTACATGTGGAATCATCAGAAATACGTCTTTATGATTCCCGGCCTTGCAGTTTAAGATATTTTCTGACACCCACACAGGCCTGCAGCTCTTTGTAAAGCGGTTGCCTGCTTCCCCGGCCGGCCCAGGGTTCAGCTAATCCCCCATGCGTGAGCCAAATACCATCTGTGTTTGTTCGGCAACAAAGGGGGCACTTGTTAATGACTTTCCATGTCTTCACTGGTGTACTGCCGAGGGTGGGGTAGGGGGGCAAAGTAGGGAAGTAGGCTATGGAAAACACGAGTCAGGCATGGCAAATTAAAAGACCAGGATCAATAACTGTGCTTTGCTGTCAACCAGCCGGGCTTGGGGACACACTGCTTTCATTTTCTGAGGACAGAAGTTTCCCATCATTGGATCACTTCAGAAGCTTTGTTTCCACACAACACAGGTTGAGCTGAGGGCTTAATCATTAGTTAAGGTCGCTACAGTCAGTCTCCTCTAAAACTAAACTTTTTCACACTGATTCATTGTGTATTTTGATTTATCCAACCAGGGTAATCTGTAAGGAGGTAGGTGAAGTCTAAAAGTTTCATTTTGAGGTTACACTCTGCTTATGCTAAGTCTCACTTGGCACTGCTGATGTCATAAACTAAGCTGCCAAACAGCCCATAAGATTTTACTGACTGACCTCCATTACCACTCCAGACTACTGAGTGAAGCCTCTCTTACCGGGTAGAAAAACATCATCTGATATTTTGAGTAACTGAACTATTTAAACTATTTAAACAACACAAAGGGCTACTGAGACTGTCTAAACTGTCTAAAAGCACAAAAGTCCTGCGCCAATTAAGCTTCTTCTCCTGCAGTATTAATAAGGGAAACATAGGAATACTGAGTTTAAAATGAAGTGACTGAAATCAAGAAGAACTTTAAATACCTATCTAATGAAATAGTTCAACATTTTGGGAAATACTGATGAGTGAGTTGGATGGAAAATCGATGCCACTCTCATATAGTAAGTATGAAGCTACCGCCATCAGCTGGTTTTCTTATCTTAACATAAAGACTGGAAATGAGGAAACAGCTAGCCTAGCTCTGACAAAAGGTAAAAAAAATTCACCTACCAGCATCTCTAAAGCTCGCTAATTAACACGTTATATCTTTTTTGTTTAATCCCGTACAAAAAATGAAAGTTAAAAAAGACAAGTTGTGGTTTTACGAGTGGTTATGTGCTGGACTCACGCTGATGAGTTTAGATGCTTGCTCTAATTCCTCTAGCTCGCTTATCGGATTAAAAATACAGTGTGTAGGATATGGCGGTATCTGGTGGTGTGGTTGCAGATTACAACCAACTGAGTACCCCTCCGCCCACTCCTCCCTTTCCTAGACTGCGTTAACGTGAGCCGCCGAGTACAAAACCATGGTAACACCGTTCACCTCGCTCAGAGGTCATCCTTACCATAATAACACTGAAGTTTAGGAGCGATGGAAGTCAGACGGCGCTAGCTCGGTTTTGCATTCTGTGGTTCACGATAACGCCGTTTCACAAGCGTGTCTGAGAACTACAGTGGCCTTCGGGTAACGTAAAAACATGAAAGTCTCTCGCTAGAGCCGGTGTTTGGTTATTTGATAGATACAGTGTAAATTAAAGTAGTTAGGAAAAAGTAACAACACTTTCTTACAGAACGTATTTAAAACAAAGTCGAGTGAATTGACCCAGGACCCTGGAGTCGATGGAGGTTATGAATCCTTTTGGTCCCCACCTCCACATCACCCAACATACTGGAGCTGCTCTACAGCAACACACACTCTTTCTATGACCGCCTTCTAAACACATGTCACACATGAACAGATTAACCGCAAGAGCAGAAGGAGTATTTACTGAACACAAACTGCTGAAGATAATATGGTTTGTCCTGATTTCCAACAGCATGTTGCCCATGTTGATAACACCTCTCTGGTTCTTTTGAGTGAATTGTGATTTGAAACAACGGAGGGCCGCGCACCGAGCATGTTTTGCAAGCTCTGGATTGAACTCTGATCTCTGGGTAATCCCTTTCACTACCTCCGCGTTTAAATTAGCCGTGTGACACGCCAGCCCTCTTAGCTCATCCGTTTGCTGTTCGCTCATTAGCCTCGAGTCTGACTCCGCACCGCAGACACTGCATTTTAATCCAAATCTCAGCCTTTTTAATTTTAAAGATGTAGACACTATAACATGAGGGAACATTTCATCTCAGTTATAAATTCAAATTAGAAGGCATGAGGAGATTACGTTTCAAAATACTGGCAAGAGAAAGTAAAATAAGGTCTATCAACGGGCACATTTTGACCAAATGTTTCATGAAAGTATGTTTTAAGACTAAACCCATGATTATATCCCAGATGCACATTTTTTTGCAGCACACACCATAAACCCTCATCTGCCTCCCTTCCCCCCTCTCTCTCTCTCCCTCTCTGTCCTCTTCCACTCACTCAGGCCCATCTGCAACAGCAACTCGCTTGGTGGAGCAAATTTAGGCAGCGAGCAAAAACCAACAATCCGCGCTGGTGCTGGCCCTTTTTTTCTAACCCGCTCAACTGTTAACTGTGTTCTTTGCCCTGCCATGCAAACGCATGTGGATCAAAGCAGGCATGATAGGACGACGCCTATATGGGGCCTCTTCCCAAAACCAACAGCAGCTCCTACAATGCCCAGGGGTTTCCATGGTCTTCCTCTTTTTGTGGGAGAAACAAAAAAATCATGACCAAGTCATTTTTCTACAACTTCGCCCTCCCCCCCCCCCCTCATCTGTCGCACTGCTGCAATCATTACTCAATCCAATGACACGGCTGTTTTTGTAAGCTGATGATGTGCTGCAACTCACTGTTTCCATTTTTAATTTCACAGCGTCGGAGCGGAAACAAGCTGCAACTCACAGGAATCTGAGTGACATTTAAATTACTGGCTTTAAATAATACATAAATAGACATAAAAGTTGTGACAGTGCTTGTGGGGCAATAAAACAACTTTCACACTAACTCTGCCATCATAAGTAACCTGACTGAGTACGTTGTATAAAACATGTCCTATAAGGGATAATACAGAGCATGTCTCAACCACAAACCTGAAGGAGAAAGAATGACCTGAATGTACAGCACGGTCTGATTCGTGTGTGTGTGTGTGGGCCCTTCCCTCAGGCACCGGTCGACACTGTTAGCTGACTGCTGGAATGCTTTTACTACAAACAGCAGACTCACACACACGTACGCATGTGCTGACCTATCTGCAGAGGACACACCAGTTCAGACACGTTTACTGGGGCAACGACTGGATCAATACTGAATCCAGGCTCCATCTGAGTCACGTCCTCTTTGTTTTATTAATGTAGATGTGCAATAAAGCCATGATCTCTTAATTAAGTTACTCAGTCAGTGAGTTTTAAAGTGTCCCTAGTTTCTAATCTGTTTTAATTGTTTTATTATTACAAGTTTTATAATCTTATATAAAGCAATTTGGAACTTTTGCCAAAAATGTGCTGTATAATTTAAGTTTCATCACTGCCATAATAAACAGCAAAAGTATGAAATAGAGTACACAATGCTCTTCTGACAGATGTATGACATTGAGGTTTAAAATTGATTGATATAATTCAATATACTACATATTTTTGAAACATAACTTGTGACTTTTTTTCCACGAAACATTTAAAAAATGTTTCAATTGTCTAAAATTTTTCAGTGAACTTCTTCTTCCTCTTCTGCTTCATGACAGAACTGATTAAGTAATTAATTGATAAGGCAATTTCAGAAAATTAAGTCGTTTTTCAAGCAAAAATGCCAAATATTCACTGGTTCCAGCTTCTCAAATGTGAGGATTTGCTGCTTGTCATTGTCTTCTTTGACGGAAAGGTTGACATCTTTTGGGTTTTAATCTTTTTTCAGGATAAAACAAGCGATTTGAAGACGTTAATTTGGGCTCTGGGAAATGTAATGGGCCTTTCACTAGTTTCTGACATTTTATGGACCAAACGATTCATCTAGAAAATAATCTGGGATCACCTCTTCTGTAGGTTTCATGGGGAGCGTACCTGATGTTTTGTATACTCAGTGTAATATCTTAATGGAGTACGGGTAAGACCAGAGGGACACCAACGCTCTTTGGAAAAGCCATCTAGTTAAATAACCAATTCCTAATTATACTGAGTGTGTGTGGTGACCCCGTGCTTTTGTTCCCTGGTACCAGCGATCAATTTACCTGTGATGACGTTAACGTCAGGATACGTGTTTTCACACAGCTCCACGGCGTAGCTGTCTCTCTCAAACGCCTCCCGTAGCTCCTTCTTCACGGCCGCAGACCCACACAGACGGTAGAGACCCACCACCTGGACACACACATAGACACACAAGTAGGTCAAATAAACAGAACATTCGACAGAGACGGAGACAGTTTTACCACCCCATCAATCAAGTCGGCACTCAAACAATGTGCTGGACAGAAGCCAAAACTACTTTCACAGAAAATCCACGCCTCTCAAAACTTTTGTCTGTTTTATCTCAACGTAAAGGCAGATTACAGGAACCACTGACAACCTTTTATATATTGT
Organism: Sebastes umbrosus; assembly: GCF_015220745.1. Taxonomy (NCBI): domain Eukaryota; kingdom Metazoa; phylum Chordata; class Actinopteri; order Perciformes; family Sebastidae; genus Sebastes; species Sebastes umbrosus. Next base: position 9,595,195 of record NC_051273.1, on the reverse strand, counting down.
ATATTTAGCTCTATCAGGGCTCACTTTTTGATGGGACACAGGAGGCCCAGTTTTTACTATTTATTTACATACATAGGCTACCTTATCTTCTACTTTTCATCTACTTACTATTGTAGTCTTATTTCTCCATATCTTAATTCTGCTACTGTTGTCTACTCTAAATATACTGCGCCTATTGAATGTATGTACATCTTGAAAAAGCTGATCCCTCCTCTGCTGCTCTTCATCCCTTTATTTTTTACATTTGTTGTTTTTTCTCCAACTCAAGGGTTTAAGGGTAGATGGAGTTATAGCTTATGTTATACAGATTGTAAAGCCCTGACACAAACTTGGGCTCAACAAATAAAACCGACTCGACTTGACTGACCACCAGCTGCATCTTCTCAACAGAGACTGACTGAAGACAGACTGTTGTAGCATGTTTCTTTTAAACATTTAAAGTGAGACTATATAACTCTTGCTGAACAACAGCGATAACTGAACTATTTGTCTGACAAGCTAAAATGTAGAGTAACAAAGAGAGTAGGCGGAAGTCAGCATAATGACTCAGTAATGTTGGTTAGCCTACAAAGCAATATGTTGCTAACATTAAAATAAGCTAGTGGTAATACCAGACCACCTTTAGTGGCAAAAGATTAAGAGTAGCTACAAAAGCAAAAGTATATTTTAGAAGAATATTGTGTTTCACTTGAAATCAAGACGCTTTGGCCAGTTACATGATAGCCTAATGGTTCTATTTAAGTGCTAAAAGCTGACAATAACACAAGTATTAAAGGAACAGTGTGTAGGGTTTCGGGGGATCTGTTAGCATAAATAGAATATAATATTCATAACCATGTTTTCATTAGTGTATAATCAGCTGAAACTAGAATCGTTGTTGCTCCACCATGTTTCTACAGTAGCCCAGAACAGACAAACCAAACACTGGCTCTAGAGAGAGCCATTTGTGATTTTATGTTGCCTGAAGGCCACCGTAGTTCTCCGACACGCTTGTGAAACTGCGGTAACGTGAGCCGTGGTACCGCCAGTACCGCCAGCTGACTGACTTGCTCCTAAAGTAGTGTTATTATGATAAGGATGGCCTCTGAGCGAGGCGAACGGCGTTACCGCGGTTTTGCACTCAGCTGAGTGGTACTCAGTTGGTTGCAATCTGCAACCACACCACTAGATGCCGCCAAAAACCTACACACTGTACCTTTAAAAAGAGTGTTAATGTATTGTCTTTTGTCTTGCAATAAAAAAAATTAAAAAAAGAGTCTTCCAGTCAGCAAAGCGACTCAGTATTGTCAGTTACACAGCAACGTTAGTTAACATTAGCCACCGTAAACTACTAGTCAAGTAAGGCTGTAGCGCTAAAATTCCTCGGTAGATTGAAATGAGCAACAGTGTGTTTTGTTGCTTATGAATTAAACTTTTCAATTGTAAGAGGAAGATTTGGTTATTTCTGCTTTCAAATGATATATAGTATAATTTGATAACACTGCTGTGCATCATTTCCAACACATCTGTGAGCTTCATCGTTTGGATTATTTGAAAGCGAATAAAAGAAAAGAATGCGAGCTGTGTTTTGCCAAACTACACTCGGAGGTGTGATAAATACATCACATCTTTATGACTGACTGGATAAACACTGGGCTCCACTAAAAGCCCAGCTGGCAGCTCAGCATTAAAAATGAAAGCACTGCGCAGTAAACCATTAATGTTTCTTTATCTAAGCCTCCAACGGTGTGACCTAAAGGAACTCTTAACAATTTCCTGCAGACGCTGACATTTGATAGTTGAAACTTGGCACCAGTGGTCTCCTTGTTATGTTGGGATTAGGCCTGGCTACAGACATACCATAATTTCTCCTACATGTGTCTGTCTGGTATGTGGCATAGCAGACCAACTGGTGTGGTTGCCCCGGTAACGTGTTAAGTCAGTGGGCTGTGAATGGCGGGTCGGGTCCAGTTCCTCACAAACACACACCCACACACACGCTGCTGGCCTTTCCGGGCTCCAGCGTAGGAGCACTACAATGTCTCCCCACCAGACCAACTATTTGTGAGCGCTCCTCGTCGAGTCGAGCAGCGTTTTCTAAACCTCACACGAGAGGGAGAGAGGAGCACAGATTAGGCAGGGATTTGCCTTTGTGTGAGAGTAAACAGAAGTCACTGGGCACAATGAACAACAAGTCCATTCAAAAAGTCTCTCTCTTTGGAGGGGAGCCGAGTGCAGGCGTGGAACAGCTGTTAGCAAAAAGAGGGCTTGCACTTATGCACTGCGGCTGCCGGGCAACACAACAGGCAGCACCAGCCAAGATCTATATGCAGAATGAGGCAGACACAATGACCACAAAACCAAATGAGTTCCCCCGACAGGAATGTGGATGCTCAGTGACTCTACTACCAGTGATGGGATCAGTTTTTTTTTTGGTCTGGGATTAGCTTAAAGACTTTATAGAGACATCAAAGGAAAGAAAGAAAAGTGCATTTGACCGCATTAATGCTCTTGAGTGTTCGACAAGTCAGTACACCAAGTTGTTGACTTCCTCTAAACATGACTCACCGATCTAATCGACACTAGCGGGGAAATAATGTCCTGTTCTCACCTTCATGACAGAACGCATTCCCGGCATGATTCCATGACTCCCCACATATTTAGTGCTGTCAACAAATATTATAAATTTGAATATAAATTTGAATAGTAAAAAAAATCAGATATTCAAATTTGAAAATTAATATTCAATTGTAAAAAAAAAAAGAGCAGCACTACCGCGGCTGACTGCCTCGCACACACTGAAAGCACGAGTCACACAATGTCACTTTCATGAATTGAAAATGAAATACGTAACGTTAGGTCAAGCTGAATGAGGAATAATTCAACAACTGTAGTGATGGCAGAGAGCTCGGCCGCAGAAAGAGACACCGTGTCATAACAGCAAGCGTTATGTTACGTCATGTAAACAAACCAGCTGTGCGCTCAAGATCAGATTGGAGATCAGATTTAACCACTTAAAAGATGAGTAGTACTGGCAATCTTCCGAGGTTTGTACTTTTAAAAAAAGAAAACGCACGTTTTTGTTGTGATATTTACTGGAAATTCTTTTCAGACTATCTCCCGGCGATCTCCCTCCAGCCAGCTGCCACCTTATGTAGGTGTCAGACAAATACAGCATATCGGCAATAGGCGCCGGTGGGCCCAGACACTATTCTGTCTTTCAGAGATTGTAGCAGGATCAGTCTTAAAGCTAGAGTGACGATACTGGTGTCGTATGAAACTAGAAAACCTAAGAAATTCATTGGTACCAACCATGTCATGTTAGCATGTCGGGAAAAATACCAAACATCACTCCAAAGTTACGCTAAATTTTGGCGAGGAAAAACTGGCATGGCCATTTTCAAAGGGGTCCCTTGACCTCTGACCTCAAGATATGTGAATGAAAACTCTGAGATGAGCAGAGTGAGTTGACAAATTGCATAATTTGCAGTTGAAAAAAGGTAATTAACTGCAATATATCTTATCGCAATACTCAGCAGATAGCAAAATGTTAAAATCGCAATACAATTGTATCATGACATTGTATCGTTGGGCCTCTTGTGATTCCCGCCTCTATTGTCAAGGCGATTTTTGTCAGGTCAGATCAGCATATAAAAATAGTTTTTTCACCGTTTTTTCCCCTCACACTGCTGAACAAAAAGGAAAAAAACTATCCTCTTGTATGAATATCTAGTAAGCCAGTGGGAATTAAAGGGGAGTCACAATTTAATAACGTCTTAAACCTTTTAACGATGCTTTAGCACCGCTGAACTGTACTTTATGAGATTTTTATAATTTACCTAATAGACTATGAAATTACAACCCTATCTAAGAAAAGTTATTAAGGGATCCACTATTGAGAGCCAAGCGTCCCTCGTGCTTATGATCATTAAGTCTTGAACTGCAAAATAATTGATTAATAATTTACTGATGTAGCCTGTGAGAAAACAGAAGAAATCCTTCTTTCTACCAGTCTCTCGTCTGTGCCAGATGCTACATATAGCCCAAATACTACTGCAGTCCTGGCATGTTTGAAAAGAGCCATTACAGATTATTTACGTAACAGAGACGTGTTTGAAAGACGAAAAAAGAAACTCCTTTAACAAACAGATGAAGCCAGCAAGGTTACAGATTCAACGTCTGAAAAGGGCTTTAGTCTGGAAGTCACATCTGCATAGAGTCAAAACTTAAACCTTTACCAACACAATACTACCAAGTCTAAAATGGTGCATCTGTACAGCCATTAGCAACATGTCACAAGATCTGTGTGCATCTTTTACTGTCATGTATGGCAGTATGTGGGTTACTGGGATAGATCCTTTTTAAAAAGTGTTTCTTTTTAATGGGTACAGAGTGCTCACATACATAACTCCCGTCTCTGACACAGACATTATGTGCAGTCTTTTAAAAACACCCACAATCATCCAGCGTCTTAAAAGCTCGGAGAAGCCCTCAGGACACTCATTTCTAAGAGACTCTGAAAAAGAGTCTCCATCAAACATCCACATAATCATTTGTAAAGGCACACCGCTGCACGCCTGGCCGTGCGTGCTTCACTGACACAACCTGCGAATTCCTCTGGGATCTGGTGTCAACCCCGTCCTAACCCCCGTCTGCCTTCAACCTGGGGGAGCCCTTATACTTGATCTCAGACTGATACTGACAGTGCCAGAGAGTGAAAAACAGAGCCAGAGGGAGAAAACTGAGGCAAACAAGGAGACAGAAACAGGCGGGAATCGCTATATGGCAACACAAAGCAGAGTGAATTACATAAACACAAGAAATCTGAGCTAACAGGCTGAAAACTATTGGTTAAGTGAGAAGGTGAGTGAAAAGGACAGTCAGGTGAGTTTGTACTTCCATAACAGGAATGTTTCCTTTTCTTCAATTGGAATTTTATTGGTCTTTCATTACATTTATGCCAAATCTCAAGGGGAAATGTGGCTAAACCTAAATAATTAAACTGACAACTACAGGTACTCATACTTTTTTTTGCAAGAGGCCTGAAAGTTCCTCATTGTGGGGCTCAAAAGCCTTGTTTCCACCACAAGAACTTTCCCCTGGAACTATAGGGGAAACTAATTTGCATGAACTTCACAGGTCTTTAGATCTTGATGGAAACGCAGACAACAATGGGCCAAAGGAACCTTTTTAGTTCCATGACAAGTAGTCCCGGGACTAAATTTACCAGGAACATCTTGGTGGCAACGGGGCTAAAGAGACAACACTGCACTTAAGAGTCTCATGTAGTGTTGAAATGATTAGTAGATTCATTGATCAATTGCTTAACTGAAAAAATAATCAACAATTTTGATCATGGATTCATCATTTGTGAACCAAAATTGCCAATTATTCTCTGGTTCCAGCTTCTCAAATGTGAGGATTTTCTTCTTTCTTTTCTCCAGTTTATATTATTGGAAACGTAATATATTTGTGTTTTGAACTCTTCCTTGGATAAAACAGGCTAATTGAAGAGGTCAAATTGGGCTCTGGGGACAGATGATGGACATTTTTGAGAGATTTTGGAGATTCATTTAATAATTGAAAAAAAAATTAGCATATTAATAAAAAAATATATTTGTTGAACTCTTGGCTGGACAAAACAAGAAATTTGAAGGTGTTACATTGGGCTTTGGAAAACTGTGATTTTCACTATTTTCTGATATTTTATAGATTTAAAGGTTTGGTCAACTAAATAAATAATCAAATAAATAATCAACATAATAATGGATGATGAAAACAATCACTAGTTGGTACCCTAGTTTAACGCACTACCAACTATGATAGACAGGCTCATTATCTACTAACAAAAAATAAATGGTAACACTTCATTTTACAGGTCTGCAAATTTCATGGTCATTAGGTGATAATTAGCAAGTAACCTATATGAAATTTCTTTGGAATTACTGCCAAACTATCCCAATATTTACCTCAAAATGTACTTTATTATAAACATTATTTAATAATTAGATTCCATTATTTCCCAATAGCTGGTCATTTATGTAATACATTTCCAGCAAAAGAATACAAAGTTAATTGATATGCTTTATTTTCATGTCAATAGATAATAATTAGCAAATAACTTATTTGAAATGTCTTTAAAAAACTCCCTGAATCATTACATTAGCTACCAGGTTATATATGTGTAGACAATAAGTCACACAATGGTGAGATTTGTGCCTGATCAGAAGTGTCTTCTATTAGTTTTGGTTTTCCACCTACGATGAAGAGCAGCGCACAGACGCTTCTCAAGCCTAGGGGCCCTATATTTAATAATTATATTCTATTCCAGCATATAATTATTAAATAATGTTTATAATTAAGTAATTTTTGATACGTTTTTAGGTAAATATTGGGGTAATTTGGCAGTAATTCCAAAGACATTTCAAATAGGTTACTTGCTAATTATCACCTAATTACCATGAAATTAGCAGATCTGTAAAATGAAGTGTTACCAAATGAAATGTAATGAGAAACTTTTAATTTGGCATCAGTGAATAAAATCATTTTCTACCTTTGAAACCAAACAAGTGACTATCGGGTTTGCTGTTACTACTCCAGCTACAAGCCCGGTATGCTGCACAAGTGGTCAGAGGCGGGGTCTGATTTGACAGACAGGCTCCTTGGAGAGGCCTAATGTTTGTCTGTTGGCCCCAGGCACCCGCTGCCCCTGGCATGCCCCCCTAGAGTGATCAGTCAGGAACAGTGGCCAGACACTTTTACTGCCGCTGTCTCAGCTCTAATTAGGAGAAACGCCACCGCCTCTCTCTGGGCTTCAAAGAGCACATGAGATGTGAAGGGGGGAGGGGGGGGGGGGGACAAAACAAGAGATGATCACATGATCCAGGGAAACACTCCACCATCAACACCACCACCACCACCACCACCAGTCAGTCTCTTAACTCTGAGTCTTTCTCCTCTCTGAATAAAAGAGCCAGCCGCCCCAGGAAGGCTCAGACATCATGGAGTGTGATACATCTCCTCTGTCCTTTCTGCTCATGCCAGTCATCCAGCATTAGAATTGGCTGCAGGGCGAGCACCCGTCTCACAGCATACTGAGCTAAAAGGAGGCTGAATGAATGTGGGGTTATTTCTCTCCCCATTCTCTCACACATCTCATACAAAAATGCATTATATAATTATATCCTACCATCCGTCTTTTCAAACGAATCTCCAGCTGTTTTCAAATGACAGAATAGGACTTGAATGGCTTCCACCTACTTGTACTGTGTATATATGTGTCTGAAATTATTATTAAATGAATCGATCGAGAGAAAAGTAATCTGCAACTATTTCTCATATAATCAATTAATCATTTCAAATGTTTTTTTCAAGCAAATACCAACCATTCTTTACTTCTAGCTTTGCAAATGTGAAGATTTGCTCCTTTTCTCTGTTTTATTTCATTGTAAATTTACTATCATTGCGTTTTGGACTGCTGGTCAGATAAAACAAGACAATTAAAGATGTCACTTTGAGCTCTGGGAGTTTCAATAATTAATTTTAGGAATGAGAACAATCAACAGATTAAATGATAATGAAAATAATCATTATTTTTCATTCTAAGTGTTGAAATCATTGATCAATTCACTGGTAAATAATCAACAACAATTTTGACAACTAATTAATCATTTATAAAGCAAAAATTCAAAATATTCCCTGTTTGTAGCTTCTAAAATGGGTTTGTTGCTTTTCTGTTTTCTATTATTTCAAACTGGATATGGTCGGGGTTAGGCTGTTACTCAGAAGAAAACAAGCAATCTAAAGACATTACCTTGGGCTCTGGAAATTGTGATGGACATTTGTCACTATTTTCTGACATTTTGTAGTTTAAACTATTAATCGATTAATTAAAACTAGAACAGACAGATTCATGAACAAGGTATATAAAAGCTGCAGCATGACCAGCAGAAACATACTGCAGCTTGTCACAGTGTCACCTGCTAGACTCTTTTTCTCAAAGCCAAACTCTTTGAACCACACTCAGACTCACCTGGCAGCCTCTCTTTTCGATCTCATTGATGCACTTGCTTATGAGCAGCGGCACCATCAGTCCCGTGTTCTCCCTCTCCACCACCCGCCACGCCTCCACACCAAACACCTGAGGCTCCCTGTCTCCATCTGGCCCGCCGTCCAACGAGTTCTGCCACTGCTCCATCAGGCTCAGCTTGACGTAGATCAGGCCCCTCGGCTCCAGCTTCACCGCCAGCTGGTGGCTACGCGTCACCCGGAAGAGCGCGGGCAGCACCACCGTGCCGTGGCAGCAGACGCGGTTGCGTCTCGGCATGGGCTCCCAGCTGAACACCACCAGCTTCAGGTGCTGGGCGTTCTCCAGCTCGATGTTGAAGGTGTGGTCCATGTCTAGGAAGGTAGTTCGGCATGTGAGGAGAGCGGTTCGTGCTTTGTTAACCGAGTCTACTTGGATGGCGCAATAGACGTCTCGAGAGTCGATGCGCGGAGGTTTGAGGTCCTCGGCGCCGTAAAAGTGCAAGCTCATCAGTCCGGAGATGTACTGGCTGCACTTGGGCTGTTCTGTGAAGCTGTAATGGCGGAAAGCATCAATGTCCAGCTCCGTGCCGTTAAGTTTAGAGCCTCCTCCCTCCGTCTCCTTGCTTTTCCCTCCCTTCCCCTCTGCAGAGCCGTGCTTCCCAGATTTGGCCACCAGCTCAGGCGAGTCCCCATCACTGAGGTAACCACCTTTACTGGCGGACTTTGAGCTGCCGTTACTTTTCTTCTTGCTGAAGCTGTGCTGCGTGGACACACTGCTGTCCAGGTGGTAGCGTGAGATCACGTTACGGCTCGCCTGTCCACCCCCAGACGCAGCTAACCTGGGAGTGCCCGAGGAATGGGGGACGACCTCCGACCCGCTCACGTTGTTTCGGGGAGAATGGGCTCTGGGCTCTAAATGACTGCTTCCGGTGCCGTTGTTGCTGTTACTGCTACTCGGGGTCCCCTTGACGCTGAGTTTCCGGCTAAGCTCCGGAAGCTTCTTCATCTTCATGGAGATCTTCCTCACGGTGCGCGGGGACTTGATCTTGTCTGGGAAGGACCAGTTTAGGGAGCTGCTCTTCTTGGCCGGGTTCGGGCTGGAGGGAGGGGAGCTGACGGCGTTGGGCAGGTCAGCACCATCTACAGAGGAAATAACACGGCAAGAGAGAAAGCAGATTAAAAGGAGAGCCTGACGCAGACTTATTTTTCTTTGGTTGACACTTTTGACATTTTACAGACAAATTCTTTGGCAGGATAAAATATTTAGAGAGATTTTTTTGGATTATTCGCAGGAACAAATGGGCACCACCAGTCACAAGTTCTTGAAGTCACTGTAATCACTGGTTTCACTAAACAAGCCACCTCACTGCAATGATTACAAGTAACTGTTCAGATGTCCAGCGAAGACAGACAGGAAAGAAAAGACTAAAACCAAAGGCAAAGTGTGCATGAGCCATAATTTACCGTCTCTCCGAAAAAGCACTACACCTTCATGGCACATCATCAAGTGATTAGGTTTACATGCAACCCAGTAATCCACTGACAGAGACACATTGAGCAGGCAACGCTTCATAAACACTTGAGCACTATATAATACAGTTACAGTCTATATATGTAAACCTAGACAGCGATTTAGATAATTAACAGTTTAAAAATCAAAAATCAAATTGTTCACGAAGAGTTTCCATGAGGCCCCTTTGCTTTATAAGTGGGCTTCATTCAATCAAACACCAGGGAAATTGAAGTGGAATGTCTTTAGCTGCAGCTCCAGGAAAAACAGTGGTCTCCAAGCTGGGAAATGTCTGTCTAGAGACGCCGACTGCTCCAGGGCCGAGCTAGAGTTACTCACTCATTATTCATGTTGAAAAATATCCATTTGGATTGGACCATGTAGGCCGTTCTCGCCTAACTAGATGTCTACAACGTGAAATTTCAGGGTCTAGAGTTCTACGCAGGAGTGACAGCCATTGTTTAGTCTACAGGACTGAGCTGTGGCAGGTCGCTTACCCAACAAGAGCCTTTCTGTGGCTGGGCTATTAATCTTACAATGTTTAAAACTGCTGTAATTAATATTTTTATATTAACAATGAATTAATCACTATGTGTAATGTGAAAGGTGTCACTCATATACCCACAGAGAATTATCAGAGACTGCAGTTCCCCTCTCAGCTCCAAAGAGCCTTTTAGTGTCTTTCAGCTCATTGTTTTTGGTTTTAAGGCCTGTAACATTACTGTTTTGGTTTACCGTCACTGCTCTTGGCCACAGCCAGCCGATTAGACTGTTGTCAGGCTACTAAAAAGGCATTATAAGTTGCCATAAGCACAGTAAATGTCGGTCAATAGGGGCCTACTACACCCAATATTAGGTTTTATCATCTATTCACATGGTAGATTACCAAAAGAAGGTTTAAAAGAAGTTTCACTTTCACTATTTTTAAGCCAAAATACAATGTTTTTTTGTTGCCTAAACCTAAAGAAGTTGTAGTTTTGTTGCCTAAACCTAAAGAACGTAATGTTTCATTCAATTTTCCATGTCAGAATGTGTTGCTTTTAAGTTTTGCTTTCACTTTTAGAATGTAGTAGGAGTAGTAGGCCCGTAATGACCCACATCTATGGTGCTTATAGCTACCGCTAACGCCTATTTAATGGCATGACAACAGTCAAATTGGGTGCCACAGCAGGCAGCTGGTTTCAGCAAAAAAAAGCTCTATAAACCCACTGTACACTACCTGCTCTTCAGCAGACAGCAGACAGACATAGTTAGCGACTAACTGGTGAACATAGTGGATCATTTATCGGCTAAAGAGCCAGATATTTCGCTCAGGAGTTGGTGGAGACCAAAAACAGAGCTACAAGGAGAGTGAATATTGGACTTAAATTCATCTGGGTGGTCTGGATATTTTCTTTTGTACACTGTGTCTCCATCCATTCATATGTGCTGACTGTAACTGTCATAACGACAACAAATAACGACGTACCAATGCACCTTGTACTCTGTTACTGCCTAAGAGCCCCATCACCATCACTGCTCTTTCAGTCATTTTACACATTCAAATAATCTATCTGGCAAAAGAAAGAGAAAGAGTTGGCACGGAGCCATTTGAGATATTAAAGTGCAATTTGTCATATTATGGGCATCCTGCTATTTGTCCAACGTGAAGCTGGAGCCAGTCTCAAACAGAAAACTTTCTACAATTAGCGCTCTTATTATAAGATTTCCTCCATGGCTAACTTTTCTTTTATACACTTTAGAGAGAATACCTCGCTGCATGGGTCCATTGGAGGCTGGACCACATGACTTTGCAGGGAGAGCTTACCTTCTGTAGGCCTAGTTAGAAGTGCTTTTAGACCTGGCCTAGATAGTAAAGAAGACACTAAGTCTAGGGGCTGATGAGCTATTTAGACATTTCATTTGATGAGCATTTAATCCGTGATTTTGGATTTCTCATTTCAAATATAAATTATTCTGTTGTTTTTATCAGCTAATTACTTTCTCTGAATAAACATCAGAAACAAAAGAGTGATTCTGTAAGAGACAAAGAGAGAAAAACAGAGAGCGAGAGATACACAGTTGAAAGAGGAGAGAGAGAGAGCATGACCCTGCCAACATCACCAGCTCTATTTTCAGAGGGGACCTGCTGTGCTATTCTGGGGCGAGGGCCCACGAGTGAAAAGGGGGAGGCAGAGGAGGTGCAACAGGATGGAGAGAAGAGTAAGATGGGGGGCAGGAGCAGGGCAGGGTGTAGCCGGCAGATGGGGGACAAAGGCGCCCCTTGTCCAGGCACTCAGAGGTCTGGATGGTCTACTGGAAGGCTGGCAAGCTGGCTGGTGAATGTACAAAATGAACACGGCTGTTCCCTCACATTCCTCACCAAACCATGTTTAGCCTCCTTTCCCCCCTGGCTGAGTAGCCTTCCTTGTCACGGCTTCCTGCCAATAATAGACACAGAGGCGCTCTGAGAAGGGAAAACATGGGTGGAGGGTGCTGGAGGTGCAAACTCACCAAACAACATCTGGGTGGGGTCGGGTACACAGAGAGCCATGGTCAGGTCTGAAACAAGGTTTTCAGGAGGGGAAATTCCTTGTACATGAAACACGGTTTAACTTTTGAGGTCGTCTATAATCTTAATTTCTCTACACATTGTACTGAGTATTAAAAGTACTAATGAGAATGAAATGTATGATATATAAGTAGAACAAAACTGTAATGGATCAAAACTGCTGTTCAAAATGTTCAATAGTAGTTGCACATTTGGTGCACATAAGACGGCATCACATTTAAACAAGCTAAGTAACCCCGGCTTGGGGCCCTCCTGTGTAAAGTTTGCATGTGAGCGTGAATGGTTGTCTGTCTCTATGTGTCAGCCCTGCGATAGTCTGGCAACCTTTCCAGGGTGTAACCCGCCTTCGCCAAGCTCCAGCCCCCCCCCCGCGACTCCGAATGGGATAAGCGGTTACAGATAATGGATGGATGGATGTTTTATAAGATTTTGCACGCATTTGCCATATTGTGATTATGGTACGATATTGTTTGAAATAGAGTGCTGCAGGAATACGTCTTAAAAACCCAGAAATGAGTTCGCATTTTAGCACATCCCGTTCCCTCGTCTAGAAGTCAGTGTTTTTTTTTAACGGGTTTTTGGTTAAAAGCCTGAAATAAGGTCTGTGGTTAACACAAGCTGAAGAGATTTTAACGTTTTGTTCTACAAAATAAAATACATTAGTAAATACCCCACTTGTGAATTTTGAAGCTTTTCTTGTCTTAAAAAAAGCAATTGCTTACAAGCGGCTAAATGAGACAACAGAGTTTGTCTGGGACATTAAACATCATCCCGCTGAACATGTCAAGCTTAGTGGCGGCAACGTGAAGTCATGAGACTGCGGTATAGTTTGTTTATAGCATAACGTTAGCTTTTTACTTCTGGCGATTTTATTTACACTTCAAAAATTATAAAAGTGGTGTTCATTTGTGGAGATTATCTTGCTGAGTATCATAAACGTGTGTTTGCCACAGAGCTTATTTTTTGCAATAATCCAAAATACAATGTAAAGATCCTATTGGCTTTTTGTTGAGGGAACCCAGGTCGATGCTAACTTCCTGGTTGGCCTACAAAAAGACGTCGTCCCTGCAGCACTCTATTGGTGCCAATACAGTACTTTCAGTTTCAATACCAAAACACAATACTTTTTACAAAATATATCTTAGTTTGGGGAATATAAACATGCTTCAACTTTTGGGTTTCATTTAAAAAAAAATATATATATATATGCCAAATTGCTCAATGCATCAAAAAGTCTAAAGTCTCAAAAGTTCTCTGATGTAGATATCTGAGAGATGAATAAGTAAACAAGCGTAAGAGAATGACCAACTGTACCAACGTTTGGTACATCTCACTTTTCAATATTTGGTTGGTATATCAATATCAGAATAATACTATCAATATTATGATATGGACTATGAAGGATCATACTGCATGTGACAATGTAGATGCAGGACTCAGAAAAGACAACATCAATGTCCATTTACTTGACTTCATCACACTCTCAAATCCTCTCATCTCACATTACTGTATATGAGAGCCTTCCATCAACATGAATTGGGGCAACGTCCACTAGCCCTGTAAGGCAGATCAGCTAGTGACTGTTGCATGGTTAATGACTGTGGCTTCACACACATGCAGCTGTGTCCTCTGTAGCCTTTGGCCTTGTGGCAGGAGCCAGCAGAGTAACACGACACCTCACTAGTTGAGGTTCAGGGGCGATGGTTTGACACCCAACCCTCCAGAGCCATGTTCCTGGGTCAAAGGGCAAAAAGGTCTGCATTTCTCCGGGTGACACCTGAGCCGAGGAACCGTGTCCACCCCCAACGCTTTAACACGCACATGCACTCACCGCATTACAGTAACACAAAGAGAGTGCATGTAAATATGCACATATAAAGACAAACGCACACACACACACGCCCTCGGTGACCCTGCAGCCCTCCTCAGGCGCCCGGTCACTGACACCTCTTGACAATGCCCAGGAATTTATGACGAGGCTTTTCACAACGCTGGCACCAGACAGGTGCAGGAAGAGGGTGTGTGTGTATGTGTGAGGGACGACCTGATCATTATCAAATATGGCTGATATTTGTATCCTCCATAATGAGCCAAATTGTCCCTCCAGCCAACGCCAAGATGTAAATAATAGTCAGATAATGTGAAATGCCCTCCTATGATACAATATTAGGCGCCTTGCCTACAACAATGTGCGTTTGTGTGTGAGAAAGAGGGACACACACTGAGCATACTCTGATAAGCCTTGGAGGGAGACAACAATCTGCTGTCCCTGATTACCCCTGTAAAACCACTTGTATTCACTTGTGTGTGTGTGTGTGTGTGTGTGTGTCTGTACAAGCATGTCTGCCAAATAAATGTATAAACAGAAAGGACCAGGGTGTGCTGACAAACAAGGGGAGTGTAAATAAACCGGTGAATGGCATACTTGTCCTGTAGTTTCTTCCCTCGGTGACCGAGGCCAGGCTCGGTGCTGCTTCCTCTCCTTTTGGCTCTAAATCATTCAGTGCTGGAAGGCCTTTCAGGGGCCGCGGGAGCCCGGCCGTTTCATTACAATGGTTACAAAACCCCTGCTAATATATCCAAGCATGCAGGCCCTTCTCACTAGCACAACATGGCCCCCTGCCAAAGCAGCCCTCATGTAGCCTAGCTCGCCTACCACTGCAGGCATTCCTGCTCTGCTGCGCCTCGACCGACAGAGCGGCTGCTAATTCTGGACAACCTGCAGCCACACCGGCCTCGCTTGCACCGCCACGATCCAAACAACAAGGCAGCTATGTGATGAGTGTTGACCAATGACTTATTTTATCTGAAAACAAACCAAAAACACTTTCAGCACTAAGCGTTTAATGGAGATAAAATCCTAATTTAATGGTTTTACAATAGAACTTCTTTATTGCAATAAATATCGATAAAAAATAAATGCATACTTCATCACACAGAATGAGTTATTGTTGATGGCACAAAGAGGCCGCGAGACACTATAGATCACTTTCAGTACTGCTGAAGCAACAATTAATTAAACTCAAAACTCACCTTTTTAGAACTGCTTTTTAATGTGTGATTAATGTTGTGTGTTTTATATTTTAAAATGTCCTTGTTTATGATCATTTTAGCTGTGTTAAGTGTCTGGGTTTCTTTAAAAAGCGCTATATAAATAAAAGGTATTATTATTATTATAAAAATAATTTATCAAATGCCAAACATTCAAGGGTTTCAGCAGTGTTTAATAGTGGAGGCACCTCACCACACCTGAATCAACGACTGTGATCATTTACCGTTTACAGTTTCATTGAAAATATATATTCAACAGATTAATCAATAATGACAACAGTAAGTTGTAGCCATAAATAGTAGGGGGTTATAAACACTCCTGGAAAACCTCATTAAAATGTTCAGGATCAGATTCTCTACCAACTAAACTACAGATAACTCACTATAGACTAATGCTCTTCTCTCAAACAGCGACTTGACACACACACACACACTGCTATTTATCTTTTAATAACAATTTTAAATTCTATGCCCTCAATGTTGAGTCAATGTTTCCCTGTGGCATCGAAAATAGATATTGATATTTTTCAAGGTATTGTATCAAAGTTAGAAATTCCAGTATCGTGACAACACTACTATAGACAAAGTGAAATCAAGTCCCACCCACATCGGAGGGGAAAACAATTCATCGCCCTCCATTGACTTTGTATTGCGTGAAGGTGCCTCCTTGTGAATTTTGTCTGCTAGCAAACTACAGAAAAATGCCTTAAAGCTACTGTGTGGTGGGATGCACCACCAGCAGGGTAAAGAACCCAGAACTAACTAACTCATAAGCTGCCAAACCGAAATCATAATTGGTGTTTGCCACAGAGCTTATTTTCTGCAATAATCCAAAACCCAATAGAAAAATAACATTTTTGTCGAGGGAATCTGTGAAAATACGTCATCCCCACACCACTGTGACCTCCAATGCATACATGACCAATTAAGGATTATGCATTAGTGTACAGAGATAAAATCCTTTACACATCAACACAGAGACCAGAACAGTTGCAGCTGCTCTGGGGATGAAATGAAGAACAGAACAGAAGGAAGGAGCCATGAGAACACTATGTGACCCGAACTTCACATCTAGCGCCAAGCTGAGGAATCTGCTCTGGTTTTGAAGTGCTGCTCTCACAATGCTGCTCCTCTGAGTTGTTGACTTCCTCCAGGCCCAACCGTGCAATCGTCAGCCGAGATTAGATTCCAGGTTTGAGCTCAGAGGCTTGAACTCTCCTGTAACTTTAGCAGCCGGGGCCAACTCTCAAACGCAGCAGCCAGCGTGACCAAAACAACCCCCAGAAATAGCTCTGATCCCATTCTGAGCGCTGGCCAAGTCAGATTCCCCAAACAGGCGCTAAAGAACAAGAGATTGGGAACACACCACGCTCACCACCCCCAAAGTCCATCAATCATTATTCTCCATACAAATAGAGCATTCAGATGGACAAAAAGTCAGTCAATAGGCAGCACACGAGGAGTCTGGAGTGTATCCGGTGAGGGAAAAGAAGCAGCCAGCCGAACAGAGGAAAGCTATAGTCGCAGAGAGTCATCTATATCTGCACTGCTTCATTAATTCAGCAGGCGCTCTTATTCGTGCTCAATCAACGAAGGGCCTGTCAAGTCTTTAGCCCTGCAGATAAAGTGGAGTCTGTATGGGCTCATATTTATGAAGAAAAGATGGGACTAAAATAGTGTTCAACACTGTGGCTGCACTCCCTGTGTTCTGTGCTTACATCAAAGACCATTATTTCCTAGGAGGCTTGGGCACATTTACAAAAATGTGGTGAGGCAGTTCATGATGTGGTATCCCAAACACACATACAGTAGATGCAGTAAAGATACAGCTCGCTGGCGGTAACAATGATACAACAAACACGTGTGTTTGGTGAGGTTTAGTCTGGTGAGGTTTAGTTTGGTGAGGTTTAGTTTGGTGAGGTTTAGTTTGGTGAGGTTTAGTTTGGTGCAGCAGTTCCTATTCTGCTATTTTTGGTACATGCCAGAGGTGTGGACTTGAGTCACATGACTGGACTCGAGTTAGACTCAAGTTACAAATTTGATGACGTTAGACTCAACTTGAAAAAGTATGCTATTTAAACAGTGTTTGCACGAAGACAATCAACTGCCCGGTACCGCAGGTAACTCCGAGAGCGTTTTGGAGAGATCCATTATTGATGTGTTTTGGAAGAGGATTCACTCGTGGGGGAAAAAAATATTTTTGGTGAATATTATTGGTACTAACATTTGACTATCTTATACTTAATTCCCCAGATCCACTTTGTTTTAACTAATCCGAGAGCATCCAATCAAGTTGCAGGAGAAAACCATGAAGAACTAATGTTACATTACTGAGCGCCAGTTACTCTGTTGTTAAAATGACATTACATTTGGTTAAGAGCGCATTATGACTTGTTTAGGACTCGAAAACTCAAAGTTTAGGACTTGGGACCTATCTGTCTTGACTTGGTCCCACCTGTGGTACACGTTTTCATGAAGCATTAAAAGACTAATGTTGAGTTGTTGTAAATGCAACACGCAAAACAACTGGTATGGCTTATATATAATATTACATTATTTCCCTTTTAAGGCGTACAGAAAACTGTCAGCTCATCAAATGTCTGGTATTTCAGTGAGCTGTAAAGGTCCAGTTTATCTGACAAATCAGTGGAAAATACACAAAAGGTTTCATAGAATTGTTGTTTTGGTAATTATCTATGTCCCCAAACAGGCCCAGTTTGACCCTGTAGTGTAGAGACGGGACACTGAATGCAGGGTGGAGGGAGCACCCACAGCAGGCGGTTGTCCTTTTCACTCCTGCCCACCATCCTCCAACCCTCCCAACCAGAGTGAATGGAGGAGGAGGAGTGCAGTGTCATACTGGAGCCAATACAAACTGAGTTAACAGCATCCGCAATACACACACAGCAATTTCTGTAGGTATAGGAGGTTTCTAACTAAAGCAATATTTTACCTTCCTACCATTCCTTTTGATTTTGCCCACTGCACCCACAACACACACAAACAACCAGTAATGAGCGTTTCTTCTTTGATGACACGTAGCCAGGCTTGTTGCTCTTTTTTTTTTGTTGCAGTGAAGAGTGGGATGGCGTCGCCAAACCCACAGGAATCAATTGCAAAGTCAACAGGCAGCAGAGAGGGAGGCAGTTCCGGAGCGGGAGGGAGCAGAAAAAAAAAACAACACTTCTCCCGCTTCTCATTTTCACAGCGGCCAGTCAGAGCACCAGTAAACCCACACTATCACAGACCTGCTACTCTCATTAAACAGGAGCTTATTACAGGATGTAGATGAGGTGCAGGTCTTTGAATGGTAGCAAGGATGGGAAATGAATCACCTTTTAAAAAAGGCTGATAACTCAGTGAACATTAAAAAAAGCCTCAGAAGCTCAGAACAAGTTAAAACTGCTGAGCAATCAACTCAAACCTGCTTACCCAACATGAAAAGGCCATAATGATAACAGGACATTTCATCCAGACTGCAAAATAGGACTGAAACCTATCAAAAGGTGCAGGCAGAAATACTCTAAATTGAATTAGCTCTGTGCGCTATGATTAGCGCCTTCCCAGTGCTGGTGCACTGAGACTCATTCAGGACTGGTTTAATCCTAATCCTACAAGGAGAGTATCTCAGGAGAGTTTCGCTGAGCCACATGTGATGTCAGAGAGAGCCAGGAGTTTGACGCCGGCCAGTCAATGAGGATCAAGGAGTTTATCAGCAGCCAATAAAACCTGCTGTGTCCTTGTCACAGGCAGGTTTGTTTTGGGAGCATCTCAAGAGGTTAAGAACGTTACACTCCACCAGATAAACCATTTCTTTATATAGACTAAAACTACAGCCTTAAGTATATTCTTTAATTTATAGGAACAGATCTCGACGACTTTTAACTTTTAAAACTATCATATTTCAGGGAGTAAATATATTTCCGAGCTCATTTCATGCCTTCATTCCTGCAGTAAAACTGTGGCTTTGAAGACTAAAAGCCAAAGTATTAGATTTCACTCAGCACACTCAAAACGATTCAGTCTCGCTTTGTGCTCCCACAACTAGAAATGGCTGTTGCGTGCCACAGAAAAGTGTTGTCAAAAGTTGTAATTATAGGCTCAGCTCGAGATGTGCCAATTGGTTCAAACTACCATGTTGCCACATCAGAGAGAACAAAAAGTCGGAAGTTAGAAAAAAACACACTGAGCTTATTAAGAGACAGGGAGCCGTGCGCTGGCTGTCATCATTACGCCGTCGCTGCGGACCAGAGTTGTCAACAATTTCCAAGCGCACGAGGAAATCAAAAAGTGCAGAGAGAGCACTCACAATTGGTTTGTGGTAACTCTGCAGGTGTGTGAAATTGTTTTTTGTATCTGCACACATGATAAGAGCAGCTTTAAAGGGCAAGCTTTCCAGGCGAGTGTTCTAAGAAGAACATTTAAGAAACACCAATTTACAGAGTTCACAGCCCTGTGTGAGCTGCTGTCACTAGTAAATGGATATTCTTTTCTCAGAGGAATGCCTGTTGAATTCCTCCTGGTTAATGTCTGTTTGAGTTTAACTAATGAGGGACACTGATATGGAGTGATATGATTAGACAGCCAAAGCTCCTGTCTGCTCCTATCAAACAGAACAGAACAAGAACAAACTGAGCTAGGATGGCTACATTTGTTATAGATTACAGGAGGAACGTTGGATTTTATACTCAGAAAAACTCTTAAACTTCGCACTTGAATACTTTATATATTTCTGAGTAGAGCTGTAGTAAGCCAGGAATTCCTTGCAGGTAAATAAGTCTGTTGATGCTTTGATTGGAAACATTTTCAGCAGCTGTAATTTGTGCTCAAAGTGTGCACAACCGCAAAAATCCGCTGAGAATGACTGGCTGAGAGACAAAACGCCAATTGGCCCTCGAGCATCGGCCCCAAAGAGACTGAATGGTTAAGTTGACAAAAAGCAGGAGGGGAAGTGCGAATGAGCGTAGGTGTGCATTCGTCTTTTTTTTGCCTTACCTGTGGCTCTGCTGGTGGAAGGCCCCCCCTCCTCCTGAGGTTTGCACGCGAGCATCTGTCTGTGCAGATGTAGTGCCTCTGTGGAATGTACAGCATTCCCCTGACTCCCATCTCCTGAACCGCCGACGCCGCCGCCTAGGCTTTCCCCGAGCGCCTCCGGCCCGACGGCGCTACCGCCGCCTCCCAGGTTCCTGCCACCGTGACCCGCATCCCCTCCCCTGCTGGGCCTCCTCTGGGACTCTGATCGAGGGGGAACCAGCAGCCGAACGGAGGGTCGGCGAGACATCTCCAGTTCATCGTCCTCGGGGATGGGGTTGTACCAGATCTCTCCTTCGTCGTCTGCGTCGTTCTCCTCGGCTGGGTCCACGCTCCGAGGGTGAGGAGACACCTTGGCCTGACCGACGGTAATCTAAATCAAGACAGAAGTTTCCTGATTAACTTTGAGGAAAAGACAAAAGCATGATGCCACCTGAACAGGAACGCACAGCGACCACTGTATTGAATCCCAAGTTTTTAAAGAAATTGTTTGACATTTTGGGAAATATGTTTATTTGCTTTCTTGACGGGAGTTAGATGAGAATTGATAACACTCATGTCTGTCAACGCATTGGTTCGTATGGTATCTTACGAAAAGTTAATCGTAGTTTTTTTGAGCTCACTGATTAACACATTATGTCGTGTTTGTTTGCTCCATTTATGAAGGACAATTTGTGGTGTTATGGTGGGATTCATCTGACACATAGGCTAACCTGAGGCAGGTGTAGGCGGGCCGGCCGTGATGGAGCTCCCCCTGAGGGTCTCAGGTGGTCTGGAGAGGGACTGGGAGGAGGTGGCGACTGATGGGAGCCCTCCTCCTCAGTTCCCAGCATTCCCTGCAGCTCGTCCTTGGCGCAGTGATTCTTCCCGAGGGAGCTCTGCTGCAGCCAATTGCGTTTCTTGGAGACGGTGATGGTGGTGAGCGGCGGCCGCCACGACGAAGACTCACTGGCCCTGCCCACCTCCCGGCCGTTAGCACAGGGGGTTTGGACATTCTCAATGAAAGCTGAGGGTGTGACGGGAAGAGAAAGCGTGTGAAAGTTACAACTTCTTGGCATAAAAGAGCAACTAATCATCATCATGATCATCATTTCAGTAATTATTGAACTGAAGTTAACGACTGAAAATGATGTTTAATCTCACAGACTATTCATGTCCTGTCAAGTTGAAGAAAACATCTGTATCAAGAAACCACAGGTGTAGAAACGCTCATTAGGCTTTATGGAGTTTTCCCCTCTGATCCCTCCTCTTATTCTTGTGTCTGCCTTTTAAAGTCAGGCCTTTGAGTCTTTATTTTGTCTCAATTGATTTTGATATGTTTTATAATGTTTTTTATGATCAAAGTCAAACTTTCAATCACACCACCGCAGTCCCCCTGGAGCACCTTCCCCTTTTTCTCCTCAGTGATTTCCCATTTCGGGAATATGTGGGCTTTGAATTCAAAAGAGATCACAGGGAGATGGAGGGATTGAGCACACACACATATCTTCCATCACAGCAACTTGGAAAAAAGAGCGAAAAAAAAACGCCGGCATTACAGCTGTGAAAATAGAGCAGAGAGGGAAGAGAAGGGGGTGACGATAACTACAGCTGGTGGCGATATGTGCAGTGAAAAAGGACAAATAATAGAGATGGTGACGTGGTCTCTTAATGTCCCCAAAGAGAGCATTAAAAGCATAGCTTTGAGTGTGTTGATGTGTTTGTGGATGTTTTCTTTTTCTCAATCAGATAGTAAGAATTTGTTTTTCCATCGAAATCAAAAAGCACCTTCGCAAATCACCTGGCGTGCTTTTATTTTCACAAGGTTTGATGAGAAGATGCAGCGAGAGAAAAACAACCTCTGAGCATGTGTGTGTGTGTGTGTGTGACGGGCAGGGTCTTGCACTAACATGTACAGCAGGCTCGTGTAAAAGACTGTTTTGATCCTCAGCGGCTCCCAGACGAGCCCCTCCACATGCTATAATGACAACTTCTCCTTTCCTCTAGGAAATGCATTTTCATGCACGCCACCAAATTATAGACCTGGGGAATATTTTCACTTTACGAAATCGAAATCCAACGGAGGGCATCCAGAATGTGCTTGTACGACTGTGCTATTAAAAAAGTGTGAATGAGTCAGAATAAACCCCGACGTCTTTGTGTTATTAATCCAGAGCAGTCCAAGAGAAGAGAACTGAAGTACATTAAAACAATCACATGGTTTCAAATTACATAACTCCTACTCAGTGGATTGAGACTAAGGTATTTTTTTTGCTTGGTTGCTCTTATTGACAAAGCGGCAGAGAGAGAGAGCAGAGGTCTCCACTGGGATTTACTTTTCCCTGGAAGTCAACCAGCCTCTCCGAACTCTGCTATCCTGTGATCTACAATAAGGCTACTTTATAAAGCACCTCGATAATCACCGCCATCTCCAATGCCTCAATAATCCCATAAACACCAACTATGGAGTTCCTCTCATTACAACAAAAACAACTTTATTTATCTTCTTGCTGCCTGACTCTTTCCTCCACTTGAGAAATATGCCAAGTATGATATAAAGTGGGATGAAATTGCTTCTGTTAGGGATGCCATTCCTCTGCGTTCCAGCCGGTTATATAAGAGTACATAAAACAGCTTTCAGTGGCAAGAACAGAGTCCACTTATAAAGCTAATCTCCTCAGTGAAAAAAAACAACGAACGACAAGAACACAACCAGTCACAGCCCCTCCGTCGTCCATTTCATTTGAATTCAAACAGACCTCCACGCTACCTTGATATAAAGCACATCATTAAGTACTTCTTCCTTTCTGCTCTGTTTAATTTAAGGAAGGTTTCCAGCCAGAAACGTGAGCCAACAGTGTGTTTGCATTAGCCTGGCTTATGTTGTGTTTGAGGGCCTGGAGCTTTAACATGTGCCGACTGCAGAGTGCAGTATGCTTCTGCTGCTCTACTGAGTCCCATGAGTTGATGTGTAGGCCCAAACTGGCAGGCTGTAATGATCTGCTGTGTTGGTTTGTTTTCAGCTGTTCTGGCCTGCAGTTCCTTGTTGTAACCCTTTAAACTCTGTCTACAGCCAATGTTTTCACTCAGATTTGAATCTACATGAGGAGAAAACTACAGAAAAGTACATCACAATAGTAATTAGACATTTTTGTACACTAGCCTTGTCATTTACAAAAAAAGCACAGACACTAAAGAAGCTAAAAATTTTAATTTAAGAGGTAGAAGTTTGTTTTACGCACTAATCAAGAAATTAACTATCACACACTTGATGGATGGAGAAGAATTAAATAAGTTGTAGGAAAAAGACAAAGAAGAGGAGAGAGAGGAAAGATTTTTAAGACCAAGACGGATCCAAAAACTGCGGACTCCTGCCGCCCGCCAACGCTCGACCTGGTAACGTGAGACTAAAGAGAGGTGAGATGGTTGTGCATGGAGCTGTTGTCAGCGTGCCATCTTCTTTAAGGGGTCTTTCATAACTGGAAGAGGAAGCGTGTTCTGACACGAGCAGCATTCCAGACCACAGCTCCAGATTTACAGCCTTGCCGCCGTCTCCTTTCACGGGAGCAACACCTTCCCCGAAGCAACGGCAGGACACTGGTTCGACTTAATGAGTGAGATTTCAGCCATTTTCACCGTGACAACACTGTCCAGCTCCTCTCAACTTCTGACATCAGCATTTCCCCCCCTTAACTGCCTTTGATACGAAAAGCTATTTATGATTGTAGCAGATGAAACAGATAATGGAAGTCTGCTTTTCTTAAAAATAATCTTTAAACTACAATAATATATAGTTAGAGAGGAGAACTGTTTTTACAAGATAAGCGGTGTCTTAAGGTGTTAACTGAAATAGTTAAAATTACATTTTCTTAGACACTTAGAGGCAAAGACACAGAATTAAAGCTAATCAGTCGTTTTAGTCTTTGTCAACTAAGATTTCATGAGTCGATTATGCTTTTTTCATGCTGAATGAATTATTTCCAAGAAACGTATAAGCACATCTCTGGTAAACACAAGATTTAAAGTGGAGCTTTGTGGAGAAACTCCGTTTTACAGCTCTGTCGATTAAATCAACTAATCGATTAGTCGACAAAATTGTATGAATGTTAGTCAACTAAGAATTTCTTTGGTCGAGGACAGCCGTACAAAAATTACAAAACATTGAAGCAAAAGATGAACATTTAAAAGATATAAATTAGTTTGTTTGGAACAATGAAGATAAAGAGCTACAATGATAAGTTGATTAATCTATTAGCTGATCATCAGAAAAACACCTATTTTGATAATCGATCAATAGTTTAATAGTTTATAACAAAAATGTCTCCGTGTTGAGGTTGCTTCTTTGTCTTTAATGATAATAAACAGATTTAATATTTGAGGGTTTTGGACGAAACAAGCATTTTGAAGACCTCACCTCAGGCTTTAGGACATTGTGATCAACATTTTACATAATTTTCTCGCAGTCTCAAGATCAGACAACTAATTGATTAATAGAGAAAGTAATCTGCAGATTAATTGATAATGAAAATTGTTAGTTGCAGCCCTAAGTGTTTGTTTGTTGGTGAAAACCAGCAGAGTTCCCTGTTACAGAAGAACTTTTTGGAGACCTTTAAAAAGGTGACTCTTTTATTAGCTTGAATTTTCATTTATGCCTACTAGTATGCTACCACATACGAGATAGCTTTCCAGGAATTAAAAGAAAGAAAACAGCTTTGGTTGTTATTTGGAGTGAGAGACCGATGACCATCACAAGTACGTACTGACCTCCTATAAACACAATGCACAGCCTGCCTCCCATGTGCTGCAATGGCATGAAGACGATGCGTTCAGGGCACCCCTGACCTGAAGGTAACAGATGGCCAGAGCGCATAATACAAGGGTGCACGTCTGTGTGAGAACATAAAGAGAAAAAGAGGGCGAGAGGTGGATGGGGAGGAGCGATGTGGGTTTGTCTGAGGTGCTGAAAGGAATGCAAACATATAAAGAAAAAGCGTATTTCCTGGTTGTGCTGGTGTGAACCTGTGCCACGTGAGCCTGACAGTAAACCCAATTATATTCATGTCTTAATCTTCAGCATCTTTCTCTCTTCCAAGACAAAACACTAGATCCACTTTCCCATAGGCTTTTCTTTTATTTCCTGAATTCCTATTGCTTCATGGAGGCTCCTCTTTTGATAAGTGCTAAACACACACCAGCTAGTTTTCTCCTTCATACAGACAACACTTTGTTGTGTATACAGAGTTTCAGGCTCCCCCCTTCAGAAGGAATCTTTTGCTGTGTGCCATACATTCCTGTTGACGCTCATTCATATGGTAATGAGGATTCTTCTCAGTGTAGATTTTTTTCTTTTTACATCAACGCAGGGCTGAGATCATCCAGGGTTGCATCACATGTCAACACTTGTATCCCGGTGAGGCGTCCTGGCAGCCTGCTAACGCTAATTCCACTTCCTCCTCCATACGTTGGCTTGAAACCCAATTTCTTTTCAATGTCGCAGCTCTTTCAGTGACACTTCTGTCTTGTCTCATTGTTTCTGTTTAAAAAACTGATAAAAATACTTCAGGGGAGGGACATAGACTCACACTGTGACCCAGTTAGGTACAAAACACTGATATAAGTAAGACAAGATATTAAACCACCTGATAAATGCAATCCAGTTACTTTTAATGATAATCAATCATTTAAAATTGCTAGTTTGCCCCACGCTCTTTATAGACTCCATCACGTGACTCATTCATCTCATAAACCATCCTAGTATGAACCCTGATGCCCCTAGTTTCTCACCCAACACCTGATCTGTCTTAAGAGCTACCTTCCTCCATAAATCTGTCCAACGCACCAGACAAGATAAATTTATGTGAAAAAAACAACAACTCTGCAGCTCAGGTTTTTGGCACGAGGCAGAAAACCAAACGCCACATCGTTCTGACATGACTTGACAGCAGTCAAGCAGGATTATATTACACCTGAACTCTCCTGTCTCACTCTGTGGATTTATATCTACTGAGCAAGCAAGAATTAATATAATCACAATGTTGAGCAATACTGCACTGTGTGCCTAATCTTTGCTTCATATTTGATGTGATATCTTTAAAAGATGAGTTCAACATTTTTGGGAAATGTGCCTGCTTACTTGCCGAGATTTAGATGACAAGACTGATACCTCGCTCCTGCATGTCTGTAGGTAAATATGAAGCGATAACCAGCAGCCGGTTAGCTTCGCTTAGCACAAAAACTGGAAAACTGAGGGAAACAGCTAACATGGGTCTGTCCAAAGATAACCACATCTGCCTACCAGTTCCTCTAAAGCTCGCTGATTAACACGTCATATCTCATTTGTTTAATTAAAACGACACGTTGTGGAGCGGAGACTCCGGGAAGTCACCGCTCCATGCTAGCAAGTAGTCTGGCACACGACTCTTTGTAAAACCATAACTTGTCAATTTCAAACTTTGGTTTTTGTACGAGTTAAACAAACAAGATATAACCATAGACTGTGTATATAAGACGTGGACATAGTCACCGTGACATCACCCATTGGTATTATGGACTGACGCTTTGAAACCTAAAGTTTTAGGCAACCAAAAAGGTTATAATTCAATTTTCATGAACCGAAAACACACTGTGAAAGTGACCTGTCAATCACAAGGTAGCCATGCCCTAAAGCCTACCCTGCTTTATAGTCTATTTGACTCTAAATAGGACCATAGTTTACTAAATGAACATCATGCTGTATTGAAGAAGACTTGAAACTAGCGATTGAGACCATAAACTCATGTTTACAATGTTTACTGAGGTAATAAACCAAGTGAGAAGTAGGGTCATTTTCTCATACACTTCTATACAATCAGACTTCTTTTTGCAACCAGAGGAGTCGCCCCCTGCTGGCTGTTAGAAAGAATGCAAGTTTAAGGCACTTCTGCATTGGCTTCACTTTTCAGACCTAGAGGATGGCCACCAGATAAAACATGTTAATTACCGAGCTTTAAACATATTTTTGTATTTTGGACAGTCAAGCCAGCTTTGTCTTTATTGCTAAGCTGAGCTAACTAGCGAGTGATATGGATCTTCTCATCTAACTTTACAACATTTGGGGAAATTAGCTTATTTTCTTTCTGGTAAACTATTCTTCTAAATGCTGTTTTTGGGAGACACAAAAACCTTTTTTTACTTTTTTCTTCTCTGCTCCATGGTGGTCAGTATTCCTAGACATGTAAACAGGGTATGATTTCCCTCTTCGTTAAAAGAGTTAAAAAAAGAAGAAATAAAAGACATAAATATCTGCCTCCCGGGAGAGGATCTCGTACTCCTCTGTTTGTGGTGTCTATGGCTCAGTCTCAACACCAGCTTTGACTGACATACCACTCCTGAGTTCAGGTCTGGCCAAAACATGAAGCCTGGATACTGCCTGCCTGCCGGCAAGCCAATCCTCTGCCACAGCACAACACAACAAAACTATAAATCCTCTGGCTGCAACTACAAACACGCATGCACACACCGGAGATGTGAATATGCATGCTTGTGTGCACAATATCCCTCACCCACACATATGCATATAAAGTGGCACACTCATCTGTGGGTGATAATCGACATGATCTTTTTTAACACAGTAATTAAAGGACAAGTCAGAACAGAAATAAATTAGCTGCAGTCTAATTAAGCCAATATTTTTGTCCTATGACTTCACAGAGAACTTAATTTCCAGAGAACTCAGGGGGAGGAACAGGACTATTTTTAGAAATGTTATAAATATTTGCATAAATTTAGAATTGAGCCATAAACTCAATAAAGAGTTTCAAGCCAAGACAAGCAATTCACTGGAGAGCTTTGGCATTTCTTTTTCTTTTTTTTTTTAAATGGCTCTTTGTGAGGCGCTGAGAGGCCCACAGGGGCAAGATAAGCCCAGAGCTGACCTTAATAAATGCTTAATCGCCCTTCATTTTGTTCATTCATGGCGATGAATTAAGTGACACAACGCAAACAAGTTAAACAACGGGAATGGCATCCTAAATATTCAATCCAGAGTCGCTTTAAAATGCATGTTACCAGGGAGCTGTCCGGAGCAAACGACTGGGGAGGAAGGCAACATGACAGCCCAACCCCCCCTACACACTAAAACACACGCACACACTCACACACACACACACACACCGCTACCACAGAGGATAACTGCAGTGGCTTCTCTCCTGCTTTGGATTCCTCTGGCCACAGCTGTGGAAAAGTTCAGTGGGGACAGAGAAGGAAACGCTGAGCAAAATGGGGAAAAAATGAGAATCAAGGGGGCGAAAGAGACCTTGGAAACTAATATCAAGAAGAGCCCCGTCTTTATTTGAACTAAAACACAGCAGAGGAAAGAGTTTGAGTTGTAAAAGATGGAGCTACGTTGAGCCATCAGTGGCTGGAAGTCAAACACAGAGGCCTTCTTCCGCTCAGCAGCCTCGGAGATCACACTCTTCTATTTCTAGCAGCACAGCACACTGACAGTCAACAACAGCCTGGCAAGTCATCTATTTACTCTGGAGAACACTGTCAGAACACACCGTACAAACAAACACTTACAAAACTATGAGTGACTGAATAAAAAGATTATGTGTTTTTGATCCATACAAAGCGATTTCCACATCATGTGCAACAACAAATATCAATTGATAGTTTACCACACAGGCAGTATCCGAATCCTGTGATTAAACTGGCAAACTGCCTTGTTTGCAGTCAGTTCAGGTCAGCACGGACAAAATATGCAATTCATGTAGTAAAACTATGCACTACACGCAGTAAAATGATAACTTGTATGCAAAATGTGCAACCAGTGTTATGTACTGTAGGTTACCGTCACTGCAAGGTTAACCCGACCCGCCAGATGGTTTGTTTCACAGAACCATCTGAGAAGCCTTCTTTGGAAACTGTTTGGTAAAGTGCAGGCACTTTAAAAAAATACCTGGCAGGTGATTGGATGAACTATCTGTCAATCAAACTCTTGCTGAAGCCAGTCAGGAGAAGAGCGAAAACCTTTTTTCCAGCGAGAAAAGCCTTCAGTGCCGTTCTTTGCTTTTCTTTCAATGAAAAAAAATGCTCTCCAGTTCTGATATAACTGAGGCTATAGCAGCATCCACGCTAACCTCTTCAGGAGCCGGCATTGTTGTTTAGAACGAACTGTCGCCTCTCTGTGTTGTCTCACACACACCTAAGCCACACCAGTAGCTCGTAGGACGCTGATTGGTCCGTGGTCTGGCTTGCCGGACAAAAACGCATTACTTGAAACATAACTAGATGGATTTTCGTGTGATATGTGATCCCGCGATTCTCGTGTTATCTTGTGACATCGAATCCGACTGCCATGCAAGGTAAGTGCAAAGCATCACTTTTGTAAATGCAGTTAAAAGTATGTATAATAAGTGGGTAAATGGAGCTTGTGGTGAGATTATTTTCAGTTTCAGTCTCAACTTTTAAGCCAACATGGACGAGAAGTATTGGACAAACTCCATCTGCTGAGGAAACTTGGTGGTAATGATTGAAAACTCCAGAAGAGCTACTAAATGGCCTTTGTGGGGGAGATTATTTTGCCAACTGAGTAAAGTTAGACCAATGTACATCCCACTTAATCCCTGACTATCTCACATTTGAGTTGCATTTTGAACACTTGAACAAACTCATTTGGTATAACATGATGTCACCTGTTGCTGTCAATGGTTTCATGATACAGATGTTTTCCTGTTTTTGCACCACATCACAAACACAGAAAAATCATTTGACATTTTGTATATAATCAAAAGTCATTCACACACAAACCAACCCACCACCATGAAACACACCAACATGAAACACACCACCGCAGCTAGCAGAGGAGAGAGGGAGTTAGTTGTTACTGAACTACACCGTGAGTGATCCGGCCTACAAACCTGATGTGCTGATTAATTCAGTGTTAAAATGCACCTAAATTAGTGTGAAGGACAGAACCCGCCACCGGTTAGAGAATCATAAAAAGGAAAGCAAAGGAGGTCTCGTCCCTTTGCTTTGCATCCAGAAGAGGAGGAGGAGGAGGAGTGCAGGGTGAACCGCCACCAGACGGAGTTTACTATGAGTGGAGGAGGATGACAATAATCAGACGGGAGGAAGGAGGGTGAGATATCTCTCTGATTTAGAGGATCCACGGGAGTTGAGGCCACTCCGTGTAGCCTTCCTACCTGGTGGTGACTTGGCCTTGACAGATTTAACCCCTCGGCTGGATGTCTGGACCTCCGGTTTACACGCACCGAGGTTACCCTGTGGACAGGGCCGGTGGTCCTGACTTTGGCCTCCGCCGTGGGGCAAAGACGAGCCCTCGATGCGCTGCTTCATCTCGGAGGACAACAAACGGCCCTTGTGCATCCACTCTTGCATCTTGTTGACGGTGACGCCGTGCCCCTTGTTGACAGAGCGTGCTCGGACGCCAGTCAGCTCCTGCTTGTTGTTGTCGTGACCCCGATTTGTCGATGCGTCGGCGTTGCTGTCCGAAGAACCTGTAAGGCTGTTGACTGAGCCGCCGCTCTCGTTGAACTGCCCGCCACGGTCTTCGTCACCGCCAGCATCTTGTAGCAGCTCATCACTGCTGATGGCGTTGTAAAGCACCTGCGGTTCTGACAGCTCCCTCACTCCTGTAGCTTTAAACCCTTCAGCCTCTGTGGCCCCTTTATCACCACTGAGGTCTTGACTTCCAGGTGCCTGAACACAGAGTGAGGGTCCACCTGCGTACCTGATAGCTCCCTCACTGGCAGAGCGCCGTAATGTGGGTCTCATCTTGGTCAAGGACAGGTTCACCGCACTCTTACTAATCAGCCCGCCTTTGAGGCCTGACTCAAGGTTCCCACTGAGGCAAAGCAGCAGTGAGTCAGTGTCAGACACCTGCTGAGCGCTGTGGTCGCCTCCCGAGGACCATGAGTCACTGTCCATGTTTTTGGCGGACAACCTGGAGCACAGGCTGTCCCTGGAGTGGCTACTGCAGGAGGAGGTGGCCTGCTGCTCAGTTAAACCTCCACTAATCTGCTGGACATCCAGGTTGATATCATTCATAGCATTGATAAGAAGGTAGTAAGCTTCTTTCAGCTGGCTCCTAAGCCTGTCTGTTTCCTGGGCGCTGTTGTTACCATCATCCAGCTGACCTTTATCCTGACCCGGCTGCTCTGCAACCTCTGCTCTGTCACCATCATCACTTTTTGTTCTTAAACTTTCATAAAAAGGCAGAATTTCGTTATCATAATAATCCTCATCTTCGCTATCTAACGGGTATCTAATTAGTGACCCCTCTGGGACGCACAGGGATGCCACGTTAATGTCGCATATGTCTAACTCCGTGGGGAAAAAGGTCCCTCTGACGTCCCCTGCATACTCAGCAGGCTCGTAACTCTCCACGTTTCTGATCACAATGTTTTCTTCTGAGGCGCAGTTTGGATGCACGTGTGCCGCGCAATCTGGCGAGTGTGCCTCCAAAGTTCGGTTGTTGTCACAACTCCAGTTGGCGTTGTTGTGTTCATGGACACTACAGTCTCTATGGACGGTCTCTGCTGCCATGTGCCGGGAGTGTCCTCCTCCGTCTCTGGGCTCATCACTATCAGCGGTAGTAGGAGCCGGGCCCTCTGGTGGTTTACCGACCCCTGTGTGCGGCTCTCGGTACAAAACGTGATTTGAATTGTCCCCAAACCCGATTGAGTCGCCGACGCTGCGCTGGCGCGGCACCGACACGAAGAAGTGTTTTTTCTGGACATGCAGTCCTCCAAGTGGGACCCCCGCAGATAAGGTGATTTTGCCAGCGGATCTGAGTCCCCTATCACTCTCTTCCCCCCCAAACTGCACCTCGCTTTGAAGTGGGACCCCCTGGAGCTGCTCGTGAACCCTGCCCCCCCTGACCCCTCTACTGCTGCTGCTGCGCCCCTGGAGCCGCCGTGCGCCAACTACGGACACCTCCGCTGCGCAACAACAACTCTCCTGCGGGACTATCACAGTTTGCACCATCGCTCCGTCAACACAATTCTCGTACGTACTCATTCTCTCCTCCAGCAGCCCTGCTGTGAGCAACACTACCGGGCGAGCCTCCTCGGAGTCGGAGTCTCGCTGCGTTTGCACAACTTTTTCTTTACCTTCTCGGCCACCATTCACCGCCGCAGACGCAGCAGGAGAGCCGTATCCACCACCGCCGGCCGTCGCTCCTTTCTTGGATTTCTTCCCCCGGAGTTTCGCTAGTAAAGTCCTCCGCAGAGGATCAGCCATTCCTTTCCTTTGCCTCCCCCCCCACCCCCCTCCCAGTTAAATTCCTCCCCGGGTTTTCTTTCAGCACGCTGGCTCCAGAAGAGAAGAAGGGCCGAGTGGGTTCTCCTCGCTCGCCGCGCTCAAAGCTCGCCGGGCGGACGGGCTCCTCTCCATTCTCCGCTGTCACCTCTCCGCTCTGGCGCCTCACTCACTCACTGCTGGCTCTCTCTCTCTGCTCAACTGCACCACCTCTCTCTCTCTCTCTCTCTCTCTGCTCCACACACTTTGCCCTCCTCCCTCTCTCCCTCCCTCTTTTCTCCCTCTCTTCCTTTCTCTCTAGCGCCTCACCTTCCCCTCATGTTTGCAGCTCAGATATTTGGCATATTTCCCTGGCTCAAAGTTCAGGGACCTTGCAGAGAAATTGTATTCGGAAAAAAAATGTCTCTTTAAAACCACCGAATATCCAACTGGTTAATGCTTGTCACAGCAAATTTTCCTAATTGAAAAATTGAAATTAGGAAATATTGGCATTTGAGATTGAAAATGACTTCTAATGTAGATCTAGGTCTAATACAGTTTTTCTCGATTGTTTACACACATTTTCTGAAAGCATGCCTCATACTCTCAGAACTCTACACACAAATCAAAAAACACACACACAATGGGCAAAACCCCTCAATTCTCCTGCAAAATGAAACTTTACATTCAAATCAATGTTATTTCTTCTCAAAATGGTATTTTGTTTTCAAATGACACACACAAACCATCATATGAATAGACATTTATAAGAACCAGTTGAACACTGATGTGCTCAATGTAAAACACTATGATGAATGGAAAACACTTCTTCTCCATTCATCATAATGACTTAGGCCTTTTTTTTGTTCAGTGTTACACTTACTACACACAGTACATACATAAGTGTGAAATAATTTAGAATATTGTTTTTATACTCAGAACACACATATACACGGTAACAAATATATTTTATTTTCCCCATAAAAACAATGTACACAGTGTACATCCCAACCAACACAAAGTTGCACATACAGTGGTCTACATACAAAACAACAGAAGAATTTACTGTATACAGTTACAGTAAAAAAAACTATGCTGCATCCTCTCTTCTGTTTCGGTCTGGCCACAGCACCTCATCCACATCACAAGCAATGTTTTCCCTGGCCAAGCAGCGGGGAAAATATCGCTTAGCATGTTGAATCCAGCCATGAAAAGCATCAACTGATTGCTAATTGTTACACTGTGTGACAGGTGTTTGCCCATGTGATGAGTCAGTGTGCATAGTAGGGCAATTGACTTTAGAATTTTGAATGACAGTGTGTTCCTTTTGAAAACGAGATTTTCTTCATGAAAATTGTGCCAAATGCAGAGAATTGTGTGTAGTGTTTTGAAAAAAGTGTGTTTTAGAACTGCAATTTGAGTGTAAAGCAGGAATTGTGCTTGTAGTTTAGCGGAATTGGTTCAGGGGGTTGGTGCATGAGTTACATGTTGTGGTCATTGTGTGTCAAGTACCAGTATTTGTGTGTAAACAATTGAGAAAAACTGTAAAAAGAAATGATTATCAATTAACTTATATAGTTTATAGTTTACTTATAGATTAGTTTTAAGCCATGAATAATAACTTTGGGGTTGCCAGGTTGTGTAATATTTTATTTTGAAGTATTTATATTTTACTCAGGTAAAAGATCTCAATACTTCTTGCACCACTGATGTAATTAAGGCCCGCCAAATAGATTATTTTCATTATTGATTATTCTGCTGATTATTTTCTCTCAAATAAGATTATGGTTTTGTCTATAGTGAAACATTCCCATTATGATTTCCCAGAATCCAAATGTCTTGTTTTGTATGACTGACCTCACCTCATCTTCCCCTCATGTTTGCAGCTCAGATATTTGGCATATTTCCCTGGCTCAAAGTTCAGGGACCTTGCAGAGAAATTGTATTCGGAAAAAAAATGTCTCTTTAAAACCACCGAATATCCAACTGGTTAATGCTGGTCACAGCAAATTTTCCTAATTGAAAAATTGAAATTAGGAAATATTGGCATTTGAGATTGAAAATGACTTCTAATGTAGATCTAGGTCTAATACAGTTTTTCTCGATTGTTTACACACATTTTCTGAAAGCATGCCTCATACTCTCAGAAGTCTACACACAAATCAAAAAACACACACACAATGAGCAAAACCCCTCAATTCTCCTGCAAAATGAAACTTTACATTCAAAACAATGTTATTTCTTCTCAAAATGGTATTTTGTTTTCAAATGACACACACAAACCATCATATGAACAGACATTTATAAGAACCAGTTGAACACTGATGTGCTCAATGTAAAACACTATGATGAATGGAAAACACTTCTTCTCCATTCATCATAATGACTTAGGCCTTTTTTTTGTTCAGTGTTACACTTACTACAGACAGTACATACATCAGTGTGTTGTAAAATATTTTAGAATATTGTTTTTATACTCAGAACACACAAATACACGGTAACAAATATATTTTATTTTCCCCACAAAAACAATGTACACAGTGTACATCCCAACCAACACAAAGTTGCACATACAGTGGTCTACATACAAAACAACAGAGGAATTTACTGTATACAGTTACAGTAAAAAAAACTATGCTTCATCCTCTCTTCTGTTTCGGTCTGGCCACAGCACCTCATCCACATCACAAGCAATGTTTTCCCTGGCCAAGCAGCGGGGGAAATATCGCTTAGCATGTCGAATCCAGCCATGAAAAGCATCAACTGATTGCTAATTGTAACACTGTGTGACAGGTGTTTGCCCATGTGATGAGTCAGTGTGCATAGTAGGGCAATTGGCTTTAGAATTTTGATTGACAGTGTGTTCCTTGTGAAAACAAGATTTTCTTCATGAAAATTGTGCCAAATGCAGAGAATTGTGTGTAGTGTTTTGAAAAAAGTGTGTTTTAGAACTGCAATTTGAGTGTAAAGCAGGAATTGTGCTTGTAGTTTAGCGGAATTGGTTCAGGGGCTTGGTGCATGAGTTACATGTTGTGGTCATTGTGTGTCAAGTACCAGTATTTGTGTGTAAACAATTGAGAAAAACTGTAAAAAGAAATGATTATCAATTAACTTATATAGTTTATAGTTTACTTATAGATTAGTTTTAAGCCATGAATAATAACTTTGGGGTTTCCAGGTTGTGTAATATTTTATTTTGAAGTATTTATATTTTACTCAGGTAAAAGATCTCAATACTTCTTGCACCACTGATGTAATTAAGGCCCGCCAAATAGATTATTTTCATTATTGATTATTCTGCTGATTATTTTCTCTCAAATAAGATTATGGTTTTGTCTATAAAAAAATAGTGAAACATTCCCATTATGATTTCCCAGAATCCAAATGTCTTGTTTTGTATGACTGACCTCACCTCACCTTCCCCTCATGTTTGCAGCTCAGATATTTTGGCATATTTTCCTGGCTCAAAGTTCAGGGAACCTTGCAGAGAAATTATTCAGAAAAAAATGCTGCTTTAAAGGTCCCATATTATAAAAAAAAGTGAGATTTTCACGTTTTTTATTATTATAAAGCAGGCTTAAAGGGACTGTTTGTAACTTTCAGAAATGCTTGTTAACAGCGACACCTGTGGCCGTTAAGTCAACGAAAGTCAGCGTCGGGCTCGCGCTTGCTCGCTCCAAATATACCTGAACGAGCATCGCTCAAAACAGTGAGGCGACACACGTCAGCTAAAACCACAATATCACTCTATATTTCACCTGCTTGGCGGTAATGTTAGCTGACCAGACGAAGGTCTCTCCATGAATCAATGCTGATCCTAGTGTTGGCTTTTCCTGCGGAGCCCCGCTGCTTCAGCCCCGCAGCGACCAACATTGTCAACTTCGACTGCGCCCGCAGGGGGAAACCGGCACCCGGTCGGAGATGGTAACGTTTCTCGCTGCGGAGTCCCGTCACTTCACAAGACACGGGAAACCTCTCTTGGTTTGGAGGAGCTGCAGCATTTATTTCTGCACAAACGTCCACTGTACATTCACTAGATATTCTCAGAGCTAAACTAACTCTTCTGCAGTGTGTAGTGTGCGCGCATGAACGTGAGGTGGAGCGAGAACGCGCGCGCTGTGTGAGTGAAGGCAGGCAGAGGAGCAGTCTGAACAGCGTAGCCACACGCAAGCACACATATGTGAGCGCGCATGGGATCCCGACCCGGTATATTTATACGTGTAAAAAGTTAGAAACAGTCCCTTTAAGTCCTATATAAATACTGTGAAAGTATCGAAACACTCAATCCACAGGGAAATACACACAGCCCCGTATTCAGAAACTCTGCATTTGAAACAAGCTGTCAGGATTTCTGTCCATTTGTGATGTCACAAATATACAATATTTAGACCCTTGGCACAATTTTAAACGTAAACATTCTAAATGTGTCCCAGTTTATTTCCTGGTTGCAGTATATGTGAATGTCATCAGCTGACAGGAAGTACACATGGACCCAAGCTGTTGCCTAGCAACGCAATTCTGTTGCAATTCCGTCAAAATGCGCTAAAACGGAGCGTGTCAAACAGAGGGTAAATACAGGCATATTTAGGCTGACTGTATGAGGAAAATAGAGGAATTTTTGAATATTACAGCATGTAAACATGTTCTAGTAGAAACACAAAATGCAAGTAAGAACCTGAAAATGAGCACGATATGGGACCTTTAAAACCACCG
This sequence comes from Sebastes umbrosus, assembly GCF_015220745.1. Classification (NCBI taxonomy): domain Eukaryota; kingdom Metazoa; phylum Chordata; class Actinopteri; order Perciformes; family Sebastidae; genus Sebastes; species Sebastes umbrosus. The sequence goes on along the minus strand of NC_051273.1, from coordinate 9,558,113 downwards.
AATATCCAACTGGTTAATGCTTATCACATTAGGAAAGCAGCAAAATTTCCTAATTGAAAAATTGGAACTAGGACATAATGGCATTTGAGATTGAAAATGACTTCTAATGTAGATCTAGGTCTAATAAAAAAAATGATTATCAATTAACTTATATAGTTTATAGTTTACGTGTAGATTAGTTTTAAGCCATGTAGAGACTTTAGGTGATGGTACCTTAAACGCAGCTCCAGCCTCTCTATTGAAATTCAACACATATTTGTCTCCGAAATGTGAATTCAATTCAGCTGGAGAGCAGTGAGCTGGGACTTCAAATTACCACCCTTCACTGGTAGCTGTGAAGGCATTCCAGCAAACAGCAGGAAAAACAACTCTCGTCTCAGGGGAGAAATGTGGCTCTGCAGAGAAAGACAGAGAAACAATGAGGAGGATGGTGATAACTTAAAGCGGCTCTGAATCATCTCGTGCCCTTTACAAATGAGCGGGATTGTGTACGTCATGCAGAATTTGTCTTTTCATAGTTTCATCTTCATTATTACACACCCACAATGGCTATTTTTCATCCTCCAACGGCAACGCCGAGCTAAAAGCACGGCCTGCCACATGATGGATCACTGCCGATTATCGGACTGACACTTTTATCTGAAGTGTATCTTGAGTAATCCTCTCCTCTTTGACCTTGCATCTAACCCCTGTCCCTGCTTGCAGCCCAGCCCGAGACTTTAAGAGCGTCCGAGACAGCGGAGAAAGGAATGAAACATACTTCACTTGAACCTTAAGCCATTTGTTTGCTGTTGCCTCTACTTGGAATGTGTGAGAGGATGAGCTGCTGAAAAGCTGCAGTGGGTGTAAGAGTGCACATGCGCTCTCTGCCTCTAGTTAAGACACACATACGTACACTCAAATACCAACACACATGCATTCCCCCTCTCTCTGGCTGACTCTGACTCCATTATAACGCTCCTGGCATAACTGTGCCTCTCTTTTCTAAGGTCTACCCATGATTGAGGGCATTTATTGTCAGAGCCATTCATGGACAGGGCCCCACATTCACCCTCCTTCTCCCCCACCACCACCACTACCCTCAGTAAAACATGATAAGCATCTGTTATTGCTCTGCAGGAGCCGTGTAGGCCCTGACGCCTCGGCCTGCCTTTCCATCTGACTGACTAGACCCTGTCTGGGCAGTTATTTACAGGTCAAAACCTGCAGGCTGCATGGTGTGTGTTTGTGTGTGAAAGAGAGAAAAAGGAGAGCGAGGGGGTGTTAGGGAGAAGAGGCATCAGGAGGGACAAACACAAGTGTTGCAAGTATTCAACACATTCACTGCAGGGCATGAGCAATATCTTTTTGACACATAACGTCTATTAGTGCAATTTTCATGCTGGAAATATCTTGCATTCCTGAAAATGTGATCTCGTCTTGTGATATCTCTTCGTACCCGAGGTTATACAGCAATACATGTGAAGCGATGGCTTGTTGTATGTGTGGCAATAGAAAACTGTGCTGCAAGAGGTGGTGGTATGTAACTAACATTTATCCAAGTGTTGTACTTGAGTAAAATACTGAGGTACTTGTGCTTTATTTGAGTAATCGTTTGGTCTATAAAATGTCAGAAAATAGAGAAAAATGTCCATTGCAATTTCCCAAAATCCAAATTCGAGGCCTTCTTGATTTTAAGGGGAGTAAGATACCCTTTTAATAAAATACATACAGTTGGCCTATATCACAGCATTTCATTCAACTCTTTAAAGAAAACTAAATTATATTGTTATTTTTAAAGTTTGGATCATTATTTAAGATATAAACAGGGGCAACGGTGAAGACCTGAGCACAAGCTATATTCACAAATCCTACCCAGTCTCGTCCTGCATTAGAAAAGTATGCAGTTAAAACAACTAAAGAGCTAATGGAACAAAAGAAAACACTGAATTTGTTAAAAAAAAAAAGAAGCGTATTAAGTAGGTATGATTGTTTAAAGAAAATACAGAAAAGAATTGTATTAAAAATTCCTAAAAATATCAGGAAAAACTGATCTCTGATGCAATATTCACAGGAAATGCTCAAAATTCACCCAAATCGCTCGTTTTAGACAAACTTCCTGCAGTTATATTTTCTGCATTTTTGCTTAAAAAATTAAAGTAACGAATAATAAATTATTGAAATAGTTGCTGATTATTTTATTCTCTATTGACTGATTGTTTGAGCTGTAAATATGCACTCTGAATGTGTATTAATCCGCAGCTGAAAATAGTCCGCAACAAACGCACTATTAGCTCCTGTTTGAATAACGTTTGTTAAAAACTACAGTTCCCAGCTATTTTAAGAAATGATTTGGAGGATTTGGTCCACCACACAGCAAATTATGCTGATAGTAAATCTGTTGTAATCTGTTGCTCGTAATGGAGTATTTTTCATATTGCTACTTTTACTTGGGTAAAGATACTCCGTTCACCACTTGTTACTGTCATTAGGCTTTTATACAACTGTGATAAGGCTTTGCTCACAAGACTTCTTGGATACATATCTTGCGTCAGTGTCAGCTCACTACTGAGCAAAATTGGTATGAATGACATAAAACACACATGTAATGAGTTAACAAAGATTGGAATGAACACAAAATAAGCACTTGTCAAGAGAGGAATGAGGAAGTTTGTCTCTCTCTTCTTTCTTTTTTTCCTCCACCAGTCACTTGTGCCCTTTGTGAAGGCCGTAGCAGAACATCTGCTTAGCTGGCCTCTTTTCAGACGGGCCCGGCCGACAAGCGCATGAGGAGGAAAACTATGTGTGTGACAGAGAGAAAGAAAAGTAGAGAGAATATATATATATATATATATGTGTGTGTGGATGAACGTTTGTGGGTGCACATGAGTATGTGTTGGGGCTGTGCAGCTGTTGGGGCTCTCCTCCTGATGGCCGTCCATTGTTCCCTCTCTCTGTGTCTCTTGCTCTCGCCCTCTGTCCCGGCCGGTTTATGGGCCTTCCCCTTTTTCTCAATGCACACCGCAACTAAATTTATGTCCTTGGACACAAGCCTTTCTCAGGGTATAAATCAGGCTGGATGGTCCCTGTAAGAGTAGCGTTGCCAAGGGCCTGCAGCTTTATATTCCAGAGTCACATTATTGTCATAGCTATTCACTCATATTTTACTATTGAAGAAAAGGAACTCTTATTGTGCCTCACTGCGTTTATATCCACGCCGGTGTCTTGTTAAAGTTGTGGTTTAAAAGTTTTAATACCTACATTTTGTGCAGAGTAAAAATATTAGAAACTGATTTCAATAAAACAAAGAGTCATTTTCCCCCCAGAACATTATCCTCGTCTGCCATTTAGACAGTAATTGTTCACTCAAACTCTTTAATGACAGAGTCCAGGTTAGATTAATTCTACTCTGTACAAACAATAGTATAGTGAAATGATTAATATGGAAACAAACAAAATGCACTGCAGTGTTTTGCTGCCTCTGTGTGATAGGGACAAACTTTATAACCCATACAACTTAATATCCACACTATAATAAAAGGTCGTTATCAGTGACCTGATTGGTGTAAACACGAGCATTCAGTGTTTGAGCTGGAGCGAGGAAACATCATATCGTCTTGTCCGGAACCCAGATAAACTCTTATCTCTCGTTATATAAACCTGACTGAGATAGCCGGGATATTGTTAACCTATCTGATGTTTGCTCTTGTTGGCTGGGACATCTGTGATTGTTTTATTAAGATGCATAGCAGGAATAAATACCAAATAAGGCCTTCTTAGCTGTAAGTGTTCCGCTGAAGCACACACAGTGACTAATAGAGGATACGATAAGCTGTCTAAGTCAGGAAAATGACATTTCATCCATCCTTGGCTTTTGTGTGATGTCGCTTTACCACTTTAATATTTTGTAGCAGTAAGTCTCTACAACTTAGACTGTTTTTAACAGAAGCTGCTAATAGAGAAAATGAAAGCAAAGCACTCACTGATCAAACATTATATGATCAATGATGCCAGGAAGGAGAGTGACCAGGATAAGATAAATATCATGGAATTGGGCTGCAATTAATCTTTTTTACAACCTTATTTTCATTGCTTGTAGAAGAACAAACAGACTGTAAAAGTAATAGAATAAAATAACAGAAAAGTCCATAATAACAGTGTGTTTACTGTATGTTAAGGGTTACTTTCCCAATTTTCACAGGGCAAACAAGTAAACATGTCCTTAATAAATATTTATATTTATTATTATTCTATTATCATTATACACTTATTTTCTTGATTAATTGATGCATGTTTAAACTATTAAAGGGACAGTGTGTAGGATTTGGCTGCATCTAGTGGTGTGGTTTCAGATTGCAACCAACTGAGTACCCCTCTGCTCACTCCTCCCTTTCCAATACTGAGGTAACGTGAGCCACTGAGTGCAAAACCGTGGTCATGGCGTTCTCCTCGCTCAGAGGCCATCCTTACCATAATAACACTACTTTAGGAGCAACGGAAGTCAGACGGCTGGCGGTACCACGGTTTTGCACTCTGCGGCTGATGTAACCACAGTTTCACAAGCGTGTTGGAGAACTACGGTGGCCTTCAGGTAACAATGTAAAAATGTGAAAGGCTCTCTCTAGAGCCAGTGTTTGGTTTGTCTGTTCTGGTCTACTTTAGAAACATGACGGAGCAACATGGTGGATTCCGTGAAGACTGCTATGTAGATTTGAACGGCTCATTCGAAGTTAACGAAAAACACAACTAGTCTTAGTTTCAGGTGATTATACACTAATGAAAACATAGTTATGAATATTATATTCCATTTCTGCTAAAAGATCCCCTGAAATGTTCCTTTAATTATCAGAAATTGTAAGAAAAAAAAGCTTATAATTTCTGGAAGCCCAAGGTGACATCTTTATATTGCATTTTTTTTGTCCAAAGCACAAAGATATTAATTTTACTGCAAAATAAAATGGATAAAAGTAGCAAATCCTCACAAGGAAGAAGCTGTAACCAGCAAATTTTTGGCATTTGTGCTTGAAAAATAACTTTAACCGATTAATAGCTTATCAAGACCGTCGATCAATTGACTGATTGTTTCAGCGCGGACAATTCGATTTTGATAGGTCATAGATTCAAACACAATTAGTCGTCATACCCACTAGAAAAGAGAAAACACTGAAGATCTATGTGAGCAAACTCACACAACTCGCTGCACCCACTTAAAGCCTGAAACAAGGACAAGGGTCGAGATAACAGAATTCACACAGATAGTATCTCTTCCTCCATTACTGACCAGCAGCCAGGTTAGCTCTACCGAGACAGAGAGAGAGAGCCCGGGCCTGTCATTTCGTCTGCCCCATATCCTTATCAACAGACAACCTCTGACATGTTTATCATGAAGGAGGTCAGACTGCTTGTCTCTTGCTACTGTTCTCTATCATCTCGGAGCTGCCAGAGAACGTTCCTTTCTCTGAGTGCATTCATCACGTGATCAGGAATAAAACGTTCAGTCTCAAAATGTTCTTCATGTTCACTCTGTCTGTGTGAAAACTAAATCACAGTGTTGCTGTTACCTAACCTGCAAGTGTTAACTTTGTCTCAAGATGGCACTCAATGTCTCTAAAAAAAAAAAACATTTATCTTACTACATGTTTTTTAAGAGCTAAACCACATTTAAAATAACATATTTTTTCTTGCTGGTATTTTTGTGGTTGCTCTTCAATGTACAGTATACCGATTATATAACAGCTCCTCAATGTTTCCACTGGAGCAGGCAGGCCCACAAATATGGCAAATAATCTATCATTTGCCAAAAAGAAAACCCACACACATGAGTATTTACAGTACATGAGTTTCAAAACCAATTGTGTTATTTTCTTCTGATTTGTTTCTCCAATCATGATAAATTACCTTTTTTTTTTTTTTTTGAATTTGTCATCCTCAGTCCTGCATTGTCGTTTGCAGCTGATGAAGATTGGATGAAACCTTACAGATGTTCTTGGGTGGTATCAGAGGAATGGAACCAGTGCGTCAACTTAAAACAAGGGGGGTACTTTGGAAATATTCAGCTGCAATCGGTGGCCAGTACCACAGTGTTTCTGTAAATTACAATATTATGTTACTGTCCCACCATCGTTTGGAAAATTTGAGTCACGCTCGATACAAGACCAAGAGAGAAGAATCTATAAACCACAAATAGATCTTCTCTGAGTCATTTAATCTTTTGTTTTCTCTAAAAAAAGACTCGACTTCAACATAATACCATAATAACGCACTTAATATTCTTCTGAAGTGAAAGCTCAAATGACTGGTGGTTAAAGAGATCTGTTTGTCTCTGGCTCCACAAAGGTTTTCTTTTCTGCTGAACATCTGTTTCACACGATCGGTATGACCGCTGGTGTGAAAAGCAACTGTTTGCCTCGAGAAAACATCCAAGGATGAGTGAAGATTTTAGGGAAGTCAACAAGTCAGCGAGTGTGTTGACATGGAACCAGTATCCTAAACTGGTGTAGTGTTTGCAACAACATAAAATCATAAATGCTGATTTAAGCCACACGCCAGCACCATGGCAGTTTCCGTCTGTCAGTTGGTCGACCACTGAAATATCTCCACAACCATCCGACTGATTGCCATGAAATTTTGTACACAGACATTCATGGTTCCCAGATGATGAATCACTGGCATTGGCATTCCCCTGATTTTTTCTCTAGTTTTTTTCTCTATTTCTATAAACCTGTCACTATATCCTGACAGTCGTGTATAAGACGGATAATCTGTAAAATTCATGTTCACTTGTGTCCTCCTGTGCTCCTAATGGCATTTACAAGACTTCAACATGCCAAAAGGAAAACAACCAATCAGAGCCAAGGAGTCTCTGAGCAGCTGTCAATCACTGCTCATGAAAATTGCGAACTCCGATCAAACTGTCAAACTCGGCAGCGCTAATCAAATATGAATCTAGATTCTGTTACTGTAATGCCTATTTCTCACCTAAGATGTTAACAAAAAAATATTTTAGTGTACTGTTTAGCTGTAAAATGAGAAAGTTTGCTCCGGCAGGTGGGCTTGATTTTGGTTCTAGTGTTTTCAACCTGGCTGCCGGGTCACAATCTCTAATTTTACAGCTAAACAGTACACTACAAGATGTTTCTGAAAACATTTGTGGCGGTACTGAGTCAGAAGACTGAAAAACAGTTCCCATCCACATAATAATATAAAATAAAATGCCTTCTTAATAATAATAATGAACAAATGCCTCTTCAATAATGAACAAATGCCTCTATATTAACAAACAATTAAGGAAACTGAAATATTGGTTTTGCTTTTCCTTTTACCCTCCTTTAAAGTTTTCCCAAATAAAATACACTAAAAGAAATGGGTATAAAGGGTTTCATTGAAAATCAACAAATGAATAGAATACAAAAATACAGCCTGCAGGCGTTAGGCTATTGTAAGGCAAGCCAGCTGTTGCACAAATAGCACCTAATCGTCCCAGTGCAGGTAACCTAATTGGTTGGCACTTAACTTGTTTCCCCAACTAGGAGTCAACACTCTCAACAAACAAAACACAAAGATCACAGAATCCCAAAAGGGCCCAAAACAGACCAGAGTTTCTGATAAAGCTGATAACACATGTTGCATTGAGTGAAGGAGAGATCAGAATGACCCTGGGTGTGCAGTTTCCCTCCTCTTTTAAGCCCTACAGGAAGGGCGTCGTTACACCCTGATTGGCCAAGAGGGGAATGCACCAAGCTGCTCTCAACTATCATTTAAGAGCCAGTCCCCACACCCTGCGCAACAGGTGAACTGAATAACCCTCTAATCACTCAGCAACTCAACCAAAAAAACACCAGGGAAAAGGGAAACAACAGCAAGCACCAGAGAATTGGCAGCTGCCACACATTTGAGGCGAGAAATAGACATTACAGTAACAGAATATTGATTCATATTTGATCAGCACTGCCTAGTTTGAGAGTTTGATCAGAGATCACGAGTTTCACGAGCAATGATTGACAGCTGCCATAGAGACTGCTCGGCTCTGATTGGTTGTTTTTGGTACATGATATTTTTTCACAGATTAACTGTCTCATGCACAAATGTCAGGATATAGTGACAGTTTTATAAAAATAACTTTTTATCATATTTGCTCAAAGTTACCAACTGCAGCTTTAAAAAGGTCCCTATAGGATGAATTCTACTGACTTTGATGATTAATTTTTCACTTTTCATCTAGAGCCACAATCTGGTCAAAATTTCAATTTGCCCAAAACTGTGGGTTATGATAAAATACCAGCCTCAGCTGCACTTTGTGTTAAGTGCTAATTAGCAAATGCATGCTAACAGGCTAATCTCAGATGATGAACCTGGTAAATATCCATCAGCATGTCAGCAATGTAACTGTGAGCATGTTAGCATTTGGCTCAAAGTGTCTTTGAGTGCAACCTCACAGAGGTGCTACCTTCGCTGCAGACTCACAGTCGTGTTACCTTTTTCTGTTTCATAAAAACAGAGGAGAAAAGTGTTGTTCATGTATCGGCTGTGGGTCCCCTGCTGCACCACACAACAGCCTCAACGCAATTTACATACAAGCTGTGACATTGTGCTGACTGTGTGAAAATGTCATCAGTCTGATAGTAGCAGCTGTAGGCAGCCAGCTCAGTAAAGCTCCCTGAATGCTCAATGGCCATCACGAGGTCTTGACCTTCCAGTAAATGTGTCACAGTGATAAACGGTTAGTGTGACTGACACTTTCCACAGCCCTGACCGGACCAGGAAGCACTCCTAAGTTATTGGAAACATCTTTCAATTTAGTTAATAAGTCACAATAGTTCAAATCCTCCAATGTAAACCCTAAAATGTTATTTAAAAATTGAGAGTTTAGTTGAGGTGAAATGTGTCAGAGCTTTTTCAGTCGGTGACTGACGCTCTGATCTTGCCAAGGGTAACATAAGACTAAGATGTTCTCTTTTATTAAATGAAGATAAGGTCAGTCATGTGTGACATCCAGTGGGACGAAAAAATGCTTTCCTCTTGTAATATGATCTTTATAATACAAAGAGGCTACAGTCCAGGAATGCTGCAGATATCATATCAAAGAGAGAGGAACACTTCAAAAGCATCAAAAAATAAGATAGGATTTATGTTTTCCACTCGATTCTAAGAATAGAGGATTAGAAAACATGTATTTTCTGGGAACATTTCCAGCTACAAGACTGACAGTGAGATTCTTAAACACTGATGGATGCTACCCTCGCTGGTCGTTGCCCACACAGTCAGTACGGAGAGAGGAGTTATTTGTTCGTAAATATGGCTGATAAAATCAGTCTGCTGCTGCTGCTGCTGTTGTGCAGGACCAGGTACGCATTTCAGACAAGGCCAGGCACATACCTGGAGGCTGGAATCTTATCAGAAGCATATTTACCACTATTTCACGTCAACCCACAATGACAGATAGGCCAGGAATTCCTCTGATCACTAAACTGTTGCAAAGTGGAAACTTTTCTTTTTTTCTCAATGCTTGGAAAACCATTATATTTGCTCCAATGGTCACAAAAATTCAAAGAATGAATTTGGGGAAGTAAAGTCCATTACCTGGATTCTGACGATAGGTATTTAGGCAGCTATTTTCAAGACTTTGCTTTCCAGTGAATGGGACCAAGTGTGAATGTTCTGTTTCTGTGTCTTAAACAAGGTTATAATAGTTTTGATTTTTCAATTACTTTTTTATTTCATATTAGTTTTGACTTTTCAATTTCATTTTAGTTTAGTTTTAGTAAGTTTTCAGAGTGAGTTTGTTAGTTTTAGTTCAGTTTTTTCAGACAGGTTTAGTTTTAGTATGTTTTTGTTAGGGCCAGCTATAATGTCTCAGAAATATGTAGCTACATACATAAAAAAAAATACATGGCTGGAAAACTGTGAGGGAAAGGACATAATTTTAATCTTTAATTCAGTGAAGCAATTGCGTCATAGCACCATCTCCTGGAAGGTCAAGTCCCTTCAATTTCTGTGGTTCAATGTCACAAGAGTTGACAGAAATTCATGTTTTTTCCTTTTTTTGGTACTGATATATTATATGTAAAAAATAAATAAAACTGAAATAAGTTTATGTTAATTTTATTAGTTTTTACCCTGGCAATATTGTTTCAGTTTAGTTTTTTCTTAAGGGATAAAGTTTTTATTTAGTTTCAGTTCACTAAAAATATGTTTCACTGCTTATTTTCATTTTAGTTTCAGGTTACTATAAAAACCATGTTTTTAATTTACTAAAATCAAATGAATGACAGACAGAACAGCGTTCTCCAGTAAAATACCTTTTATTGCCTGAAGTGGTTCATGATGAACAGTATAACACTAAAAACAAACTATAAAATCATCTTTATACAATTTGCTGGCAGAAACAAAAAAGTCCATAAAACAGTACAATGTTCCAAACATCTTTTATTATTAAACATGCAAGAAGTCTTATTTCAGTGTAAAGCGTTGTGTAATACAAGGTACACGAGACTGAATAAACAGTCTGTATGCATCAAGTATCTCAAGAGAACTGAGATGAGACAAACTTCCAAAGTGAAGATCAGAAATCCCTCCTGACGAACAGTATGTACACAGACCCTGCTTGGAATTTGGGTGCCCAACTTTCACGCAGTCAAACTACAAACATGGAGGGAGGGTTTTCTAGTGTAGTTTAAGGGCGACATCTAGTGCCCATAAGCAGGAAGAACAAGCACCTTTTAAAAATGTAATTTCAACAGATTTACAGCCATTTTTGAATCACATTTGGAAAGGAAAGTCACTGTATTAACACAACACAAACACATATTTCATATGTCATTGGTACTTAGGTATTTCGTATAATACAAGACAAACACAGACTAAGTAAACCACCACAGCCGAACGTTATTTTAGGTCATTAAAGCAAACAGAAGGCAAAGCCAACTAACCACATTTATGTTCCTGTATGTTCCAAGTGTCACAAAAGGCTAAATCCTAATTTAAAGGTAACTATTTTTTTTGTAGTTTTGGCCTTCATCCCTGTTGGTTATGAGAACTTTTTATTCACCAATTTCTTTGCAAAGACCCAGGGATTCAAACAAGAGCAATCAGGCAGGTTTAAACAAGTCTCATGTCACCTTGTTGTCTAGCCTTCATGTTTGGGATTAAAGAGAAGGTGATGCCAAACTGGGAGCAAACCTGTCTAATCACTTGTTTGGTAAATACTAGCCTTGCCGCAGTAGTTGGTGTTACACGGTGTTCGGGCATACACAATGACATTACTTGCCCATTACGCGTCACTTTAGGATCAGGCAAAATAACCACTATGGTTAGGTTTAGGAAAAAACTACATTGTTGGGCTTAAAATTACTACGTTTGTAAAGCGAAAATGAAACTGAACGTTGTGAACACGAGACACGAACGAACAGCTGATTCTAACGTGAAGGTGAAACTTAACGCACGGGACACGAACAGCGATCCTGGAAGAAAGCCTTGTGTTTGTTGGACCCATCCACCTCCCCTCCTGCCTGCCCGCCCTGTGTGTCTCTTTCGCTCTTAAAACTACCACAGCACTTTCCCTGAACATTTACTGTTGCCGTGTATAGGTTTACATTGTAGTTAATTGTAAGCCCGATGCGTTTCATACCGGCGCTGAAGGGTGCCTTGTGCGTTGGTATCACACTCCGATGGGCCGTGACAAAGTGTGGGTAATTTACGCTCTGGGAATGAGAACGGGCTGCAAGACTACATGTTCAGAAGTAAAGCGAAGGTGATGCTAAACCGGGACCGAACCTGTCTAATCCCTTGTTTGGTAATGCCCAGTGCACATTGTAAAGCTGTGTCTCTGATATCCTTCTTCCCTGTGTCCTTGGAAGAGAGCTGGTGGATAAAAACGAAAAGGGATGATGACCAAAACTATGAAAACACAACTTAGGCTGTAAAACACCTGAATTTTCCTTTAACTTGGGAAAATAGTCTGCTTTATCAGAACCAAAGTTCTTAAATTGCAAATTTTACAGTGGGACTGTCATATACTATAATTTTTTTAAAGTGTGCTGACAGTCCTTTGAAAACACAACAAATATCGTAATATTGCAAATGATGTCAATATATAGGTAAAATGCCTGTTTATGTTTGCAGCACACCACCTACTTGACCATTGTGCTAATATCTGTGAGCGTTCTCGGCTGACATAAAATATTTAAATAAGAAACAAATTCCTTGTAGCAAGAGACTTTAGGCCTCAATCAATATTTTGCCTGAGGATCCTTTTCTCCTCCTCTACGAAATTCTTGTCGGAGGTCGCTTGTCCCATGTCCCTCTTCCTCTTCTCCTTCTGCTGGAAGGTCTCCACTCGACGTTTCTTGCCAGACAGGTCTTGCTTCTCTGATTCCTCATCTGATCACAAAAGGAGCGGTGGTGGTTTGTTTTGGGATTTTGGGGGGGGTGGATGGAGAGTGGAAAATAAGGATTTTTGAACAACTCAACAGCACGCTAATCAAACATATCAAAGGGCTCTATTTCCGTGTAGGTGCAAAGCGGAGCAAATGCAAGTCTCTCTTTTTCTCTCTGTTTGTTCGGTAATTTTGTGACTCCCAACATGCATTTTCAACCAAGATGGGTGAAGTGATGCAGCTGAGGCTGTGTTGTAACACCAAATGCAAGTCTAGATGTTTTGAGGCTTTAGTTGGCAAAGGGTCGGGTTTATACACAGACCTATCAAAAAACCTTACTTACGTAGTATGTTTGGTTTTACTTGATGTACATCTTTCATGTAGTAGCCATTAACTATGTCCGAGACAATAAGCCTGTTTGAATTAGTACACTACCTGGTTTCTCTACAACTACGGCATGCTCAACAAAACCACAGAGTAAGTCAGTGAAGTAATAGTGGGGGAGAATGAAGCCTATGGCACTGGGTCATTTCATCAGTTTATTCATACTGATAAGAAAGCAAAAAATGTCCCACTGTCATTGCACGGCAAGACTAACCTGATCCGGAGGGTTCCTCCTCTGTGGGTAAGAACCGGGCGTTGCCAGTGAACGGTTGTGGTGCATCTTCCCCGTTGTCTTCATACACATTGGACCACTTGATAGCCATGTCCATGCCTGGGGGAGGTCCCTTCTTCCTCTCTGGCTCTGCGGTGTAGCTCTCAGGAGGGGGAACAGCGTTTGTCTTCCATGGCTTAAACTCTCTGGCAGGCTTCAAGGAACAAGAGAAAAGCAGGATGTGGAAAACTGGCTTAGAGAAGGTAACAAAATAAAGGTTAAGAGTAGTTACTAAACTAGACACCTGAAGCCTCCCACAAATGAGAGATTACATAAATGGCTCTACTCCTTTTGACTGACATTAAATCCACAATAATTATGATGATCAACTGGTCAGTCGAGACACTTTTCAAGCCAAAAAGCCCCTGGTTTGAGCTCCTTATACAAGCTCAAATGCAAATGGGAAGACTCTCCGTTTTATGTCTTTGTAAATTTAATATCTTTGGGTTTAAGACTGTTAGCTGGAACAATACAAGCAATCTGAAGACGTCAACTTGGGTTCCAGGCCGGCAACCTGTGATAGTCATTTTCCACATTTTTCTGATGTTTTATATACACTATACAATTAATAGCCCAATCAAAAAAGTAATAATAATAATCAACAGATTAATCAATAATGAAAATATTGAGTTAATTGCAGCCCTATTGCCAAATACTTAGTAAGAATAAAACTGAAGATAGTTTCCTAGAAATCTATTTGAGTTGTTTGTCAGTCTTGGCTACAGGGACTATTAATGAATGGCTGTTTTAATGACACATTACCAATGTGACACAAGACCTACATGCTGACCCATATTAGTAAAAATGTTATTGGAAATTATGCTAAATCTGTCTCATGTGGCACAGTTATTTTTAATTGCTAATATGTAATTAATTTGTTTTACATACATATCAATTTAATCAATCAAATAGAAATATTGTACTTAAATCAGATAGGGAGAGGTAAGAGGTGTGCCTCAGCGGGTCACCTGTCATGGAAGCTATTGTCATTATTTTCTATTAAAATATCTATTTAAAATAAATGAATTAAACACTAGTAATCAAAATAAGTGTGGTACACGAGACCAATTTAGTATTATTGTTTAATCGTCATTTTAGTAGTAGTACCAGTACTACTACATTATAGATTATAGATATTTAAATCAATATCCTCCTCACAAACACTAACCATACACTTCCATGCAACACACACACACACACACACACACTTACACTTGTCTTTTTTTATATATTTACTGTATTATTATTATTATTATATATATCTTGTCCTAATTGTTTGTTATCACTATTATGTAGTCATATTATGTCTTTATATTAATCTTGTCTCTGGGTGGAGGCTTCAGATAAGCCCAGTGTTTTTTTTTCCTGCACTGTTTATTATTCATTTATTTTTATTTATTTATTGTTATGTTGTATAGTTTTAAATTGTGCAAAATAAATAAACAAATAAACAATTGTTCATTTATTTTTTTTTGTTATGTTGTATAGTCTTAAATTGTGCAAAATAAATAAACAAATAAACAAATACTACATCATTCATACATTTGACTACATTGCTGCACAGCCTGTTTACACTACAGTTTATACATTTGACTTACTATTTCTCAGCAGTCTACCACAGTAGTATACATTTTATATTCCTATATTTGACTGTAGGTGGAGGCTTCAGATAAGCCCAGTGTTGTTTTTTGCCTCTTCCTGCACTGTATATTGTTCATTTATTTTTTTGTTATGTTGTATAGTCTTAAATTGTGCAAAATAAATAAACAAATACTACATAATTAATACATTTTACTACATTGCTGCACAGCCTGTTTACACTACAGTTTATACATTAGACATACTATTCTCAGCACAGTCTACCACACAGTATACATGTTATATTGTTATATATTCCTATTATTTGACTGCACTTGCACACAGAGGGAAGTTAAGCTGTTGTGGGTTTTTACCTCCTATTATTGTTGTTATTATTATATATATCTTGTCCTAATTGTTTGTTATCACTATTATGTAGTCATATTATTTCTTTATATAAATCTTGTCTCTAGGTGGAGGCTTCAGATAAGCCCAGTGTTTTTTTTTTGCCTCTTCCTGCACTGTATATTGTTCATTGATTTTATTTTTTTTGTTATATTGTATAGTGTGTATTGTGCAAAATAAATAAACAAAATAAATAAATAAATAAATAAACAAATACTACATAATTAATACATTTGACTACATTGCTGCACAGCCTGTTTACACTACAGTTTCTACATTAGACTTACTATTCTCAGCAGTCTACCACACAGTATTATACATGTTATAATCCTTATATGTTACTGCACGTGCACACAGACTGAAGGTGAGTTGTTGTGGTTGTGTTTGCACACAGACTGAAGGTGAGTTGTTGTGTTTGTGTTTGCACACAGAGTGAAGGTGAGTTGTTGTTGTGGTTTGCACACAGAGTGAAGGTGAGTTGTTGTGTTTGTGTTTGCACACAGAGTGAAGGTGAGTTGTTGTGTTTGTGTTTGCACACAGACTGAAGGTGAGTTGTTGTGTTTGTGTTTGCACACAGAGTGAAGGTGAGTTGTTGTGTTTGTGTTTGCACACAGAGTGAAGGTGAGTTGTTGTGTTTGTGTTTGCACACAGACTGAAGGTGAGTTGTTGTGTTTGTGTTTGCACACAGACTGAAGGTGAGTTGTTGTGTTTGTGTTTGCACACAGACTGAAGGTGAGTTGTTGTGTTTGTGTTTGCAGACAGAGTGAAGGTAAGTTGTTGTGGTTTGCACACAGAGTGAAGGTGAGTTGTTGTGTTTGTTTTAGCACACAGAGTGAAGGTGAGTTGTTGTTGTGTTTGTTTTAGCACACAGAGTGAAGGTGAGTTGTTGTTTCTTACCTCCTCTGGAGGTTTGACCGTGAGACTCTCCCAGTCGATCTCCTTGTTCAGCGGGTTGTAGAGGAAAGCCGGTTTGGACACGGAGCCGAACAGCTCGTCTGGTTTGGGTAGCGGTAGCGGAGCTCCTCCGGCGGCTCGCTTGGTCCCGTGTCCAGAGGACTGCGCTCCTCCTCCGCCGCCAGCAGCTGCTTCAGTCCCGGCTTTCTTCTTCCGACTCTCTGCCTCCTCGTCCGAGTCGCTGCCATCGCTGCTGTCGCTCAGGTCGTCGTAGCTCGAAAAGAAACCCAGCGAGCCGGACTTCTTCTCTTCTGTCATGTTGCAGAGGTTCCCTGTTCTCTAACTAGTAACAAGCTGTTTGTGTTTAAACTGTTAGAAGAGGAGAATAAAGAGTATGATGTTGAGGATGTAATCTCTACTACTCCATTTTGAATCAGCCTCCAAAATAGTCGTAAAGCTTTTTTAGATAGTGTCGTGACGACTGTCGTAAAGATATTTCATTATAGGAGTTGTTTATTTTTTTTTTCCCAAAAAGCCATTGTTACATGCTGACAAAACTATCTTTTTATATACTTTAAAAATATAGAAATAAAATATAAAAAAAAATTATAAATATAAAAATATAAAAATTATAGAAAATATAATAAATGATACAACAAATAAAATGTAAAGAAAGGAAAAGAAGATGAAAAAAATAATAATAATAATAAAGAAAACAAACACAATCAGGGTCTGTTAAACAATTGGAATAAATTTGAAATGTATAATAATAATAATAATAATCTAATAATTTTTGCCAATTTCGATTTTTTTGAGTTTTAAGTTTTCAATCGTAGTTAAATATTCTATTGAACAAATTCAGATTGACAAACAACATGGCTCATAGATCATTGCATTAGAGTAAAATGATAAGGTGCATACAGAACAAGAACAGATAAAATATGTAAAATTATATATAAACATAATAATAATAAATTAAATTAAGGGCTATACCTGTAATTCATATTCTTCTATTATACTAAGAAGTTTCAAAGCATTTTTGTGCCCTAAAAGTATCAGCTCCTGTTATTATGGTTTTTATTGTATTTTGTTAAAAAGGAAAAATAGGGAAGCTGCAAGTTTTTTTTTTCTTGTTTCTTTTTTTTTTAACAAATTCAGATTTACAAACAACATGAAAACATGAAACAACATCCATTTAAAATGGATTTTCTTTTGCTTTGGGAGTTATGGGGAATTTTAGATATTTAGTTCGTAACATGTGAATAGTTTCTTTCTGATAGATTTGTGAAATTGAGTTTCTGTAAGATATTATAGGGTATGAGATGTGATTAAACATATTTCTAATTGTTTTGTTTGGGAATTTGATTTCACTAAAGTCACAGCCACCAACAAAAATTTGTGGGAGACGAGGTGTGATGGGAGTAGGATTTGTTAATTT
Source organism: Sebastes umbrosus (assembly GCF_015220745.1). Taxonomy (NCBI): domain Eukaryota; kingdom Metazoa; phylum Chordata; class Actinopteri; order Perciformes; family Sebastidae; genus Sebastes; species Sebastes umbrosus. Next base: position 9,540,790 of record NC_051273.1, on the reverse strand, counting down.
CATTATAGGAGTTGTTTATTTTCCCCAAAAAGCCAATATTGCATGTTAACAAAACTGTCTTTTTTATATACCTTATCTGGAATTCAATTCAATTCAATTCAAATTTTATTGCAGACTCAAGGTCCAGATAAGAAAAAAACAATACATTACATATAATACATTACAATACAGGAAACACTATAAAAAGTCATGATTAAAAGATATTAAAAATGTAAATATTAAAAATATATATACATACATCAATGCCTTACATATAAAGAACTATACCAGTGCCTCCACAGCTGTGATTGGTACCGTACAGTGCTAAATCTGATGTTAGACAACTGCAAGATTATGTCATTCTCAGAGTGATTAAGCCGGCATATAAATTTGCACATGAGATTTCTTAATACAGTTTCGTAAAGCTATTTCATTATAGGAGTTTTATTATTATAATTTTTTTTGTTGAACAAATTCAAATTTACAAACAACATGGCTCATAGATCATTGCATTAGAATAAAAGGACAAGGTGCATACAGAACAAGAACAGATAAAATATGTAAAATTATACATGAAAATAATAATAAATTAAATTAAGGGGCTAGGGCTGTACCTGTAGTTCATATTCTTTTATTATACTATATACTACTACTATAAAAAGTCATGATTAAAAGATATTAAAAAAATAAATATTAAAAATATATATACATACATCAATGCCTTACATATAAAGAACTATACCAGTACCTCCACAGCTGTGATTGGTACCGTGTAGTGCTAAATCTGATGTTAGACAACCGCAAGATTATGTCATTCTCAGAGTGATTAAGCCGGCATATCAATTTGTACATGAGATTTCTTAATACAGTTTGAAAAGTATTTCTGCCTGCAGACACAAATATTTCACTTGCACTGCTAGAATGTTCAATAAAGTAGTTTTTTATTTATTCATTTTTCATTACAAAAAAATAGTAAATATTTCACAATATAAAAATAATATAAAATACAATAAATTATACAACAAATAAAATGTAAAGAAAGGCAAAGAAGATGAATAAAACCAAAAAAGAAAGAAAAAAACACAATCAGGGTCTGTTAAACAATTGGAATAAATTTGAAATGTATAATATTAATAATAATAATCTAATAGTTTTTGCCAATTTCGAATTTTTGAGTTTTAAGTTTTTAATCGTAGTCAAATATTCTTTAAAATCAGTATCTTTAAAAGTATAAAATGAGGGTAGTTTTTTTAAGCCATATCATTTCATTGATATAATATTTTGCAAAAGCATTAATCAAATTAATTATGTAAATTTCATTTGCCGAAAAACTGGGATTTGCTAAAAGTGGCCTATTAAGAATTAAGGCCCCATGATTAACAACAAAACAATCAGTTATAACAGAATTGATTAATAAAGACTTATATTGTCTACTACTATTAGTGCATATACAGAAAATGTGATTTTATGTGTTATTACATTCATTCAGGCCCCAAGGCAATCCAGATCCAGAGGTTTTATACTATACTATATGCTATAACTTGCATTTAGCAGGCAATGTGACAGCATGACCAAAGACCAGTAAGCTATGTCATTAACATTTTCTGACCACTAGAGTGCAGTATAGTCCCACCAATGAAGACTCTGCATTGGCCTGAGCATTGTCCACTCTGGTTTGCAACTATACTTTTCTAAAAAACAATTATTTTAAGTATTGGCTATAAAAGCATGAGCTTTTAATAACAAATACATAATCTCTTATACTTCATGTTTACTCATGCTCAGATGTTCATCCAGTGAAGATTCTTTGTTTGTTCCCATTACTTTGACCGCCTTAAAACACTAAAGGATTCAGAGGGTCCATCACTTCTTCTGATGATTTAGAGCAGCTCATAGAACCTAAACAGCTTGTCTGTTAGATTTAAAAGGGTCTATCTTTACCCTCGCACAGGTCAAACCCAGACTAAAATGTATAGGATATAGACAAGTAAACAAAAATGATTAACTGCTCACAACTTCTCTCTCCATTACTCTCTTCCTCCCCATGCCCAATAATAACAATTGAGATGTTTTGCATTTTTAGGTGAGCTGGAGGTCAAAGCTGCACAGAGATTTACTGTAGGTCCGGTCCTAACAGATCCTGAAGGTAAAAGTTTATGTGCAGGAACATTTTTGCATATTTTTTCAGGTCTTCCTTGTTGTGATTGAGCGTTTTACATTTCTTTCTTTGGCACCAGCAGTGGCAGTATTAGTAAGGAATCATGGGGATGGACTGTCAGGACATATGTCATGTGTATTTCATGTTTGTCTTTCAACCAATGTCGCAAGTCGCGACCTCTGAGCAAGCCAAAGGCTGGCAGGTGACATTCCCAGATATTCTCCTTTTGACAGGGAGACAGAATAGAAAGAAAGCTGAACATGTAGAATTTTTTTTTTTACAATTTTGTCTCTGTGATTGACTGACAGTGACATTTCTCTTTCAGCCGGAGCTAATGATTAAAGGAAACCTTCATTGTCCCATGTAACTAATTTTTCTACAAATCCAGGACGGACCGTCTTAATAAACTGGCCATGGATGTGTCTACAAACTGTTGGAGCCAAGCTCCCAGAGGTAGTACCCTGCTTTCTTATCATCACTGTTCAGCTGCACTGCAATTAAATAAATAAATAAAAACACTTTCTTCACAGCTTCAACATTCAAAATGTATGTGTCTTTAAAACAATAGATGTTGTGAGATAATTCCACTTTTTTCCCCCCAGTACAGTTTACCTTGTTCTCCTGAATTGAAACAAGACCAGAAGTGTGCAGATGCACATGTATCAAGAAAATGAAACTTGAATCTCGATGATTCTTGTATCAAGTAATTGTTTTCACCCTTCTTAATTTCCCTGTTTTCAGTGGTTTTCCTCTAACCAGTCCCATGTACTACAAAGACACCATGAGACTCCATTACCCCCATATGAGCTGAAGATTTTCTAATGAATGAAACCTGTTATTTAAATCATATTTTTGACCATCTTAGGGATGCAATACTCTGGGTAAAAAGATGATAAATCCAGCAGGGAGGATACTGATCTATAGCTGGTACAGTTGGCCCTTCCTTTGGCCAATCTCCACAGAGCCTGACCATGATGTGAGAAATTCCCCATGGAGGTGAAAAGCCGCACCTCTCCACGTCTCTGTTTAATCTAGCCATTCATCATATCTTGAATGTCTTTATTTTATCCATTGGCTTAGCTCAGGTCAGGACACATCTGTGACAGCACATCAGTGGGTGGTTTACTCAGTGTTAGCAAACACAGCAGTGGGCAGATGTTTGTTTTTCTTCCTCTCTTTGTCTTTTTTGTTCTATAATTAGAGAGAGATGCATACTAATTTGAGCTGACTAGGACTTTTTCCTCAAAATAATCTTTATTAGTTGACAGAAGGCATCTCCTCATATGTTTTATTGCATCACCTGTGTGCTCTTGATTGTGGAAATCCTGTTTATGTTTTAGATAATTAAACCCACAGTCCATCTTGAAGTTGCCAAGCAACACCTGGAGGATGAAAAAATAGGTTAGCTGATGTGCTTGTAAAACCCAGATGGAAGTTTTCTGTCTTTTATTTGCAGAAATAATGGAACAGATAATAATTAAGACCGGATATCTTTCTGATAATGTGCTGTAGCCTCCATTGGCACAATCCAGCTGTTTCCTCCGAGGAAAAATCTTGTCTTTTATCTGCATGTCATTGTTTGTGATTGGTTGTAGAAATGTTTGAATCCTAAACACTGGTTATCACTTGAATTTGCTTATATTAATTAAGAGTTTAAACAGTCTACCAAAGTAGTTGCAACCCTGAGGTGACCTTTGACCTCAAGCTCTGTTGATGTAGCGGGTTGACACATGAGGTAGAGCAGTGACCTTAAAAAGGTTAATGAGGAGAACAGACACGCTGATGTCAAGATCATTGCCTGTCAGTGGATGTGAACATGACACGTCTTTATGTTTGGGTGGTTGTTTTGGTTTTTTTGTGCAGTCATGTATGACCCAACCAGCAGATTCAATTCTGTAAAGTAGAATTTGGTGATGCAAAGTGATAAAAACAACCTTTTATATTAAAGGCGCTCTATACAATATTCAGAGCATTAATATAGCATCAAACAACTATTTGCTATGTGGAGTAATGTCTACCTGAGCAGAGAATGAAGTCACTTTCCCTCTGTGTGTGTTGTAATCTGAGCTTCTCCGTGCTTTGTTTACATGGCCAGGCAGCATGCATGTGAGCGTACCCCACTGGCTCGCTCACGGCTGCCGCTCTGCACTGCTCTCGTACAGTGGTTGCAGCTGATAACGCCATCCCGACTGACGGTGTCGTTGGAGAAGCGTAGCATCCCACCCTCCGGTTAGTATTAAAAAATATATCTTTTTCTGTGTAAATGATTCAGTACATATGATATGTTGTGGTTGTTGGTGTGTGTATGCAGTTTTTGTATACGTGAGATGGACAATGGACACTGTTACCAATCCTAATGTTATAGGCCCCTCTCCTGATTGTCTTGTCTGCTCAAATAAAACAAACACACTGTTTTTTAAAATAACATTTTATTTTGTATTCATTTAACCAGAATATATTTTTTTACATTATCTACATACAAAGTACACACAACATTTATATACAGTATACCATAACAAGATAGGACCTGTGAGGTATGAAAGAGAGTAGCTTGACTATTTAAAGCAGTTGCATTCTTCATCAAACATGTTTTGGATGTGGCGTTTGAGTGAATGATGTGAAGTGTTTCCAAAAAAGTTTATAGGTGATCATATCAACATAATGTATCTATATTGGGTTTGAGTTCTGCTTCATCTCGTGGTCTGATTGGCTGGCTTGTTGTTCAAATAGGGAATCTGTTATTTTCCTGTGAATATGGGCATCATAAATGTCATGTATCTGTTGAAATATGATATAAATAAATATTATATCTCATTTATTTACTGTCATGTTTAATTTATAGTCTTGTGTAACATGCAGCTATTCTGCACCGTTCCGCTACTGAAAAAATTAAATAGGAGTCAAACTAAACTGTCAAAGCAACACCTGGGGAACTCAAATATTCATACTCACCTTCTCTTCCAGCATCATTCGATATATATGTCATCACTCCTTTTATCTTTCTTACCATCACTTTTTCCATTTGAATCCAACTGTGATACGATTAAGTGGAAAATGGCTGAGGTGGAAACAACATGTGGTGTCATGACTGATCTTTTTTCCCCCCGTGTTTTTTTCTTGAGAGAGAGAGAAAAAAAGAGCTGAAGTCAAGAGGCGACATTCATGTTAAAACATGCATTTTTATATTCATACACGGTGCGTGTACGTGCATTAGCACGATTTGCATATTCACTACCTCACCTCATCTTCATTCTGCAAGACTTTTGTTGGCTATCCCTCATTATCTTCCACTTTTCTTTTGATTCCCTATCCTGTACTTCTGTCCTCTAATTATCAGGTATCACACATACCCTCCACCGCTGTGTTTTTCTCTGGTCACTTAATACTCAATGCGATTTCAAACATGAGCAGTGGCATTCTTTGGCTCATTACATTAACTCAAGGCTCTGTTTGCACTGCAGCCTGTCGGGGCTCGTGGCTGGAGGCCGGAACGGGATCCAACTGATGTGGCAAGAAGAGAGACAGAGAGAGAGAGAGAGAGAGAGAGAGAGAAAAAGATAGAAAGAGAAGAGATGGGGTTTGCTGGGAGAAGGTGTGGGAGATCTGGGTCAAAAGGACAGTTTGAGGGCGAGTGGGGTGGGATGTGTTGTGGGCAGCGGTGGGTGTCGGGGGTGATCATCCCCATCACATGTTCCACGGTGTCCTGCAGTGTGGATGGCTGTGGGCTAAGCACACACAGCACACTCAACCCCATGCCCTTCCTGATGCTTTGATTTTCACCGCTCTCTCTCCTCTGCAACCTCCCACAACATGCCTGTACAGACACCACACACACACACACACACACGCACACACACACACACACACACACACACGCACACACACACACGCACACACACACACACACCTTGAGATCTTGACTGTATACTCTCATTCATATAAAAGTTTAAGAGAGGTAGTCAGAGAGTTCGTGAGAGCAGGTCATCTTATTTCACTGCTCAGTTTAGGCTGAAACGTCAGACTGATAAATGATGACTGTATGAGGTAACCACACTGTCAGTCTTTTATTATGGGTCTTCATTGTCTCTCCAAAACATGTAAGAAAGCTAACCACAACTAATTCTCCCAAATATGTAACATTTGAGCTGCATTCAGGGCTTGTTAACTTATAGAAATTGTCCGCCCATTCTTAGTTGTGGCTCTTTTGAATGCTTCGTTATGGTGCTGCCATCAGTTCCAATTTTAAATCCCCATTGTCAGATGATCGGTCTGCAGCCTGTGGCAGTCCACAATAACATCTTTTGGCTCTTGGCTATCCGTTTGCCTTGTTAAGCTCTTAGTGGTTGTCCAATTGTGTGGTCTCAAGTTCTCCTGAAAACATGTAATGTTTCTTTTTCTTTTCCAGATGTAGATATTTTTAAAGTACTTCGAAAGTAGTGTTAAGCTATACATTGAAATAGCATTTAACCCTGACGTTTTCTGCTTTTTGACAGTCCCTACTCAAAAACTAACATTTGCTTTAATGCTTTATCAAAGAGTTGTCAAATCCCATCTTGTCTGTTCTTAACAGACTGACACAAGACTTGAAGGGGCACTAAAATAAACAGAGACGACCCGGCAGGAGTGCTTCTATGATCTTGCAGATGAGATTCAAGGCTGTCTGCAAAACAGATTGGTCACTACGTGGAAAAGCCTCCCTGTCTGCATGTTCTGCACATGTCACAGAAGAATGCTTTGAGCCGAGGCCAGCAACATCTACTTTTCGTATGCATAATTCAAATGACCCCAGTCAGTTCTGTCCTGTGTCCGCCAATCATCTACAAACATGAGAGGAGAGGAGGACGGAGATTTAGGAGTTGAAAGCCACGTAGTGAATAAATATTGATACGGTCTTTGGGATCTGAAGCACAGAAAAAAAAGTAGCCTTTCCAGCACTATATTGAACATTAACATCAAAGTGAATTAGACAATGCCTGAAAACAGTTTTTCATGTTTTAAGCCAAAAAAATCCATAAGAAACCTACAGAAGAAACCTTCTCTGAACAAACAGCTGTCTGAAACATGAAAGCTTTTTCTCATTTGTTTCTAGCAAATGGCAAAAGAATTTATGTCCTCAAGTCAGAACTGAACTGTCTAACCGAAGAAATTACTGTACATGTATGAATACCATGTGAGGAAGAGATCTTCCCTTTGACAAGAGGGGACAGCTGTGTTTGAGAAATCATGGTCCTTGCTGTGGGTTACTATGTTGTGGCTTTTGTTTGTACAATTTTATCAGGACATGATGCATTACTGGACAACATGTTTAACAAAATACATGTTTGAGAGGAAAAGCACATACATGCTTCATTTACAAAACAGTGAAAAGTCAAGTATTTGGCAGATAATCCCCTTAAAGCTGCGGACAGATTGGAGCAAATATGATTATGAAAAAAGTTAGTTTTACAAAACACATATCGAAAAACACATATATGTCATAATATCCTGACAGTAGTGCATGAGACAGGTAAAAAAAATCATGTTCCTCCGGTGTTCCTCCTTCCTGATGGCATCTGCAAGATTTCACAGACCGGAGGAAAACAACCAATCAGAGCCGATCTGGAGCCTGTGGTCTCTGAGCAGCAGTCAGTCACTCGCAAACTCCAATCAAACGGTCAAACTAGGCAGCACTGATCAAATATGGATCAATATTCTGTTACTGTAATGCCTATTTCTTGCCTCAAATGTTTTCAGAAACATCTTGTAGTGTACTGTTTAGCTGTAAAATGAGAAAGTTTGTGACCCGGCAGCCATGTTGAGATCAGTTGAGGAAATAGCAAGCACCGCCCACCAGCCGGAGCATACTTATATGGAATATAATAAGTATGTTTTCATGAGTGTATAATCACCTGAAACTAAGAATTGTTGTGTTTTCGTTAGCTTCGAATGAGCCCTTCATATCTATATAGGGAGCGGGTCCTCTTCACGGAGTCATGCTCCGCCATGTTTCTACAGTAGCCCAGAATGGACAAACCAAACACTGGCTCTAGAGAGAACTTTCTGTGTTTTTACGTTCCCTGAATACCACCGTAGTTCTCCGACACACTTGTGAAACTGCGGTAACGTGAGCCGCAGAGTGCAAAACCTATGTGGTACCTCCAGCGGCCGTCTGACTTCCGTTGCTCTTAAAGTAGTGTTATTACAGTAAGGATGGCCTATGAGTAATGTAAACGGTGTTACCATGGTTTTGCAACCGGTGGCTCACGTTACCACGGCCTTGGAAGGGGACAAGTGAGTGGAGGGGTACTCAGTTGGTTGCAATCTGCAACCACACCACTAGATGCCTCCAAATCCTACGCACTGGTCCTTTAAATGGACAGATATCAAACTTCTCATCCAATTCTCAGCAAGAATAGGCGTACTTTCCAGAATGTCTATTTCACATGAACCAGTAATTCTACTACAAGGGCCAGATATTGTCAGTACCAGAACAGCCGAAGATCTGTCTGTTCCTGTGCCAGTCAGTCCTTGTCCTGCTGTAGGTCTGCTGTGTGATGGGGCGTGTAGGAAAGGGATTGGGGGCACATTTCACACCTAGGGGGCAGCTTGGTGGGGGGTTTGGCAGCGGCTTGATGAACAGAGTGCACCTGGCTACGAGATGAGGTCCCCCAGCCTCCCTGGTACAGATACGGTTTACAGATCAAAGCAGGGTAATCCCTGCTTCATCCAGTCACACACTCCTCCTCCTACGCCTTCTCCTCCTTGGAGTCCATTCTCCCAAACTCCTCGCCGTCAGAAGCTCGCTCTGCATCTTCGACAACCTGCAAAGCACTCTCTATGAAACAGACCTCGGCAGCCTTCTCTCCCATGCTTGAACTACCTGTTTCCCCTGATGCCCATTTTGAACCCTGAAGCTCTGGCTGTGGGATTTTCCGACTCATTAGCTCTGCTCAGTCAAGTGGAGGAAGCCTGCGGATTCCTTCCAGCCAAGTTCATCAACCCAGCCAGTGCCTCCGACTGTGAGGTGATAAGAGAAAGGGGGTTCACGACATGGGACCCCGCAGCGACTTTGTTTAGTGTGAAATGAGATGAAGAGGAGGGGGACAAGGAGGAGCAAGAGGGCAGAGGATGGGGAGTGCTAATCAAGGCTTGGGGATGGCTTTTGATGGGCAGCAGGGCAGCACCACACCCTAACTCAGTGCAGCGTATTTAACACAGCTTAGCAGTGTAGTTACGGGGGTGTTAACGCTTGTCAGTTATACGACTGCTCCTCTTGGCAGCAGGTGTCTGTTTGACCATGTGTCTGATGTGCAGACGGTGTGCTGTTGACCCGGACTGTTTGAAGCAATACGCCGAACACAGAACAACATGGAAATAAGGGGAACACCTTTTAACACTAACATTCTCCAAAGGTTTACCGATGACCCTGACTGTTCAAATAATGATGCCTGCTCTCGTCACATGCTCACTGACATTTGAACATTGTTTTTTTTTTTGGATGTGTCTGAAAAGGGTTGCAAGGTTAATTGTTCTACCTTTGATGTGTGTATCATCTCCTCCCAAACTGGCTGCATTGGGCTTTAAAGGTTTAGTTCACCAAAAATCAAGTTTTTAAGCATCAAACACTAATTACCCTTAGGCACAAAAGGTGTCTCTGAGAAGCTTGCAGCTTGCTTCTTCTCAGAGGACGGCAGCTGTAATCAGCTTTGATTCACAAATGGCACAATGTAGCCCGATGGTAACCCAGAGTCACGGGTCATACATGGAGAGGCGGAAAGCGGAAGATATTCAAATATACTATGGCACTGCAGCCATATGGATTTATAAAGTGTGTCTGGAGATAATAAATCTACAATACGGCGTCAATTTCTACCACAACTCTCTAGCGAACAAAGCTCGTGTTCACCACAAATTCCTTGATGATAAGCTCTTTCTATTTCATGGCATCTTATCCACAGCTATCCCCGACCACTTGTCTCACAGCCGGATGCACATACAGACCAATGTTATGTGTCTAGCTTCTGCTAACACTGTTCAGATGCTTTGTTGGGCCAATATCCAATGGGAAGCCTTGCATGAGCAACTTCATGCACAACAATTCTGACTAGTCATATTGACGTTTGAGATATCTGTAACCTCTTCTGTCTTTAGGATAATCAAAACTGAATTACGGATGTCTCTAACTGTCGTTTTGACTAGTCAGAATGACGTTATAGATGTCTTGAATAAGAATTCTGACAAGTCACAATAGTTAAAATGCAGTTTTGGATATTTCTAATGTTGTTTTTTTTTTTTAGGGGAGTTTTTCCTTATCCGAAGAGAGGGTCACACTGTAAAGGACAGAGGGTGTCGTATCCTGTACGATTGTAAAGCCCCCTGAGGCAAATTTGTGATTTGTGATTTTGGGCTATAAAAATAAAATTGACTTGACTTGACACTACTTTGCCTCTGAGAGCCAACAATCAAAGATCACATGACCACAAGTAGCCCTTGTCAAATTAACCTATAGGTTGTCGTAGGTATTTGAACAAATGGCCAATGCTCTCTCTCTGCATGAATGGTTTGAGTGGTATCGGTAAGTGTTTTTGCTGTGAAACTGGGTCACAATTGGAATCTATTGTAAATCCAAGATAATGCTATGTTTGGTGCAAACTTTAAACATTTCAGAGCCACCTTTCAAGACTCAAAAGATATTCCTTTTAAAGTATAAGGGAAGGCAAAAGAGGGGCAAAGGAGTTCAAATGTTTTGGTGTAGGTCTCTCATTATTTTCTATTCATGATTTAAAATGCATAGATTTATGCTCGGGCTTCTGATGATTGTGTACTTTTAGGCTGCAAGAGGACAGAGGTCAATAACACACTTGTGTCTGGTCTGGAGATTCACAGGGTCCCTCTGTTGGACATTTACAGGAAGAACTCAAAGCGGCCTGTCAGACACTCCCTGTTACGAGAAGACATGGTCCAGCACCTGTGTTACTGCACAGTACAAACCTCACAGGTCAGCGCAGCTACTGTACAGCGGGTATGTGATGGACTGGATGTAAGCATTTAAGCTGCTGTATTAGATTCAACACAGATTAAATGATACAACAACAAAGCTCTGCTTTTTTTCTACTTGAGCCTTGCAACCTGCGCTATAGTTTAAATTGCAGGACTGTTGGGAGAAATGGTTCACGGTGCTGAAAAGATTAAATCGCTTCCTCCTAATGGGAATACTTACCAGTTTCCTGCTTTGTTTTACCCATTTCTGGACTCTTGCCTCCAATGCTGTTCACAAATGTGTACCTTATTTGTCTTGGCACGCGAGCCATTTTCGTCCGAGAAAAAAAACAGGCGAACAACAGGGCTTATACAGATATAGCCCTGTGAAAGGGGAAGATCAAGTGTCCTTGTCTCTGTGCTGTAAATAAATGCAGAGGAATTAGAGTTGACAAGCAGTCGGTGTTTCTGGAATGACAGCTTGGTTATTTAGCTCCGAAACACCACTAGTGACACACAACACACACACAGGAAATTAAAATGATAATAAAACTGGAAAAGATCATAAAAAGTATGGCAGTTTTATTTATTTAATTTCCATCACAACTTTACAGAGAGCCATCTTCTTTCATTTAGGTGCATTCCCTACAATTCAACAATTAATTTTCCTTTGTGTTGTCCAGCGGAGAAGACAGTCAGTGTGTAAATCCACCAGCAGGCACTTCACACAACATGCGGGGCACAGATAATAGCTGGATGCCTTCATCCACTGTTGCTTTTTTTTTTTTTTTGCTTTACTCATGCCACAGGCTACTCATTTAGAGGAAATTGTTCACAGATCTTAACTCCATTACAGTCTTGATCCACAAAGACGTTTCTTCCATTTAATTCTCTTTTGGACATTGTCACTGACTTCATGTTGTTTTGCTTTGAGTTTGGACACATTCATCATGAGCATGTGCAAATTTCATATATCCCATCTCTTCACAGAAAAACACATGTATTTTTTTTTTTCTGTGAAGAGATGGAATATCTGAACTTGATGATTTTGTGGTTTAAAGCCAACACATTCTCATCTCTCGTCATATACTGGGCGCTTTGTCAGACCCCTGGGGTCACTTTTCAGCCGCATGTAAACAAGTGCTTAATGTTGTGAATTAAACAAAAACACTTGTTCAGGATTAGGCAACAAAACCACTATAGATAGGTTTAGGAAAAAACAACATTGTTGGGCTTAAAACTATTACGCTTGTACAGTGAAAATAACACTGAACGTCGTGAAAACGGGACACTAACAGCGTTCTCCTGGATGAAAGCCTTGTGTTTGTTGGACCCATCCTTTCCCTCCCACCCTGTGTGTCTCTTTCGCTCTTTAAACTGCATCAACCCAGCACTTTCTCCGAGCTTTTACTGTTGCCGCGGATGGATTTACATTGTAGTTCATGGATAACCCGGTGCCTCTCATAGAGGGTGCCTTGTGCAGCGGTATCAAACGCCGACGGCCTTGACAAACCCTCGGTAGGCTATTTGACGCCCTGGGAATGAGCTGTTATTGCCAAAGTGATTGTGACTGAATTGCCAGCGTTGTGATTGAAAACCTCATAACTCATAACAATGCTGGTGATTTTCTCTTTCTTTAACTTAAATTTGTGCACTTCTGTTGTTTTCAATAACTCTGCTAACCTTAGACTTAAGGCCCTGATCTTCCAAGCCATCAGTCGGCCATTGGACAGTTTGGGGCCGTCAGTGAGGGTCCGTCAGGCTAGTTTTGTTTTGGTGTGTCCTGCACCGTCGGCTCTAGTCTGCCCGTGTTGGAGGTTTTTTAGTCGATTCAGGATGTTGAATTGGCGGTGGTACCCGTCGGTGAGAGAAATCACTCTGATTGGCGGTTCAGCTTAAACACATCAGTGCACAAGAAGAGAAACGGAAGTGAGGAAAGCAAGCAAACGAGTAAAGTCAAGAGGAAAAACACAGAAGGCTCTTCTCATTTTTCATCTTCATCTCATCTGATCATTCCAGCACACGGATATTTTCACAACGACATCTTGAATGAAGTAGAGTGGTGAGAGCGGTGTGAAAACGCTGCTTTGTTTCATGTACGTATCATAACAACGGCTTGTATATCCGCAGTCTTCGGTCTTCTGGTTTCCCTTTTTGAATGATGAATACAGACTACCACTACATGCTGTTAGGGAGTTATTTCCTTTCACGCAAGTGTAGAACGTCTGTGCTAATTGACTGTCGGCTGTAGTCTTTGCAGTGTGTTCAAATGCAACTTGTCGGCCAAGACAAAGGTGACGTGAAGCGATGCAACAGTCGGCCTTTATCGCCGCTAGTTCTCTGATGTTGAGCATAGTTCATCAAACTATTCCTATAAAAGACCTTTTCAAAACCAATTGGATAACCTTAATAAATATTGTTTTCAAGCTAAAACCAAAATATATTACTTTATTACTTTATTTAAAGAAAAAAATTCCCTCACAACATCGCAACAACTCTAAATTTTTTTCATAACAAAAGTGCTCAGTTACAAAGGCAGTTTTAAAGTACTAAAATGATTAGATGAAGTTATTTTGGGGGACATTAATTCAGTCTCTTTTTAGACCTTATTACATAATATAACCACAGCTGACATAACCACAGTGTTGGCCAGTTTAATGTTTTGGTTTCCATCAGGTCCTGTGTCCAGCAGAGCCAGTCAGCTCAAAACAGTCTGGAAGTCATGATGGTGATGACCTCATGGCTATCTCTGTCTAGACTGCTTGGATACATGTTTTATTTTCAAGTTTGTAACAGGATAGGTTCCCAGATATTCATGTTGTTTTAATCACAGCTCCACAGCACATGTACAAAACATCTATTCATCTTTCCATGTAATGGATAAAGGCATGTTTTAAGGTGTCCTACTGGGCCACAAGCACTCAGCAGTTTATCAACAAGTGAATATCTCAGCGGCGTATTATTGGCGAGCATGTTAGGGTAAAATCAAAATGGAATCAAAGCTCTTGGGATCCCAGTCAGGTTTTGAGTCATATTCAAATATTCAGTACTTCCTCTCTTTCTGTCAATAATAACAACTACAAAACAACGACTAACGTGCTCAAGTCTTTGATTTCCAACCCGAAAAAGTAAATTCTAAAGTCAAAAATCCTTTCAACTTATAATTTAGTGATCGCATTTCGTATTAAAAAACATAATAAATGTCATAATAATTCAGTTTTTTAGACACATGCAATCATTTTCATACAATGCCTGAATGGCTTCCAACTCCAAGCCCATTTGTTCATATTGAAGATGTGAAAACGATGTCCTGAATATATAGTTGTTTTTTTTTTAAAGTAATTACCTAAAACAGCCAAGCACTGTTAGAAGAAGTGCATTTGTTGGGGACTATTTTCATCTGCAGATGAATACATATTTGGTGCTCTAGTGAGTATTTACAACAGCAGGACGGTGGATGTGAGATTGACTTAAAATAAACTACAGTACCCATGTTGATGGTAATGAAGAAACACAACGTGCAGCAGTGTGACTCACTGATGTGTTTTTAGTAGTTTTTGGAAAACAACAGGGGTGATTATCAGGCCAACATTTTAATAGGATCCATTCATTGTTGGTTTTGGTCTTTTCAAGGGCTTTGTTGACAAGAAAAATATAGGATATATACTAAAATTTGTACTATCCGTTTTGGCTTTCCTTGGTAATAGTGAGATTGTAAGATCAAATTTAGTTTAGTTTAGTTTTATTTAGTTTATTTGACATGGACATCACAGTAGCATTATAATTGTAAAATACATTTATGCACAGGAAATAGATGCACTGTGTTTAGTGTCCTGTTCTCTCCACAGGAGGCTTTTTTAAATAATAAAAAAGAGTGAAAATAGCAAAAGAAAAGAAAATACATCCACAAAATATACACAGAAATATGTCCACAAATACATTTACGAAAATACATCCACAAAAATATACACAAGATACAAAAACAGGGGTTTGTCTACAGGGATATTGGGTATGAGAACATGTTGGTTCTCTTTTAGCCATGATTTAATACCTCTATTAAAAACAGACTGATTGTTACATAATGCAGTGCGATGTTTCTCTTTATTGAGGCCCGTGCGTTGACTCCGGTGTGCTGGTGTCTTATAACAAATTCATTAAGCAGTTGGAAAGTAACATTTACTCAGGTACTGAAGTTCAATTTTGAGGTACTTTACTTCCATTTTATGCTACTTTGTGCATTTTCAGTATACATTTGCCGATGATACTCTGAGAACACAGAGCAGGCTTCACTGACCATCTCATTCATAATCAAACAAGAGCCAAACCTGATTCTAGGTCAGAGTTTCCCGCTGGATTTCTCTGATTTAGGGTCATTGAGAAAACATATGAATGGAGTTCTTTCAGCCAGTTAACTCACACAGGAGGAAGTTCTTAATCTCGTCCTTTTTAATCCAAGAAATGACCTAAGACTTTGCTCTTTTATGTCAATGTAAAACTGCTGGCAGCCTGCAGCATACACAAATGAGGTAATGATGATGAAGTCTTTTGCTGCGAGCGAGCCACACCAAACCTGGCTGTATAGCCCTGATAGCAAACACATGAGGTAGTGGTGGCTGTCCATCTGTGTCTGGAGCCTGGCTTTTTAACCTGTGGCCTGTCTGACAGGTGGCATTGCTTTGCCCCAGTGGACAGAAGGGCTGCAGGGCATGAAGCCGGGCTATTTTTTGCCTCGGTGACAGTAGACGGTGACACGGGGCAGCTGATGGATAGAGAAGTGTCTGAGATTAAACTAGTCCTGACATGCAGAGGACAAAAGGTCCTGGCCACCCATGAGTTGCTGGTAAAAGAAACATATAAATCTCATTGCTTTCCTATGACTCTTTTATGTTTCTGTTACCTTTAAAGCAGCTTTGATCAATGTTTTTATAATAATAATTGATAAAAAGTGCAAAAAGTGTCACGCAAAGTGATGAACACTCCATTCAGCTCTACAGAGCGGTTTAGCATCTTTAAGCTCATTGTTTTTGTTTTGTTTTGTTTTGGGGTGGTGTGTTTGGCTCTTATGAACCAACTGTTCACTACTGGTCCATCACCAAACAGCAAACAGACAACCTAGCGGCTAGCTGGAGAACATATTTAGCAGCTTAAAGGTTCAGAATGTAGGATCTGGCGGCATCTAGTGGTGAGGTTGCAGATTGCAACCAACTGAGACGTTATTGAACCTCTCCCGTGTGCCAAGCGAGTAGGAAAATTATGGTGGCCGACACAAAGACGTGAAAATGCAAATGGCCCTATCTAGAGCCAGTGTTTGGTTGTCCGTGTGGGCAAAGTGGGCGTGTCTGTAAAAGGGAGATTTGTGGGTACCCATAGAACCCATTTTCATTCACTTATCTTGAGGTCAGAGGTCAAGGGACCCCTTTGGAAATGGCCATGATGCCAAAATTTAGCACAAGTTTGGAGCATTATTAAACCTCCTTTGTGTCCCTCCTACAAGCTGGTATGACATGGTTTTCTATTTTTATATGATACCAGTATCATCCCTCTACCTTTAAAACTGAGTGCGTTAATGTGTTAAAGAAATTAGTGGCGTTAAAACAAATTCGTTAACATGAACTTTGACAGCCCTAGTGATAATATGTCAGTGCCGTGTTTGTAGCTTGTTTCTGCTGCCCCCAAGTGGCCAAACACAAATTAGACCACGGACCCCCATTTGATAAGATCTTGTCCCAGGGTCCCCCATCTGACATGATTTTTGCTTTTGAATGTTTTATTACAGAAAGCGTATGAAACCCATGACCAAAATAGTCATACATCTGCCATTGTGTTACGTACGGGTGGAATACGGGTGAAAATAAAGTATTCCCCTTTCTGCTGGGGACCCCCTGGAGGGTCAACGGACCCCACTTTGAAAAACGATGATCTATAGTACCTGATTTGAAAGAAGGAATTTCCCATTTTTACACACACACATTACACATTGTTATATCCAAGCCAGCGCTTGCACAATCTGAAATTGATCTACTTTGTCCCATTTTTGGCTCAGATGTCGAATGCTGTCTGCTTCTTGTTCATGTCTTCTTCTTTTCCTCTTCGGGGTGTTATTGTGGAAACCAAGCATCACAGCTGGTCCTCTTCTCCTGCAGCAGAACATGCATGTTGCCCCCCCCCCTGCTGAAACTGGGAACAATTTTCTGTGCAGTTGTTTCTAATCTTCAGTAGAGCACATTGCTTTTGTGTGTTTGCTCTCCCAAGGAATAAATAGTAAATCTGTTTTTCATTGTTTCCATTTGAAGTTTTGAGTGGATGCATTCGGGCCACTAAAAGCGTCTGCACGGCTGCAGCTCCATGCACAGGTACTGTAAGGAGAAGAATGGAAGAAGTCTTAAAAGAGGAAGTGGAGCTTGCTTTTCTCTCAGATGGCCTCACAGGGGCCGTCCACATCTATTGAAAAAGAGATATTAATCATCAAAACATGCACACATGTAAAAGCCATAAACCCTGTCGTAGAAAAAAATCAGTCTGTTTCCCAGTGTCCCCTTTCTGTGGTTTCTCTGAGCGCTCCCCTATAAAAACCTGTGCCAGATAATACTTTAAACATTCAGAGTGTTTGTTTGAATCCATTATTATGAATCCATGTGGAGTGTATATTCATAGAAAACTGTATTAAAAATAGCTTTCCTTTCTGAGATTATCTAAACTTTTTGGCAGTCGCCCTGACTTCATGGCTAAGCAGGCTAAGTCTGAAATCAAAGGGACTGTAAAGCCAAAGAAGAAGAGCTCAAGAGGCCAGGGATGCTTCTGTTTTCCAAACTCTGCAGAAGTATGGGAAAAACCTGATGGCCCATTTTCACAGAGCCACCATGCTCAAGTCTGCTGTTGTGACAGGTGACATCCTAATCTCTCCCTTTGAATCTAAGGCCGATGTGAGGCCGGACGAGAGGCAATTTGTGAACTCCAGTTCTTTTGTGAACTTTGTTTTTCAGTGAAAAAGAGAGGGTGTGACAGTTTATCTTTCCCCAGACAACCTTCTTCTAAAAGCCATAATTAAATGATGAGTGATGGTCGACGGAGAGGGCTGGGCGGGGGTTGACCTGTGGTCAGAGCGGACAAGTGAAATATTTATGGCCCTCTTAAAGAACGGGAGAGGCGTCAGCGAGCTGGTGTGAAGTCCTTTCTTGGTTGGACATTTGTCACACCCTTGAAGAAGGGAAGGGATGTATTGCTGAAGCCCCGTGTTTCGGCTGCCAATAAGGTCGCTGTCGCGCAGCACTTCACGACTGTCTCCTGCTGTCGCTCTTTAGCACCTGTGTGATCTCTTCTGACAGCTTGCCGACTCTCTGAAACTGGACCCCGGCTACTACTACAAACTGCTCTCCAAGTATCTCAGAGTGGCCAAGTTTAGTTTTGTGTTTGTAAATTGCATTTCAGATACTTCCAAATATTATAAAATGTGTATTTTCCACACATTGTCACAGTATCCGTTTGGCTGAGGAAGCTTTTCCCAGAGTCATAAACCCCATTTCAGTCCATGCTGAGTAAGACGTTCCCTGTTAGCTAAGTCAGCACAAATGCTTGGGTCATGCCCTGCTAACAAAACTGAGATTAAAGGTCCAGTGCACTATTGTCAGAAATGGAATATAATATTAATAACTATGTTTTCTTCAGTGTATAATCACCTGATAGTAAGAATCGTGTTTTCGTTACCTTGGAATGAGCCGTTTATGTCAGCGTTGGGAGCGGGTCCTCTTCACGGAGTCCTCCATGTTGCACTGTCACGTTTCTACAGTAACGGCTTAGGCCGGAGGCGATAACGTTACGCACTCCTGTCGCTGCCGCTCTCTTTCTCTCTCTCGCTTCACCACTCACTTCCCTCGTACACACACATACACCTCTAAAGCTCACCAATTAACACGTTATATCTCGTTTGTTTAATCCGTACAACAACCAAAGTGCAATATATATTGCACACATGCCGAATTATTTCTTTATGCTAAGATAAGTTAGCCAGATGCTGCTAGTAGTTTCATAGCCTACTTAGCAAACAGAAATGAGTGTGTAATCAATCTTCTAATCTTGCTAATAAAAGAAAATTAAATTGTTAATTGATCTTAGGAACAGTGTGTAACATTTGGGGATATCTATTACTCAGCTGGTTGCAATCTGCAACCACACCACTAGATGCGACCAAATCCTACACACTGTACCTTTAAATGCATTTATCAAATAATCTAATAGTCTATACTCATGTTTTATGCAGTGCCTTGTTTCTTTAAGGGTTACAGTGAATGCAGGAATTATCCGCAGAGATGAAAGGGTTTTGGACACATGACATGCTTGAGGATTCATGAGGTTTCAATACATAACAGTGATTTTCTTTGTGACTTTCTGAATCTCTACCATGATTGTTCAACACTTTATCCCTGCGTAAAGATTATCGTCATCAGCGCTGGCTTCACTTTACATGGAAAATAGACGGGATCAGGCCTAAATTACCCAGAGCCTAATGGCATCACTGGAGATAAGAGAGAGAACATGCCTTTCAAGCCATTCTCTCAACCCTCTCGAGAAATGAAAAGGGATTTTGTATGAGGAACATTGTAGTAAGCAAGCATAAAGCCAGTCTCTGTTCCACAGCCAGCTCCTCAGAGAATTCACGCCAGACAGAGGATCAGCTCCAGAGATGAAAGAGAGGTCAAGGTGGTTTTTTTTCTTCTCCTCCTCCCTAAATCAGACCTCTCCTCTCCTCTCCTCACTCCTTATCCCAAACTGAGAGCAGACAGAGCAGACAGAGCAGACGGCTCTGTTTGCCAATTCTTGACCAAGTCGGGCCAGATTGTCTGAATTAAGACACTTCTCTAAAAGGTACAGTGTGTAGGATTTGGCGGCATCTAGTGGTGTGTTTGCAGATCACAACCAACTGAGTACTCCTCCGCTCACTCCTCTCTTTACCAAGACTGTATTAACATGAGCCACCGAGTGCAAAGTGGTGGTGACGCTGTTCACCTCGCTCAGAGGTCATATCCTGACCATAATAACACTACTTTAGGAGCAACAGAAGTCAGACGGCGGCTGGCGGTACCATGGTTTTGCACTCTGATGCTCAGCTCAGCTCTCTCTAGAGCCAGTGTTGGTTTGTTGCCTTGCCACCACTGTAGTCATTCATCATTTCTGCAGGGTCACCATGCTGGATGTACACTCCTCTGTGCTCCGAAACAGATGTTATATTTATCTCCTTTGCAAAGCAAATGCTTCAGGCTTTTGTTTGACGTTTTAATCATCATATCCAAGAGTTAAATACTCTCACTGACTTGTGCAATCTCCCCTAAATTAAAGCTTAAGAGTTTGCATGCCCATACTGCGGAACCACTTCCCTTCAAATTTCCTCTTAACTTTGCATTTGTTTAATTTGGAAAATGCACAATTTTCATTTGTCCCCTTCAGTGAGAAAGATGGGAAAACCATCAGAAGACTTTGGGATGTCGGCCTGATTTAACAACAGGTGATTTTAGAGCCACCGGGGAAAGGCAAAGCAAAGAAGCAGGAATGGAACATTAATTACATCCACAGTATAAAGAGCTAAATGTCTTCATCTTACTCAGCACATTTCTTCACGTCCTGTTCTCATTTTCCTGCCAGGCAGTAGTTTTTTCCTTGGTTAAAGTCAAATTCAAGTACAGACACTGCACTGGTTTCCAAAGAGGCATTCATTGATGATGTCAAGGAAGCCATAAATTATTCATCCATTCATCTTAAACGTGAGTAATTTATGATGCCGCAACAGATGATTTTGGCTGCATTTGAATGCCACAGGTTTTAAAAAACTTGACAGATGGGCTTGTTTTTGTGGTTTTGGTTAGCTTCTGCTTGACATGTGCAAACCTAATTACAGCCGAACAATCGGAAGTGAAATAAAGAGCTCTTTCTGGTAATTTCCTTATAATAGAGCAACAATATAAAACACATTTACACACATAATGAATGATAAAAGACCTCACCAGTTTTCTTTGAATTGAATTTATGTTTTGGTTTACTGTCCAAATGAACCATCAACTAACCAGGCTTTGTTTCAAGAGCCATAGCTCTTAAGATGTAACGAAAATGAAAAGCCAAACATGAGGCAACACCTCCCCGTGCAGCGTGTGTGTTCCTCCTCCGTGCCCTCTCTCCACCCCACATGACCCGCAAAGGGACTTTCACTTTCCCCGCACACTCCCATACTTCCTCTCAGCCCAAACTCCCCCTTCACCCTGGACTCCCCTGGCCCCTCTCTCCCTGCTTTCTCATGGTCCCTTAAGCTCTGCGAACCACCTCACTGCATACACACGCTCTTACATTGAGCATTGTTTCAGCTATCGACTGCTCTGTGTTCCACCATCTGTTGAGCACTCTCCCAGCTGTTTCCCACTCTCTCCCCACTCGTCAAAATAACAGCCCGGTGACACGCACGCAGGACAGAAATTACACAGCGGCCGAGCCTGCTAATTAGAGACGGACGCAGGTTTAGGGTCTAGTAAGTCTGCAGGTAGAGTCAGACACATGCCAACATACTGCTCTCCCTCAGGCTGATTCACGGCAGACGCTTACTGATGAGCAGTGGTGTGGCGGTCGTTGATGAAGTGGGTGTACTTATAGGTAGAGATGGATAGGTTACTCAGGTACGCTCCTATAAATTCCAGAAAAAGAGGTGGGTATACCCTGTATACCAACATGTTCTCATCCCAACTCGTCACACCGCCACTTCGTCATGCCCCTTGCCGTCACTTTTTAAAAAAAAATGACTATACTTACCCTTGGCGTCACTTTAGGATTAGGCAACATAACCAATATAGTTAGGTTTAGGACAGAACTACATGGTTGGGCTTAATCTACTACTACTTTTGTACAGTGAAAATGACACTGAACATTGTGAACAGGGGACGAGAATGAACGGCTGATTGTAACGTGATGCACGGGACACGAACAACGGTCTCCTGGATGAAAGCCTTGTGTTTTCATTCACCTCTCCTCTTGCTCGCCCGGCTTTTCGCTCTTCAAACTACGTCACCACACTCCCGACGCACTTTCTCGGAGCGACTGATAGGTTCACATTATAGTTAATGGAAAGCCTGGTGCGTTTCATACCAGGGCTAAGGGGTGTCTTGCGGTATCGAACACCTATGGCCATGACATGACATGACATGATTTGATGCTCTGGGAATGAGAACGGGCTGTGTTTAACCTCCACTACATCGATGTCGATGAGCTGTTCACCTAATGAAGCACATTTAAAGGTAGGGTTGGTAAAGATTTTAGAATTTTTTTTTGTTCTATTAGTTGAAATTCTCATTACATCTCGACAACAATCACTAAATCAAATGCAAAAAAAAAAAAAAAAAATCTGGTATCTGTGGATGTTGCAGGACTGTAATAAACCAGTTCAATAATTTTATTCGGGCCAAATGAAATGATTGGACGGGTGTCTACTTACCTGCCTGCCAGCATGCGCGCACTCTGCCCCTGCACTTATTGCACGTCACAGGAGTCTTCCACATGCTAGTTTGACAGCTGTGAGGACTAACAACAGCCATGTTCGTTGTTTACGTTCTTTTTGGGGAGGGGCTTTGGAGGGAGGCCTAAAGTGACAGACTGTCAGAGTTGCCAACTTGGCGACTTTCTTTCTAGATCTAGGGACTTTTGGAGCTAGTGCTGCTAGCTACTGTCATTGGAAAAGAGTTGGCAACACTGGGCTCGGTTTCTCGGTTGGATCATTTTTAAAAATCTAGCGTAGTCATTCTAGTTTCTCAAGATCACCGACACTGCCTTTAACTCACCGTGTCTGCAGCATTATGTAGAGAAAACTTAAAAGTAGGCAGGCACTCAAAAGCACATTTTTATTATGTCTATTGGCTGATTACAAGACAACATTGTGTTTTACGCTCTACCAACCGTAGAGCCTTCCCTCTTCCTCATCCACTCTCCTGTTCCTTTTTTCTCTTTAACCAGTCGGGTTGACTTTGGCTTCACTCTGGTCCTGTGAGGCTTAAAGTTTCCACACACCCCACATTTACAAGCTGTTACTGTACTATGAAATGTTAACCTGGAAGACAATATGCTCTCCGACCAGCACATGGTGTTTAAATTCAGGACTTCCAGTGGGAAGCCCTGGAGCTGAAATCACGAGTGTGCAGGTAGGAGAACATGGAGCTCCTGGGACTGGGGCCAGCGACACCCCCGGGTCCAAATTAGATACAGACGCACAACACACTGCTGCCAGCAAGTGCAAAGTATAGTTTTTTTACGAACTGTACATAAGAAATTGAACAAGAAAAAGTCATTCAACTTATGTTAAAGGTGCTAAACACGGGATTGGCAGCATTTCTATTAACTCTCATTGGCTCTCAATATGGCGACGATGAGCCACGGCTCCCAGCTAACGGTGCTAACAGCAACAACAACTAACAACAACTAATGGTACGTGTCTCCATGGGCATTTTTGGACTCAAGGGATTGCCTCGTTTCCCAGCATTGGATGCTTGATGGGCTACCACTAGGCACTTAATTGGACAAACACTTTCACTCATGGGCTGCTGCTCCCAGCTTTCAAACCGGAACCAACATGGCTGCCTCGTTTGGTCTTCATTTTAGATCGACAACTGTTAGTTTGTTGCGCCAGACGCCCTTAATTTGCATAAAGTGGCCTAGACTTAAACTTTATGCAAATGAGGAGCAGGCAATGTGATGGTCTGTCCCTCGAAACCCAACGCTATGCTACCGGAACGCATTGCACGGATGCTTACAAAAACAATGAATGGGAAGCGTGGAAAGGACGGATCCTGTGGACATGTACCATAACAGTGCAAACAACGGGGAAATGCTGACAGAGATATCAGTGTTTACTTGGAGGGAAACCGGAGGATGGGTGTTCTGCTGGCACTGGACGGTGTTATAAGCTGTAACCACCGTATGAGAGCAGAGCAAGTAGTTGTTTGCTGCTATAATAATGCTCTGGATACCGAATTTAGCGCCTTTAAATAAAGTAAGCTCACCATTGCTTCTGGTGCAGTAAGAAGTCAAGCTAGAATGCACACGTGCTCTTCGTGCATTAATATCAGATCATATGGAAGGACTTTGTCTGTGACCACATGCTCTTCTGATCGGAATCCTGCCTTGCCTTCATGTACTTCTAAAACTCTGTAGTCATTGTCCGAAAACACGGGTCCATTTCACTACCATGGCGATTCTGGCTTCGTTACAACACATTTATTGGCTGTCTCGTTGTATAAATTATGAAACTGTGAGAGGGGAATACCACATGTTTCAGGAGGGGGTCAGCGTACGCTCATCTGCGTCTGCCCATTCCGCAAGAGAGGAAAAAGAGAGGCGATCTGATTCTGATTATCGGACACCAGTCACTCTTTGGGCCTAACGTTCTGGTGCTCAGTGCACAATGGACTGATTAGTACACATCTGGACATGTAAAAAAAATTCATCTTGAAAAGTTTGCTGTAAATCTGCGTGCATACTTGGCTGAAGTAATTTTATGGTATAATACAGTTAAAAGCTAACCTCCTCCGCAGCATAAGAGGATCCTATCTCAATAATTTTATCAAGGTCTGTGTGTCTGGAGTCAAACTTTCCCAAGTGTTTACCAGTCAGCAAATGCTCTACTTCTCTAAGAGAGATATTACTTAAGCCTGCCGATGGCAAAGTCAGGGCTTTTCTACAAACTGATCATGTAATTCATTTGTTCATGATGTTGATTCACGGTGTTGTCAGAGGACCAGCATCTCAACATTTTTGTTTCCTGGAAGTGGAAGAAAACATCTGGTCGAAGCATTGCTGTCCCGAGATGCTGGCTGATGGCAAAGCCAGCAAGAGAGAGAGAGAGAGAGAGAGAGAGAGAGAGAAAGAGAGAGAGAGAGAGAAAGAGAGAGAGAGCATCCAGTACAAAGTGCTTCCTCCTCTGAGACAACTGTCTTTGATGAAGAGGGGGAAGAGAGTTTGACCCACTGCTGCTGACACACACAGACCTCCTTAGCTTGTTTGCAGGCACCACGAGATGAATGCTCTTCATTAACCTCACTGTTTATAGTGGCTGGCAGGCTCGCTCGGAGTTTCCATGTCACTTTGACCTCTCTTACATTACTCCTTGTTTGGGCATTGTGACTGTTCACTGTAACTGTCCTTTTGCTGTTTTCAGGTTAAGAAACGCTGTGAGCTCCACCTGGGATTACAGGCAGGAACTGCTCTGTCTCCCAGTTCCCTAAACTGCAAACCATATGGACTCCCTCTCCGTCCAGGCTGAGCTGAGGGAGGCTGCGGACGTCTGGAGGAGGATGCTGGGGTGCGTTGGAGGGGGGGGGGGGGGGGGGGGCCGGGGATCCACAGAGCTCTGTTTGTTATGGGTTAATGGGTTAACCTTGATCGGGAAAGGTGGAAGTGGGTTAGAGGCTGTTTGTTTGGAAAAATCGATGGGAGAGATAAAGTAAAGAGACGGTGTCATTTTCAAGGAGGAAAGAAGGCGGCGCTGTGTTCAGACGGAGAAACAAAGAGGGGTTATTTCTAACTTAAATAAGTGCCAGAGCAATAAAACTCTTGATACACTACTAGAGTTTATACACCTAATAAATCTGTTTGTGTAAATCTCCTGACTAAACACAATGCAGCAGATGGAGCAGATGCAAAATAAAAAAAAAAACTCAAACTACACGGCATGCTAATGTGTTAAATCACCTTCACATTTCATATTCTCAGACCTGCTCAGGATTATGTCACATGGTGGTCTGTAACATAATTGCTTTATTTAACCATTTAAAGAAAACAAAGAAACGCCTGGACATAATTTTACATTTTTTGCCAATTCTGATTATTCTTTCAGTCAGTATCAAGTGTTGTACATCATATGATTCAGGGAGACCTATCCTTTCTTTCTGGTACGGTGTAAACTCACCATTATGCATTAGACCACCTTTGTGTGGCCATATTTGACATAAAAAAACAAAAAAAAAACTCCATAGTCAACCAAATAATTTTTGCTTTTTCAATGTGATATGTTGTATTTGTATTTGTTTTGGAGCTCTATGTGGAGTTTGATGCAAATACATCTTTTCCTCAGTGAGTTACAGCCAATATTGGATAATGTCCAATGCAAAATTGGGCCAAGAGTGTAAATTGGGCCCTTCCCCACTTTCTAACCCCCTACTTCGAACTCTGCCTTCATGTTTATCTCAACTACGCCACTGTAACACTTTGTGACAGCATCTTGCACGATCTGTCCACAGATATTTATTATTCATTTTATGTGAGTGAAATGCAGCTAATAGGAGGCCCTACTTTAAACATAACTATTTTGGATGCTGTCCAAAGAAAATAAAGACCACCACCACTACATGCCTCTGGCCCGCACTGTGCATATTGTTATTTTTACACCAAACTCAACATTTGTATATGATTATTTGCATAATTTTTGACAGTTTGAACCCTGCAGGATCATAATCTTAAACCAGTGAAGCAAAGCCCAAAAGACTTTTTCACTGTGGCTTATCTTTATATTGCCAAGCACTGGTGGACTCTAGGTGGGGGTAGGGGGTGGGGGTGGGGTTACCGCCCCCCTTGGTGCACCCATGTTTGAAGTTGCAGAAAAAAGTGCCCTCTTGGATGCCCCCGTGGTACATAAAACATGATAAACTGCCCTCTAGGGTGGCCTACATGCTAGAAAACCTTCTGCGTGCTGGTGCCCCATCATGTGCTGCAGGTTTTATTTTTTTTCGCCTCTGCCCCTCAGACAGCCTGAGTGTTCCACTGCTGCCAAAAAAAGGTTATGAGATTCAAATTAACTTTTGCTGTGTCTAATCATACTTGAGAGCAAAATAGGTGTACTCCACCCCTGCTAATAGCAGATACTCTTTGCCATTATGCCAGAACAACAGTGACTTGAGCTGCAGCACCTGGCAGATTTGCTTGTCAGCAAACATGAGGCTGCACCAGCTGATCTCTTCTATTTTTCTCTGGCATTAACCTATTTCAGTCTTGGTTTGTGCTCTACAGTATGTGTCAGTAAGTGTATGAGTGTGTGTCTTTGCAAGCAAGTTTAAGCTGTTTTTTTTTTTTTTTTTTGCAATTACAACATGCCCTCCACCCTGCAAAGTATACAGTGAGTAAACATAAATGTTGTACCTGCTTTGGGGCTAACACAGTAGGCAAGGCAGCTTTATTTGTAGAGCACATTTCAGCAACAGGGCAATTCAAAGTGCTTTACATAAACATTCAAGAATATTGCTACAAAGTGCAAAAGAACATTAAGACATAATTCAAACAGTTATAAAAACATAAAAACATTAAAGATTAGAAAATAAAAACAATCTAAAAATAAAAGTTAGGATTGAAGCTAAAATAGAATATAACACTCTAGTGCAGTATATAAGATCATTATCAGGTTTAATTAAAGGCAGCAGCAAACAGGAAAGTTTTAAGCTTTGATTTAAAAGAGCTCAGAGTTGTAGCAGTCCTGCAGGTTTCTGGGAGCTTGTTCCAAATAATTGGTGCATAAAATCTGAACACTGCTTATGCATGTTTAGTTCTGACTCTGGGGACACTAAGCAGACCTGATCCAGATGACCTGAGAGGTCTGAATGGTTCATAACATAGCAGAAGATCAGAAATGTATTTTGTCCCATAAACAATTTAGTGCTTTGTAAACCAGCAGGAGTATTTTGAAATTCTCTGAGAGACAGGGAGCCGGTGTAGAGAGACCTCAGAACTGCACTGATATGATCCACTTTCTTGGTCTTAGTGAGGTAGTCAAAGTAGTCAAAGAAGACAAAGGACATTGATGAACACAAGCCAGAAAGTCTATCCGTGATGTCACGAGCCTGTAAGTGGTGAAATCCAACACCACCAGCTGGTAGGAGTTGTGTTGGGGTGAATACGGATCCCCTTGCATCAGTGCAAGTCAAGGCACATAGCAGAAAGAAAGCACCGCCTGCGGGTGAAGACGCACTAGAGCTGGATCTGCTTGTTGTGTTGGAGGAGACCACTTTGTGAGAGAAGCAGTCGAGCTTTTGACTCTCTGTATCTACAAACAGCAGTCGTG
Source organism: Sebastes umbrosus (assembly GCF_015220745.1). NCBI lineage: Eukaryota > Metazoa > Chordata > Actinopteri > Perciformes > Sebastidae > Sebastes > Sebastes umbrosus. The sequence continues at coordinate 9,512,624 of NC_051273.1, read as the reverse complement.
TTTAACACCAGCTGCAGCCCAGCAAGACCAGCAAGCCGCTCTCCAGCCGACCACAACTTGTTTTCTATGCAACTGTTGCGCGTCTCCACTTTTGGATAGAAAATCACCGGATCACTGCGCGCCGCAGAGCGCAGAGGATCTGAGAAGAGAAAGAGTTGGAGAGATCTCTCCTCTCCGGGATCTGCAATACCATGAGGAAATTCTGAAGTGGCACAACATCATCCGTCCACTTTTACGCTTTCCTTTTGGCTTGTTAAACCAGAGGGGGTTTAGCCCATGAGCAGGTATCCTCTTGAGTGTGATTCTGTTTTCACCCAGATCTCTGCTGCCTGGACAAATGCATACAAATGCATTTAGGAGCTCAACGGACAAGGAGTGGACACGTTTCCGCGGCAGCAACGTGAGTGGGCATTTGGTTTAATAGCATGCAGGTGTTAGGTTATACCTATGAAGCTCTATTTTCATATAAAGTGGCAACTTGTGGGACTTATTTCTGTTGTCTGGCGCCAATTGACTAAGCAAAGTCCCTGCAGCTATACGTTTTTGCCACCAAAACGTGACTGACAATACAGTGTTTTCATTCGATCACAATTGCATAATATAATTGGTCTGTATTGTTATTGTTTTTGATTTTGGAATGTTTTCAATTACCTTTAGTTTCTGTTGACTTTTCCTCCTTAAGTTCTGCACATTTAAACATGCACTATCTGCCTTTAAACATGCACTATCTGCCTTTTAACATGCACTATCTATCTTTAAACATGCACTATATACCTTTTAACATGCACTATCTACCCATAAACATGCACTATCTACCTTTTAACATGCACTATCTACCTTTAAACATGCACTATCTACCCATAAACATGCACTATCTACCTTTAAACATGCACTATCTACCCATAAACATGCACTATCTACCTTTTAACATGCACTATCTGCCTTTAAACATGCACTATATACCTTTAAACATGCACTATCTGCCTTTAAACATGCACTATATACCTTTAAACATGCACTATCTGCCTTTTAACATGCACTATCTATCTTTAAACATGCACTATCTACCTTTAAACATGCACTATCTACCCATAAACATGCACTATCTACCTTTTAACATGCACTATCTGCCTTTAAACATGCACTATATACCTTTAAACATGCACTATCTGCCTTTAAACATGCACTATATACCTTTAAACATGCACTATCTGCCTTTTAACATGCACTATCTATCTTTAAACATGCACTATATACCTTTTAACATGCACTATCTACCTTTAAACATGCACTATCTACCCATAAACATGCACTATCTACCTTTTAACATGCACTATCTACCTTTAAACATGCACTATCTACCTTTTAATATGCACTATCTACCTTTTAAACATGCACTATATGCCTTTAAACATGCACTATCTACCTTTTAACATGCACTATCTACCTTTTAAACATGCACTATATGCCTTTAAACATGCACTATCTACCTTTTAACATGCACTATCTACCTTTAAACATGCACTATCTACCTTTTAATATGCACTATCTACCTTTTAAACATGCACTATATGCCTTTAAACATGCACTATCTACCTTTTAACATGAACTATCTGCAACCCTCTTGGACTCTAACCACTGGCACACTTACTTTACACTATACATCCTATATACCACTTTATAGACTGCACATATGCACATATTACATTTATTTATTGTACATACTACATTCATTTATTGACGGACTGCACACATTATGTTCACCCATTCACTCTGTATCTTTTATATCTCTATTATTGTTTTTATAATTTTTGTATACCTTTACCTCTCCTGTGTTTCACTCTGTTTGTTGATGTTGCTGCTATGACACCTGAATTTCCCTCCGGGGATTAATAAAGGTTCATCTTATCTTATCTTATCTTATTGTTTTTGATTTTGGGATGTTTCAAATTAGATCCCTTTAGTTTCTGTTGACTTTTCCTCCTTAAGTTCTGCACATTAATCATACTGCATACTGCACATGTAGACTTTGAAAGTGTTGAATATTTACTGTGAACTTCTTTTTTATTCTTAGCTGATCTTGATACATGTATAGCTGACATCTTGCATGTCTTGGCTTTGAACTCGCCACATGAACATGCAGCCTGGGATCTCCTTCTACATTATAATATGAATACCATGTGGCCTCACTGCTGATGAACGCCCTTCTTTTTTATTTATTTTGCACTCACATAGCTTGATAAGCCGGGAAATAAACATTGAAACTGGCTTGGAAGCAATGATGTGTATTCATCAGCATGACAGTGTTAGACTGTGTGATGATAAGCATAAGAGAAACTGTAAAGACCTAACAAATTAATCAAACTCTGTCAAAGGCTTTAAATGGAAAAACATCTACTGAGTGCCTTTAAACCTTAACATTCCTCATGGAAGTGTTTATTATTGACATCCTGCATGCAGGTCTTGTTGTCCTGCTACATTCAGCTGGGTCTGTGGAGCTACAGAAATGTGCACGCCTCCATAGTCCACTTAGCAGGAAATGTATTTTCTTCTATCAGAAGTGAGTCCAAGTTGTCTGCACTCTATTATGAATCCCTTCCAGATTAGATCTAAACAGAGCTGAGCTCACAATGCATTCTGTTGTTCTCTACTGATAGTGTTTGCTCAACGGAAAACAAAGTGAACCTGAAATCCTGAGAGATCCATTTTTTTCTTTCTCCCTGAGAGTGAAAATGAGAGCCTTATGGGAGAACTGAGTTGACCAAGAACAAGTGTGGCCTCCCCTTGAATTCACCGGGAGAGTTAGTGTGTATGCATCAGTGGTTGACTGGCTCCTGAGCTCCAGACAATCACCCACTGTTGCAAGAGTTGCTGCTCCGTTGCTGGCAGTGGTTGAGCTGTATAGCTGCAGAGACTCGCAGCATGCTGTCTCCTCTACGCTAGTTCCCAAAATAAGTTGATGATGCAAGTTTTTCCGGAAGTGAAGATGGGCTATACTTTGGAGGAGGGGGTCAAGACTAATAGGTGATCAAAATATTAAACGTATGTCTTAATAAGATGGACTGTGTTTTTGGCTTGTGCACCGACACAGTGGTTAGTTTACAATGACATTTAGTGTGATTGATTCGTCTACTGTGTGGTGCACCTGTGCTTCAATGACAGGTGTGTTCAGTGTGTTGCTGAGGTGTTGAATACATGGTTTTATTGTGAACATTAATGGAAACTGAGGAGGGTATACCCTATTGACAATGAGGCTTACTGACAGCTGGCTTCTGCAGGTAGTCTTCATTTATCAGAGGATGCAAATCTCAATGTACACACTCTTCTCATTTGACTGAAGTCTACTGTGAAGATACTGTACAAGGGACGATGTTTTCCATGTCACTACTCCTCCAACTCTTGTTGTCATTACATGAAGTACAGATGCTGTAGCTTGCCATGAGGCTATCATCACACTTAGTGTAATTACTTTTAATCTGGCCTCACGGTATTTGTTTTGTTTTCCATGTATTTTAAGCCAAAGAGTCTGCAATTTTTGGCCATAAGAGTCATAAACTCAGTTGAATCCTATACGGGTGGTCTAACATGAAGTTTAATGGTACAGTGTGTAACATCTGGTGGCATCTAGTGGTGAAGTTGCAGATTGCAACATCTCCCGTGTGCCAAGTGTGTAGGAGTGTGTATAGGCCTTATTTAGAGCTGTTGTAAGAGTAGCGTATAGGTCATTTGGAGAATAGCAGAGTCAGTGCATAGAGTGTGTGTGTAAGTGATTGGTGAAGCAAGAGAGTGAGAGAGCGGCACCAAATGTGTGTGAGTGAACAAGTGAGCAGGTGGAGCAGAAGACAGAGTTAGTTTAGCTTTGAGAATATCAAGTGAATGTTCAGTGGAAGTTGCAGTTTGTGCAGAAATAAATGTTGCAGCTCCTCAAGACCGACAGAGGTTTGACGTGTCTTGTTTCCCGGCAGCTTAATTTCCGGTGATTATACACTAATGAAAACATAGTTATTAATATTATATTCCATTTCTGCTAATAGATTCCCCAAAATAGAGAAAGAGAAATAGAGAAATGTGTTAATGGTTTCAGGAGATAGGGAACTTCAGAGTATTCTCACCTGTAAGCCTGTAAGCAAAAATAATGCATGGTGGAATCACAGCCTGCCCACCAACTTGCTGCTGAAGCCTCTAAATACCTTCTCCACACCGGTGCCTGTAGGGATTTTGGCCCGCCTGTGTGAGTGAGAGTATTTAACCCTCCTAACATCTGCAGGTTCCCCCGCAACAGGAAAAGGGCAAACTATTAAAGGCCGGTGGAAGTTTACTCACAGCTCTTTGTCTGCTCGCTGTCTTGTGGACTAAGTCAATCTTTACTCTGGTCTGCACTGACCTCTTGACTCCAGTCACCTATCTGAGTGAGCACAAACATGCACCACGCTCCTGCAAAGCATCCAGACATGACATACCGGTCTTAGAAAATGTATATTTATATTTATGACTTGCTTGGGGTAGTTTGGAGAAGTATCCGATCTGAGAAGTATTTCAAGCCTTCGGCCAGAGTCAGAACGTCAAGTGGCCAATTGGAACCTGGAAACTTGTTGACCTGCTAATTTCCGCTCGCGGCAGTTTAGACATGAGAAGAAGACAAGCCCACTTAGTGCATCCATAATGAAGTAATTATGAGCAGGACACAGGTGTTAAAGCTGAAACACGGCCAGCAGGAACAGATATTGGCTGGGGATCAGTTACTTGCTCATGTCCAAGAATGTTTTGGTCGAGATTGAGAAGCGAAGCGTGCAGGAACAGAACACCTGATTAGCAAGACGTTTCCATTGAGAGAAATATCTGCTTGGTCTTAGCATGTGGAAAATGTGTGTGTGTGTGTGTGTGTGTGATGCTGTTTATATGATGGATGTAATTTTTCACGTCAGATTCATTTCCCTCACAGTTTGATGTCTTTGCAAAGGGACTTCTGTTATGAGCCTCATTACAGCTCCTGAGAGCACTGCATGCGTCAGTTCAAAGTCATTGCCTTCCGTCTGTTTTGAATTCCACTCCCATTTAGACTTGGGTTAAACTGAGCCGCATTTTTTTTGCCATGGGGAAGTGGAGGTTAGGCAAATGTTCCAAGGTCAAGCTCCATAATCCTCAATTTTCTGAATAACGACTCCATGTGGCATACTTCTAAAGAGTACTACTGTTGTGGTATTCTGAAGGCAGAAACAATCTCTTCAAAGTCAACAGAAGGGATGATAAGTGGCGGGTCGGTCAAGGTGACTCCCATCATGTTTGTTTAGATCAATAGTTCCCAACCTGGGGGTCCCAACCCCCAATAGGAGTCGCTAAAGGTTCACGGGGGTCGCAAGGCCTTCTTGATTTTAAAGGGTGTAAGACGAAGAAGCCTATTAAGTAGGTATGATACACAATAGCCTACAGACAGATAATTGTATTTAAAGTTCCTAAAAATAACAGGAAAACTCATCTCTGATACAATATTCACAGGAAATAATCTGCTCAAAATTCATCCAAATCGCTTGTTTTAGACAAACTTCCAGCAGTTATTGCGCTCATTATCTGGGTTGCTTTTACAGTTTATCGGTTGTTCTGTGCCATTATTGTTATGCATTGAATATATTATGAAATATCCATAAAATATGTCACTTAGTCAGGGGTGCTCAGTTCACTCTATGATAGAAAAGGTGTCCCTTAAGGAAAAAGGTTGGGAACGACTGGTTTAGATGTTCCAACATGTCAGAGAATCTTTCCACCAAAGGTTAGAAATAAAGGAGGAGCTGCTGTTGTACATGATTTTTACCCCCAACATAGATCAACAGCAATTTTACTGGTTCCATCAAGAAGTTCAACATTTCAGATTTCGGGTAGTTACCCGCTTTGTATGCATTGTTGATAGTAATGGATCTGGTAAGTGGCCTGCCAAATTAGACATGTAAACAGTGGCACTGCTCACAAAGTCGCCCCCTGACAGACATCAATGATGAAAGTAAGAAAATTGTTTCCCTTTCCCTTATGAGGACTGTAAACATCGCTCCATCGTCGCTCTATTTGCCAAGCCGCATCGAGCACTTCACCTCTCCATTTGCCTCTCAGCCTTTTTCCTCGTGTTGAATGAAGCATTGTTAGGGATCCAAGCTCATTTTGAGGGGAGAAAAGGCGAGATCTGTTACTGCTGGAACGATTCGTTGCAGAGAGTTTTGAGTTGAGATTATTTATAGTCCTGACATGACACCCCACTCCCCACGTAGTGGCATTTCCCTCAGTCAACAGAGCAGTGTTTGGGGAGCTTTGTCTCGCTTTCAGCAGTCTTTTCCATTAACTGTAAGGGGCTGGAAAGCATGTCATAGTGTGCTGTCACTTAGACTGGCTCAGTCTGCATGTAGCCTTTGTGTCCTGGATATAAGGAACTCCGTCGCTTCCTTCCTGTTTGCATATATAACTAAATAAAAACCTTAAAAAGTTCACCAACTGATGCTGAGACAGAAGGATTGTAAATGGTAGTGTTACGCTAGATGTGCTGAAGCGATGACCGGAGTCTGTTTGGTGGCAGGAGTCTCAGGGATACCTTAAATAGCCCTGAACAAGGAGACTGGGTGACAGACAGACAGTAAAGCTGTCTGAATCAGCATCAGATGGCCCCACTTGACACTCCAAAAGGGAGTGTTAAGTGTTATATTTAGTTTTTTTTGGTCTACTTTTAAACCCTGCCAGCCTTTAAGCAGAACCAGCTACTCGTTGGTTTTGTAAATGTCAGTTTCATCCTCTCTCAACAGATGAATGATTGCAATCATACATTCCCCCTCTCGTTTTCCTCTATTGCTTTTTCCTGCTTCGGGGATGTGTCTTGTGTTCCCGGCATTGGAATGTCGCACCACTTTCTCGATGGGGAACAGGTGACGGACGCGGCTCATAGTGTTTCTACTTACACTCAATCTTTTTCTTTCTTTCTTACTCTTTTTTTCTGTCCGCATCTGTCTCTCTTTGTTTTGCTAAGGGCCACATCGCTCTGGGAAAACAAACGTGGCTGCCTGTCTGTGGCTTTCCGCCAAACAGGGCCACACAAACACTACTGGTAGCCTCCTTGCTGGGTTAATCTGGTCCTCAAAAGGACATGAAGGAGAGATGTTTGTGAGACAGATATCATGCTGTTTGTAGCCATCACACTCACATCAATCAGTCTCGGGTGCGACAGCAGCCTGTGATTGATGGCACTGTTACATAACTGCATATAAAAATAGCGGGACCACTGTCTCCTCCTGTCTTTTGTACTAACCCCACACTGTGTTGAAAATCATCACGCTAGTTGCCAGAAGCCACTTCAAGTTGTGTCAGCAGCTGTTGCTATATGTGCAGGGCTGTCGATGTGATGGATTTGGTTTGAATGTACAGAGTATGCTTTGAAGCAGCCTGTACATGATAAATGTTCAGTAAAGTGTGTTGTGGGTTATAGATGTAGGAGAAAAGAGATGGCATGCAAGTGACTTGGATTACTGTTTAATTACTAAGTTTAGTTTCCCACGTTTACAAAATAGTTATTATTCCATTTTTCAGATAAGGTTTGATTTATGTGATATGACTGATCATCAGAAGAAAACATGAGCAAGGAAAACTCCACTTCTCATGCTCACCTGTGGTGTCACTTATTGTAAAGCTAAGATTAATATTATTTTAGTTAGTATATTACCCTTATATCCAATCAGTATGATAGGGATACAGTATGGTTTTTCTGCAGGTTGGAGACACTGCTCCATAGCTGCAATGATTAATCGATAGATGTTAACTATTAAATTAATCGCCAACCATTTTGATAATCGATTAATTGGTTTGAGTATTTTTTTTAAGAAAGAAATATTCTAATTCCAACTTCCTAAATGTGAATAGTTTCTTTACTCTATGACAGTAAACTGAATATATTTGAGTTGTGGACAAAACAGGACATTAGTGGACGTCATCTTGGGTTTTGGGAAACACTGATCAACAGTTTTCACCATTTTCTGACATATTATAGACCAAACAACTAATCGATTAATCGAGAAAATACTCAACAGATTAATCGACTATGAAAATAAACGTTAATTGCAGCCCTACTCCATACTCTGCTTTTTCCCTACTGGTTGACAATGTCAGTAAATGTTGCACTGGATACCCACAACAAGGATGGTGAGAGGGAATAACAAGGATGACACAACATGTTCTGCTGTTGCTATAGTTTTAGTGATTAACGATTTAATTCTAAAACTATGGGAATAAAGGCTGAAGACATGTGTGTGCATGGTGGTCTGTGTAATCCTCGGCCTCTGAACGTGTTTAAACGTTGCACATGCTCCCCATTTAAAACTGGTATTAGCATAATTTGTATATGAAAATCTCATCTGAATAAGGGAAAATAATGCATGTCATGCACAGTGCTCTAGACATTTCTTTGGCTTTTTACTGAATGTACATATAGCAGATGCTGCCCTACTAGCTATATGGTGGGCAGTGCCACCTAGAGGTGGGGTCAATGAGGGTCAAAGTACTGAAGTTCCAGGAATCTATTAGAGAGTATGAGTAACATATAGGTCCTAACATATCACTGTGTGATTAGGACTGTTTGAAATAAAGAAGAAGCTGGTGGAATATAAATTTATTGACTATAAATGAAAGAATAATGTTTCTTTCAATTGTAAGTGTTAGTTTCACAATCAAAATGTGCTTTTCTTTTATCTGTTTTTAGCATGATGACATTGTCAAAAGCATTAGTACATGGAGACTTGGTTTGTGCATTGCTAACAGATCCATCATTTTGTAGTTAAGTCACTGTTATCATGTACATGGTATTTGTGGCTTTTCAGAAAGATCATTAGCTTATGTCCTTTATGTAAAAAAGCCTGGTTGACAACCTCTTTGAATGGCTTTGGGAATGAAGATTGATGAGACAGAGTGCAAAGTATCTTAAAAGGCAGGCATGACATTACTCTCACTAAATCTCAGCTGGCTTTTCACTCTTTGTGGTCATTGATTTGCTGAGGCATGCATCCATGAACATCAATAAATTGATTTTAACCAAATGTGCCTTTGAGACAAAATCCATCATTATCTGAAAACAATAAAACCTGACTAGAAAATGCTGCCTGCATGACTTTTCACTATAATTCCAAACATAAAAATGTCAAAGTTGAAAGCCTGAGTCAGGATGCCTTTTAAGGGGCTCCCATGATTCTTTCTTACATGTTCCAACAACTGATTTCAACCCAATATTGACTTGGGCTGAAAGTAACGATTACTTTCATTATCGATTAATCAAGTCACTTTTTCTGATAAATCAATTCATTGTTTAGTCTACAAAATGAAATGAAAATACTACTAAAAAAGGCACACTGCACCCATATGTGTCAACCTGACATTGCTTGTTTTGTCCAATCAGCAAGGTATTCAATTTACAATGATATAAATGATTAATCGATTATTTAAATTGTTACCAATTGTTTTTTGTCAATCGACTGATACATTTACTACATACATACATTTCAGCCCTAATATTTATGTTTGAGACTATGGATAAATTGAAAATACAAAGTCATGAGATTATGGTAATCAATTCACAATTTAAGTACGCCTCATTTTCTCTAAATTCTCTAAAGGATTTTTCTTCCTTTATTTTAGCCATGGTGTTTTTACAGTTATGAAATTTGGACCCATTGTGAACAATGTCATAACATTTCTAGACATGTATGTTTAGTCCACTGTTATAAATTGTTCCAACATGCTTGTTTCTGATTGGCTGGCAGGCAGGTATCGCTTCCTCAAACAGACAAAGCTACCGTTCTAAATCACTGCGCAAGGTAGCGAACAAGCAACGTTGTTAATGTTATAACGTTACCCAGATTACCTAACATACTGGCGAAACTAATGTAGCCATAGGTTAAAGTGACAACAGACAAAATAAATTCAGAAATTGGTTGCTGTGGTGATCGTTGGTCGTCCATCAGCTGCCCTATATAAAATAGCAGAGGAAACACGCGGAGGTAACACACAGAGGAAACGACGCAAAGGGGGTGTTCTTCGCCCCCTAGATTGATATAGTTGGAACCTCAATACATCCATGGTTGGGACAGACACCCCAGAAAGTAATCTTACCGCAGCGTCAGTTATCCAAATAACACCAATAACGGTTAAAATAAATTGTAGTTAGCTTCAAGTTTTATTTTCAAGTCTTTTAGGGACCCACGGTGACCCATTACAGCTGGTAGTGTCTAGAACTATCTTTAAAAGGCCTGGGAAGAGGGTGAGGATTTTACACCTGGGTTGCAATTATATGTCAAATAGTTAAGAAAAGGGTCTTGCTCATTACAGGTCATGCTCATGGTGGACATTTTGGCACACACAGGTGCAGCTGGCAATATTGTAAATTCCTCCTTATAGCTCATACGTATATCCTCAGTTCATATCTTGAGTGACCATTCCTATACCTTCTGAACACATTGCCTTGTGCTGGTACAGTAAATATATCCTCCACTGTCTCAAATAATTGCCCATGTATCATCAAACAGCAGCGCCAAGATTGAAAAGCGGCTGTGATGGCATGCTACTCTAGCTGCATATGACAATACTGAGTGCTATGTCACTGTTGGGTTTTGGTACACTGGCTTCTGGCATTTATAAACGGTAACATATGTCACTCGTTTTCCAGTGTCAAGTAGTATGCCATCAGGCAATCTTCACCTCATCACTCAAGAAACTGTGCTTTCTACTCTCTGTTTATTTCAGGGAGACTCTTTCTCCTTCTGTCAACAGGATAAGACTAAACATGAATGGAAAAATAGCCAAGTTATAGTCATTTTTGTTTTTCTCAGACTTACCACAATTTTGTCCTCGTAACTGACTTGTGACTGAAACAAAACCTCAACAAGAGACCATTGTTTTCTGTATGTGAGCGGATTTGCTATTTGACTTGAGTGTATGTAGTCTGGATGTAGTATACACAAATCTTACCTTTGACAGAGTTTCACATTCACTGAAAACCACCCGGCATGCATCTTTATGACGAACAGCAATTCCATGCATAAACTATATCACCAGGATTGTAATTGGATGGGAAAAGGGTGCTGCGGTTGTTAAGTTGTTAGTATAGTGTTGTCTCATAGAGAGATGAGTTTCCAGCCCTTGTCCTCTATGTGAACAGTTATCATGTTCCTCTGTCCCTCGTATTGAATTTGGTTTCATTCTGGAGTTCTGGTTTTCATCCCAGGCTGCAACGCACAAAGCGACTTAGACACATCGCTGATTGGGTCATCTGCCTATATTTCAGTGTTTCAAACAAATCTGTTATTAATTTGTGTTTGTGTGTCCCTTTAGGTGGAACTTTATCCTGCTCCTGTCAGTATGCTCAGCAGTACTCTCCGGAGAAGAAGAATTCCTCGCTCAAGGTAAACAACAGAACCCTATAATGCATAACTAAACATCTGCATTAAGGTTATCACTAGTACTCTTTTTATATAAAAGCCCCCATCTATCTTTTTGTCTTTGTGACTTGTGAACTACTCTCTCTGTCAGTTTATAGCTCTTCATCCATTTCCAGCCTCGTGCTAGCTTACATAACAATCTTCTTAGTGAGTTCCATCTAGTGAGGTATTCATCTGGGTTAACATCTGGATTCTGCGACAGATTGGTGCATCCCCCCATAGTGCAATACATTTTTTGCAGTTTTGTAGACAACAACTCAAAGGTGAATTTTATTGCTTTCTATTTTATACTGGAGCAAGTATATATAGGGATAGTGGCTGCAAACAGGAGCTCCTCTTTCTTTGCTCTTCTTATCGTTTTTGAACCTTCTCCCTCGACATGTCTGCTCCTGCTCTCCAGGCCACAGCATGCATGTAGAAGCAGCCTTTGTCGCTTCTCCACTTGCCCATCGTTTTTTTGCTCTTAGTGCTCTCATCTCTGGTCCATCAGAGAAGGCTTTAATTATTATTATTAGTTATATGCAATCATAATGTGAAGTACAGTACATACTAAGAAGAGCACTCTGGGAAAGTACACCAATCAGTCAGACAAAGACAAAGTCATATTTCTACGTCAACTGAATTAAAATGGAGGCTCTGCCTTTTATTTTTTAACCGAATATTCTCTGGTCTAGCTCGGCTGAAAACACAAAAACACTGAATCCATTGCCGTTTAAAAACCAAAACGTATTAGTGCGGATATAGCCTAAACCGCGCGCTCGGTGAAACACAGAAACCGAGGGTATTAATGATTGTATGAAATTTTAGCAGTGGCCCTCATTGACGCTGCAGAATGAATATGGGGGAAACACTGGTGTATTGACAGCTATACCTCAGCTGGTCAAATGCTGGGGATAAGGTGATATCGATCAGTTAAAAAAACAAAACGAAAAAAACAAACAAAGCAACAACGATGAGAGGAATTGAAGGTGAGAAGGGCAGAAGTTGATGATAGATGTCAGTAGGGGTGTCACGATTCTCCAAATCCACGATTCGATTTGACTTTCGATTTTAAGGCCACATTTCGATTAAATTTTCAATTTAAACATGCCATTGTTAGACTAGTCTTGATTCGTAAAGATCAACAGATCATTGGTTTTATGCCCTGACAACATCATCATTTACACTTTCAAATTCATCTTTAAAAAGAGAACTGAATTGCCTTTTTATTTAGAAGGTGTTAAAATTAGACTATAACAGTCTACAATATAAAAAACTGCACCTTTTCAATATCAGTATCTGTGTGACCCACCTCAGTACATAATCATTACAAAAACAAAACATAAATCCTTCTGCAGTGCATTACAAATGTGCTGTAATCTACAAAAATACGGTTTTGTTTTTGTTTTTTACTGTCGCGCTTGTTTCTCTCTTCTCTCTCTCCTCCGATCATTGTTTGTCACTGAGGGCAGAGCTTTGGACACCTTTGCTGAAATTCAGTCGTGGTTTTGTTCTATCATGATTTGCAGTGACTTAATGTTAAAATAACCAAGTAAGAGTGGAAGAGCTATGATGAGTAAGGAAACTAACTAACTAACTAACTAAGTTTTCTAGCCACTAGGTTAATTCATGCAGTGTAAAATGCCATAGGCATGCAGGAAGTGCTCTGAGTATCGTAGCGACAGGGACGGCCCACATCTCCCATCATGCCTGTTTTCTATTTTATGTTTCGAAATGTAAATGTTACCTTTGGTAGTGTTTGTAATGTAATGTGTCTGTTCAGAACATGGTGGCTTATGTTGGTAATTGGGATTTTTGTGCTGGTTTATAGTTCAAACCATGAGTGAGTTGGCTGGTTAATTTCTTGAATACAGCTATATTTTCTCTCAAATGTGCACAAGAGTCTTGCATTGTCTTCTCCATACTCATCTAAAGTTGATGAGCCCACTCCTAGAAAGATCAATCCATCATAACGAGGGGAGGAGGAATGCACACAGAGTGCTAGAGCAGCTTTTTTTCACATATGAGACAGGTTAATTGGAATCTGGGCTGACTTTACCTCGGGCTAAGAATGTCAAGGATATCTCAGTGCGTGCTCAGATCAGCTGCAGATATATAGTATCCGTACCTGGGCTGCAGAACTATAGACCCTGCAAAAAAACATCCAAGCTGATGAACTGTATTGTTTACAGCACTTACTCTCTCTGTTTTGCCCTCTTTTCCTGCCTCCCTCCAAAGCACTGAAACAGAAAAATAATGCTTCTGTTTCACTGTTTTCAGTGTTTAAAGGTTCTTTATATGATCATTAATATAGCAGCAAACAATTATTTGCTGTGTAAAGATATAGAGGAGTGATGTCTACCTGAGCAGAACATGAAGTCACTCTCCCTCTGTGTGTGTGTTAATGTAATCCGAGCTTCTCCTTGCTTTGTTGACATTGCCGGCCGGCCGTGCGTGCTTTTAGTGCGTGTTCGTGCATGTGAGCGTGGCCAAGCGTGGCTAGCTCATGGCCGCCGCTCTGCACTGCTCTCATACGCCGGTTACAGCTGACACCGACGGTGACGACACAGAAGCGTAGTACCCACCCTCCGATTCTCCCTCGGGTAAACACTGTTATCTCTGTCAGCACGTTCGCTGTTGTTAGCACCGTTAGCTGTGCGCCGCGGCTCACCGTCGCCAATGTGAGAGCCGTTGAGAGGCAATAGAAATGCTCCCAATCCCGTATTTAGCACCTTTAACACACATATTACAGAAACTACACTAGTGGACTCCACTTTCCCCCAAAAAGTACTTCATCCCCTACTAGCTCTACAGTATTTATCTGATAAATGGTTTACCTTAAAGGCAAATATACTATACTATATTACTATACTATATCATTGCTGCTAAAAACATTTCTGTGATTTCCAGTGTAAAATGTTGAGAATGTGGACATCTGCAGTAGCCAAATACTTGCTCTTTAAAGATGTATTAAAACTTGTGACCTTAGAAATCACATCACCTGCTTCAGCTCTTAACAGTCATACAGATGAATGCCTCAACTTATTTTTCTTTCAGATCTAGAAACACACACACAGACACACACAAACACTATAGGCCACATACCACAATATTGTTGCACTTGTAAGAAAACCTGATATTTCCAAAATGTGAACATTTCAGAAGTAGTAATAACAGCATAACAACTTGGTTTATGCTTGATACCATTGTCTCTCTGAGATTATCCAATGTGGTTTGAAAAGGTTTTCAATATACCAGGAGTCTGAGTTTGGAGTTTATTAGACACTTTAATAACAGCATGTTGAGTGTCTGTCTTTTCAGTAGTAGGGATGTACTAATCCCACTTTTCTCTCAGGATACCAATTCTGATAACTAAATTCAGGGTACTGCTTGATAACAAGCACCAATCCCATAACAGTGCTTTTTTGTTATTCAGTTTTTAATCTGTATACCTCACAATGTGGAACAGATTGGGATCATTCTTTTATGTTTAAGGTAACATGAGGCTGTAACTACACAAAACGTGTAACAAGTATAAGTTGACACTTCTTTAGATTGTATTGTTCTACAAAGTAAGGGTATTAATGGTTGATCAGGCATGTCTGGCCAATTCATGAAATAAGGTAAATATCTGCATCAACACTGATCCAATTGTTAAGATCAGTGCAACGGTATTTAACAGTTCTCACTGCTGAAGATGTGGCTAATTTGAAACCTATGTCACAAGTGGTTGGTAACAAGATGTCTACTAGTTCTTCCTTATATCTAAAACTTTGACAACTTTAAGGTATGACTTATGTGACTGATAATATGCTTTAATTCCTGCTGCTTTCTTATATAGCCATTCCTTATACAAAGTCACCATCTGGTAGTTTGTTCAAACATTTCTGCTGTCGGCTTTTCAGAATTTCAGATGTTATTGGCAGTTTGATTTAAACCCCTAACCAAGGTGAAAGGTCAAAAGTTTGTACACGTGCAACTCATCTGAAATAGGCCTCTTATATCTTTGATGTCTTTTTTTTTTCTGCAGTCTTAACGGTTGTTAAAAGTGTGAGCCCACAATGCTCTCAGTCAAAAAGCAACCTTTAAAATCTTTTTGAACCTTTTTTTTTAGGTAAAATAAATAATAGAAGACAATGATGCATTTGAAAACTTTGCTCTGGAGATGCAGATCACTGCTTGAGTTAGTGCATTCAGTTCCCCCTCAGAAATACAAAATCAACTAACCCCTCTTTGAAAGTTGGCTCCCCAAATACAGAGAAAGAGTTGCTTCAAAGGAAGGTAGTGTCTCTGGATTAGTAATGAAAATACCTCAAACTGCCCCTGAGATCTCCCCTCCAAAACACTAGATGCACTCACGCACACGTGCACATATGCACATCTGCACACGTGCACACGTGCACACAGGCTTTAAAAAGCTTCCCCGTTCTTAGACTTTCATATTACTGCTGCCTTGGTCTGCCAGCAGGCTCACAGATGCACACACTCACTCACTCACTCACTCACTCACTCACAATTTCATTATTTCTCACACAGACACACAGGTCAGGTTAGCTTCTAAAATGACCGACCCGTTTGTGATTCAGTTGACGATTACAATTTCTGTCAGATATCTCATTTGTCATTTTAATAATGTAATAATAACATTTTTTTCTGGAACTATCACTGCTCAGTGCTTACATGTGACACATAGTTATGTCTGTTGCTTTTAGTCAAAGCCAAAACTATACAGAATATCTTCTGTCCCCAAATAATTTAAGTGATTTTCAGCAGACATACATACTTTGAAGAATTACCTGTGGGCATGACAAAAGAATGACAATTTGGAGGGAAGCTGCTCGCATGAATCTCTGGTGGCAGATTGATTCAAAAAGGCTGTGTGGACTGGTTTCCTGTATCCTAGTTAGGCCCCATCCTTCTCTAGTCTCCTCCACTCATCTGGGCCACAGCTGCCTTTCTGGTACTTACTCCAAGAGAACAACAGGGAGGGGTCACCAGCATCAAGGGGAGACTGACCAGTGACTTTTTTTTCTCAGTCATTTGACATGAACAAGGATAGATTATGTATTTTTCCACATTTGTTTGCATTTGTTGCAATGACATATCTTGAGTTAAAATTAGGAGCCTTGGAGGAAGAATAAAACATTTTTGACACTTATTAATAAGGCTGCTCCCTCTTAGTTGATTAAATAAAGGGGACGTGCAATAAATTGTAAAAACTAAATCTCTCCAGCATGTTAACCTTACCATTTTTTCCTCTGTCTTTCAGGAGTGGATATCCTCTATCGACTGGGGCTTTCAGCACAAAGCAGCGCAGACGAGAGGACAAGCTCACCTTCGACTACTTACACCACTGTTCCCTCACCTTTGAATATTCCTGTTTCTGGATATGGGGTATTACTCGACTCAAACTCCCTCTATGAGGCTCCGGCAGGCAGTTTGTTCCCGCCTGAGATCGGCGAGGAGTTCTCTGTTGTGGTTAGCCTAAGCTCCTGGAGAGCAAACAATGCTTTCCTTTTTAGTGTCAGAGATGGCAGGGACAGGCTGCGTTTTGGCATTCAGCTGCTGCCACGGAGAGTGGTGGTTTACACTGCCGAGAAAGCCTCCATCTACTTCACCTACAACTGGCAGGATGGGCACCAGCACCCTTTCGCTGTTGGTGTTCGTGCGCGCTCGGTGTCCTTCTATGCGGATTGTGGGGCGGTGCAGCAGCGGGAGCAGACCCTGGGGAGATCTCAGACACTGGGGGATTCTGGGGGTCTCTTCACTCTGGGGAGGATGAACTCCAGAGCGGCAGCATTCAACGGTCGAGTCTGCCAACTAGATATCTATCCCTCAGCCCAAGCTGCCGCGCACTACTGCAACTATCTTAAAACACAGTGCCGGCTGGCCGACACTCACCGATTGCCTTTGCCACACCCTGGTTTGGATATTGAGGTAAATGACCCTCCTTCTAACCCCTTTACAAAGTCCCTTGTTGGAGTAGCAGCTACCCATCATACCCCCTTAAAAGCCACAGCAGCTTCTAAAGTGTCCCCAGGTGCTTTGGTCACACAGTATTCAACACTGAGCCCATCAGTACAACCTCATCTGGGGGATCAGAGCCACATTTCCAAATTGGATCCCCCTGGCCACTCCACCACATCCTCGCTTCAGCCCTACAGCCCCACATTAGCTACCCTGAGTGGACGAGCAGTTCTGGATCTCACCTATAGCACAACTATCACCACTACCAAAAATGTGTTGGCAAAAGGGAGAAGCCCACAGGGGGACACTGATTACTCTGAAAACAGCACAGAGGAAGAGAGCAGCTCCGGGAGCATGCAGAATCCAGATGCCACCCCGGACCTCATTTCCCCAGTCAGGCAAAGTCGAGTGAAGGAAGGACTCAGGAACAACTCCATCACCAGCTCCAGGGACTCTCACTCTGGGCCTCAACAGACTCCTCCGCTCCTGGAGACTCATCTGAGAGCCAATGGCACCACTTTGTACCGGGAGAATCAGGTGGACACATCAGAACATCATGATCCGGATGGCAGCTATGAGGATGTAGACATGGGAGGATATGATTACGGATACGAGGATTCAGAGTATTTCTACGACTACGAAGATGGTTTCCGTGGCCCCAAAGGAGAGCCAGGTTCTCCGGTAAGTGACTGAATTTATGAATGACAAGTAGAGCTATGAGTGTTTATGCAACACGATTCAAAGAATTGAGAACACAAGTCAGTGCATTGCTGTACATGCTCAAGAGGAAAATGTGAATAGAAGCCAATCAAAGGTAATTTATGGCCATCACAATTAAAATGTTATGTAAAATTTGGCTTTGTTACATACACCCAGGATATATG
This sequence comes from Sebastes umbrosus, assembly GCF_015220745.1. Lineage (NCBI taxonomy): Eukaryota > Metazoa > Chordata > Actinopteri > Perciformes > Sebastidae > Sebastes > Sebastes umbrosus. Next base: position 9,494,341 of record NC_051273.1, on the reverse strand, counting down.
AAAAGATATTTTGGCAGGGCGGTGTAGTGATTTAGAGGTGAAGGCATGTCCAAGCACTGTTCTTTTTTCATGTATCTACAAGTTGTTAAAATAACACGTCATTCCCTTGCTGAAATACTGCCAGACACTTTTGCTCTTCTGTTAGAGAGGATAACTCTATCTGAAGGTTGGAGGTATACCCTGGCAAGAAAAATTAGCTGTCCATCTATCCTTATGATGTAAGCTGGCTGTCAGGATAGCTTTGCCACTGTACATGATCTTATAGCTCAGACTTACAGGTATTGCTTATGTTTCCATGAATGAGATGTGTCGGGACTTTCTATCTGATCTGTTTAAACTTAAAGGAGTGATGTAAGATGTCTGGACTCATCTGCCAGTTTCCATAGCTCACCTATAAAGTGCCTGCAGGTCTGTAGGTTGCAACTTATCTCTACGTCTCCGAGCCTGAGTACACTGTACTGCAGTATTATGAGCATGATACAGTCTAAGCCACAGGCTCTTTTCCATTTGTTCACAATTTGGCAAAAGTATTGATACAAAATGTTTGTTTGTCTTAGCTACTCTGACTGCTTTGATGCAGGCATGTTTTGAATGCTGGGTCAGCTGAAGGTCAGTGGTTCACTCCGTGTCATTGCCTCTTTGTTTGAACTTAAAAAGCTGGTTTACATCCTCAGGGGAAGTATTTCATAGTTTTTCAGCCACACAAGTACAGTGGCATGTGCGGGGTGAAAACTTGAGCCTGGTTAAACCTTTTGTGAGGGGCGATCCAACATTTTTCATTAGAGCCATCTGTGTGGGAAACCCCAGGTGTACCACCCAAAAGCTCCTTTTTCTTTTGTTTGTTTGTGAAATTATTAATGGGACCTATCTGGATCGAGTTTGACTATATGTAATTATAGCAGTGCCTCAGAGGAAAGACTTCAAAAGGAGAGTGGAAGTGTGGACTTCAGTCAGTCCTCACTTCCTTAATACATTTCCCCTCTTGGTAATGTCTCAGTTACATGGTCTGTTATTAAGCTACCTACAGCAGACAGCTTGCATATTAACCACATGTTGGGTAACAATGCAGGGGCTATTCAGCTCAAGTTCATGTCACACAGTGCAACAAGTTCAAAAGATGATTCATTCTGCCCTTCAATTTTTCAGAAATTTGACTTCTTGAATTGACTCCATTAGGAAAGATTTGACCCTTGGCTGGCCAGCACAGATGAAGACTATGAATATTATCATTTTGCCTCGGTTTCTTTAGGCCCTGTTGTTGTGGCGAAGGCGGTGGTGTGCTCAAAGTTTCCATGTGTCAATGTGTGGGAGTCCAGAGGAACAAACAGCTGCTTCTTTATTCATCATGTCTCCCTCTTTGCCCATCAACTGCTCTGACAGGGGATAAGGATGCTCCAGAGAACCCCATTATAATCTCTTGCTATTGCAACTATTCCGAATAGTAAATAAAATCGTACAATGTCTGTTCATCCTCTTTCAATAGGCCTTGACAAGACACAGGAACTTGGCTTGGGTCTTGAGGAGCTGTAGCATGTATTCACTGACAAATATACTCTAACTTACACACACTGCACTGCTCGGTTCACTGTGCTGTGTGCTGACATAAAGCCATCATGTGGCGGCTACACATGTATGTGTTACCGGCAAATATATTTGACTGCTGAAAGCCGGCCGGCTCCAATCGGCTACAGTTTGACGGTGCATCTCTAGCTGTTAGTTTAGGAAGTGCTTGATTTATGCAGCAGAGTTTTCTATGAGCGGAACGCACATTTTAAACGTCAATACAGCAGTCGATAATTTACATTTAGTTGTGGGAAGCCATGATCGTGATCAATATTTGATTAATTGTGCAGCCATAAATAGCACAAGAAATTACAAAGTGCTTTACAAGGCAGACATAATAGAATAAAGGATAGAATACAATACCAGACATTTCAAAATATATGTATTTACGAAGAAATATAAATCAATACAAACGTGGTCCGCGAACTACAAGTAGCCTACAGATCTGATCTAACAGGATGTAACTGTTTCTGTGACTTCCTGTATATTCTTTGAAGGCTGCTGGAAACTTGACCGCAGTTTTTTGTCACCGCCCCCCGCTGCTGCTGCCGCCTGATCTCGGCTACTTTCCAGGCGAGGCGCAGTTCATCTTGAACGAGCCTAATGCTACAATAGACCTGCACGATATGAGGAAAATCTGCGATGTGTGATATCATTGTTCAATATTGAGATGACGATATGACTTGCAATAAATTAACAAATATTGGGCCGTGCATATTAGTTCTACTTATGTTAGCCTGGTTGTCGTTGAATTCAGAACCGGATTAGAATTTAATATTTGAAATATAACTAGGCTAAATGTTCCGATAGCAGCAACAAGAAGTAATGTGTACAACAGCAAAGTCACTATATAAACTCATTAATATCTCACTGGAAACAAATCTAAAATATTAAAATAAATCGTATTCTTGAGTGAAGTTTATAAAGAATGAAAAGCTAAGACATCATTCAGTATCAGTCCTTCCTCCTGTCCTCTGTCCTCCTCCCTCTGCTGATGTGATTCATTGCTGCAGGTTACGTTACCGTTGTTAGAGAGAGGAGGAGCTGCTTTGTCCCAGGCAGCTGATAAGTTTACCAGTAAGATACGTGGCGAACTAAACTAGACTATATACAGACAGCTTTAGTTTTAGCTAGTGTAGCCGAGTACCTCTCTGATCAGCTGTTTGCTGACTTCGCTGTGTGTGTTTATGTGTGGAGAGCTCCGACACAGAGCAGGGAGAGGATGCAGCGTGATGATAAGTACTACGGTCTTTAGCTCCGGAGCACCTTTAATTTAGCGTTTTGGTAACCACCCCTAAATAAAATTATTTTTCTTATTCATCGCGTTTCAGGCAGTCTTTTGCAATGTGTTCATCGTGCATGTTCATATGGCGATGACAATGAAAATACGATTTATCGTATCGTTTATAACTCCTAGCAGCAAAAGCTGTCAATCTCTAAAACCCTTTTGACAGATTCCTTCACAGATTATTTAAGTAAATTAACAGTGTGTGATAATGCATCAGTGTGATGATGCAAGTTAATTTGATTTAGCATGAGTCTCTTTACCAGAACATGAAATGCAGTTATTCCATATGTTTCTTGCTACGTTTTTCCATGACGAAGGTTTATGTTAATCCCGCAGGCTGACCAAAGGCTGGTGGTGTCAGTCTCATCTCCAGAATGTAACTTGACCCTTCTGCTCAGAGATTCGTAATAGAGCTTTTAGTTGAAAACACTTGGCTCCTGTCTTTGAACTTCAAAGCTCTTACATAAATATAGCACATACTCATCATTGTGAAGGCCAAGACAGTGAACTGCATGTTATTGCTTGCCATTAACATACTATATCTCTCTTTCACCCCTTCACTCTTCTCTCTCTCCCCCTCTCTCTACAACATTCCCTTCTTTCTCCCACTGTCCCCCTTGTCTCTCCGATTTAGGGTCCTCCTGGTCCCCCTGGTTTACCTGGTCCTCCAGGAAAAAGAGGTTCTCGGGTGAGTAACCTGCGCAAAGGTGATGGTACACAGGCAACATGACGTAAAGTAATTGTCATCTATTGATCAGGATGAGCATTCTGAACGCTGTGTGTGATAGCGGCATTCAATTAAGAAGAAGTTGAATTAGAAATAGAGGATGTTTTTTAACTACCAGATATGTGTCATATATCTCTCTTCATGCAGTTGAAAACTCCCTTATATGGTGTGGTCTGGAAGGTCATAAATGGAAAACAGAAAAGAGACAAAAAGACAAGGGAAAACCGAAAAGACAACTGTGTACAGACAGTGCATTTTTTGAGATGCTGACCACTCTTCAGGAGCCATAATAGCACAGGAAGTATTGTGGTTTGATCACAGAGTCACTATAAAGAGGTTATGGTCAGGTTTATTGGCCTTTAAGGCACTGCAGTTTCTCATCAACAGCACTAACGCATCTTGTTCTTTTCATCTTTTGTTATGGCAGTTAGCAGGCACTGGACATATGTGATTTGCCCTTTATTTACCGTCACAATCCAGCTGAAACTGTTGGGAAAGAGGCAGTGACAGACATGTTTGTGGTTAGCGTGATTAAACTCAGGAACAAGCCTTGCTTTGAATAGACTCATGATGACAATTAGGTAGTTTGCTTTGAGGACGCAGGCAACATTGTTTACTTGTCCGCACCTTTAGAACAAACAGGTTGAGTGACCAAACTGTTCCCAGATGAAACCAGCTGCAACCAGCAGTAACTTTCGGCATCACAGGCTGCATTTCCACTCTGATCTTGAGACTTCACTGTATGCGACTGCCAAGTCTGTCATGATGCAATGCTGCGATCATGCCACAGGTCCCGGAGGCATCTTTAAACAGAACAAGACACATTTTACTCAATGGATGTGGTATGTGTTTGAGGGAAGGTATATAAATAGTTCACTCTTTTGTAGAAGCTCTACCTGGCACAGCACCATCTTCTGGCTAATTTACCCCGGGGAATGTAAATATCTACGGCGTTTCAGTGTTTATGGAGGACCAAATTAAGACATAAACTGAACTTAATGATTGATTGTCGTAGACAGTTTTGAACACCTGCTTTTGAACTACGTCAGACACTAGCCCTTTTCACACTGCCTGTTCGATGCGGGAATGTTGTGTAGTTATTGCTCCTCACCGTTCTGAAATGTACGGAGATGGAATGGGGTCACAGAGTTGTTCCGCCGCTGAGCTGGCAGCGGAGGTAGTCACAGAGCTGAGCCGACGTCTGTGTGTTTGGGACAGCCGGCATGGCGGAACTACACGCACACACTACGTCGATGCTGTTGCGTTTAACGCCACGCCCCTTTTGCTCTCGCGATGCAGACATGCTATCTTAAATCACACGCCGTCGTTGTTTGGCCCAGTGTGAAAAAGCAAAGTCGGTGTAAAGGCAGTATTGCAGAATCTCTGTGTGAAAGGGGCTAATGACTGTCAAGTGTCCAAATAAGGATCTGGGACAATCATCATACTGACATCATGTTACATCATCTCAGTAACATGGGGAAAATGTGGTTATGTGCATTAGCGGGGTGTTTTCTCTCTGTGTATTATATGTACGTGTGTGTGTGGTTGTCTGTGTGAGTTAATAGTTAACAGTCTACATCAGTTCAAAATAACACACAGATGTAGCATTTGCCCTTTTGCTTCTTTTTCCCTCATAGCAGGGTTTCAGAGAAAAAACAGCCCTGCGTTAAAATGGTGCATTGTTGGGATGAAAGATTATGCAGGAAGTTGGAGTAACAGATAAATGCATTTAAAGGCTTATCAGATGCCAAAACACAGCACAATGGTTAGTAATACCCACAGATCTTTTGTCACAAAGATTGCAAAGTAAACAGATGAATTACAGTGTTACAAAGTAATGTACCCGCAGCGTGTGCTTGCTTGTATTTGACTGGCTAACGCAGCGTTTTGCTGGATGACGTCACGTTGTGTTGCAGCAAAAGTTGAGCCATGTTCAACGTTTTTGCCTGACGACCCTGCTTTGTTTTGTTGGAGCCCGCTGCGTTGGCAACAGACTGGCTCCACTCAAATTCAAGTTAGTCTGAATGCGGACTTATGTCCTGCTGTATTTTAACAGAGCAAGACAGGCAGAATAGAAGGCAGATAGACAGGAAGACAGAGAGAGGTGGCAGATAGTAAAGCATGTCTCCTAGTAAAAGGCTTGGAAAGCACATAGCTGATACAGAACATACTCTAATCCCCATAGGCTAAGTCGTAAAGTGGAGACAGAGGGAGGCTTGGAATCATTATGTGGTGGGAAGCTGAGGGCAGTGTGTGATACTGTGGTTCTGTCTCTGTGTCTCGGCACAGAGCAGCAGACTTATTTTGCTGACTGTAATCGTTAACGTTATCAGACTGAGCCTATGAACCAGCGTACTCCATTTGGTGTGGGCATTTGTCATGGAAACAGACTAATTTACTTCAGAGGTTCTTTTACTCTTAACAATATCTGAAGGGGAAGACAGTTCCTTCGCTCCCCACGTGCATCAATGAGCCTTGGGTTTGACCCTGTCGCCGGTTCACCGGTTTTCCTTCCTTCCTGCAGACCGGGAACATCCCACAAGACCTGCAGTATTGGAGATGCCCTGACCTAGTCGTCTAGCCATCACAATGTGGCCCTTGTCAAAGTTGCTCACATCCTTCGCTTTTCCATTTTTCCACTTCCAACACAAAGTTCAAAGTTCAAAATGTTCACTTGCTGTCTAATATATCCCCCCCACTGCCAGGTGCCATTGTAACGAGATAATCAATGTTATTCACTTCACCTGTCAGTGGTCTTAATGTTATGGCTGATCGGTGTATCTTGACAATGCAAATAGTGTTTGATGCTATATTAATGCTCTGAATATTGTATAGAGAACCGAGAGAAAAATGACAGTGAGAGAAAAAAAGAAAGAAAGAAAGAGAGAGGGAGAGCCTTCTTCCTGACTCTTGGCTGCAGTGCAGAGAAAGCGTTGTCTGTAAGCAGCAGGGTTACAGATGTGCAGGAATGTAGTGTATTTATGGTGTGAGTGTGTGCATATGAATGTGCACATCTAGTTGTAGGCATAAGTGTGCATGTGTGGTTGTGCATTCATTGCATACCTGTGATGTTTGAAGAATTCAGATGATGGTCTGACCTTGACAGACGTGGTGCTAGTGGAGCTTCCATGATTGGTCACGCCAGAAGGTGCTTCCCATTGTGAGATATCAAGCGAGGTTTGAAAGAGAACTATAGTATTCATTTATTTTAGAGGGATTTCCCAACTTGTACGTCCTTGATTCTCGTCCTCGCGTCCTCTCCTCGCGCGTTAGTCCCGCCCATGGGAGATGCGGGCGGAGTAGGTGAGGAGAGAGGAGTCGAGGCAACAGGCATTTAAACAAATGAAACATCCTTGCCTTGGAGCCATTTAAAGCACCGTCAGTTAAATATAACATGTGGCCCAGCTGCATCAACCGTCCATTGTTTTGTGAAATCAAGAAAATGTTCTTATTGATATCATAATTTGCTGTCAACAGCTGTTTGCACTTGTAAACATCATGTCACGATTATAGAAATTGAATTGTGTTTCTACCTTCAATGATTAAAAACAGAAATATCACATCAAGGGATGCAGTTAGAACTACAACTTATGAATACAAAAGGAACAGTTACATTTGTAGAGCATCCTGTCATGGTTGAGATCATTCCAGCTGTGTGTCACGCCTCTTTTATTCGTCACAGTTGCCGAAAAGTCTTCCATATAGGATACACCTGTGTATCCGTGCAAGCTCCTCCGGCAAGCCTCCTCGCTCGCTCGATTTCTGGGTCACAAGCCTGAGGAGCAAGGAGACGAGGAGGCACTAAATCTAGAAATGAGAAGAGCCCTGAGTCAATACTGAGTTGTTGTTGTCAACAATGTACAGTATTTTAATGTGTTTTTTCTCTCTCTGTCTTCATTTGTTCCAGGGTCCCACCGGTCCACATGGAAGCCCAGGACAGCCTGGACCACCTGGGCCCAAGGTGAGTGGCGTTTTCCCATGGTAGGGAGCTATAAAGAGCCTACTACATGATAGCAAATGGCTATACAGTTAGATTTGGCAGAAAAGGCTCTTATGTTCAGGTAAATCTCAATGGATCCGTGCAGAGACAGAGTTTCTACTAAGAGAGCTAATCCCCCTTAATGAACTTGTACATCAACATTAAATCTTAAATCAACGATATGAAATACCAGATAAGGAGGAGGTTGGGGTGGTGGAGGGAGCTGCAGCAGCAAATGGTGTTGGCATGGGCATAATCAATGCCCAAATTGAGGTTTGAAAAAATGTGACTAAAAGGTCATTATTATGCCAGATTTTGAAGAAAAGAGAAACAAATGTGCATATGTTTCCAATACTACATGTTTAAAGACATGGACAATTCCATCATCCTGTATTCTTTTAATTTAGGGCTCCATATGTATTCTACTTAAATGGAATTCCAGTTGAACTGCTGAGACAAAGGCTTTAGTTATGAAATTCAAGAAAATCAGAACAATACATAGAACACTTGGGCCTTTAACCAGATGGATAAATGCATGTTGTGGCCGTCTGCAGCCAAAGTTAAAATCTTCCAAGTCACGTACTTTCATAAGCTATAATTTCCCCATCTAAGAAGTGGTGATAAATGTGATAGTGCCGTTGTTTTTAATGGCACAGTTGGTTGGATTTGGTTGTCATTATTGTACGGTAAAATTAAGATTTCAAAGAAGGTGATGACAAGCCTGAGCTCTCTCTACTGCCTGAGGAAGTGTGCCGTCATACTGGCCTGCCAATCATCATCAGTGAGAAACAGAACCAAGAGCGTGAGATGGCCAATTCATTACTACAAGAAATCAAAGGACGTTGTTTCTAGCTTTGACGTCTTTTTGAAACATCAGATACGTTTTATATCATATTGTTTGCCTGCATGCATTTATGTTCACTGTTTTTTAATACGTATTTATATATTTTATTTACTAAAAAGAGATATACAGTGTAGCGGTAACGTATTTTCCATTAACTATCAGTTAGTCACAGTCATCACATACAGACAAAACCTTTATAGCTCCTCCCACTGCATATTCTAAAACAATTATACCAAGAACACAGTTACTCATTAAATCAAAACTAGCTCAACACTTTTTTGATGCCAAAATGTGTGACAAAAGCTATTTCACAAAGGTTCTCCAAATCCCTGGTAGTCTTTTTCACACAGAAAACGACTTTAAAACCTGACAAATGGGGACTGTACTTTTCATATTCTCCATGAAAAACCATCAAAGACACCGTGAGAACAGTTAGCTGATGCCAGCTGACAAGTTGGGACCTGTTGCTCACTGCTGTTGACCTGTGTGTTTGTGTATACTTCAGGAGGAAGTGCGGGCCAAAGGGGTCAGGTGCAGAGTGGTAGAGTGTGTGTGATGACAAAATTACCTGTATTTGTTGTAATCAGTAAATCCTTTTAGGTTGTATTATCACTAACATCTAATGTTTAAAAGTTGTATTTATATTTTAGGCCCAAACATGACCCAAACCCACATTATGCATTTGAAATGTGCCTGACTCTTGCCTGTATTTGTCAAGCCTCTCAGACTCGGCTCGAGTTGTTTTGTAGACCTCATCAGGAGACCTCTGCAGCTCATGTTGCTTACCCTACAAGACACTGTTATACTGAAGTCACCAGGTCACTGAATTGTCCTTTAAAGTCCCCGTGAAACGGAAGTTATAGCGTCTTTAGCTTCTTTACTGTGACGTATTTCACAGTGAAACTGAATATTTGAGCGGTGTACACTTAAAAGAGTGATTTAAATCAAATCCTTCACATTAAAGGATCGCTAAAAAGGGGGCGGACTTCGAGTTTAGCGTGATACGGAGCTACAGGGGACTGTTGGCTCTACACACACCTCACTCACCTGTTGTTAGATTAGGAGGCTGAAAGGGAAACTTTGCTGGTTTTCAACCAAATGTGTATCACTGCAGCGCGGGAAGTACATGCAGATGAACGGTGCATGGCCTCCGTCCCCGTTCACCCGCAACCAAAACTCCGACAGCTGACTGTTTTGCGTCAAACGGCGGACGTTCATTTGCATGTACTGCCCGCTCTGCAGTGTTATAGAGCTGGTTGAAAATCAAGTCTCCCTTGAATGAATTAGACCTCAGCCACATTGTTTTGGAAATGAAAACTAAGTTTTTTGCCCACTGGTATCCAAACACGCTCTTTCTATCTCCCCTTATTGCTCTGTTAGCTACCATAATCCACAAGTGGTGAAGTGAAGTTTTATATGACCGGTGTGGCTAGCTCGTCTCCCAAAGTCTCTTTTGATTGGATGATTTTTTTTTAGCGCAGGAGTCATCAAACATTTGAAACAGTTTTAAAGAAGAGAAAAGACAGGGATTTGATGGGGATTTTGATGTAAAAATACTCTGATACAGATTTATTTTTTTTACATATATTTGGCAACTAACAAGAGATTAATGAACAATTAACACAGGGACACAGAATTACACCTGGAAAAAATATATGTTTTATTTCATTGGGTCTTTAGATCCTTTACACTCAAGTCTATTATGCTGTAGTAAAAGGTTTTTTATCAAATGGCATCAATTGCAGTAGAGAATGACGTGTTGTTCCCTAAAGAGCCAATCTCTGCTGTTCAGAGCGTGTGCAAGCGGGATTAAACAAGACAAATCCAGATGTAGGCAAGAGTGATAATAATGAGCCAGTGTGTTGTTACAGTATAGCAGAAAAGGCTGCGGGAGTCAAGGGTGGTTGTTGGCCGAAATGACATATACCCCATAGTCTAGATCATTGCAACCCGGGGTTTTACCACAGGGCATAATCATGCTAGTCCCGGCTCATTAGCCACGACACTGACTTCATATACAGAGAAAAAATAAAGAAAAGAAGCATTTTTAAATCACTGGTAAGCTTTTCCCAGCATGGGACCAGATGTAAAGGATACAGTTGGTACAACTGAGCAAGGATGTGGGCTGCTCCATGCAGATGGTTGTGGTGACTGTGGTCCCGACTGGCTACAAGCGAGTGGCTGCATACACCATGCAATCAGTGGGGGAGCAGTCATGCTTTAGGAGCAGAAACAAAGGATAAGTAGATGGTCTACCCTCCCTTCCTTTGTCTTTTGATGTGAAATGTTCTGCTTGTAAGTGGATAGCGCCTCATTTGGAATCGTAGTTAGTGCTGCATAGCTAAATACAAGACAAATATAAGAATTTCATGAATTGTGGTCTCTTTGTCTACCTCACCCCACACACACATAAAGAGAGGAGTGTTCTGTTTTCCTCCTTGATTAGTCAGCCAGCTCTAGGGGAGATAGATAGATTTGTTCTTCGTCACCTCTGACCTTGCTGGGACACTGTGCACGTTTGGCTAAGGGCATCCGATTAGTGAAATATGGGGCCACCTGCTTGCTCCCTGTTCCTTCAGCTTGTACACCCACAGTTGTTTGTACACATACAAAACCAAAATCAGCGCGTCTAATACCGCAGTGACCTGACGGTGAGTCATCCTCACACCCCCAATCCCTCTGTGGAGGTGGAATAGAGATTGAGAGACTCTTTGTCTCAGTACCTCTTGTTGAAATGTGTTTGGTTACTAGGATGAATACATAGGAATATAGTCCCTGATGCTGAACTTAGTTGACGTGTTTTAAGCACACTTTGAAATGTTATGACGATAAGCTTGGAGGACTTAAAAGGGCTTTTCAATCTTCTTCATGCACTGCTGACTTTTTTTTTCAAACAGAAATCAACCCTGTGGTAGAACTTCTGCTCTCCCACCCTCGAGCTTTTCTATGCCTCATTGGCTGTCAGTCAAAACTATGGAAACATGATGCTCAGACACTAGTTTGACGTATTTTCTTACTCTCCAAACCCATTTTTATTTCTGTTCCATTTGTGTCCCTGATGTGCAAATTTTTTTAAGTTTACAGATTCAGAATGATGTATTTTCTTGGCTGTTCCTCCTGCCCCTCTGGAGCAGCTATGTGTTAAGTAGCTGTGCTGAAATTATGTGGAGGTCTCTAAAGATTGTTTCTTTGGCCATAACACCTCTGCAGAGGCAACACTAACTGGAAGAATGTTTGAGTTTAAGCTTTATTTTTAGATGTATGACAATAGAAACGATTTTATGACCCTTATCCACATCAGTTTGGGAAGAAAAGCCCTGAGAAGTCTGGCTTTTGAATGTAATATTGCTGTTCTGTGGAGATGCACTTAACATCAGCTCCATTCTGGCAGACTCTTTGACTTGTTATCCGCCTTGTGGGAATCACACATGTGGTCTGGGATGACACAGACATTGAGTGAGGTCTGGATCCTCAAAGGCATTTGTACTTTATTGCTAAGTGTCACTGCCGTGCTTGGTCACTGTGCAGAAATGCGAATGCCAACTCTGCAATGATTCCTAGCTCTGTCCTTTATATATGAAGAATTGTACGAAAGTGTAAGTATTATACTGAAAGATCAAGGGTCCTCTAGAAGCTGCAGTGTATTCGAAATTATACTGAAAATGCTAAACTATAAAAACAAAAGAAAAAACATGTGCAAGATGTAGCCTCTTCTGGGCCTTTTTGAATTTCTTGTTATTTTAAAAGTCACTTTAAAATGCCTTTTCAAAGAGGATTTATTATGCTTATTTTCAGGTGTATACTTGTATTTTGGGATTCTACTAGAACATGTTTACATGACAAAAAAACACTTTACTTTTGTCATACCAGCTGGGCTGCAGCATCTCTTTTCACCCTCTGCCTGAAACGCTCTGTTTGAACTCCTGGATTATCATTAAGTTTGATGGAAAATCAACCTTCAGTTTGAACCTTCAAACTGCGACAGCTCCAAGTTGAGGATGAACCATAGAAATGTTCAGAAAGCAAAAGCAGTCTCTTCAAAGTCACATACACATACTCACAGAGTCTGGTATCCTTTGCCAGTGTGGTAGAACAGACACCTCCCTCTTTAAAGCCTCTAGTGTCACGCATGGAACTGAGATGAAACCACAGAGTGTAGAAAAACATGGATGTAACATCTTTGACTTCAACCATAGATTTCTAAAGGGACATTTTGAGGTTCATAACTTTTATTCCCACTGCTGTCTTGCCAGCTGTTTGGAGCCATAATATCCTAATTTGAACACCAGTGTGGTGAACACCACAGCTAGCCACTTTACTGTCCTTACATCATCTTGTGGAAGGAAACTTTGCATTTCTAGAAAAGTTGGGGATCTTTCCTGTTGACTTCAATACAGTTGTGGTGCTAACATCTTGCTACCATTAGAAGAACTGCATCTTAAAGGGGAGATATCATGCCAATTTTCAGGTTCATACTTGTATTTTGGGTTTCTACTAGAACATGTTTTATCAAAAAACACATTATTTTTTTCATACTGTCTGTCTAAATATACCTGTATACCTGTATACCTGTACCCAGTCTGCTCTGATTGGAGAGAAATATGATGCACCGATGCAAAGATAGATCTCGAGCCGTGGGTGGTGTATTCTAATGAGCCTGCATGTGACATAGGAAGAGGAGCCAAATCTGAATGGCTTCTTGAATCACATGTTTTCTGATCTAGGCTGCCCACAAAAAACTGCCTGGGTTGTCTTATTTCACAGTTTGTGGATTAGAAAGCACTCCACATACCCAAATGTATGAGCACAAGCACTGAAAAAGGGGAGTTTTTCATGATATGTCCCCTTTAAGGCATCTCCACATTGCCACAGTTTTTGCCGCTTGGTTATGGCCTTTATGGAATAGAAAGCAAACAAAGAGTGTATGGGCAAAGCAGTCCAGATTTTGAGAAAGAGAAAACATGCAAATTCATTTTACTTACTTTACTTGCTTACTCACTATATTATTGTACTTCTCAAAATCAAAATCTTTCAGTTATTTTAATAAAACAACAGACTCTAATGCTGGTAATGGCATTGGGTGTTATATGTATTCAGAAATTATTAAATAATAACAAATAATAAAAAGAACTATTGAAAGTTGGATTTTTTTTAAAATAACCATAATTTGTAAAAAAAAATTCAAAAAAAAATGTAGTTGCTGAAGACGTCCCTTACCCTGTGACCCTGTTTCTATTCTAGGGTTCAAAGGGAGACCCCGGGCTGTCTCCAGGCCAGGCTCCACCAGGAGAGAAGGTAAGAAATCTGCCACCATGTCCTCCGTGCCCCGTTCTGTGTTTCTCTCAGGCCCTCTTATTTGTCACAAAGCATTTACTCCATATTCTCTGCTCACTGTCTGCTTTTTTCTCTGCCCTCGATTTTATTTAACAGTAATTTGAGCAAAATATTATGAAAAGGATCCTAAAATGTTGATTCAGATCATTACATCATAACGGTTTATGTACTGTATACTGTATATGATGAGTCAATAACGACTCAATGCTTTCTAATTTGTGGATGATGAAAAACTGATTTTTGAATTTCATCTAATAAACTGTTTTATGTATATATTTGTTGTTCATTCAGCAACTTCCTCTAACCCCCTTTTTCTACATTTCTGACTCTATTATTCATTTGTCTGGCGTCAACACAGCTGGTCTCTCTTGCTCTCTACTCTCTCTCCAGCCTCGACTCTTTTTCTTCCAAACATCATCACAGTAATGATTTTCTTGAGCAGCACTGCTAAATGTTTTGAACTTATTAAGCTTCAAAAGTTCTTAGTTTCTCATAGTTGCTCATAGAAATCCCCGAAGAAAAACTGTCATCATTTCTCTCTTCAGAGCCTTTCGGGGATGAATTTCACTTAAAACCACACATATAGCATGTGTCCAAGCAATATTTATCCAACTTCATCCGGCTGTTATCCCCACAAATTATTGCAAACCTCTCATCACTCTTTGTAACAAGTCTTTCACTTTTGTAGCATATGTTATTGTATCTTTCTCTCTCTCTGAGCATGTTTGTCTGTATTAACAACATTTCTCTAATCTCCATTGACCCTCTCACCTCACGGCTTTTCTGATTCTTCTGAATAGCCAAATATTGCTCTGCATATGGCTTTTATTAGAAGCAGCATGGATAAGACATCTTTAATACAGACGGATGGTAGAAACTGCCTGAAGTACAAAAGCACTTTTTAATTGTCCGTCTCACACACCTGTGGAAAATCCATCTTTTTTTCGGCACAAGATCTTAAATAATGAATAGTCTAATGAAACATTGGCCTGTTGGTCATTAGCCATCTAGATTCCATGTAGGAAAATGAAGATTTATTCAGTGTTAAATAATTTCTACTTGATTTATTGACTTGAATCTGGGTTAACTGTCAGAGAGCTAAAGCAATGATGTGAATTTCCTTTGATAACGTACACTTCTACAGTCTAGCACTCATCGTTTTAATGCCTTTATAATGTCATCTCTGTAATGAAGGTGTGCAGTGCATCCCCCTTTTTGTGCAAGTGTTATCTTACTCTCTCTTTCATTTGTTCCAACAGGGCGACAGAGGTCCACAAGGTCTACCTGGGCCGGATGGATTTCCAGGTCCACTGGTAAGATTTAGTTAGTTTAAACTAGCTTACTTGTGTTTAAACCAGCTGATGCTGAAGACAGAAGAAGGCTTAGAAGACTTACTGTCAGAAACTATTTTTTGTATGACGTGTCCGAGTAGCTCAATTCGCTAATTTTCAAGTAATCTATTAGATTGCTGCTTATATTTTACTTTTAAAACGGCACGTTACTGCTGTCTTTAAATCATCTGCATAGATGAGGCAAAAGGAGGCACAAATAGTATTAGTTCATACAAGTTAAAGGTTGGTTTAAGAGTGAAGTTAAAGGTAAAGAGCATGCATAGAAACACACACACACACACACACACACACTGTGTTCTCCTCCAAGTGTTAGCCACAGAGGTTGGCTGAGGCCTCTCGTGGTCTAATGTGGTCAGTATTAGGTTACAGTCTACAGCCCACCCTGCTCTCTGCCTGTCTTCAGTCTTTCCGTCTCTCTCAATAGAAAGAAACATATACTGTACATATACTGTATATCTTTAACCTTTTTCTCGCTAATCTTGCTTTCTTCCTTCATCTTTCGACCTTACACTGTGTTTTCTTCTTCTTCACTGTTTTGCATACCTCCCTCTCTGCATATAAATCCATCAGTGTCTCTCTCTCTGAGAGCTTCAGAGCCGGCTGTTGTGGATGTGCTGCTGTCTCGTTTTAACTTGATAGGCTTTGAGGTCAAGGTCAAAGGTCACCCAAAAGAGGAAAGGCACCCTTCTCAGAGTCAGGGGGTCAATGACGCGCACAATATCCGATGCCTCCTCAGGTCATCCATTGTCATGCCTAAAGAAGCAGAATTTCATGGACACTGCTATTAATAAAATGAAGGACACTGGCATTCCCCCTGTTTCCACCAATGTGCACATATTCACAGGCATTCACAAATGTATTGTTATGCTCTAGTGCGTTCAATATCTTCCTCAAAAGGGTACATTGCTGTTGTTGTGCACAGCGTAGCGTTGGCTAGAACTGAGCTTGTGGTCTTTGCAGAACAGACTTAATCTGCTCTAGTAGGTCGCCCTGCTGCCCACATGGCTATATCTACACAGTTGTCCAGTTACTTATTGAAGCTCTGAGTCTGTGAGTCTGGTCTCCACATAGCTGGCCTTCAACTTGCCTCCCAGGAGATCATCCCAGTGTTTGCAGTAGCTGAACCTAATATACCCAGCACATGAACTGTGACCCGTCAAGTTTTTCCAGAGGAAATGAATGGCTCGGGTCCTATGCTCTTTACCCCCAAGTGGGCCTTATATTGAGTGTGAAGGTTCATGTGTCACGACCTCGGAAGCACACGATGGAGTCAATGGGGCCGTGCAAGAAGTCTCTCGCTGTCCCAAAAAGATAATGACCTGGCCCCGACCTTGTGTTTTGTAGCTGTAAGCATCTGTTGTTGATAATCAAGTCAAAGGGAAAAATAAAAGGGCTTAAGAGAAGAAAAGCTTAGATTTACTGAACAATAAATCCTGTTTAGTTTATAAAGAAGTGCTTGTTTAACTAACAGAACCAGCAGAATCTGGCTTTAGCACAAAACTGACTGTGGATTGGAGTGAGCGAACTATTCATTTTATAGAGCGTTTTTATGTCTTTATTGTGTCAGTTTCCTTTTAAAACCTCACTCACACTTTACTCTGCAACCCATTCGGTCAGAACCCAGAATTGCTCATGGACTGGTTCCCGGAAAAACTGCACAGGACAGACAGGATAATGTAGTTTCTCCTTCTGAAATAGAGAATGAAACATTAAAGTGTCAGTCATGCATGCTTGGGAATTTGCAGTCAGAATTAACCTGCTGGCCCCCAAACAACACCGTCCCAGTTCAGAGATCATTAACTGTGACCTTGGACCTCTAGACTGGTGCCAAAATGATGTCTGCAGGAAAGAGGATCCAGACAGAGGATCTGACATCTCTTAACATGCCTCAGTTGTCTCATTCTAGGATGGATGCATGCCACAAATGAACTTAATTAAAATGTAGAGCTCGATTGAGATGTGCAATAAGAACAACAAACTCAGCAGTTCTCTATGAAATGATTCACTAGCAGTCCTTTTGAAGCAAACTTGTAATTGTCTGGTTGTTTTGTTATTGGGATGGCAATATTGGTCGGTATGCTATTACATAGATTGCCATGAAACTTTGTACAGACATTCATTGTCCCCAGAGGATGATTCCTCATGACTTTAGTGATCTCCTGACTTTTCCTCTGACCCCTTCCAGCAGGTTGACATTTTTTTTTCCTTTTGGTGAAATGCCTTGATAACTATCGGATGAATCACCATGGAATTTGGTACAAATATCCATTGTTCTCAGAGGGTTCCTAATGACTTTGGTGATTCCCTGACTTTCACTCTAACGCCACCATGCGGTTATATATAACTAATGACTGACCTTAACTGACTTTTCGTTTAGTGCCACCCATCAGGTCTACAATTTAATTTGACCAACACTTTGGTTTATGACCAAAAACTTGCAAAACTAATGATCCCATCAGCTTCAGCTGTACTTTGTGTTTAGTTCTAATTAACAAATGCATCAGCGGCATGTTAGCATTTTCATTGTGAGCATGTAGCTCAAAGCACCGCTGTGCCTAAGTACAGCCTCATAGAGCCGCTAGTATGGCTGTAACTCGTCTTGTTAATGTCTGTGGTGTTTTGGGTGAAATACTTAAAACATTTGTTTTATTCCATTTCCAAGGGTCCTAAAGGTTATCAAGGGCCAGCCGGACTGCCAGGAGAACAAGTAAGTGGTGATGTGTATTTTTTTTGGCCGTTTTTGGCCACAACTCAAGAATTCAAATGCTAATTATGACAATTTCACACAAATGTGATGACATTTTGGACAGACATTGGTGTAAACTGCAACTTGACTGGTTGGCAGAGGCATGCAAACACGAGGCAGTAATTCTAGTTTTGCCAGAGTTCAGCCGTTGCCATCAGCACCGATGGGACATGTGCGTCGAACAACAAAAGCATCGAAATCGACGACCAGAGACACATTCTGCGATGCAGTCATGCTCATGTTCAATGTCACAGCATTCATACATACACAAAACTTTCATGCATAAACAGGATTAGATACATATGTGCACACGCACACACACGCATGGACAAAACACACCAAATACACAGCTGTGCCTGCGTGCGTCACCAGCCAAGTTACATCAGTGCTTCAGCTGTCCCCTCTAGTCAGTGGTTCCTTTTATCTTCTGTTTATTGCCCCTCTCCTTGATGGAAAAACTTTTCACCTCGTCGAAATGCTAACAATTAATGAGCCCCGTTACACGGACTCTCGTCACGTGTCCTCATCTGGTTCTAAGCATAGAGATTTAAGGAATAACAACATATACAGGTTGCTGGCACGGATTAGATTATTGTGATCGAAAGAAAACGTTTTCTTTTTTGGTTTGAGAATGGAAATGGTCTGTGATTTTTGCAAGCGATGATTGTTTGAAATTGAGCATCAGCTGAATGTTTAAAATACAAAGTGTCATTTTAATTTAACAGTGAGCTGAAAAAGCAGCAGAGAGAGCCAGTGAGGGAGGGGTGGGTCGGAGGGGTGCAGAAAGGTACAGTTAATAGACAGGGTTGTCTTGGTGGAGGCTGTCCGGAATGAACAGTGCTCGTTTTATTCCTCAGTTGGCAATGCTGGTAGAGGTCTGTGTGTCTCCTCTTTCACTTTATCCATCCATCTAATCTCCCTATTCACCGTTCATTCATTCTCTCTCTCTCTCTCTCTCTCTCTCTCTCTCTCTCTCTCTGCTGCAGGGCATACATGGACCTCCTGGGGAAGCCGGGACTGCAGGTTACCCTGGCAGGCAGGTGCAGTGAAAAATACAAAAATATGCTTCCAGTTCCTCCATCGATCCTCTTAGATTCTTCGTTGCTCTACCAAGAACTCTACAGAAAATACACAGCAATGCAATAACGATAACTGCGTAATGCACACTTCTGTCTGCTTTCCTATGCACGTTTCTTTCCCATTTTGGATTTGGACTAGAGCGATAAACAACTGCTATTTCCACTACAATGTATTGGAAAATATAGTTTACAATGACATGCAATTTACAATGAAATGCAGTGGTTTTCCTGATGTTTTTTCATGTGTGCAGTCTGTGGACTTAAATCTTGTTCACTGCCAGCAGTGCGGACGAGGAAATAGAAAGTGCAACTTAAAGTATAACAAACGTGTTTCCTTTTAACTGACTGTAAAGTCAAGATCACTGTATTTCTCTTATCCAGCCATCTCATGTGTTTAGGATTCCCTCTCTGTGTGAAATCATTGAACTTGCGCGTACTGTGACAATAGTCCACCTCACCTGAATCTTTCCTTTTTTGCAGGGCTTAGCTGGGCCACAAGGTAACCCAGGGCCTAAAGGTGTCCGTGTAAGTACAAGTGGCTCTTTGCTCTCACTCTGCCCTCTTTTTTTTCAGCAGCGCTGGATTGAACACTTAATTTCCTGAAAGGATTAGGACAGTGTCAGGCCAACAGCCTTGCTCCAGAGAGACTGCTCACAATCTGAGTTGTATTTCTGACATATACTGCCTGATGTGAGACTGCTTGTGGGGGCTGGTCCGGGCTCTGAGTTGTCTCTATAAAGACTGACTAGTTTATCTTACTATGGTTCGTTCCTCAGCAAGCTCAGAATGCCCCCAAAAACAGGAGAACAGCAGAAAGAAAGAGGACGGAATACAAACAGATGGGAGAAAATATAAAAGCAGACGGAAAGGGGGTCAAATGAGCTAGTGAGAGAAGGGACTTAAGTGGAGCGTTGCAGCCCAGAGAACGAGAATAGCTGGGATTACTATGTCAGAGTGAGGCAGGCAGCGTGAAAAAGAGCCACAAAGACAGTACACTGATAAGATGTGACTGTGTGAAAGAGAAAAATAAGAAGACAGGGTTGCGCAGATTACTCATGCATTGCTTACTGATTACATCCTATGCCAACTTACATAAATACTTGAATGCAGCCAAGGTATTGCTGCGTAAAAAGATGTCTCACAGTCATGTCCAGAATGACGGTACAGCTAATGTATTTCAGGGTTTTCAAAATGATGATGTTGATGTTGAGTATGTGCACACATGCATGCACACGTCTGCCAGTGACGCGATAAGTCATTCCTGCCAAAGGTTTCACGCTATTCCACTGATCGACAGGTGGCGGTAACACGACATTATATGCAGCAATGTGTGAGCAAAGGCAGGGAAGAAGAAAGCTGCTAGCAAGTTAACATGGATGGAAACAATGCTGGATTAAAAGTACTTAGAAAATTGGCTTAGCAAAGGTTTTATGAGGATGGAAATGCATTCAGCACCTGCGTTAGTGTTCAAGGATACACACAATGAGTCACACTTAACGTAAACTTAACATAAACATGCTTGTTTGCAAAAAAAGAATAGATTGTGACAATATTGTGATATGAAATGTTGCTGATTTCCAGGGTTTCATTGGGCCTCCTGGCATCGCTGGGCCACTTGGACTGGAGGGGAAGAAAGTGAGTGATGTTTGTTAAATGCACATGCTGTCGAGATCTTTTTATTCACTATTCCTGTGAACTTGGACACATTTAATTCCCAGTACTATTCACATTTATATCAAAAATAGTCCTCTACTTCATGTCTTCCCACTTCATTTGTTTTCCCCTCCTTTGTCTGATAGTTAGTACCTCCCTGACTGAGGTTTGATAGATGACAGCTTTCAGGAGCACTTTGCACTTTAATCGACAGCTCTGTTACAGTTTATCTTGATATATGTTGAGCTATTTACTACTTACAGGTGTACGTCACCTCCTTTTTACCCATTTGCTAATTTTTCTGTCCTTTTTTAAAAACTATTTGGTAAGATTAAAATATCCCGGGCAGCAGTTATTTAAAGCTGTCATTTTATGGTTTTAAAAAGGATTATGTCACAGTAAAATATGTGAGGAAAATTTATATTTTCCATTTAGGCTATGCCTGAATGACGTTACTCACTCCTTCATTTTGGTGAGATTCCAGTCTCAAGGAAATCCTGTCTTTATTGCGCTGTTATGGCTTTCGACACATCAGCTTGATTTGAGCCAAAGGAACTATTATTTCAATGTGATGACACCATTTTCGAATCCTGGCTTACAATAAGCAATATTAAGAATCTCTCTGTAAAATATTCATTGCCTATTCAGATAGATAAATACGTGAGATTTGAGGAACCGTGCCTTTTCACTTTTCTATAGCCTGTAAACATCTCTTAATTTGAGTCTAGTGGCTAAAACTTGTTACACCATTGTCCCTTGGAGCAGCACAAATTCATGCCCCAGATATGAATCACTTATTCATTTCTTTTTCTTTTCTAGGGCATTCCTGGTCCTGATGGAAGACCTGGTCCCAAAGGAAGACACGTAATAATTAATTAATCTTAATATATACCTTTGTCATCTACCAGTAGCTTTGAGGAGACAGCTGCAGGCATGATTGTCTGTGTTATATCACGGGGCGATGTAAAAAAGAATATAAATGTTATCCATCTTATAATGTATGCAGTATGTTCTCTTAGAATAGCAGTACTTCACATTCACAAAAGCCCCGGGGACATTTCAATTCATTTGTATGCTGCATCTGTTGTGAATGTGCTAAAGCAGCAGGACACTGAGAGCCACTGAGAGAAAAGAACAGAGAGGAATTACTCCTTTAGAGGATTTAACAAGAAGTGGCAAATCACATTGGAAGTGTTTGATAGCATGTGTTTTGGCAAAGGTCCTGCAATGCCAAGTTTGTACCCGGGTGGCATTGCAAAAAAAAAAAAATGAAGTGAGAGACAAATGGAATGTTAAGTTTGGGCCCTCACACTGTGAGAAGTTAATGTTTTAAAAACAAGCCTCAGCTTCTCTGTTGAAGTTGCCAAGCGGGCAGTCGGCCCAGTGTCTGTTTCATCCAAAGGGTTTTTTTCTGGAACGTTAAGCGATGTCTGGCTAACTGGTCTGTGTCTCTGGCCTCAGGGCTGTTGTAAGCCTGTCCATAAGCTCACCAAATACTCTGGCTTATCTTGCTTCATTAAACAAGCATTACTTTCAGACCATGTCAATGCAAATTTGATCTTGATCAACCACTTGGGGAGACTTCATGGTAAATGATAATGTAAAGGTTAGATGCCGTGGATAACAGAAATCATAGAAATTTAAGGGATAGTTTGGGTGTTTTGAAGAGGGGTTGTATGAGGTACTTATCCATATTAGGTGTATTACCTACAGTAGATGGTGGTCGGCGTGCCCCCAGCATCGAGAAACAGACAGGAGCGCTGAAAGCGGAGCAAAGCAATACAGTGCTGTGGACGGGAACAGCAGAAAAACCTATTTTAGCCGCCTAAAAAAAAGGCTCATCTAAAAAAAATTTATATTCATTTAAGTATACGCTATATTTAGAATATTTTCTTATGGCGAACTGAACTGAAATTGAAACGTATCTATACTGTTTTTGTCATCTGAGCCTGCTGGCTTTGGAGAGAGCATAGATAAGTCTCACTTTCAGTTCAGTTCCCTGTTGGAAGGGAGAAGGAAAGGGCTGTCTGACGGCAAGATAAAGTGGTGAAAATATTCTAAATATAGCGTACACTTAAACGGATATTGATTTTTTTTTGGTGAGCCTTTCTTTTTCTGCCAAAAAAAACATTAAGTTGGCATGGCAGAAGACAGACAGTTCATTAAAGTGTGTAACATCATCAGCAATCAGTAGGTCTCATATTCCGTTTTTGAGCGTGCAGGAGGATACAGATAAATGATCATCATTGGTCAATTATACAAATGACTGAGCACTGTATTGCTTTGCCAAGCTGGGGGCACGCCAACCGTCATCTACTATAAGTAATACACCCACTATGGATAAGTACCTCATACAACCCCACTTCAAAACACCCAAACTATCCCTTTAAGTAACAGTATGACAGTAGAGAAAGCTATAAACAACTGTTCATTCACCTTTCTGGAAGTGCTACATACTGCCAAATGGTTGCCCTGACCTTCTGAAATTGAATGTGGATGTACTTCCTCCACAGGGTGTGGTGGGTGATGCGGGGGAGAGGGGACCTCCTGGTCCTGATGGTGATGAGGTGAGAACTCTTGTCTGTCTCCTGGTGAATTCAGCTGTCCTCTTTTTTTTATCCTACACTTTTCATCTATCTGCCTGTTATTTCACCTTTCTGTCCTCCTTCTACGAAGTCAGGGTCTCCCTGCTTGTTACCTGTCCTCTTTCATCAGTGACTGTATCTACAAGTGCACAGTACTGGGCTATTTCCTGCATACACCTTATTCAGACTCATATGATAAAGTCTTTTCATGTATGTTAAGGCCTTTTGTCACCACTTCTGAAATGTATTTAGAATGTGTAATACAAAAAGAAAAATCACATATAAACCTTTCACACCAAGTCTGAGCACATGAAAAAAAAACATTAAGTTGGCTTGGCAGAAGACAGACAGTTCATCAAAGTGTATAACATCATCAGCAATCAGCAGGTCTCATATTCCGTTTTTGAGCGTGCAGGAGGATACACATAAATCATCACTGAGCAGCCTTGATTAATTTATTTTTTGGGGTTCAGACATAGATATGTTGCTTCGTCACCTCACATGTTTGCACATGAAAACATGACGTTGCACTTACAGTATTTCCAGTGCAGCCTTGGGAATGAGGAATGTGCAGTACTGTAAGTGTCCTGTCCTGTGTACTTAGGATGTTGCTGTGATGTTTCACAGGGGCCTGTTGGTGGGATTGGCATCAGCGGCTTTCCTGGTCTGAGGGTGAGTATCAGATTTGCAATATTATCATTTTTATTAATGTGTTATATTTCTCATGGCTAATAGAGACAATGTTGGGTCTGTCATCCACTTGGCTCACAGTTCTGCTTCTGTCTCTCTACGTTTCCAACTTTGTTAGTCTGTCCATCTTTCTTCCTACTTGCCTGTCTCTAGTGGTTATATGTGGTTTGGATGATGGATAGCAGGATGCGCTGTGTTTCTCCATGAGTGATGAATGTGATTTTTCATGCCAACATTTATTCTTTTTGTTAGACTTGCTGTAGTAATTGTTGTTCATGGCAGAAGCTTGTTTCTTACCGTCAATGACAGCCACTACTGAAATCTGAGTGATCCACAGGGACTCAAAGGAATAGAATATAAGTAGGGCGGGATTCAGAATTAAACTGTCTTGGCTGCACGTCATGTATCTTTAGCACTACTGACGCAATGGGCATGCAAAAGTGCAAAAAAAAAGTCCAAATGCTCCAAAACATTGACAAATTTTCCATATGTATAGTGATGGAGATGTACTATTGTGACCAAAGTTGTTCATGGTTGGGTACAGTGAAGATACCCATAACATATGGACATTTGTCATGCAGTATGAAGGGTGCACTGTCAATAATGAAAATTAAAAAAACTCCAGTGTCTAGCTGCCAAAGGCTTAAATGTTCCCAGCATACCCACTTGGGAGGCTCGGTCTTATTATGGCAGTGAGACAGAATCTAGACTGTCACAGACCTAATAGAGAGCGTGCTGTCTGTTTTACTGCAGAATATACAACTGTTAAAAAGTCTCAGAGGCCTCTCAAACATCGCCCTGTTCATGTCAGAAACATAGATAAAACTGTATACCGCACCTTTCCTGTGCCATCATTTCAAGCTTCATTTACACTGGTTTGCTGTCCTCATAGCATGGAGATTTATTGGGGTGCTTGAAGGGTTACTAGTCCACGCTAGGCACATCTGGTTGGATGGGGTTTCCTTAACCTTGACCTCAGCTACTGGCTGTAAGTCATCTTCACTACAGACACAGTCAGACATGAAACATGCAGGCACATAAACAATATAACAGTGAGGGGTTACAAGTGAAGAGCAATCGAAATATGGAGAATACCACAGTTTACTTTGAAGTAAACTCATCCCAATTTTTACTGACACATCTCTACATGGGGTACATTCAGTCTGTCATTTCAGAGTTGTAGACTAACATGACTCAGGTAATGTAATGGGTCATGCCGCTACATGTTGCTGTAAAACTTGGTAGTAACATTTAACATTTAAAGCAAATTTTCATTGTCACTCCAGATTAACTGAAAAAGAATAGATAGAAAACCCTTTCATGTGTTTTTCTGCTCCAGAGTTTACCTCCATGTCTCAGGTCTCAGTCAGATCCGACACACCATAAATCACTCTGTATGATCTGGAAAGAACAGGATGTGACACAGATGTGCACATGTGCATACAAGAATGGGCTACCCACACACATAACAAAAGATAATACTCTTCTCATAGGCAAACAGTGGTAAATGTGCCTCATTTCTCCGTGTTATCTAAAAAAATATTTAGAGATGGTGGGCTGTCTGATTTATTGCCTGCCTTGGCATCTCAATCCAATTTCCTTAAAAAAAAGTCACGGATTCAGAGCCTTTGTTGATGTCTGGACAGAGTGGACACTGTGACGTTTGTGGTCAAAAAGCTTTGGTCATACCATTAACATAATCTTCTGTCACTCTCTTCTGTGACTGTCGTTCTCCAAGTCATGTCCTTTCCCCTTTCTTTCTTTTGATTGCCTCTTAGTCTTGATTGCTCTATTGCTCTTTAAAACATTGTGTGTGTTTTTTTAATATATACTGTAGGTCTTGCTAAGGAAAAGCTGTACACTACAGGTCTGACCAGATTAAGTTTCAGTTAAGGTGCCATACACATTATTGTTCCCTTCACAAATGAATGTTCTTACAACTATTCACCTCACGTAGTTTTGTTGAACATTAAAGGAACAGTCTGTAACATTTAGGGGGATCTATTGGCAGGAATATGATATTAATAAGTATGTTTTCTTTATTGTAAAATCACCTGATAATAAGAATCGTTGTGTTTTCATTAGCTTAGAATGAGCCGTTCATATCTACATAGGGAGCAGGTCCTCTTCACGGAGTCCGGCATGTTGCACAGCCATGTTTCAACAGTAGCCCAGAACGGACAAATCAAA
This sequence comes from Sebastes umbrosus, assembly GCF_015220745.1. NCBI lineage: Eukaryota > Metazoa > Chordata > Actinopteri > Perciformes > Sebastidae > Sebastes > Sebastes umbrosus. Next base: position 9,468,311 of record NC_051273.1, on the reverse strand, counting down.
CTCTGTTAACTTTTCCTGCTGGGCTGGAGTCAATAACGTTACTCTCTCTCTCTTGCTTCACCACTCACTTCCCACATACACACACACACTTAACGCCCTGGCTCTGCTCCAGATGGCTCTAGAGAGGGCCATTCGCGTTTTCTCGTTGGCCACCGTAGCTCTCCGACGCGCTTGGCACACGGGAGAGGCTTCAGGTGGTTGCAATCTCCTCACCTCACCGCTAGATACCGCCAGATCCTACAAACTGGACCTTTAAGTGCTGACACAAGTGCTTTTGTGGAACAAATCAAAACACCATCAAAGCATTAATACGTTCATAGAGTTGATGATAGGCTCATGATTTATGTATAGTGTAAAATTATTCATTATGGACACGGTCAATCCTGTGAAAAGCTCATATCTACACTTCGAAGCAGAGAAATTAATTATTACTGATTAAAGCTGATGTGGTGGGTACTTGTCTTTATATCAACAAATCATTGCCTGTAAGTACTTTTGAGTAATCATACAAGAGAGCCAAAATACTTGCACCTCCTTAATCCTGTCTTTGATGTAATTCATATTTAGTCAACTTTCCAGCTGAGTGGTTTTGACACAGGATAGATCTCACAAAAAAAACTTTGATTTGACATGTAAAACTCATTTTCACTTCCCGGTGTCAATCACACTCCTGTGGCTCCAGTTGTGCTCACTCAGCTATTGAAAGGCAATTACACAAGGTTGGAACTTTAGTTTAGTAATCAGAACAGAAACGGAGCAGCAAGTGTTCGTGCTGGTATGCAATTGATGTCGTTGCCAGCGTGTGACTCAGCGAAATGTGTTGCAGCCAGACACTCTGTCACAACCTGAATGAAAAAAGAAGGAGACAAAAAATCAACGTTTTAAATGTTATAGTCTTTTTATGTGTGTGTGTGTGTTATTCATTTACCACTCTTACTTCAACCGGTTTTTGATCATTTACACGTGGTATGGTGAGGCCTGCAGATACAGTAATTTAATTGTGCTTTCCCCACTCGCATGTCGTGTCAAAGTACATGATACAATGAATCTATTAGCCTTTATAGGATACACGGGGTGCTGAAACATTCAATGTTTGAATGGCTTTTTTGAGGCTACAGTGGTTGTGTTGAAAGGAGGTACAGGAATGCTGCAGTCTGTTTTTTGTTAAGTCTTTACTCACTTGACTTCAGTGTGGCTGGGAAGATAATGGTTTGGATGATCTTTAACCACCTGGCAGTCAGGCTACATCTTGACAGCAGCGTGGGATGTTGATGTACCAGATTACTTCAGCCGGGCTGGTGGTGTGTTCTCCGTTGAATGCTTCTTTTAATGGAGCGCATGTGATTTGTGTCTGTCCCGATGCCGTACCACAGAGCATCAAACACCAGCCTTACAGGGTCCAGACTCCAGATGGACTCCTAGTTCAAGCCACATGTCCTTGATGACGTAAAATTAAGCCATGTGCTCTCACTCGCCTCTCACTTTTTTTTGTATATTGACCAGGCTGACAGATTGATTGTTTGGATAGAGGAGAATACTCTGACTGATAGTAACATTCTCAGTCTCATGCCCTTTACTGCTGAAAAGTGAAATGAGGAGTTCAAGGTTCCCAATTGTCTTTGTATTCTCTATGCTTTTCCTCAGCATATTGGTTAAGGTCGACACTGTCTCCCTCTGTCCCGACTGTCTTGGATCAAATTCTGACATCTCCTCGCCCTTACTCCTTTCTCCTTTTAGCCTTTCTGCTGTCTCAAAGAGAAAAAATAATCCTTAAGTGAGCAGGTTGCCTGGTTTCCTCAACAAAAATGTTTACCACAGTATAAAAGAGGAATCCATATGTGTATATATATACGTATATATACCTGAATGTGCAAAGGCTGTTTTTAGTTAATTGTGTTTGTGTGTGTCTGGCCAGCATGCTTGTAAAGGGTATTTTTCGGTCCAGCCACACATTCTGGCCATTCTCACCTCGCCTCTGTCAATTAGAGTGGAGGTTGTGGGTTGGCAGTGGTGAGCAGAGCCAAGACCAGACCCACAACTGGAAACACTGTCAACACGGCTTAGTTGTGTTGTAAGGTTGTGACTAAAAGGAATGCGCTGTGTTGGAAACAGCAGATAGTGTTCATGTCAAGATAGCGTCCCTGCCAAGAAGAAATCGGAAACATTTAGTGTGAAAAATGCCATTCAGTGTCAGGGCCAGTATCAGAAGTGTGTGTGTGTGTGTGTCTGTGTGTGTGTGTGTGTGTGTGTTTGTGATACATAAATTCCATTGTGTACCTCTACACCTCTACAGGGGGACCCAGGGCCGGAGGGACTGAGAGGAATGCCTGGTCTGGTGGGACCTCAGGTAAGTTAGACATTGGCCACTGAAAATACTCTAAATTTTAGGAAAATACTGTACAGTACTATCCTAAAGCAATAAGTCTCCTAAAGCAATAAGTCTCCTAAAGCAACAACTCTCCTAAAGCAATAACTCTCTTCAACACCTCATCTCTGTCTAACAGAGAGCTCTCAGCTCTATAGGTTCTGTCACAACCACTCTCCATCCTGTTTTAGTCCTGCGATAATCTTGCACATGTTGGATTTTGCACAGCTACATTTGCACAATTATTTTTCATTGTAGAACAAAACACTGTAACTTGCACACTCTGCTAATGTATATAATGGGTTATTCTATGTTTATAATTTAGATTTTTTTATGCTAGTTGTAGTAGTTGGGTATATTTATAGTGTATTCCAATATTCTTTATATTTTGTATTCTTTGGATATGTTTCTTTAGTGTTGACATGTACATTTTATGTACTGTTCTGGTGATCTGCTGGATCTATCTATCTATCTATCTATCTATCTATCTATCTATCTATCTATCTGTCTATCTATCTATCTATCTATCAAATTAAACAATTGTAATCTGTAAAGTATGTATCTACACATCATGAATCTAGTGCCACCATAAATACATTTCCTGGCCTGTCAAAATCTATAAAGAAAACTGGAAAGAGATATGTTTCAAGCCACAATGTCAGCTTTTATCATCCATCAGCCTCCTCCTTGGCTTCACTTCATTTGCAAATCCCTGCATCAAAATGAATTCTGCCACTGAAGTCACTGATGCCTTACACAAATGTTCCCCTTTCCTCTCTTTCTCTCTAATCTAATGGACTAATTCTTCTACTTCCTCTCCTTTCTTTCTTTCCTCTCCCTGTGGCAGGGCCCAGCAGGACGAGCCGGCCTGCCTGGATTGAAAGGTGATAAGGTGATCTAAATATTTATATTATTGCAGTGTATCTGTTCGTAATGTGTCATTAGCCCACATATCACATAATTCTACATATTACAAGTGATCCTGCTAACGTTTGGATAACACAGCCATTAATACAAACTCAAGTTCAATATCATGATAATAGACGGATCTCGTTAACAGTTTTTTATGTTAAATATTGGTAATGCTCCACAATGTATAGCCTATTGGTTCTTTACAGTGTTGCCATTTGATTTTATGACATTTAAACTGATAGCAGCTTGCCTTGTCAGTTTACAAGTGTTGCTGCGTAATGTTCTTATATTATACAGTATATACTTTATGTACAGGTATATATCTCTCATCTATGGTCGTATTGTGATCACTGTGGCAGAGTAGTGCTGTGTTATATCTCTGTATGATACTGTGAAATTCAGGATGAAGTGGGACAAATGGGCGATCCAGGAGAGATGGGGTACCAAGGCGACAAGGTACGTCTCCCGTCACACAAGCGAGATTTTAAGAAAATCACAGATGCAGATCATGTGAACATTACATGCATGGAACTGTTATTACCAGCAATTTATAAAAAGATCATTAGACATTTTATTCCCACGCTAATCGTTCAAGACTTCATAAGCCTTGTGAAGTGAAAATTCTGACACAATACTCATTACTACTATACAATACTCAACAATACTCTTGTTTTGGTGAGAGCACATGTTGTAATTTGATAATTCTTTACAGTTCATGCATTTTTTTTGTTGTTCTTGAATGTTTAAACATCCCAGAAATGATCTTGGTTGACATCCTGCTATGAAAAATAATTGGACAAAAGCAGGATCTAAAGAGGGACTTTTTCTAAATCAGGAAAATATTAATCAAAGCCTCTACACAAATCTGAAATGCATCATGTTTGAATAAATACAGATGTTGATTCATTTATTACATGAGGTCACCACATAGTGCTTGTCCCATGTGAATACACACACACTACAGGGCATGTTCTCAGTTATATGGAAATGGATGAAAACAAACACACACAAAGGGTGTGTAAGACCAGTTTTAGAGTGTTATGTCTGTTTCTTTCAGGGTGTTGCTGGCGCACCTGGTCCTACTGGGCCAAGAGGGATACCAGGACCACCGGTATGTTCGTGTGAGTGTGTATGTGTATGTGTGTAGACATTACTGAAGGTGTATTTATGTGTGCATTTAATTGTTTATGTCTGTTTTTATACTTATGTGTGTGTGCATGCTATTTTGTACAGTTTTGTACAGCTTTTATAGACAAAGCCAAGTAAACACAGTGTACCACAATGAAATCTGGAATCTATTTTTGTTAGCTTGTAAACTGAAGTAAATCAGTCACACTCGCAACACGTCGGCTTTATCATGCACTTGCTGGTAGTGAGCTCCAATGAGGGGAAGAACGAGGAGGTTTAAATATCTCTCTCTATTCAGGGTGCATTATAAACGAGTCCAGATGTTGTCCTGTTTCCAGAACACCTAGTTTCTATGCAGCATCAGCTGTTGCCGTAGTTACCACAGTCCTCTGAATGATCAGAATAACCACATTGTTCACACAGTGTAATTTTAAGATGAAGAAAAAGAAGGCTTGATGTACTACCATGTAGTGTTAAGGTTTAACCAAACTTAATCAATTCAGTATTGTTTCAGCAAACGGCTTTCATTTGCTTGGGACTAAAATATTCACCAGCAAAAAATGAAGAAAACTTTCTCACACATATCAATCCACAGCTGCACAACATGCTCACACAATGTATACTAAACAAGCAAGCATTGCTGACCATAAAGTGTGAGAGAGAGGATCATTTAGCGTCAGGGGTTAAGTGTTTAGTGATTGACCGAGTGACCTGAGTTCAGCCCTGAAACCTGATAACACGTTGCCTGCAGCATCATGTTATGACTGATTTAGTTTGTTGCTTGCACTACACCCAGCAGTGTGATTAGCATCATCATCAAATTGCTATAAGAATACAACATTATTCAGATCCACACTCAATTTATTGATGAAGAAGTATAAACACAAATCATTATCTAAATTGTGACAGAAGGAACATGTAATAATTGTGTGTTTTTCTGTATTTTAAACAGGGTAAAGTTGGTGAGGTGGGGGCGCAAGGACCACACGGGCCTCCAGGACCAGAGGTACGACATACGTATAGGCAACTATTTTGACAATTGTTTTATTGTTAAAAAATATTTTTTTGTTGCGACCTCTTGATGATTCCAGGTTCTCAAATGTGAGGATTTTCTGCTTTTCCTTGTCTCACATAACTTAAATGGATTTTGGACTGTTGGCTGGACAAAAAAAGAAATTTAATGACATCACCTTGGACGAGATATTGTGATGGCATGTTTCATTATTTTTCTGATGGTTTATAGACCAACCAATGAATTTGGAAAATAATCATATTAATCAATAATGAAAATAATTGTTAGTTGCAGCCCTAATTCAGTCACTGATATCTTGACAATTTTAAACAGATTACTGAGTATTCACGGACCCTACAATGATTCTTAATGATTTTTGTGACTCCCCGACCTATTTCCGCTGGATCATCACTTTGATCAATGACATGATGAGTTGAAAACTAATGGAAGGATTACCATGGAATTTGCTTTAGATATTAATGATCCACAGAGAATGATTTGTATTGTTTTTGGTGATCCTCTGACTTTTCCTCTAGTGCCTTCATTAAAATACTTTTTATACACAAGAAATATGACAATCTTGCAGATTACAATGAATTTGACTGAGCACACTCATCCTCCCAAGATGATCAACTTTGAATATTTTGGACACACTCCAAGCTTTCCTTTATCAATAGATCAAATTATAAACTTTGTACAAAAGATATTACATAATTGTTTAATACTATGTTATCTGGCTATTCATGGACACCAAAGGATGAACCTACTGATGGCTGTGACATCATGACCTTTCCTCTTTTGCCAGCTCTAGGCACAAAATTTCTTCTTAAACACCTCAAAACATAATTGGCAAATAATAGAGTTATACCGATACCAGTATTGGAAATGCCTCCGATACATCCTAAAATGCTGAATTGGGTATTGGCGGGTACACAAGTGTATGCACTGATCCGATATCACGTTATCATATGATTTATAAGCTCATTTACGCTACACAGGAACAACAACGCGTGTCACTTGCTACCTGATCCATACATCCTGCCCGATCGGTGCTGCGCATGTGCAACTCTCAAAAGGGATGAGAGAGAAGTGAGATGACTCACTATTTAGGATGTAAACTTAATGATCCCCTGACTTTTTATCTAGGGTCATCATAAGGTCAAAATTTCACTTTGTCAACTTCAACTTCCCAAAAAGGGGTCATTAGACTGACAAGAAATTAGCTAACTTTGCTAACAGTTATTAATGGTGTTGATATTCCTTTCAGTTATATTCATGACCAAATTATCATGGATGTTTTTCTCTAGTGCACATGGTACAATAAAATGCATCTTGGACAGGCTTATTACATTCCTGCAACAGCCACAGATACTGAATTTTTTTCTTTCTTTTGTCAGAGCATTTGATTGATTTATTGCTGTCAGAATGTAAAGAAAAAAATATAACGAAAAATATTTCTGAAATGCATTAGATACTAGATTTAAGAGAAAAAAGTGAATTGAACACCATTAACCCTTTGTACCTTGCTTCCCCTGTTTTGGCTTTTCCCTCCAGCATGTCGGTGCTTTGGATACCTAACCTTTTGTCAAAGAGGTCATTGTTGATGCTTCAAAGTATGTGAAAAGCATGGAAGTCAGGAGTGCAGCATGACCATAAGTCACATAGGCCATAGCTAACCGGCATATTTCTCTGAAATGAGTGATTGTGTCATGGCAGGCATGCCTGAAGGTATTCAGCCTCCATCAGCTCAGTAGCAATTCATCACTATCTCTACATCAGTTTTCAATAAGCCTGCCTATACACTCAAGAAAAGCCCAACCCCTATGTCTGCCTGACACAGATTTATGCAGGATGCCTTCAGTGATTTGCAAAGAGGAGCCACTGTAGTACATCAACATATAAATAGGCCTACTTTATACCTGCCATTATAAATGCAGCATAATCCTACCCCTCCTGTAATGTACACAGAGGTGCAAAAGAGTTCATTTATTGTGTGGGCTCAAATTCAACCAATTAGTCATGTGACATGACAGGTGAAATACAATAATAATTTCTCTCTTCTTTGTTTTTTTGCAAGGGATTTCCTGGAGACATTGGCATACCAGGGCCCAATGGTCCACCTGGACCAAAGGTACAACAGCATCTCTTGCCCTCTCTCTCTGTCCATCCATTCATTCATTAAATTCATCCAATTGAATCCATGCATTCGGCTGTGTTTCAGGGTTTGCAGGGTGCCAGAGGGCCCCAAGGCCCGCCAGGGCCACAAGGAACACAGGTGAGACAATTCAACATCCAGCTTAATTCCACACGTCTGCTCGGTTACTTGACTTGCTGATACAGAAAAGTGGAAAATATGGCTCATCAAGGGATTTCCATTGGATCATTAGTTTGAGGCAAGATTAACTAACTCAATTCTTCTCGTTTAGCATCTAGTCATATCTCAAACAGTTGCAGCTTAGATCCTTGTGGGAGTTTTTTTTCTCTGCCATATCTCTCGGGGCATGTTCCACTGGGTGAAGTCATGATTCATCAGTGGATGCTTATAAAAACAAGGCTGAAAGTTTTCCAGCTGTGGAAAAAAGGAACAGAAGCCTTTTGGAAGGCGTACAACACACTTTTCTATTGTGCTGAATGGTAGAGCATTGACCTGGACACTGCTCACAGGTGTAGTTGGCCAATGGACTCTCTTCTCAAATGCATTTTTCTGGTATAGGGTCACAGTACATTTCCTCAAGCACTATACTTGAGTTCAAGTACAAAGGTAGATTACATTTATCTGACAGCTGTAGACAGTGGCGTAGGTTTGGTTTCAAAAGCTGGGGGAGCACAGTGAAGGAGGCAGTTGAGACCTTTAAAGCTGCAGTCGGTAACTTTGAGCAAATATGATAAAAAGTTGTTTTTATAAAACGGTCACTATATTCTGACAGTAGTGCATGAGACGGATAATCTGTGTAAAAAACATGTTCTTCTGTGTCCTGTGCTCCTAATGGCATCTGCAAGATTTCACCACACCGAAGGAAAACAAGCAATCAGAGCCAAGCAGTCTCTGCTTGCGAAACTTGCCAACTCTGATCAAACTGTCAAACTGTTACTGTAATGCCTATTTGTCCCATCAAATGTTTTCAGAAACATATTTTAGTGTACTGTTTAGCTGTAAAATGAGAAAGTTTGCTCCAGCCGGTGGGCGGTGATTCGTATTGGCTTGACTATTTTCAAGATTGTGGCCAGGTCACAAACTTTCTCATTTTACAGCTAAACAGTACACTACTAGATGTTTATGAAAACATTTGAGGCAAGAAATAGACATTACAGTAACAGAATATTGATTCATATTTGATCAGCGCTGCCTAGTTTGACCGATCAGAGTTTGTGAGTTTCACAAGCAGTGATTGACAGCTGCCTAGAGACTCCTCGGCTCTGATTGGTCGTCTTGATTCGGTGGTGAAATCTTGCAGATGCCATTAGGAGCACTAATAGGAGGCAGAGGAACATGTTTTTTTCACAGATTATCTGTCTCATGCACTACTGTCTGGATAGAGTTACCATTTTATAAAAATAACCTTTTATCATATTTGCTCAAAGTTACCGACTGCAGCTTTAATGTTGAGAGTTAGAAGTCATGCAGATGGAATGGTCACGTTACTGTGTGTGCATTTCTTGATGTTGTTTGGTGTGCCAGCTGTATTTACTTGTCTGTTGGATTCTGCTGTGTATATGTGGTCATTTGTTTGTGTGTGTGTTTATGCTTGCAAATATTTGTGTATGATGAATTATACTGTGTTTCTGCAGGGCGATGAAGGACCACTCGGCCCACCTGGCAGCGGTGGCCCTACTGTAAGAACTCCCAGATTCACATACTGTAAATACGCAAATACACAAAGAGACACGTGCACACAAACTGAGCCTTTTGCAGGTGGTTTCAATGAAACAATTCCCTTAGATGTTCTATCAGGAAGCAGCTGGGATGAGATGCGATAAATACATGATGAGCTTTGCTATCTTTTGATCATTACGTGTGTGTGTGTGTGTGTCTCTCTCTCTGACTGTCTTTGTAGGGGAGACCTGGAAGGAAAGGCTACATAGGCGAACCTGGCCCCGAGGGTTTAGAGGTGAGTCTAGTTCTGTAACAATATGTCATGCCACAATATGGAGGATGATGGGAGTTGAACTATTTATATATAAACATTGTTATACCTTGTTATTTTTGCATCAATTGCCATGACAAATTATTAGACGTTGAGAAATTGAGATGAATAAAAAGAATGGCTGTATTTGTTGTAAGACATTGCGCTGGGCCTATTTCCTCTTCTTGTTAGCTTCCTGCCATTCACATTGTTGAAGACCTGTGATGCCAAACAAATGAGAATCATCTGCTGTAGCTACTTTACCAGACCTAAATACCTCCATCTTTAGGACACTGACAGTCTAACTCTCAGTTTAAATTATTTAACTGTCAGTTTGTTCTCATTTTTTCACTTCAGCACACCACAGCATTCCAGACTTGATCCTCACCCTGTTTTATTGGCTGTAATTGGCTTTTGTACCCACCACAAATGCAGTGCCACGATCATGGTATCATGTGTTTCAAGATTTTACTATTTTGTCTAGTGCTTACTTCCTTCTGAGTGCCAGTGTCTTCATGTTTGTGACCCATTTATTTCAAGCCCTAGACTAACTGTGTTGTAAACATGCTCTTAATTACGAGAGAGAATTATTTCTTCCAGGGCTATCATGCATATCAGCAAACCACAATGAGAAGCAACACAAAATTATTCCCAGTCCCATTCAGTCTGTGTGTGTGTTCCTTTGTACACTTGTGATATCCTGTGCCAGTAGCAGGGCAGGATGGTGGCAGAGATATCTTTAATTACAGGAAGCTAACCAGCTCTGTTTGATGTTTTTTTGCTTGCAGGGAGAAAAAGGGGACATGGGAAATGTTGGAAAAATCGGAGCGCAAGTAAGTTGCTTTCGCAGTTGTAACGTACAGGACTGACATTAATTAACAGCCATCCTGCTGTCGATTAGTAGCTTCTCATTAAATCCCTCTTTAACAGTGTCGTTGTGGAGTCTGTGCTGTAGCTTTTTATTAGCTCTAGTTCCTGTCCTTAAGTGTTTAATAGTTTGCTTAAAGATTAATGTACACGTTGCATTAAGATGATGACGCAGTGCTTTCCACATTTAAGTGAATTAAATCCTCCGGTGTGGCAACTGTGGAGGAAGTTACAGGAGCATTTGCTCATGTCTTGCTGTTTTCCTGACCCACTTTTTAAAGTTGAGAGACATTTGGAGCCTCTCCCACCACCAAATAGTGTTCTCATCATGAAATTGGCAGAACACCACAGTAGAACAGAAGGAACACCAATCAGAGATCCTCCTCATTTGGGTTGCGCATTAATGTTTATGGCTCAAAGCCTGCCAACGTGTGTTTGATGGCTGGTGTTGCCTAAGAGTCATACTTAAGTTGTCAAAGTATAACAGCTTAAGTAGAAAACGTTGAGCAAAAAAGGCATTTGTCCGTCAAGTGGCTTTGCAAGTGTACCAAAACATCTGTGTTAGGATTGTTTCTAAATGTACCAATTAACTGCAAAATCACAGTTTGATGTGTCCCGCCTCTCTGTTTCATGCTTCAGTTAATTCTTTATACCCAACACAAATAGTCTAGAGGGTTGTTAAGACATGGCTTACCCTTTGTTAAAGCACACAACTGCTCTCCACATCCAAAGTATGTCTGCACTTCCCGGCGGCCCCTTAATGTTAATATTTGCATTCTGTGCATAGTGGAGGCAACCAAGCGGGCCATGTTGGACTGTGTTGCTGCAGTGCACATATGAGAGGGATTAAGCACTTACTGAGTAGAGGGGCCTTTGAAGCCAAGGAGGAGCAATGGGGCTATGCAGAGAAAAAAAAAAACCTTGAAAACATACGGAGGCTCTAATGAATGCCATTACATCACTTTCCAAATAGATTAGATGTGCAAGAACACTGAGAAAGACTGCCGTTGACTAGTGCAGGTTAGCCCAGGGTTGATGCAAGGAGGCCGTAGGCCGCCGCCTGTCTTCACCGAGCACCCTTGTATCACCATGAGGCCTCCCATAAACAGTTTCAAGGGAAATTTTACTGGAGCTTTTTACTGTGTTGTGTATTTTAGACAATTTAGATTGACTGCAGTGTCCCATTTTTAAGTCACCCTCCTGTCCACAGCTAATAAAACATCTAGCAATTACCAAAGGCAGCCACAGGTGTGCTTTGAAATATAGTTCACGTCAACCTCTGTGCTCTCACTTTCATGTCAGTGACTCAGTGTGGATTTACACGTGTGCACAAGAAAGAGGCACGTGTGAAAGAGAACCTTAATACTCTTAACTATAAGTGACCTCGGCTATATTTCTTCTCTAACTGTAGGTTAATGGTCGTGCTAGTATTTTTGTAACCCAAGCCGTGTCGGAGAAACCCAATCGCCTTCAAACAGTACTATAAAAGCTCCCACGTCTCGGCCCTGTCACATGGAAACCCCTTTAAAACTGTTTCCTTCTGTTAAATGATACAAGGTACCACATTGTCCCACTTCTTCTCCCAATTAAGGGATTTGAGGTCAATTTAGAGCTCCCGTTCCCATGCCTGCAGGCTGCATCCCCTCACAGACACTCTGCTACTAATCCGTCGCTCAACTGCTTTACTTGCATCCAACAGGATAATACCCTGTAGGTGATGATGCATGAGTAACACTTTGAGGCTGTCAGCCTTTCTAGCTGAGTTAGGGAGTAGCGAATGGAACAAATTCTCATTGTGTTTATCTTAGTGGTCTGTTTCTTGTCTTTCACTTTGTCACACTCACTTGATCCATCTGTTATGTTATTCTCAGTTTGTTTTTGTCCACTTTGACTCTTGCTTTCCCTCTCATTCTCTAGACACATAGAGGGATACAAAAAAGTAAATAACATATACTATACGTATGATTATGTGACACAAGTAAGAATAGCAGGCATGTAGAATCTCGTTAACTTTAACTACGTGAGTATATCATTCTGCGAGGAGGAAGCGCAGCAATAGAAATTGGCCCTCACAACCAGAGAGAGAGAGATGTAGTCTGACCGCGCTGGTTTTGTGGTTGGCCAGAAGTGAGACCATGGTGTGCAATTGGACAGTCATATGAATCATTATAGTAACACTGTAATTCATGTAGGTTTAAATGTTTTGGGAGCTTGCAATGTCCCGCTGGTTTAGTGCACATGCTGTGGTGCTGCGTACTTGCAGTGTTGTGGCTTTGGTCTGGCTTGTGTCAGTGCACGTTACTTGGTTAATTGGCCACTCTTCATATATAGGTTTGCACTAAGTTTTGTTTTACTTTTTTAGCAGAAATCAACACAATGAGAGGGTTTCAAAAAGTACAGTTGCCCTTTTCTGGCTGAATGTCTGCCTAGCCACTCATAAGCCTTACTCCTGGTCTGGAGCTCCAGATTGTCCATAGAGAGGCTGGCACCGGTCCAGACCACAGGCCCTGTCCCAGACGACTGATCTGGAAGTGGTTAAGCTTCTCCCATAACTCTCATATTTACATTAGCTGGTGTTTTCCCCCATGAGGACTCCTTTACTAAGCAGTTTGTGTCTTCTTGGGGTCATCTATATTGCGTTACTTTATGCTGTGATACTGCTCATAGTAATTTCCAACCACTGATATTGTGCCCAAGAAATATTTTAATCTTGCTTCATGCCAGACAACATAGTTTAGCTCCACTATTCAAAAAAGCTTCAGAAAATATCAAGGTTGCAACCTTTTTGTAGCTATCTTTGTTGAATAACCCTTTAGTAAAACCGATTTTTAATCAATAATAGTGTGCCATGGTTACTGGCAAAAAATGATGTATCATCTGCTTTTGCTTTGTTGGTCTGTCTTGCTGTTTACTGAAGCAGGAATTGACTTGTTTACACCTTGTAAGACCCCTAAATACAGAAAGATTTCTTTAAAAAAAAAGGATATGTTCTTGGTATGACAATACAATTGTAAAGCTTTTGTTTACAAGTAAAAGTATATCGGGAATAAATCAAAATTAGAAGTGCCTTCAGAGGCCAACCTGCAGGTTTCTCCTAAAGTCAGCAGTCCCTTGTTTTCGCTTACGTAAGCATTGCATTGTAATCTATGGCCTCTTGAATTCCAGGTGTCCTAACAAGTTGGAAAATAACTCCTAGATGAATGAAAATCAGGCCGCACGCTAACATACTTTCTCCTGATGTTTGTGTTGATCTCCTCTCCTCTCCTCTCCTCTCCAGGGTCCACTAGGCATGATCGGGATAGCTGGAGTGGTGGGAATTCCTGGTGAAAAGGTAAGGAGTGTGTTTCTCTATCATTAGGCTGTCAGTCAGCATTGGCTGGTTGCTTGTCAGTGGCAGACGCCTGCAATTTGGGCTGTGTTAATCAGCCATGGCGGGAGGCCCTGGAGGGCCCAGAACACACATGCTTAGATGAATACTCAACACTCTCACATCCACATTCATAACAATATAGTCAAATCCATGTCACCATTACTAATTCTAGGGATGTCCCGAATACCATTTTTGGGCTTTGAAGCTTCGGTGAGAAATATTCGAAGGTATTCGAAGCTTCGCGGAGCAGCGCATCAGGCTGACATGTTCTTCTGTCTGTCTCCATCTCCCCTGTTTCAGTGCCCGGTACGGTGCTGCTGCCGCACTACTGTCCACACATGCACCTCTACGCACAACAAACAGCGATATCCGTCTGAGAACAACTAATAGCAATTCATTTTTAATATGAATAATAATAATAATGTTGTGGGATTATTCTTTATTTCATGGCCTATTTTGGGATTTATACATTATTATTACATACTGTATACAGTATTTATATATTACTGTTTAAATAAACAAAAACATTTAAAAACAAAGCATTCGAATACTGATTTGGAGATCGAATACCATGGCAACGGTCAAAGCTCCGAAGCTTGGAAGCATTTGGGTCAGCCCTATTTAATTCATGAGAAAATTTCACTTTAGACAAATTGAACTGTCACCATATGTCAGAAACCTAAAAGTTGATTTGTTCCTGATTAATGTCATTAGACACGTGCTGTGCTGACATATACAGTATATACCACTGCATATGCAGTCATAAAACATGTGAAAGGGATAGCACCACACAGGTGTAAGTCATGTAAAAAATATTCATGATGCAATCTGGAAAGGCCCTGAGGCGTTCCTCATGTTCGGATCCCATTACCTCTCAGCTTAAAATATAATATTTCAAGCGGATCTGCAGCCTTCCTGCTCAAGTGAAATGATTTTACCAGCAGTCTGGGTGTTGATTATTGACATTAGTACCAAAAAACCCACCCCTGTTTTCTCCATTGTTCCCTCTCTCTATCTCAACCTGTTGCCCTTTCCTTCCTATCAAGAAGCCCCTTGTGTGTCAGAACATGTTCTTGTGATAGGAAGCTTGTACTCCACCCCCTGTTATGCAAAATCCTCCTCCTGGTTCAGTCAGCACCAGCCATACCCTGACAGCCTACAAATTCCTTCCACATTATATATATATACAGTACTTAATTCAATGTCATCCTTTGGTTTAGACTTTTCTTTCCAACACAGAGCTATTATTTCTAATCTGCTCACCGTTTGATAGAAGTGCAACAAGAACTGGAAGTGTACTTGTACAGTCATGAATTTTACACAGTTCAAGGAGGATCAAAGCATCGCTGACACGAGTGTTGGAGGTTGTTAGAGTGGAGACATAGGCAGCTTTACTGCTCACCCGGAGTTACCTTTGCTTTTAACACACCGTGCCACCAACTGGGTTTCAAAGTACCTGCTCGTTTTATACTCCACTCAACCAGCTGTCAATCTAACCTTTTGTTTTTGAGAAGCTGCTCTCCAGTTCTATGGCTCTTTATTAGGAAAAGTGTATGTGAAGCTGTGCTGGGGTTTACTGTTTTGAGCTTTCAGGTCATAGTTTAATGATCAGCTCTCTTTCTGTCTTACTGTTTTTCCCCCCAGGGCGACCGAGGACCAGCAGGTCCAACGGGTCCAGTCGGGGAGAAGGGGCCGAGGGTAAGTGCAGACGCTCAGGATATACTGTAGAGCTCTGCTTTTTGTCTGAGAGTTGGTAAACCCGAGAGCCATAGTGTATATATTGAAACAGGATTTTCCAAGAAATCAGCAAAGCTGCAACAGCCTACTAGAGCTCGAATACATTGTTCAGTAAACTAATGTCGGAGGATGATGAATATAAAACTGAACCACTGAGTAATTTTGGCTGTAAGCTTTGGCAGACGTTTCTTAGCTACAAGGTTTACTTCATGGAAATGAAAGCAGACTCAGTCGGCCTAAAAGGTTCCAGACTCCTCGATGTTGTAACTTTTGTACACACAAATCTTTGCAAAATTCAGCTGTGTCAAATTGGTTTTCCCACAGTGATGCTGAAGATTGGGATGAAAAAAACAAAGACTGTCTTGGATCACTCAATCTGGTCTGGTTGACCAAATCAATTGACTAGACTTTGTAGACACTGTATTTGGATCTGTTGAAAGATCTTTTGGTGTTCTCTGTCTGTGATGTCTTTGCAGTCCTAAAATTCTTAAGGCAGGGTCACACATGTGCGAATGCAAGCGAGTGACTATCGCCTGCCGTTGAACTCCATGGGAATGCAAATTTATGCAAATTTGCTTCGTAACCGGAAGTGAATGTTTTTTCACCCCTTCGCTCGCATAGAATGGAAGTGGCGAATGTTGATTTTGCACGTGTGTGACCGTGCCTTTAGTCAGTCCTCTGTTGCTAGGATGAGACCTGTGATAGATCTAACTATTGTAACTGAAGCACTGGTGTTTGGTGTATCAGTCTGAATTAGATGGTCAGTATCACTCACTCCCAGTTTGTACCTCATTGTGACAGTAAAGGGCTCCAGTGGCACACAGTTTTGCCTCATCTTTGACAGAATTTGCAGACATTTGCTAATGTTGTAATTTGGACCGGGAGAATTTTAATGGCAAGTAGAACAGGAAAAGCATATTTGTCCAATCCTAAAGCTGTTTCAAATGCCAGGGTGAGTAAGTTTGTGTCTTATTGAAGATTGTTAGAAACTTCACCAACTCTTCAACACTGAAAAAGGCAACAAATACAAACCGATCCCTACACACACACCTACGTCAAGCCCAGTAAAGACTGAGAAAATATCTTGCTGGACGAGTGTAATCCTCACTGACATTGCTACGGATATATTTGCACAAAAAAAGTGACTCATTGTGTTGTTTTGTCTTCCTTAAATCCACACAACATGTTGAATTTGGGTTTGATAAACGGGTGTATATTTGCAGGTTAATAGCAGGGTAATTCTACCTCATTAGCCCACATACTACTGTGGAAAATGTGTTTGCATGAAAACTATTTTGACAGTATTGATTCCCCATTGAAAAAAAAAGGACACGCTGCTGTCCAGAGCAGCAGTGTTTCCTCTTCCTCCTGTACTGCTGCATGTGAAAGGCTAGGCTGCCTCTCTCACTGTCCCGGGGCCTTGGATTAACTCCATGTCTGTGGCTTTGGGCCCCAATCCTGACCTAGCTGGCTAGCATTCTGACTGATTGGCTGGCTGGAAGAGAGGATGACTAATTTGGTGGCTGGCTGGCTGAATAGTTAGATGATTAAATCACTGCTAGTGTGTGTGCATGTTTGACCGAGATAGAGAGAGAGGGTGCTTTGTGACTTATGTAAGGAGTTATGGTGATTTGTGTGAACCAGTTTGTGCTATAAAGAAGCCTCATTATCAAGGAGTGGCAGTTTGAGTTGTATCACCGCAGATTACAATGATCATCTCATGAAGTTCTGTTTCTGTTTAAAGGCAGGGATTAGCGTTTCCTCGGCAATCTCAGCCACTTTTCTTTGATATTGTGGTGATATTCCTTAATCGATTCTTACTGAGAGAGAATGGGTAGTGGGTAGTTCTGTGATGAGAACCACAACACCCAGCTGTCTCTTTTGTTCTAGCGGATCTGGAGCATAAGCTAAGACAACGTAATATGAAACACAGTTCTAAAGAACAGTCCCAATCCTTTCCAGTTACAGATGTCAGCACATTTTACCGCACAGTCTTGCACTGCTCCAGTCATTGTTAAAGGCACTTCCTGTTCCAGTTCCTGAAGCACAAATGTGTATAGTTTTGAATAATGTGTGTAATGGTAACCACTTTTACTACCTATGGCAGATGCCATTAAACAGTGACATGGTTTCTTGTCTACCTGTCTGTGATGTTTGTTATTTCTGTTTTGGTGTAAGGGCTATCCAGGGCTGCCAGGAAGTCCAGGGGACATCGGCATGCAAGGTGCACTTGTAAGTGTCATACCCTCATATGTAATACCAAATAGTGATTGTTTGCATGTAAATCCATATTTACTGTATGTGTTTAAAAGATACACTTATTTTCTCTTTGCACACCTCCAGAGACGCACATTGGTTTTTCATTAACTTCCTTTGCTGAGATTTATGTTTTCTTTTGCTCCCTCTGCATTTTGGATCGAGTCATACACACATTAGCACTTAATAGACTGAGAAGCTTGGATGCACTGACTCTCATCTTCTCCACTCAGTGTCTTGGCTGGATATTATAAACGCCTAAATTACAAGATTAACTTGGAACTGAATCGGAGGAACGTACTTTCGGTTTTTGTAAACACATAAAATTTAAGGAGCCGATTTGATGTATCAGTTTTCATGTTTCCCACAATTTAGTCTAGACCTGTGTTAACAGTATGTCTTAACCGGCAGATTGTTCAGTAGTTCTGCTGAAGCCTTAGTAGTGCATCCATTAGGGCTAGTGTTGATGTGGGCAAAAAGATACATTGAGAGGTTAGTTAATGTAAATATTCTCACTGTTTGTCTAACCGCACTGTGCCAAAGAAACACTATGAAAACCTACTATGATTTCCCAATCTTTATTCTCTCTTTGTCCGTCCTGTTTTTGTCACAGGGTCCACAGGGGCTGAGGGGTGGTACAGGCATCGCTGGGCCGAAGGGCAGGGGGGTAAGAGCAGTCTTTACCTTTGTAGCATTAGTCGCACTAATCCTTTGTATGTTGTGTTTGTGAGCCTACTTCAACTGAACAACCCACTTCACTTACCAGACCCCTTGTTTGTCTGTTTCGCATCACAGCTCCATTCCCATAAACCAAAGGTTAAAACAATTAAAAGACGTGTTTGTCCTTGCACTTGGCCCGAGCTCATTTTTTTTTAAGGTGCATTTACAACAGTTTCATAAGCCCAATGAATCTCATGGCAATGTCTAATGGATATGGTTTGGTAATACTGGTGAGACATCGTGTGGCTGAGAGGAGAATGACACCTTCAGGTGAGGAGGCAAAGATAGATTTATGTTTTTAATTATGCTCAGGCTTCTTCAAAGCTTTACAGAATTTCAACTGAAATCTAGCAGCAGCTGAAGTCCATCAGATCAGAGCAAACAAAGGAGATTTCATCTGGACACATTCATCTTAAATTAGTTGCAACTCACAGAGACTAGATCACAGTTTGTGTGTTTTTGCTTTAGGAAGCAAAATTACATAGTTTTTATTCAAGAGCAGCTCAAATGATGGGACAAAATGGGTCTTGGGCCAACTCGGTCGGTCTGCAAATCACAATAATCCTATTATGTTCATGTAAGCCTAAATCCATTGATTGAGTTTGTGCACATTAACAGTTTGGACCTCCATGGTATAGAATTATTAGATCTTATTGTGTAAAAATGTAAAACAAACAAAACATTTCTGCTTTATTTTCTGATATGTAAATACACAATTCAAATTTGTATTTGCCATTGACAGTCATTGAATAATACAATATAATGTTAATCTCTGTAACAGTATTGTATTTTACCCAGATATATACTGTAGTTCATGAACAGTGGCCAAAATACATGGTCAAGAAGCAATGTAGCCTATGTACATTTATGAATATTTATTTTCAGTGCATTAATATTTAGATGTTATCTCAGATGTTACCTTTAACTGTTATCGTCTTGATTATGCTGACTGCATGTCAGCCAGGTATTATCCATGATAGTCAAAGATGTTGTACTGTTTTGGAAGGAGTCAGTACGATGTGATAGTATGGAGCTCTAATGTTGGCACTGTCAAGCAGCAGCACATCCTGGAAGGTCCTCTTTTTAACTTTTAATTCTTAGTTTTGCATTTGATTTACATGATATATTTTTCCTAAACTGATAGTTTCCAGTGCCAGACTGCCTAACAGAGCCACATGACTAAAGCTTTCAAGTTAAATGTGAGTCAATTTCAGCGAGTGCAAGAAAATGGGCAGGAAACGCTAACAAGCCTATTGAGTGATACACCTACTGAAACAACACCTCTCACACTTCATCACTCATCCATAATTCCCTTTCATTTTGCCAAGCAAAACATATGGCATGACTTAACAGGCCAGACTTGTGTTGTTTACTGTAATCCATACATGTGTCAGTCTGTGGCTGCATTTCCTGTCTTGCTGAGGTAAGATTTAGTTAGCCTCAATTCTCATTCTCCCTCCTCCTCATCTGTGGTTAGTTTCCATTGTCATCGTCATGGACCAGTTAAAAATTGCGAAAGCTGATCATTTGAACCAGAGTCACATTTTCCCGCCGCTAGCTTTTATTTTTGGAAAATATACAAATCCTTTCTCAACTCTGAGGTTTGTCGATAAGAGATTTAACCTCAGAATGCAACATAAAAGGAAGCAAAATGAACCTGCTGCAGATCTTATCACTCATTCTTATCATTTCCCCCTCTGAGCTACAAAAGAACAAGTCATATCCTGGAGCTGAATTATCTGGTGTGCACCTGCCCTAGTTGGCACGTAGTTCTAAAGCTTTATGTCATCGTGGGAAAACAGTTAGTGCCTCCTCTGAATTATGAGTTGCTCCCCTCATATCTAATGTATCTATCTCTGATTCCTCTTCCCCGTTTTAATGATCACTCACAGTGAAATGCACCTCACCTGCTCCAGAACTGTTGTGTAATAATGTGTGTTATTATTACTTGTAGATAAGCCGTTGTTTGAATTGGCTGCCTTTCTGCAGTTAGAAGTTTTGACACACACACATTTTTTATTGTTAAAACTTGCCTGCTTACTGGTCAGACTAACTGGACAATACATGTTAATGACGGTATTGATTTTTTTTTTTATTAATACATTTCTCGACTACTTACAGTTAACTAATTGAAAGGAATCAGTGAAACACTGGCAAGGATGGACCACAAGTTGCAGTAGCAATGGTCACTTGGCAGAAATGGTTGCCGCAATGGCCTTTAAATTAAGATTGGAGAGAGATATTAACTGTAGGAAGGAACAAAGGGAGAGAAAGATAAAGCCGGGTTTGTCAGCCTGGAAGCTTAAAGGGAGCAGAGCGATCTGAGAGGGATGGGGGTCTGACTGTAAGCCGGAGGCTCTGACAAAAAAGGGAAGTGATAGAGGTAGAGATAAAAAAAAGAGGTGAGACGAGATGGAAACGACAGATAGGCTGAAAGTGGAAAACTCCTGACAGAGCGGACAGGAGAGAAAAGGGGGATGGTCTCTGGTTGTATTTACAGATCTCTATCTGTCACCCTACCTGTGTGGCGGTGCTACAATGCCGGGAAACCCCTGGAATGTTTGTGGGAGTGGTGGGCTGCGGCATCAGGGCGGAAAACCCCCCAAGTAGCTAAAGAATACAGACTAATTACTTTGTTGTTGGTCTTATTTCAGAGCTAACTGTATAATATGTCAACTTATGTATGATGCTTTGATGGTAAATGTTTTCCTGTGCTGCTCATTCTTTGTTGAGTGATGAAAGGTGTGTCTCATGTTGCTGTCGCATAGGGGCCCCGGGGTCCAGATGGCCCACTGGGAGAAGCAGGCCCTGAGGGCACCAAGGTAAGCATGCACACCACCCGGTGGGAAACATCACTACGACATTGCATGTGAAGATGAGATAAATGTCATTTCATCCTCATTTGCCTTTCAAAAATGTACTTTTTCTTTTCAGGGTGAAAGGGGTGACATAGGACAAAAAGGAGAGCCAGGATTCATAGTAAGTTTTCTTTAAATGAATATGTCTTTATGCCTTTGTCTTTTCTCCTCTGTATCAGGTTATACCCAAATGCAGTTATTATGTACCGCCGGCAGCTTGTAGAGAGGAAACCTGAGCTAAATCTGCTGAGGAGTAGCAGGATGAACATCAAAACTGTATTTAACTGATCTAGCGGTATGTAATGCAACCCAGCTTCAGATTTGGCTGTGATGCCGTGTTTTAAATAAAGAGATTTGAAGTGAAATCTCCAATTTTCTAAAAGTGTACAAGTATATCAGCACAGCCATTCTATGTGTGGACATGCCATGTGCATGCATATACTGTATATGTATGCTTGTGTGTGTATGTGTGTTTTTAGGTGCTGTTCATTTAGGTTGAGTGTAGTTGATAGAAGAGGATATTAGTAATTGACACACACCGTCACTGATGTAGAAGTGATACTAATAATATTTTCATATGTGTCAAAAATTGTTGTCACATTAATGTTTATATTTCACAATGGATTATCGAAGGATTGATTTGGCCACATTTTCTGTCTGTCGCAGACAATGCTGCTAAATCGTCCCAATAAAACAACAAAAAACTAACCCAGCATTTTTATCATTGCTCTTTAAACAAAACGTTATGTTACAACTGTTTACTTTTGGGCCAAATTTATGAGCTGGTGACAGTTCCAGTTACATCAAAATCTGTAAAACTGTTATGGATCTGCACTCTTAACAAAGCAATTAACTGTTTTCATAAAACAAGTTAATGTCGGAGCCATAACATCTTTATGTTTTTGTCGTGCTGAATCATTCAAATGTGAAGAAAAATTCCCCAAAAAATAAAATGTAACCACAAAGAACAAGGATCCTGATATTGCTGTTCTTTCTTGATGACCTGAGGGGGAATGTGTAGAGACACATAAAATCGCATCATCATAAATCAGACATGGAAGATTAATACGCTGCCAATGTTTCTCTCAAAATAAATTATAAATCAGTTGGGTTGATTGAAACTGCATGTTAACCATTCAAATAATGATTTCTCTTGTGTAGGGCAAGGCTGGCAGTCCAGGAGCGAGAGGCCCTCCAGGGAAGAATGTAAGTAATGTTTAACTGAATGCTGACTGCTTAATGTCTCTTTCAGAGCTTTAATTATCCTCCTCGCTTTAGCAAGAATCATCATTATGGCTACAGCGGACAACACAGACTTGTAAAACATTTCCACATCCTCCTTTTCACCTGTAATATATATAATTATAACTTAAAGCGTGTGCACCTATAAAGTCACCCAAGAGGAAGTTGTCATAGTTAAAAGAAGACACTGAGCCGTGTTTCCAGGCTCATAATCCAAACATATGTGCATGTATTCCCCCTTATTCAGCTGGTGGGTGTGAGGTTTTCATTTAAAGTGCTGACATCAATTTGTAATGACTCACATTTCCTGCCTCTGTAATTAAGAACTAATGATTGATGATAATTGAATGAAGTGTGTGTGATTTTAACGCTGTTCACAATGCTTTAAGTTTAGATGAGCCATTCACTTGGAACAATTGTTTTATGGTTTTATTGAAAGAATTGTGACAGCATGGGGCGGGACATTGTACAGTTGAAGTCAGTGCTCTCTGGTGGACTAATAATGTAATGCCAAAACTGTTTCTAAATGATCACAAACATATTTGGCATTTATGCGCTGCAAAGTGTTGTTCCTTAACCGCTTACATGTGTGTTGATACCAATATATCTAGCCAATAATAGTCTATGATATCAGCCAGCTGATTTTATTAGTCAGGCTCCACTTTGGATGAGAGTTTAACAACCCCTGATGAATTTGTCTATTCAGCAGCTAAGAATACTATGTAGGGCACTCACACAAAGAAAACAACTAACACTGACTACAGCGTCTTGTTTTAATGCCACAGAATATACAGACTTTTGGCAGCTCTGAAGCACCAGTTTGCCGGTTTTAGTATAAAAAAAAAAAGATGAATGGTAGATTTACATGTTTTTTTACTGCGAAAGGATGAAATAACCGATGTTCCACAGATGGTAGAAACATGCAAACAAAAACAGATCAAAAACAGATTGAAAAGCAGATCCAACTAGGCTGTCTAATAGCGAAGTGATGATCATTATATCCACAGTATGTTTCTTATAGTGCAGTTTGTTTCATCCATTTATGGAAGGATTTACAAAGGACAACCCCCGGTCAGAGAAAAGCACCATCACCTGCATCCTGAACAGGTGTTGGACATAGTTGTTTGGCTTGAGTTATTTTTCCACTGACAAATGAGCTGCTTTCCTCTTGCTCTAAACATATGTTGGCTTAACATTTGACATTTCAGTGTGGTTTGTGTTGTAATTATTCTTAACAGACACACAAATACACACATAGACGCGTGCAGGCCTGTGCTCTATCGCCCTCAGATATAGACATCTGGACATCCGCACATGCACACATGGACATAACGACACACACATACTTGGGACTAGTTGTGACCTGTCCTCATGTTGCTTGATGTTAAATGAAGAACATCTTCCCCTCCTGGGAACTTGCCTACTATCATCAACCTCACTGCTTTGACAAACATACTGTATGAGATACAGTAGAGGGGGGGCAGCATTCCTGTTGTCCACCTCTGGACTCATAGCGCCATCTTGTGTCTGATAAAATCTCCCTCAAAATCTATCATGCATAATTCCTCCCCATTTCTAATGTTCTATGATTAAGAATCATGTTGTTATCCGTGATGTCAGAGCCCATTAAGTTCAATGCTGAATGTAATTTTGTAGTTAATGCGGTTGTCAGTGGTTGTTGTCACAAAGCGCTGTATTATACTGTAGTTTCCATAAATCTTCTCGTTTCCCTAAAATCTTTTATTTTCCCTTTTGTTCAGTGATTCAACCTTACTCTTCAAAGACCTTATTTACACAACTTGAGAAATTTAAGATTTTTTTTTTCTTTTGAGTCATATCTACTTAGTTAATAACCCTAATAACAAAGTTATTTGATTGTTAATTATCATGTGTTAGGATGTAGTGTTTGACAGTATAGTTTGTAAACCAGGCCTGCCAGAAGTTATACGGTTTGATTTGGCCCGCCAGATGTTTCTAGCGGAAAAAATCATAATAATTACGCCATTTTTGTGATGTAAAATGCTCATTAAATATGTAGGATCCCTAGTTATTAATAATTTTTCATAATCTGAGGTGGGCAGAGGGGCACTTTGCGCAGGAAGTCCGTTTGGCACGAGTGAGGTAAGAAAAAAATAGAGAGGTAGACACAGTCGCACACAGACAAAAGGCATTTCAATTAAGGGAGCTTGGGATCCTAGTACCAGTTTGCATCTTAACAATACAATGCAAAACAATAAGTGTTTAAATTTCAGTTTTGGCCCTGCAGAGGGGAAAATATTTGGGCGCCTCTGTTTTAAACCAATTTATTCTGCAGCTAATGGTTGATGCTACTGAATTCATTGCTGTCTCATCAAACTTTGGCACATTAATCTCAGAGCTTTGCTTTGCAGCTCTCTCGCACGCAAAAGTAATGCCGTCCTCTGTCAATGTTGGACTAAACACTGTTTCAAATTAGGGTGTCTTGTCTAAACTTGGCAACACAATGTTTGGACTACAAAGAGATGTGACATTGCAGGAAAGCCAATCCGTTTGTATTGCATCAAAGAGCTCCTGTGTCCTGTCTGTAGGCATTAGGCAGCACTGAAATATTAGACTCAGTCCTCATGTTTGTGGTTAGGTTGTTAATGATGATGATAATGATGAGAAGAGGGCTTCGGCCAAAGCCAAGCTTTCTCATGCTTGTTTTCTGTGATTACACAAATGGATGACTGAAACTACACTTCGCTCATGACTGTGTGTGTGTGTTTTCAGGGTAAACCAGGTAATCCAGGCAGCACCGGGGAGACGGGACCCCACGGTGAGCCAGTAAGTATGCTGTCTTCTGGCACTGATGTGGTTGTTTCAGGAAACTGCAAAAAAAACATGGAATCTATAATGAACCATTATTCTTATTTCGTGAGAAAGAAGCTCTCAGGGTAGGATTTATCTGATAAACACTTCCCTGATGTTGCTCAAACGAAAAATTGAGAGAGCTATTTAGATGTGTCTTTATTTATGGCTTTCTCTCTCTCTGCGTTCCTCGCTCCTTTAAGCCCCATACCTTGCGCTTCCCCTCTTGGATTATCCTTCAAGTTCTTAATTTTCCTGGAAATCAGCCGACCCCTCAGGGATATCAAGAATGTCAAAACAATCAGATACAAATATTTATTAGGGTAGGAGGTTCCAATAACACTAGAGGCACTGGTTTATGTTATGGGTCTCATCTTGCCTTTGGCTGGTCTTCAGTTTGATTCCAGGCATTCTCAGTTCTCAGCTTTACCTACTCTACAGATTAAACATTCAACTGTATGAGTTTGTTTTGTCATTATGTGATAGACTTGTATTGTATGCTCTACTGGTGTTTTAATCCACAATTTACTGTATCTTGGAAGTCCAATGATGATATTATTGTATCATTAAGCTTAAGTGTCCTTAAGGCATCTTATGATGGCTTATTTTCTTGCAGGGACCCAAAGGACCTTCTGGAGAGGCTGGACCTGATGGAGAGCAAGGACCTGAAGTACTTTTCATTACATTTGCGTTACTATTTATCAATTCATTATTCAGGGTTTTTAGGGTGTTGACATTCCTATGTATACAGTACAAATTAAACATGACTCATGCCCTTTGTTGCTCATCATTATAGGGTGGGTCTGGTGCAGAGGGGGAACCAGGTGCCATCGGAGAGCCGGGGTCAAAGGTCAGTGCGACCCTGCCGTATTTTTTGCAACCTCCCCTCCCACCCTTGCATAGAAAACATTTGTGAATTATGTGAAGCTTCAGTTCCTACCACCCTCCAGCAATGTGAAAAACCTTGACCTTGACATAACTGTAGCCTGAAACAACAGGTCATTGTCAAGTTCACCACTGCCTCAGCTTCAAGTATCAGTGGTTGGTGTAAGTCCGGGAGTGTGCATGCACATTTGAGTGTGTTTTGACCTCCAGACAGCCCCGTTGTTGTGTTTTGTGTCCCTGCAGGGTGAGATTGGGCCTCCAGGAGCTGAAGGGGAGCAGGGACAGGAGGGAATGAGAGTGAGTAACTGCAAACATCCCACTAATCCCTTCCTTCCTTGTGTTTGGGTAAATCTAACCCGGTCGTATATTTACTCCCCCTCATTTTGACGACGATGTCTAATCCCCCGGCCCGAAGAAAAGCAGAGCGATGGAATTGTTTTTGTCTGATGGATTATATAAATAGCACTCGGACTGCCTGAGTCTCATCTGAACTGTTCTGTCCACAGAATTAGATTCAACATTCTTTAACAAGGTTGCTCAAACAGACAAGGTTACGTGGTTGTTTCCTTTTACCTTAAAGAGTAACTTAACTACCCTTTCAATTTTTGTTTTGTGCTGACCTCCTGTGGTTCTCACATTAAAGGAACAGTGTGTAACATTTAGGAGAATCTATTGGCCAAAATGTAATATAATATTAAAAGTATGTTTTCTTACCTGAAAAATAAGTATCGTTGTGTTTTCGTTACCTTAGAATGAGCCGTTTATATCTACATATGGAGTGAGTCTTCTTCACGGAGCCGGTAGCCCTGAACGGAAAAATCACTGTGTTAACTTTTCCTGCTTGGGCCGGAGTCGATATAACGTTACTCACTCCATAGTTAACCCCCGTCACTCCACTCAGCCACCGGGAAACAAGACACAGGAAACCTCTGTTGGTCTTGATGAGCTGCAGCATTTATTTCTGCAAAAACTGCATTTTCCACTGTACATTCACTTGATATTCTCAAAGCTAAACTAACTCTGTCTTCTGCTCTACCAGCTCACTTGTTTGCTCACAACATCACACACATTTGCCGCCACTCTCTCTCTCTTGCTTCACCGCACACTTCCCCACGTACACAACCACTCTACGCACTGGCTCTGCTATTCTCCAAATGATCTACACTACTCTTAAAACAGCTCTAGATAGGACCATTCGCGTTTTCACGTCAGCCACCGTAGTTCTCCTACATGCTTGACACACGGGAGAGGTCGCAATCTGCAACCTCACCACTAGATGATGCCAGATGTTACACACTGTTCCTTTTTTTTGAAGTGGGGTTGTATGAGGTACTTATCCATAGTCAGTGTATTACCTACAGCAGATGGCGGTCAGCACGCCCCGAATTTGGAGAAGCAGGCAGGAGCACCAGCACGGGAGCAAAGTAATGTACTGCTGTGGACGGGGGCAGCAGTAAAACATATTTTTGAACACAGCAACTTAGCACGCTTCTGATCACTCCCACCAGTGAAACTGGCTGTAATCAGAAGTGAAACTGCCTTGAAACGTTCAACAAGAGAGGGCAGTGAAAGACTGCTTTTCAGCCTGCTGTTAAGTTACAGTAGTTACTCCCTAACTCTTACACAATACCTCATTATGACTCTGCATACATTGATCATCTACAGTGTAATGAGTTGGTTTACCCAAAGTATATAAAAACAATGTTTTGTACCTTTAGTGATATCTAGCTGTGCAGATAGTTTTACTTTTATTGTTCCAGGATTTGAGATGTTAACATCAACAGCAACAGCTCTTTCCAGAAACACTGTCTATCTCAAAACCTGGACACAAAACCAAAACTATCTGCCATCACACAGGAAATAACAATTTGACAGTTCTCACAGTTGATTTGTCACTTTTTACAACAATGAAGAGGTTTTGTAATAAAAATGGTGGTGTGTTTGTAGGGTCTTCCTGGTCCCGCTGGGGAAGACGGTCCTCAAGGAAAAGATGGAGCCAAGGTAAACATAACAAGATCTTGTTTTTGTTAACTTAACTTGATTCCTTTCTAACAACATCAAGCCTTTAGACAAAATGAGTTCTGGATTTGTGTCTAGTGGGGTTCTTCATATGACAACAATAACAGAGGGTTTCAGTAGACCCTGCTTGCTTTAGATCATCAAAGAGAATAGTTGAGGATTTACAAAAGTGAATTCAAGTCATTTACGGACTATATTACCAAAATGCACTAAGAACACCAATCCATTTAATTTCGCTCTAGATTTGAATGGAATATAAAGTGTAATAAAAGAAATGAAAATAAAAACCATTCCTCTAAAGCCCTTTGTCAGATTCTGAACACCACATGTTGTCTGACCTATCGACCTCTCTCTGTTGGTAATATGAAACATACTAAATTATAACTGAACTGGCTTTCACACTGTTTTTCCCTGATTGTCTGCCTCTCTTTCTTTGCGTCTGTCACACCGTCAGGGAGAGCCTGGTGAGCGTGGGCCAATCGGAGAGCCAGGGGACAAAGGAATAGAAGGAGACCCTGGGCCCCTAGGACCACCCGGAGGGCCTGGGAAACAGGGCTTTCGTGTAAGTTTATTTTATGTTTCCAAACTGCCAGATACAACAATTTTAATAAAAACAACTTCGGGGGGCTGTATTGACATTCTGATTGACTCAGAAAAGACACACTTGCACACAGATCTGAATAATGAAGAATGAAGAATTGTGGTAGATTCAGTTTGTTGTAGAACTGCTTCCTCTGTTTTTTTTTTACTGTGGTTATTTATGTTAGAGCCGACAAGAGATTGATAGATAATGAGCATACAGCTGAAGAGACGTGTCAAAATAAATCACACCCTTAGAATTTTAATTACCTGCAACTGACGGAGCAGTTTACAAAAGTGCTCCTAACCAAATAATGCCCTCGTATCCCAGTAGGGGTCAGCCTTCTCTTCAACAAAGCCTTTTTTCTACTGGGGCAGTAAAAAGGTACAATGTCATAGACTGTGGATGTTTAGCACGGCATGATAGATGTCAGTCAAAGTCTCCTCTAAGTGTTTGTTTGTTTTGAGATCCAGATTTATCTATAGGTGTTTAGGAGCAGGAAGGTCACAGGTGTCAGGAAGGAAGTAAGCTTCAGAGCGCACATAAAAAGCTCTATGAGAAGGCAGTATTGCCCAGTTTACAATTATGTAAACTGGCATATCTGGTAAAACTTTTGAATGGCATTGTGGACTACAAGCTATTAACCTCTGCACAGAAAATTGCCTGCTGGCTGTAGTATCAGGATCCGCAGGTTGGTGTTTATAAGTCGTCAGGCGCCGTTATCAATGCCTCTGATTAGAAAGTACATTTTGAATGTCTGTGGTAATCATTTAATTGGTCTCCTGCTACAGGGGCTCGAAGGAAAACTAGGGTCCCCAGGGAACAGAGGACGAAACGGAAAGAAGGTAAGGACCTTGTTCACCACCATTTTTCCTCTACGGTGTGTTTCCCCTCAGTGAAACGGCAGGAAGTGAGAGGACACAATCCAAGGGCCTGTGGCGTTCAAGTGGTTCCAGAGAACTACTGAGTCATCTTGTTACAGCTGCCTGAGCAATCCTTTGAGTCAGATGTAACGATGCTGACTGGAGTTCTGAGAACTTGAATCAATTTGAGTAGAAAACAAGAAACTGCAACCAGATTTAATGACAAATAGCCTTTAGAGCTATGGATTTGTTTTCTTGCTGAAAGACAATACAACAGAATTGATGCTTCCTGCTATCTAAAGAGGTTAAATGCTGACTTTGAATGTAAAGGATAGTCACCATAGTGGCTATTTGTCAGTGTTGCTGTTTCTCATCCCCCAATGACATTCTGTCTCTTTCCAGGGAGAAAGAGGTCCTCCGGGTCTTGTTGGTGAGATCGGCACACGTGGAGACATCGGCCAGCCAGGCGAGGCGGGGTTGAAAGGTGCCAGGGGAACTCGAGGCACACCAGTTAGTTCCCATTCTTCCTTTCTTTCCTCTCACTTAATCCTGTCTCAGAATCAGACTGAATTAGGTTTTCGGTTTGTCCGTCCGTCAGTCCCATTCTCGTGAACGCGATATCTCAAGAATGCCCTGAGGGAATTTCTTCAAATTTGGCAGAAACATTCACTTCGACTCAAGGGTGAACTTTTTTAAAATTTCATGGTCAAAGATCAGTTTGACCTCACATCTGTCCCATTCTCGTGAACACAATATCTCAGAAATGCTTTGAGACAGTTTCTTCAAATTTGGCACAAGGTCACTGTGACCTCACGAAACGTGTTTTTTTTTTTTTTTTTTCTTTTTTGGGAAATACCAGAAATGGTCCTTTTCGTCTCAGCTTAGCAACTAATTAGCTATTTAGCCTGCAAACGGACATTAGCAGGGCACTTTTCCCGGTGAATGTTTGTTTGGTCACTCGTTCAACAAGGTGCAGGACAAAACGTGTGTCCGTGTTTTTAAGTTGAATAAGGAGGAGACTTTATCAGGAAAGCTAATGTGGGTTGTTGTTCAAAGTTTGTGGCTCTTGTGTCGTGTAGCAGGCTGCCGTCGAATTAATACAAAACTAGGGGGCGCCATCATGAAACCATAAAATATAAATTCCTCCATTTATGTATAATGTAATGTACAGGGAATAGTGAATGTGTGAATGATGCTGTGGCTTCAGACAAACTTTGTTTGAAATTTGAAGTTATAGGGAAAATTTGGCACCTTTTATGTGGATGTCCAATCAGTGTTGAGTCGAGCTTCTGTCCAGCGTTGAGAAACAAGACACGGGAAACTTCTGTTGGTCTTGAGGAGCTGCAGCATTTATTTGTGCACAAACTGCAAACTCTACTGTATATTCACTTGATATCTTCACTGCTAAACTTAAAGTTTTCTCTACTGCGATCACTTTCTCACAAGGGAACAAGGGAGTTCTGTTTTTGAGGGGCATCTAGAGCACATCCTCTGGCTACCCAGAGAAATCCAAGCTGAAATAGCAGCCTGTAGTTCTTCCTTGCATCCAACCTCACTGTCAAATGACGGCGCTGGATGCAGGATGAACAACAGATTTTGCAGCAGCGAACTCAGCTTTCAGGGTCAATACCGCACTCACTGAGGAATTTATTGGTTCAATCGGCTACATTTACCATCTAAACTGATTGGACATCCACATAAAAGGTGCAGAATTTTCCCTTTTAAAAGCAAAGCATCAAATGCTTTTCTTTGTTCCAGGCATGAGAGAGAGCAAGAAAAGACAGGAAAAAGCCAAGAGGAAGGCATCCAGTCTTTTCTTCTTTACAAGGAAAGCCAGCTCCCTTCCCAGTAGAACCACTAAGACCATGTTGTGATAGCTGTGTAGAAAAGATTTATATCCCCGTCATAAAACAACTCCGGGCACAGGATTCAG
The DNA here is from genome assembly GCF_015220745.1 of Sebastes umbrosus. Taxonomy (NCBI): domain Eukaryota; kingdom Metazoa; phylum Chordata; class Actinopteri; order Perciformes; family Sebastidae; genus Sebastes; species Sebastes umbrosus. The sequence goes on along the minus strand of NC_051273.1, from coordinate 9,436,611 downwards.
CTCGCATTTGTGTCTGTTTGAGGCCAATATTATATTTAGCTGAACCAGCAAAACAAAAAAAGCAAAACAAACACCGTCTTATTTTGTGTGTATTTTCTGCATTGCTTCCAGGGTCGGCCTGGAGTCATGGGGATAGAAGGGCAACCAGGACTGGCAGGATACACAGTGAGTTTCTCCTACCTTTAAAAATCCCAATGTACACATACATACAACACAGTTCTTACTGGATAGTTTAGTAAACCCTGACAGGTCTAAGTTTTGGCTCAGCACATCTCACTATGCTTACATTCATTGTAGTCAGTATTTCAAAGTAGCTGTTCAAGGTTTATCCATCAAACCTAATCCTGTTTCAAAGAACTTCATACATGCTTAAGATACAGATCTCAACTCAACATAGCTGTTTTCAATCAAGCTTACTCACCTCCTCCGGTAGCCTTGTGCCGTAAGCCTAGCATGTGCTGGAGACATCCTGGGTTTAAGTCTGGTGGAGGACACATCATCCCTGCCATTCTTATATTTCCCTATTGGTTGATGAATCACCCAATAACAATGATCAATTCTCATCAAAAACACCTCAAATATAACCAGTAAAAGGTTAACTAATGTAAGCGGTACCCACTTGGGGATAGGTGATGTATAGATACAGCCACCTAGAATTTCCCCTCCCAACCGACTTCCAGCCGATTGCCAGCTAGTTCCCAGCTAATTCCCAGCCAACTTCCAGCTGCTTTCAGTCCCCTCCCCCCCTTCTACGGTGTCCTGACAGGGATTAGATTCCACTGTAAACACGCTCATTCATTCAATTGCAGGGTGTCACCATGAGATGGCGCTTCCTTCACAAAAACACAACCCACTGAAGTACAGTGAAGGTTTCTTTGTGTAGACCATGGTTTGCACCGCATGTTTCTCAGACTCACAGTGGTTGCTGGAACTTCAAGAATGCTTGCCGCCCCTTAGTTGTCAATAGTTATTATTTACATATTTTTAACTAACAGCATGAATTCTGATTTTCAGTGGTGGAATGTAACTAAGTACATTTACTCAAGTACTGTACTTAAGTACTATTTCGATGTTGTACTTAACTTAGTATTTCCATTTTATGCTACTTTACACTTTTACGCAAATATTGTACTTTTTACTCCACTTTATATTTCTATACATATTACATATTTTACAGCTTTAGTTACTAGTAGGGCTGTCCCGATTACCATTTTTTGGGCTTTGAAGCTTCGCTGAGAAACATTCGAAGGTATTCGAAGCTTCGGGGCAGTGACGCTGTCGCACTACTGTACGCACACACACCTCTACACATAACATACAGTGATATCCGTCTGAGAATAAGTAATAATAATTAATGTTGAATATGAAGAATGAATAATGTTGTGGGATTATTCCTTATTTAATGTAATATTTTGGGATTTATACATTATTATTACATACTACACACTGATTTGGCGGTCGGTTACCATGGCAACGGTCAAGGCTTCGAAGCTTCGAAGCATTTGTTAGACTAGTTACTAGTTACGTTTATTTATCAAATCTATCAATAATGTAAGCCACCCAACAGAGCAGTATACTGTTGGCTCTGAGAGGCTGTTTACAAATGACCTGCGATCTGATTGGATTAAACCCCCAGCAGGAGATACAGTTTGATTGCAGTAACAACGTACACTGTTCCACACTGTTGATTGTAGTCAACCATTGGGATGAGCAATCACGTTTCTTTCTGCTTCTTGCTCTAGCCGCATGTCTGCTGCTTTAGCGCCCCACACTGCACAGTGTTAAAGTCATGCATGATAACTATGAGTTGTCAACAATAACTACCCCCAGCGACCCCAGCTGCATATCTGCTGTAATGCATTGCCACTGCTTTATTTCTGCACCGTGCTAAAACCACGGTAAGTCTACAACAATGCACAGTGTCGACTAGCGGACTGTTCTGTGAAACCCCTACTCCACAGCCTGGTCAATGCCAACATCAGTTGGTTTAGCTTGCATAACTTGAACAGGGTACCTCAAGTTCATTTTGTCCCTCTTCATCAATGTGTATGGGTGTGTATGAAGGCTCTCAGATTCCGACGCACTTGACTCAGGTTGCTGAGTGATTTCTGGGTCTGTGCCAAAACCTAAATCCTGCAGTGACAGGATGTAAAAGCGTCTCTACAAAGAGTTGTGTTTATATTAAACAGTTCTGATTAATATGCTGACAGTGGATTTCATGTTTCTCCAAGAAACATGCTGTAGCCAGTAGAAGTATGGCGCAGTTGTTAGCTACAATAATCAGCCTTCTTTTTTTTTTAAGGGTCACCCTGGCAAGCCTGGGCCCATTGGACCACCAGGGCCTAAAGGTGAAAAGGTAATATGATACCTGAACTAGTGTTTGAAATTGAATTATGTCAGTGTTGTAGGTGAAATGTACTTCAGTGTGCTGTCCGGTTGCAAAATCTTATGTCTGCCAGTGTGCATGTGTGATTGTGTGTGTTTGTTTGCTACATTCCAGGGTTACCCAGGCGAGGACAATAAGACCCCAGGACTCCAAGGGCCCTTAGGTGAACCAGTAGGTCTTGCTTTCCTTTAAACTCTCCTTTCTGATCCCTAACACTTCTCGCTCTGTTTAGTCCAAGTCATTTAAATACCGGATTGACACTGGAAGTAAAAGCTAATCCTGATCAGCTCCCGATTTTAACACCAAGTACACACATTCGTGTCCCAGCAGATCGACAATAATGTATCAGTGTTCCTGTTCTTAAAGCTGTCATGCATACGAACCCCGATTATCAACCTGTGTGGCTCAGATCTTTTCCACTCATTGATGGAGTAAAATGTTTGACAAGGGTATTTACAGTTCTGGGTAAAGCTTAAGCTTAGCTTTGTTTGTGTTCTTATATTCACCCATAATGTTCTATAGTTAAAGCTCAAACAGGCGTCATTACTCTGCATTTATACAAAACATTTGTGGCTTTGACAAGGGCAAGAGTTTCAGTGAGGGCCATTACTCACCCTAAGTTACCTCAAGGATTCTGCACCCAAGAAAACAAAGTCATTCTTAGGCTAATATCAAAAGAGGATCAGGATGTATCAAAGAGTCTTAGCAGCTTGGGAAAGCTCACAGTTCTACAGTACCATGACTCTTTTGCACTTTGAAAAACATTTCTCAGCACTGGATGTGACCACTGAGACAAGCCTACATTATAGCATTAACAATTAGGGTTACTGGAAGTCTAGATAGCAACCTAGGATATGAGTAGTATTGGATTATCAAGTTGGCACAGTATTGCGGTACATAGCATGAGCAATACAATGGTAGCTTGTGTCTTGCTGCAGCCCCGACCAAGATTGGCTGAAAGTATGGTTCAAGGTGAAATTACGCCTTTTCATTTGACTCCAGTAAAGATCCAGACTCATAGGTCACATCTATACAATATGTTTCATGTGTTGGCCTGAGAAGGGACTCAGTGTTTTTAAGTAGCTGCCCAGCTCAATCGAGGCTTTGTGGGTATAAATGAAGGCACGCTCGTACAGTATGTGTGTTCATGTGTGCGCGTCTGTGTGTACACAGGGGCCCCCAGGAGAACGAGGAGAGCGCGGAGAGCCAGGGGATGAAGGATATCAGGTATAGAGAAAACCATCAAATCAACATCAGACATATCACGCGGTCACCACTACGTGTGCCCGTCTACTTGATTGTTGTTCATACTCTTTTGGCTCCTTTAAACACGGCTCCTCTCAGGTACTGTAAGGGCAGACCACACATGTTGGAGAGGATTACCACATTCCCAGCAATAAGACTGCGGAAATCTGGTGTTTTTGTCGCTTCATGGCTCTCAGGTTTAAGAGTCCTTGCTCTCAAAAAGTTCACATGCACACATTCAGAGTGCAAGCAAGTTGGTGTGTGGGTTCGGCTGTTATTGGATCTACAAACATGGTCTGTAGCTACAACATTTTGAACAGGCAAATAGAAAAAAATCTATTTGATTTAGCTGATGATAACAATACACTGTTTTGTTGTCTTTTTATCCTAATGGGTTATCCCTGTGTTCCTCAATATATTCTTATTAAGAAGATTATTATATTATTATATAAGAAAGTTACAAAGGATGCAGTTGGTCTCGTATCATCCTTTTTCGAAACTGTAAAATCGTGCCTGACCCTCTGAGGTCCTTGCTTAAAGTCCACTAATATAGAGTGACTTTTACAGTATCCTACTTGTATGCTGAATGACAGTAGAGTTATTTTTAACGCATTGTTCCTAGGACACATTTTAGTCATTATGTATCAGTATCTCATACTATGGCCCAAACTGTTGGGTAACAGTTGTGTAACTGCTGGAAGTACAGTGCTACGAAGAAGCACTCGAGATGATCCAGATCCAACCTAGGTTCATAGTCATAAAAACTAATAGCTAGTTTGGCAGTTGTGTCATCATTCCCCAGACTTCCACTGAATACCCCAATAGGTTATTAAAGTGCAGAATTTATTGATCCTGTTAAGTGAGAGCCACCTGTCATGACATTAAACTTGGCTTAGAAACTAATGTGTATTGTTTTATGCTGTGGAATGTGTAATTAAGTTTATTTACTTTACTGTATGTGGAAATGGTACACATGAGAATAAACATATTGTAACATTGCTTTGGACATGATGTTCTTCCTTTAGTAAAGACATGGGAGTATGACATATACATGTCAGGTCTCCTAACCATCACAGCACTGATAAAGGTTGAGAAACAGAGAGAAAACTATAATTATGTATTCGAATGTGTTTCAGGGCCATGTTGGTACCATTGGATCTCGTGGAGCTGTTGGACCACAAGGCCCACCAGTAAGTCAGTAAATGTCTGTAGTACACAGAGCTCAACAAAAAAATCTGTCAAGTGCGACTAAACATTTTCATTGGTTGCACTTAAACCTGGCCATCTCCACACAGTAGTACTGCGAGCATCAAAGCTTGTGCGTGGCGTGGCATTTTACACATTGTTTTCTTCATCTACTCTTGTTCACAACACGGGACGGGGCGTAAAGTCGGGGGGGGCAATGGCCCCTTGGACCCCCTACTTCCAGTGACCTTCTGACCCAACATTTTGGCGGAGATGGCCTCATCTGACTCAGAAAACATTTATCTGCACCTTTATTCCTGTTTACAGTCATTTACATAATATGTTAAGAAATAACCAATTTGTATGGGAACTGAAAATGTATTATTGTGGGGCCAAAAGGTGAAATATTTTGGGTACACCTAAATTATGTGCTGGTATACCTAAATTAAATAATTAGGTGCACCAGTGCAAAGTTAGTCTGGAGCCCTGGTACAATAGCTACAGTATATAATAATAGTACTATATATAAAGACCTTTACACATTTTTGGTTCATGCATTCAAATCACCATACCAATGGTTTTGTACCCATGATGGAGTGCATTAACTATATACAGTGATGTAGAATCATTGAAAGTGTTGAAAAGAACAAAGAACCAGCATACTTACCAGAAGCTCAATATGTGAAATATGTAAATGTATTTTGCCTAAGGGTGACACAGTAGGGCATAGAGTCATTTAAAGCAGAAGGATTATGAGTAATTCTCTGTGCTAAGTAGATAATTCGCCTCACGGAGTGTCCAAAATGGACAGACAATAAAGTGTAATTCCATTAATTCTATTATGTAATTTGAAAAGTTTCGTCATCCCCAATAATGTTGTTTTCCTGAAAAATGTAACCTTTTAATGGCATTATTTCCACAGGTTATCATGTAAACATAGTATGGATTCATATAACATGTTAGTATTATTGTTTGTGTTTGTCTTTGTTCAGGGATCACCAGGCTTCCCTGGAGAATCAGGCCCAAAAGGAGGAATAGGATCTCTGGTGAGTCCAAGAAAATCACCATAGCAGGAAAAACAAACATACATGGATATACGCATATTGTTTCACTCATGTGTAAAGTCAAGAGTGTAATAAGTCATTAAACTTGGTCTCCTCCCTGCAAATAAGATGGACGGTTTCAGCATCAGGATGTTTCTACTGCCAGGCTGCTCTTTTTGAACTGAATAGAGGTCTTACTCTAAACAAAGCCAATAAATCTATTAACACTGCCTTGTTCAGCCACTGCCAGTAGGGTTGGGTGAAAAATCCTTGTCTTTGCTGCCAGAATGAAAGACAAACCAGAGACATATTTTTCACCTGTTACCAAATAAGCATGCTAGTACAACCACTTTGTTACCTCTGTGATTGATGATTTCATCGCTGCTGTGGTGGAATTTTAGTAAAGGAGAAAAAACAGGAATTTCAGCTTAGCTCCTAGTATTAGAAACCAGGTGGCTACGCTGAATACTTGATTCTACGCATCTAAGTTGTCCTTTTTTTTTTTTTACTGACGTCTATCTTAGATATTTTGCTTTTGTTCTTGGATCCTTAAATAGCTTGCAAAAACACCCTAAAATGTGGGCAGCTGGCATCAAAGCAGATATCATTTGGTAAAACATGCTTTCCTGAACTGAAAGGTATTTGCTTTCTTCTTCAACCTTGTCACTGGCCTTCTGATTACATGACTTAATTTTCACTGTGAAACAACTTAAAGCCTCATTGATCAAGTTCCACATAGCCTTTTTAGTAGTGAAGTGTTCAAAGGTTTCCAAATACCACTGACTTACTTCCACATGTGAAACAACTTGTGTGTAAGAGTGATTATATAACCAGATCTAATAATATGGGGGTATTTCTGTTCATTCATTCAACTTGGCCTGAGTTTGAACTGAGTTTGAGCAATGTTGTCACATGCAACATATATAGACCCTGCTTAGAAACATACGAAGCTTAACACACTGCTAGGAAACACTGGATATGTTTAGGATTTGCTGTATTTCTGTTTCAAATTTCCGGCTTTGTTCAAGCATCCCATGGGGGGCATCTTTCTAGGCCTGTTCATACTGTACATAACTCACTGTGTCAGGGCCCAGAGAGAATTATGAAAAGCAAAAGGATGGTTTCAATGGAAGGACGAAAGAGGTATTTTATGTGTATAGTACAAGTTTATAAAGTTTATGTTATTAAGCATGGCAATATACTCTAGAATGTGCTTTTATTAAAAACATAAAGCAGTGAAGGTTTCCTGTGTTAGTGTTATGCCATATTTCACTCAAACACCTCAATGTGATTTAACCAAATGCCATTTGAGGTGTTAAATATACAGTTAACAGTTGTGTATATTTTTAGAAACAGTCCCGAACTTGGGTTCTCCATGAGACTCATATTAGACACGGTCTTTAATATTTCCGCTCAACAATGGGAGGCGAGTGAGATATATAACCTTGTGTGTTTTTGTGAATGCCCATGTATGTTTTCTTTTTCATGTGTGTGTTTATCCAGGGCGCAGCAGGAAATAAAGGAGCAAGAGGGCTGAGTGGAGCTCCTGGCATCGAAGTGAGTATCACATCAGCTCAACCAAATGAGTGGTTCAGAGAGAGACCGCAGCAGCAGCAGCATAACAATTAAGAGCACTTTCCACTGTGATTAACTGTGTGATGATGATGCAGCTTGGCATAGGGAAACAGCTGAGTACCTTAAGCATCACCAAATTATTGCAAATTGGTTACCGCTACTGCATATAAAAAGGAGAGAGAAGGCAATAGATATAATAAAAATATCTCCATCATTAGTTGATATTATGCACAGGTGTTTGCCCGAAAATGTCAGCAGCAACAGTACTGTATTACCTTTTAAGTGTCTGAATATTTCAATGCGCAACTTACAAACCTTACTGATCCGTAATTGGGTGTTGGAAAAAGCAAAAAGTCTGCAGGAATGCAACACTTTAGAGATTTCAATAGGATGTAGAAACCTGGCATGAATAGTGATATGGTGCTCGTGATAAGTCTGTAAATGCCCCTCAGGCTGAGATTGAGAGACGTTATCTGTTCCAGGGGCATATTGGTTCACCTGGTCTCGTGGGACTGATGGGTTACCCAGGGTTGGATGGCCCCACGGGACTGACTGGCTTACCAGGATTTCCAGGAAAACGAGGACGACAGGTAATCAGTGACATCATTATATAGACAGTAATGTACGAATGTAATTGTATGTAATTTTAATGATGTACCCATTTTGATTTATTCCAAAGTACAAAGGAATGTAAAGAAAGTCACGAGTAAATTAATGGCTTCTCTTTATTTTACCACATGTCTTCAGTATATATCACATATGCATAATATCACATTTTGTTATTATCTCCACTTAAAGCAGCAGTGGGTAGAAATGGAGCGAATATGATTAAAAAAAGTTATTTTTATGAAACAGTCACTATATCCTGACAGTAGTGCATGAGACAGGTAATCTGAAAAAAAAAATCATGTTCCTCCTGAGCTCCTAATGGCATCTGCAAGATTTCGCAGACCGGAGGAAAACAACCAATCAGAGCCGAGCTGGAGCCTGCCGTCTCTGAGCAGCTGTCAATCACTCGCAAACGCCAATCAAACGGTCAAACTAGGCAGCGCTGATCAATTATACTGCAAAATCAATCAATCATCAATCATGCCTATTTCCCGTCTCAAATGTTTTCAGAAACATCTTGTAGTGTACTGTTTAGCTGTAAAATGAGAAAGTTTGTGACCCGACAGCCATGTTGAGATCAGTTGAAGAAATACCAAGCAGCCAATAGGAATGCTCTCTCTCTGAAAAGCGTGAAAAGAGAGCACAACAACAATTGATGCATGAAATTGAATTTTCACACAACGAGGTCTATTCATCTTGTTTTTCTGATTTTCTTCAGAATATATCCAGACTGTTTCTGGAGTCCCCACAATGTCTTTGGCCTACTTAAGGGCAATTAGCATTATATAAAATACTGACTAGGTTTAAGTAAGTTACTTGGTTTGCTTTCCCTTTTAGTTAATCATGTATTTGTTAAGTATATAAAAGTAAAGCTCACTTTCACTAATGTCTGTCATGACAGAGATGACTGAGCTACATGGATGACAAGTTGGAATTTTTAAAACACAATAGGCATAAGTGAGCCACAACAATGGTGATCAATCAAAACGTGCAATTTTAGAGGGGTTCGCATTTGAAAATAATGAAGCTGACTATGTGGCTGACACTCACGCAGACATGAACCCAGTTATATGCTGTGTCTCAAAACATTCTTGCTCAGCACCATAAATGTAGGTTACAGAAGGAGTCAGACGATTCACTTGCATAACTGAACTTTCACTGAGCTTAGCGCTAAATCTCTATAACAGACTTGTGGTCTGCATTAGGAGAATTTAAGAAGCCAATGATACACTCTCATCTTTACCTTGTAAGGAACTCGCCTTCACTGGTTCCTCTTGGCTTTTGCCTCATTCACTCAAGAAGCATACTGGAAGTTAAATCGCCATTGCTCTGTGGATTGACAAAATATACATAGTCCACAAATAATAAAGCTGTGTGAATATTGCCTACAACGTAGGTAAGTGAACTAGTGTGATAAGTTGTCAGCTGAAAACAGCATAGGTGAAACACAGCTGCAGACAACTTAATCACCTGACTGTTTTTGTTTGTAGCTGCATTTCGGCTTACTTGTGCCACATTGTCCGATTACATTTGACTGCATCTGAATGCTCAAAGCTTTTCTTCAGATGCTTCCCTCTCTGTAGATTTAAGACTGAGACATACTGTACGACTTGAGATTGACTAATCAGTGAATGTTTGATTTGATTGGCTTCTTCTGGTTGCCACTCAGTGGGTTTATCTAAATACGTGTGCAGCCAGAGTGGATTGTGATTACATACATGAGTGTCTTTGTCATTTTTAGCCAAGAGATGGAAAGCCAAGTCTTTTCTGTCTGACTTTCATTTACATAATCCATCCATAATTTAATTTCCCGTCGATAGTGTTAAGCATCTTTGAGTCCCTGAAAGGCGCTATATAAGTCAAATTTATTATTATTATTATTATTATTATTATTATAATGTTGTTGTGTAAAAGTCTAGTAGGTCTAATTTTGGCCACTGGTGTTTTTCACTTTGACTGAAATGATGTGGTTTCTACTTTCTACTAACTATAGTAACATAGACCACTGTCCTTTACCTGGGAAACCTTGAAAAGCCTCTGCTGCAAGTCAGGATCTGGTTCAAATTTGCATTTTGGGTTATTCTCACATATATATTTAGTTGTGAACTGGATGTGTGTGTGAAAGACAGAAGAAAATAGGATCTCCCATACCTCTTTAACTGATCACTTTTTAACTCTCATTCTTTTTACATTCAAGGGTCCCTATTTTTATGTACATTGATGATATGAATTAATCCATTCGCTTCCCATGGTTAAACGATGACATCTGTTGCAGTGAACATTTGTAGTGTTGTGTTTGTATATGCCTGTATGCAGGGGCACTGCTAGAAAGCCAAGAGTGTCTGAGAGATGGTGTGTGCAAAGGTTGAAGGGGTCAGTCTTAGTTAAATCTCATTAAGCTGATAGACAAATGGCTTTTTCTTGTGCAAGAGCTTCCCAGCACCTGCAGGTTAGGGGTTCAACCAGTAAAACCTGGTTCCTGACTTATCCGCACAGTGATCGAGGAACAGAAGCCATATGTGAAGCGACGACCCACTCAATCTGTTATTCGAATATCACTCGCTCCCTTATGCCTCACCACACTGCTGATGGAGCAGGAAACCGCTATGATGTGTGGTGTGAGAAAGCAACTCAGTGACAGGCAGTCAGTTTTACACTGCCAAAGAATATTATAACCAGGAGAGGACTTCAGCACTGTGGTTTACAGCTATGACTGCACAATGAATTTAGAAATGTGTTTCGACATATTGAAATAAACATTGAAGTTGAAACATAATTGAAGTAATGAATCGATTGTCATATATTATACAGCTTTGCCAGCTGTGTTTTTTGGCTCTCTGACATCAGAAGTTTGAGTGTCAAGTGTTTTAAGAGCAACCTTTAAATGCAAGAACCATCCAAATTGACATCATCTTCTTCATCCATGTAACTACCATTATGAATCTTCACAAGACTTTAACCTCAAATGAACCTTAAAGGGACCATGTGGAGTTTTTTTCCTCTACGGAGAAATGTTTTGATGAGTGGGTTGCCGTTTGGTTTGTATCTTTTGTAAGGACTCTCACACAGACTGCAGACGGTTTCACGCTGTTTTACTACTGTAATGTTTCAAGAAATGTAGCCATGCACCAGCAAAGCTGTATACATGGATGTAAACAGTGCAGCTTCCAAAATATCTAAAAAAAATCATAATTATTTAAAAAATGTTTTTTATATTTTTCATAGTAAAACAATACTTTATTTGACGTTGTCAGGGTCAGAAGAGCTCGATGGGACAAGAGGGACCTGCTGGACGTCCAGGTCCCAGGGGAGAGCTTGGACTTCCTGGACCGCCTGGAGAAATAGGACCGCCTGGTCAGAAGGTGAAAGCGATAATACAAATATTGACCTAAAGTATTCTGAATTGTAGCAGTTTGTCTTGACAGAACAAAGAAATTCTGGTGAAGAAACATTTTCGTAAATTGTTCTAACTTTTTTAATTCCTGACCTTTGTTGGTTCAGGGAGAATTGGGACTGCCAGGGGACAGGGGAGCCTCGGGATTCAAAGGCCTGCAGGGGGCTACAGGTGACCAGGGCAAGATAGGTGACCTGGGACCCAAAGGACTACCAGTGAGTATATACAGGCATTTGTGATTCAAAGCAAAAATCCGTTTCAAAATAGGATTAGATTATTTCCTTAGCCTGGAATAATTGTGTAACTATAGAGTAATATATACTGTATTTAATACTCTTATCAACATGGGAGTGGGCAAATGTGCTTGATTTATGCAAACTTATGTATATACTTTTTATTGGAAATAAACTAACAACACAAAACAATGACAAATATTGTCCAGAAACCCTCACAGGTACTGCATTTAGCATAAAAAATATGCTCAAATCATAACATGGCAAACTGCAGCCCAACAGGAAACAACAGCTGTCAGTGTGTCAGTGTGTTGACTTGACTATGACTTGCCCCAAACTGCATGTGATTATCATAAAGTGGGCATGTCTGTAAAGGGGAGACTCGTGGGTACCCATAAAACCCATTTTCATTCACATATCTTGAGGTCAGAGGTCAAGGGACCCATCTGAAAATGGTCATGCCAGTTTTTCCTCGCCAAAATTGAGCGCGAGTTTGGAGTGTTATTTAACCTCCTTACCGACAAGCTAGTATAACTTGGTTGGTACCAATGGATTCTTTAGTTTTTTGTAATTTCATATGATGCCAGTATTTTTCTCTCTAGCTTTAAAACCGCTTTGAGACCGCTACAACCTCCGAAAGATTGAATAGCGGCCGGGTCCGACGGCAGCCCAGCAGATTTTTAAAAGGTTAATTAAAAATCGCTTTGGTTGTTGTGCTAAAGTTGCGTTAATGCGTTAAAGAAATTAGTGGCATTAAAATTAATTTCCGTTAACAAAATATATAATGGTCATAAAACGTGTCTTTCACAAATAAAATATCTTCTTGAATTGTTTAAGTAGGTCAGAACATTGCTCGTTTTAAATTGATACCATCCCTATGGTTTTATAAGCTTATATACATTCTTTAATACCTCTCTAAATATAGCCTCAGGGGGTTAGATAGCCAATGTGCGTGTCTGACACTTTTCCACCCCGAGCAGAGTAACAAATTATCTGGGCGAGACCAGGAATGGAAACATTCCGCCTGGTAAGGCCAAGTTATGTAAGATCCTCGCCCTCCAGAGACCTGAAAAAGAGGTGCTCCACTTTACTTATGTAACTCCTCAAAGGAGAAGAAAAAAAGAAACAACATTCAATCCCTCGCTCTCCCCTCCCTCCACTAGTTTTCTCCGTTGATGCTCGTGAAACAGAGAGCAGACTCGGGCCCTTGGGTCAGATCCCTTTACACTTCTCAGTGAATAGAGGTTCTCGGTCAAAGTCGCTGGCCCGAAAGCGGAGCCGTCTAGAGGATGTGGACGACTGGCTGTACAAACATAGTGTCTGCCACCCTGGACGACAGACAGTGCTCAGACACAGAGTAGGGTGCAGACACCAAACCCCACAGTGTGTGTTTCTATGGGCTGGGGCTACTGTAGATCCAGACATAAAGCCTTGTGTGTCCTTGTTCTTTTGAAATGGACAAGGACATTTTTACAAGGCCAACTTACTGTGTTTGCCTAGTGTGTCTGGAGCTATAGGTATAAAAACGTACTGTACACTCTATACTCTTACTTATGATATGATGTGTTTCTCGAATGCATACTAAATGTCACAATGACAGTGTGTAAAAGGCTATGTTCATGTTGATGTTATTGTCTTTTCTGCTTGCAGGGGGAATCTGGAGACCTGGGAATGGTTGGTTTACAGGGCTTTCCTGGGCCAACGGTAAGAGATTGAGTAGCTAACCAACCGTAAGAGTGTACAAGATGATAAAACAGAACAGAAGAGGAATATCATTCTTAAAAAAACTTTGAGTATATTGTCCCTGTATAATGACACACAGGGATTGAAAAGATCTCTTTTTCTTTCAAACAGGGGCCGAATGGTGATTTGGGATTTCGAGGTTACCCTGGCCCGAAAGGCCCAATGGGCACTCTGGTAAGTTTAATAGAAATAGAAACAGTAAGCACACTACAGTGCTATCTCTACTGCTGGGATTGAAATTCTAGTAGTGGAATAATATTAAACAGAATACAAGATTCTGTAATACTTGTACAGATCTTTGTAGAGTACACACACTTGCTGTTGTAATCACTTAGGACACCCTGTCTTCTGGGAACGTGTGAATTCAGACAGACTTGTTTATTCATCCTTGACCCTGCTGTTTGTTTCAGGGATTCACTGGACCTGTAGGCCCTGAAGGAATGATGGGCCCAATGGGAAAACCCGTAAGTTTCTGTGTGTGTGTGTGTGTGTGTGTGTGTAATGAGAATGTATAATGACGAGGCAATGATTAGCGAAGTCTGTAGAACTAAGAAGGATGTTGACCCAGTGGAAGTACTTTTAATAAAACCAATCTATTAACTGGCCATGTGCTAATTCAAGTCTATGTAGAATACAGAGTGGGATACAATGCTGTATATGTTTTCATGTTGTTATGTATCTTTTCCACAGGGGCCAAGGGGTCCGAAGGGAAGCAGTGGCGAAATGGTAAGATCTGACTCAAAACCAGCAACCAAACACCGAAAAAAGTCTGTCAGACTGATTATGTGATAATGATTTATATTACGTATGATTACATGCTGATACACCGTGTGATTATATCATGATTATACTTGACTGAAGAGTCAGACTCGAGAATTCCTTCCAGAAAAAGCATTGCTGGGCCAGTTATCATGGCGCCACCTCAAAGCAGATCGTGGGTGTAAAAAACAGACCTACTGTAGATGACGAACGCTGTGTTTAAATGTGCATGAAAGCTAGCTGGGGTTCAGTGATAGTTTTGTTTATACGGTTGTCCTTAAGTGACAGCAGATCGGTATGGCTGAGTCATAGTGAAAGTAGCTCTTTCAGTATCCCGCTGTGGGGCTTTACAGTACTCTCAGACCCTCTTGTGTAAACACTGTCGAGGAAATGCCTTGTCAAAATATTAGCACGGCAAACCACAGTGCAATCCGCATATTCACTTCTATATCCCTGCTACCACTCTGTAATGCTCTGCAATGTACACAACCACGCACAGGCTGTGTACACTATACCCCCGTCATTCTAGCCTTTTCTCAAACACTGATGGTGTCAACTATGTGCATACTCCCACATATACTGTATGGACTACCTGAAACCACCTGAGTGCAGCTGCTCCAGGTAGCTGCTATACAACAATCAGCCAGAGGGGGCAGTAGGTAACCACTGTGGTTATGCACAGTCCAATTCCTACTGCTATTCCTCACAGTCTCAATCACAGAGAAAGGTGATGGGAGAAAATGAATTATGATTCTGCAGTTGTTCCCTGCAGAGTCCCATTCTGCTCACTGTGATGCTGCACTTTAATTATCCAATACACATTATTTTTTTTAAGTTCTCAGCTATCGATATGGTATTCATGTTGGAGTTTTTCACATGGGCTATGCTACAGTAAAGTCTTGAGGTTGCCAGAGCAAACAGGACAAACAGAATACATTTTTTAAATGATTGTTTGGGTGTTTTGAAGTGGGGCTGTATGAGGTACTTCTCCATAGTCAGTGTATTACCTACAGTACCGTAGATGACGGTCGGTACGCCTCCAGTTTGGAGAAACAGACAGGAGCACCGACACCGCAGTAAAGCAATGTACTGCTGTGGACAGGGACAACAAAACATATTTTAACCACCTAAAAGAAAGGCTCACCTAAACAAATCAATATCCGTTTAAGTGTATGCTATATTCAGAATATATTCGGTGGTTTACCTTGCCGTGAGCTATACAGTTTATGTTTCCGAAGGGGAACTGAAGCCGTTATCTATGCTCTCGCCAAAGCAACCAGACTCCATTGAAAAAAATTTACCTCCATGCTGGGGGTGTGCCAACCGTATATATCTACTGTAGGTAATACACTGAGTATGGATAAGTGCCTCATACATCCCCACTTCAAAACACCCAAACTATCCCTTTAATGCATAATTTTAGCCATGTTGACACTGATTTTCTTTCTCACACCTTCAGGGGCCTCAAGGGCCAGAGGGAAATCCAGGACCTAGCGTAAGTGTGAACCTCACTATCATATTTTGGCTTACAGTACACATACTCTATTAATGTAACAATACATTTCTGTGATATGTCTAATTATGAAGCGTCGTGGATGAGCTTGCTTTCAATTCAGTCAGTGCAGGCAGACTTAATTTTGGGCCAGAATGTATAAAAGCTCTGGAAACATGGCGATGTGGGATTACTGGTTTCATTGCTATATGAGATTTCTTTTATATAATCATTATAAAAATACTAAGACTAAAACACTACGCTATTTCAAATGTATTTGTTCAGTCCAGACAAGGCAGTTCTCTGGTTGAACACTCAAACATCTCCCTATAAAGTATTCAACGTGGTTTACCAGAAAGTGAACTGACCACAACCACAACGGGATCATTTTTCACTGTGTCACTCATTTTGTCTTCTTCTTTCTTCCCACCTTAGGGACCTCCTGGTGCTCCAGGTCCAACAGTAAGTGCTTCATGTCACTCAAGTAGACAGGATCCGCTAGAAGGCAGTCCTGTTTTGAGTTTCATGCAAAAGACATAAGGTTTAGACCATAAAGTTGCAGGGGAAATTGTCTATCTTTTGCCTAATTTTGAGACTGTCTGGAGACATTACATTTCTCTTTGTTCCTGAAACTCAAGCTTTGAGACAGCCCAAGCTTCAAAAATCTTTTCAGAGAAATAGAAAAGACAGCGGAGCAAAGCCAGGATGTGATAGATCTAGGGCAAGCATTTTTTATTTGTGTATTTGCTAAACTGTAGATGAGCCAATAAATCCTCCATGTCATTGAAAAGAACACTTTTGTTCAGTAGCATTGGCGTTGGATATCAACAATCATCCTCTTCTGGCACTGTGATAGAAACCCTCCTCACATCTCTTATCTGTCATAACTTGTGGATCAAGTGTAGCTCTCTGCTATCTGAATGACCTTTTCCTGTGCGAACAATTCCAAGAACCCAGAAAAGCAACTCTATCAGATGTCTTTTCGTTGTTTACACACATTATGTGATATAACTGTAGTGATTACGCTGGGTGGAATGTGTTATCCTTCCCCCTACTGAAGTCAGGAATGTCAGGGTTTATTGATGCAGGACTTATTTTACTGTTGTCCTCTGGTATTAACGTGTATTCTTGTTCTATTAAAGTTTTCTCTATAAACCGGACATGTATTGAAACTGCCATGTTTTCTATAACCAATGAAAAGCCTACGGATTAAAATCTTCCAGCGAAATAATGAACAGGGCGGTGAATGTGTTATGTTTTCATTAAACTGAATATGTTGATTTTGAATCCACAGAGGCAGATGTATGTTGACTCAGCAGTCTACGGTCTATCTGACTCCAACGCTGCCCTCAGGACAGAGGTACAGTAAGGCACTAATACACTGAGTCAATGGACGGGGTGAAAGGGTGGATTGTTGCATGGATGGCAGATAAGTTAGCAGATGGACAGATGAATAAATGGAAATTAGTTTAAATTCAAATGCAGTGTTCTTCACAGTTTCTGTTATGCACTTTTTGTCGGTATTATAACTGTAAGGAAGGCACTTGATATATCATTTCGGAGTTTGACAGTGTTGTCTTTCCTGTTCTTAACCAGAGTTTCCAAAACACGGAGATGAGCCTGCCAGACCAGAACACGGAGATACTTAAGACTCTACGTTTCCTCAGCAGTGTGATTGAGAGCATCAAAAAGCCTCTTGGCACCAGGGAGAACCCGGCTCGTGTCTGTAAAGATCTGCTCGACTGTCATCAAGAGCCCAGCAATGGTGAGAGTCTCATCTACCTGATACTGAAAGGATGGGATGGCAGGATTTTAGGCATATGAAGATGTTTGCATTTACCTTTTTCTAAAATACCTCTCTCTCTCTCTCTCTGTCCTCTCTTTGAACTGGTTACTTTCAGGTTGGTTCTGGGTTGATCCAAACTTGGGCTGTACTTCTGACGCCTTCAAGGTCTTCTGCAACTTTACCGCAGGAGGACAGACCTGTTTACATCCAGTGGCCTCTAATAAGGTAACATTGAAGTGGTGAAAAGATGAACATATCAACTTGATAAATAAAATAAACTGCCGTTTGTTCACTTTATTGAAGCCTAAATAAACAGAAATAGTGATTATGTTTTGGATGGTGGGGACAGGTACATGCTCTGTCATTCCCGTCTCCATCCATGTTAGTTGATTAATAGAGCACTAATTTAGATACATTTGGAAAGAGGACCTATTATGCTTTTTTGCTCTTTCCTATTCCTTTAGTGTGTTATATATATTTATTGTGCATATAAAAGGTCTGCAAAGTTACAAAGCCCAAAGTCCACGCCAAAGAGAGTTACTCTCCCGCACAGAAACACTGCTCCTGAACTGCCTGAAACGTCTTGCTTGAAGTCCCGCCTTTTCTTCTGTAACGTGGTGATGTCACCAAGTAACACATTTGCATAATACCTGCGTAGCGGCTAGTTTGGCACGCCCTCAAACAAAGCTAGTTAGAGCGGAGTTTGAAGAGTTGTGTTCGGTTGATCAATCAAAACAGTGGGCCAGCTGACCAATCAGAGCAGACTGGGCTTTTCGTGTGGGGGGGGGGAGCGGGAGCTCAAACAGAGGGTTTCAGACAGAGGGTCAAAGAGGCGCTGCAGCACAGATAGTATGAGAAGAGTAAAGAGTTTTTTGAACATTAAAGTATGTAAACATGTTCTAGTAGAAACCCAAAATACAAGTATGCACTTGAAAATCAGCATGATAGGTCCTCTTTAATTCTACAACAATCCTCTGTATTGTTCTTTGCTTTGACATCGTACGAGGTTATATCACAGCTTTTCAAACATTTGAAGTGTTGAATTGTGGTTGTAATGGCAGACTGCTCACACTACTGCTTCTGCTCTCCGTCACAGATGGTGTTTGATATAGGGAAAGTCCAAATGAAGTTTCTCCACTTACTGAGTACTGAGGCCAGTCACAGCATCACACTCCACTGCCTAAACGCTCCTCCCTACGGCACCGCAGACAGCTTCAGCTCCACTGGATCCTCGCCGCAAGAGAACACCACACTTCGGTTTCGTGGCTGGAACAAACAGACGTTTGAGAAAGACACACTACTTGAACCACAGATGCTACAAGACGATTGCAAGGTAATGAGCAGGACTGATTCAGCAGCACCTTTCCAAAATAAATAGTTGTGAAACATACTTTATCAATTTGGAGTATGAATCACATGAATGATTATTCTTTTTTTTTTCTCTCCTCCACCCCATCCTCTTTCAGATCCAAGATGGCAGCTGGCACCAGTCACGTTTCTTCTTCCATACTCAGGACAGTCGTCAGCTACCTATTGTAGACATACAGGAGTTTCCCTCGTCACAGCCCAGTAGTCAGCGGCATATAGAAATCAGTCCAGTCTGCTTCCTCTGACACCAACATCACCAACATATTTACACAAACTACTAAAATGCAAGGCTGTTACAAAAAATGGCTACCAAAGAGTGAGAGTTTGTTGGAAAACCGTTAATGGGACCTGTCCCAGCAACAACTGCCTCATATCCAATCGAAGGCAGACCTGCATGGAAGAACTCAATCTCTGTGGAACATCCAGGCCTAGAAGGCCAAAGGAGAACAGTGTATACCAATATTTATCAGTAACTGTATAAAGTATGTTTTGTTGATATTTGTTAGTCAAACGGTGCTTAGGTTGACTGTGTACGGACCCACATCACTCCCTGATCACAGGGAAGGGTCTCACCAAGCAGCAGCCTATCAAAACTCACGCCTCCCTCTCACTCCTCACCCCCACACACACCCAGACCATCCTCGGCAGAGGCCTAACCCGAAGGAGCGTGCCAGGCCGCTACATAGGAGCACTGTCTAACTAAAGGTTTTCTATGAGTGCAATAGCATGTGGATAATGTGTGACTGCTTTAAATATTTCATTTTTCCCGATCAAAGGCTATATTTTTCATCGTTTTCATGATATTTTTTGTCTTTGGTCCTGCCCAGTCGGACCTGTACATCTTGACAGATGGTGCTCTACCTCTACCTGCTCATTTGCTTTCTAGAATAGTTGCTAATGTCAAGTTAGACTTTTTTTTTTTTGCCTTTGTGTTGTATGTACCGGTTACATCAAGATTTGTTATGTTGTCTAAGTACTTATGTTGATTTGGTCATTTCTAATTTATGAACCATTTTTGATACACTTCATATTTTTGTAGCTTTTCCTTCTATGTGGTAGGTTCTTCAGGGGAAACCTATCATTGGTGCTGCAACAAAGAATGAGTCATCAGTGAGTTTTTACATTTCCTGTGTATATATTGACAGCATACTGTATGTTTATTTATATCCTTTTTGTTTTTTTGTTTTTCACATTACTGTACCACAGTAAGTTATACTCTCAGAGAATTATTTGGTCAACCACAGCTCAGTCTAAAGAAGTATTTATGTTTTAAAAGGTGTGTTTGTGTGTGTGCACACCTGTGACTGTATGTTTATCATACTGTTATTTTAGTTCATTCAGTGGTGGTTAGGTGGACTGGCAGCTATAATAGGCCAGAGTCAGAATACACAGAAAACACAGTCATTATATTCTTAAGTTATGTTACCTTGAACAAAGTGTAATTATATAAAGTCAGTGCAGGATAAAGGTGGATGCAAATGTGTAAATAATAAATACGTTGACAAATAAATAAATGGAGCATTTTATCCACAAACGGTTCTGTACTTTATTTGTCTAACACGGTCAAAGTCACACAATATGCTGATGATCAAATTATGCTTGAATGCCAACCGTAACATAATTAGTATTATACTGTATACTGTTTCCTACTGACAAAATCTATTTTAGGTTAGTGGCGGCCTAAAGGTTAAAGAAGCAGTTTGATACCCAGACCCCGGCAGGATAAATCTGGTGCGAATGTGTGTGGGTGTGATCGGGGTGTTCTTCACTATTCACATAATAGTTTGAAAGAGAGAGAAATGATTTGGATTCTTATAAACACAACATTAAAGACTAGATTTCAGAAGAGCATTTGGGCTATATTTAGGCCACATAGTGCAAATCGAGGAAAGATGTCATCTTACATCGGCAAAATCAACATAGTGAGTATACTATTCATGACTCTTGTGCCAATCCCTCTAGCACAGGTTAACCTATTCAAACTTTGACATATTATAGATGCACTTTTGCCGGGTTCTCCGGCTTTCTTCCACAGGCCAAAGATATGCAGGTTAGGTTAATTGTTGACTCTAAATTGCCCGTAGGTGTGAATGTGAGCGTGAATGGTTGTCTGTCTTTATGTGTCAGCCCTGTGATAGTCTGGCGACCTGTCCAGAGTGTACCCTGCGACCCTGAACAGGATAAGCGGTCGATGGATGGATATTATAGATGCAAGTAACTCAGAGTGTTGCAGGATAAACTGCTGATCAAATACTGTGTGTGCACATGCTCTCCCTCTCACACACACATGCACAAATCTTACAGCAATGCTGATGTCCATCTGCTTGCTATGTTGGGACCCCCTCGAAAACGAGATCTCAAAGTGTTTTATTCTAATAAATACATTTGGAAAAACAATAAACCCATCCAGTATAAGCATACATAAAAGGTGGTGAGGAGCTAGACTTGCAAATAAACACCTCAATTCGTGCATAGATCATAGACTGTCTACACTTACTACATGTAAGCTACATGAGAGTCATAAAAACAATCTGCAGCTGGGCACAGAGTGAGAATTTGGAGTTACTATGAAGAAAACATGAGGACAACAACAGCTCTGCATTGTATATGGTCTGTGTTTACTTTTGAGGGGAATACACACTTCATTATCATGGGGTACAAATATGGAACACCAAAATACATGTTATCAAGAGCTCGTTATCCTTAAAACATTTTGAAAGGAAATTATCATCACATTTAATTAATGATGTCTAATTATCTTTTGATATGTTTAGATATATTTTCTTTTCTTCTGTGCTGTTTTTTGTATGTATTTCATTGTTTTTATTGGATTGTTTTCCACTGTTTGGTTAGTTTTTTTCTGCACATTTTGTGTACTTCTTGTTGTTGTTTAACTTTTGTTGTATTTTTAAAATTATGTTAGTTTAGATCCTTCTTCCTTTTTTTGTTATTGGTTTTTTTTCCTCCTGCGGTTGGAGGGGAGGTCCTTTATATAAGCCTGTGGCTCCTTGACCTCTCATGACACATTTCTTTTTTTTTTTTTTCATTGACTGGATTTTGTGCAGTTTTATATATGTGCAAATAAATAAATAAATAACTAAATAAATAACTAAATAAATAACTAAATAAATAAATAAATAAATAAATAAATAAATAAATAAAAAAAATTAAATTATATGGACACATCCCCATCCTCATCATCTCAGTGTGCTTACTATGACAACACTGGAGGGCGCTGTAGTTCTCATCCACCAACACCAGGAGGCGCCAACGAGCAGCTTCACAACCGGAAGTCATCTCCACGTGTTGCTGCCAGTTTCTCCACCGGCGGCGGAAGACGGTTTGTTTTGATGCCACCGGGTTGAGTCCAACGTGTGTGAAGGCTACTACTACTACTACTTCTCCTGTCATGTGCTCTGTAACTGTACCAACAACAGACATAACAATGAGAGCAACAGTGGAGAACAACAGTCTGGAAGAAGAAGAAGAAGAGCTGAGAGGAACCAAAAGAAAGATTTCCCTCTCCAAGTAAGTGTTTTAACAGACAGGACAGGAAGTCAGGAGCGAACTGTGCTAATTTACAGTAAGTTTAGATAGATAGCGCTGTAACAGGTTCATGTTAGCTTTAATGTTTGTTCACTAGAGCCCTGCTTTCACTTTTGAAGAAGTTGTAAAGATATATAGATGTTACTGATGGCATGTAAACAACGCCAGGTAGCGCCATGTGCTAGTTAGCTCAAACTCAACTACTGTACTCATTCTTTCCTTGTTGTTACCTTTTTATGTCTCATTTCTGTGAGTGTTGTTGCCCTCTAATACTTGCTGTGTGTTTTCAGGGGAGTTTTCAGTCAAGTGGGTTCTTTATTGCACTTTCTTTGTCCTTTTTATCCACCCTGTGGGGTCTGGAATTAACCTCAGACTGTAGAATTATGGGATATATCATGTAACCTTAATGCATGACTATATTTGGTAACACTTCATTTTACAGGTCCACAAATGTCATGGTAATTAGGTGATAATTAGCAAGTAACCTATTTGAAATTTCTTTGCAATCACTTCCCAATATTTACCTTAAAATTTCTCAAAAATTACTTTATTATGAACATAATTTAATAATTCTATACTAAAATAGCATCTAATGGTTAAAATAGGGCCTTTAGGCTTGAGAAGCGGCTGCTCTTCATTTAGAGGTGGAAAACTAATAGAAGACACTTCTGATCAGACACAAATCTCACCACTGTGTGACTTCTTGGCTACACAACCTGGTAGCTGATGTCATGATTCAGGGAGTTTTTAAAAGACTTCCAAATAAGTTATTTGCTAATTATTATCTATTTATCAGCAGACATGGAAATAAAGTAAAACAATTAACTTTGTATTATTTTCCTGGAAATGTATTAAATTAATTACCAGCTATTGAGAAATAGTGGAATATAATTATTAAATAATGTTTATAATTTAATACATTTTGAGGTAAATTTTGGCAGTAATTCCAAAGAAATTTCAAATAGGTTACTTGCTAATTATCACTTACCTAATTACCATGAAATTTGCGGACCTGTAAAATGAAGTGTTATAATATATTTAATTTAGGCTTTATAATTGCTTTTTAAAAATAATATTTCTTAATATAAGGAAAACCTGTCTGCCATGGTGGCAGGTGACCTGAAACTTTCACCTGCCTTTCACCTTTCTAATTTCATACCCTGCCACCCTGTCACACTTTAACTGTGAAACTGCTCACAATTTGTGTGCACCACCATGCTAACATGTCGTCTGTCTGTCCTGCAGTTGTGGTGTGTGTGGATCAGAGGAGGCCAAGTACAGATGTCCTGCCTGTCTGGGCCATTCTTGCAGGTGAGATTATTGAACACCTAATGTAGTTATTTTACTAACAATTAAAGAGCCACAATGGGCACCTACACAAATCTTAAAATCTTAAGGGCCACAATATATAATTAAAGGTAGGGGAAAGAAAAGACTTATATTAAATTTTCTTGGTTCTACTTAATTATTCTTTAGTTTTTTTTTTGTTAAAACTGACAAGCCCTCAAAAGTCACTGTCAAAGAAAGGATGACAACTGCTGCCCTACAGAATTTATTTGATTATTATTCCACTTTGTTCATGTTATACAACTTAAAAAACTTTATTACAATTGTCATATTCATACATACATAAAAATTGACCTCTGCATTTAACCCATCCTAAGCAGTTGGCTGCTGTAAAGCGTCCGGGGAATGACATGAAATTACATGATTTTATGTATATTTTTTCTAGACACATGTTCAATTCCATGAAGTCGTCTTTTGCTCCTACACATAGATGATGAAGAAATTAAACTGCAGAGGAAACATAAAGTGACAGAATAGTGACAATTCCTAGAAAATTAATTGAACCAATCTCTTTTAATATGTATACTGAGGCTACCCATTAGAGGTGTAATGATAAATTGATTAGTTGTCAACTATTAGATTAATCACCAAGTATTTTGATAATCGATTAATTGGTTTGAGTAACATTTCTTTTAGAAAAAAAGTAAAAATTCTCTGATTGCAGCTTCTTAAATGTGGATATTTTCTGGTTTCTTTACTCCTCTATGATAGTAAACTGGGTGTCTTTGAGTTGTGGACAAAACAACACATTTTAGGACGCTATCTGGACATTTATAGACCAAACAACTAATCGATTAATCGAGAAAATAATCGACAGATTAATCCACAGTGAAAATAACCGTCATTTGCAGCCTTAAAGCAATATAACATAAGTTATGTCCATAACTATGGATCTATGAGACCGAAGGATGACCGAAGGATGACCGAAGGATGACCAAAGGATGACCGTCACCACGGTCTTCACCTTGAATGAAGCCATTCTTCTTCCTATCTGCGAGACCATAATATCAACAAAGTCATGTGACTGACCTTAAGAGGCTGGCCGTAGGTTATAAAGCATCCGGAAAACCATGCCTCTTCCTCCTGCCTGGAACGCCTCAGCCCGTTCCGAGCGATAAGAGATGGTGATGGTCATCCTTCGGTCTCATAGATCCATAGTTATGGACATAACTTACGATCTATTTCGACCTCTGGGACACTACGGGGTGCTTCCCTACCGAAAGACCCCCCACTGTGTCATGGAAAGTAGAAATAGCAGCAGTGTAGCCCCTCGGGGTGCTAGCTGCCCTACCTGCATCCAGCAGCAACTGGAGGAAGTCAAGTACCAAAGCCACCGGGCAGGTGATGGGATTTGCCCCTTTATGGTGGCACCACGATGAGAACAACTTCCACCTTTGCTTGTTATTGTAGCGTGTCGAGGGTGCTCTGGCATTATCTATGGTCTCCCGAACAGCGTTACTCAGGTCATGAGAAACGGACTGAGAAGGGGCCAAGCCCACAGCTGCATAACAGCTGGCTTGGGATACCAAATTTTTCCTCCCGCCTGAGACAGAAGGTCCGCCCTGAGTGGCAAGGGCCCAGGTCGGCCGTGAACCAGGCGAAGGAGGACCGGAAACCAATGTCTCTCCGGCCACCGTGGGGCTACCAACAGACCCTTGTAGTGCCCCCGGTTGATTCTGTCCAGCACATGAGGAATCAATGTTAGTGGGGGAAAAGCGTACAGTAACCCCTTCGGCCACTCGTGAGACAGAGCATCCAGGCCCAGAGGACCGCCTGGAGGCCTCAGGGAAAACCACAGCTGGCAATGGGCTGTCTCCTTGGATGCGAACAGATCTACCTGAGCTATGCCAAAACGAGTCCACAAACTCGCCACCACCTCCGGGTGTAGTCTCCATTCCCCCGGGAGAGGCCCCGATCTGGAGAGGAGGTCTGCTGCCCGATTCAGCACCCCTGGTACATAGACAGCCTTGAGCGAGGCCAGACGTGGAAAATCCCAAGACAGGAGCCTCTGTGCAACCTTGAGGCACCGCAGAGACTTCGTGCCTCCTTGATGATTGACATGGTAAACTGCGGCAGAGCTGTCCAGCTTCACCAGGACATGCCTGCCGCGTATGAATGGGAGAAAGGCCCTGAGAGCCAGATACACAACCCTCAGCTCGAGCACATTGATGTGTTCGGTGTCCCATGGAGGTTTCCAAACACCTCTCGCCATTCTGCCCTCCCAGACTGCTCCCCAGCCTGTCCTGGAGGCATCTGTGGACACCAATGTCCTCTTTGAAGGCAGATTGCCCAAGGGTACACCTTGTGTGAGCAACTTGTGGTCCCTCCATGGGCTCAGAGCTCTCTGACATGACTGAGTCACTCTGAGCTTCACATGCCTGTCCCTCCGTGGATGGAGGTTGAACGCATTCAGCCACCGCTGCAGGGGCCGAGCCCTGAGCAGACCCAGCGGAATCACCAACACTGCTGCTGATATCAACCCCAGCAGTCTCTGAAAGTGAACCAACTGTAGGCGTTTGCCCAGTCGGAAGATACGCAAGACCGCTAGGATTCTCGCAACCCTCTGAGGGGTAAGGGACATGTGCTTACAAACAATCTCCCTGTGAGTCTGATGTAATGTAAGATGAAGATGGATGAATAGGTACAGGAAAAACATGTGGCCTATGTAGTCTTTTAAATAATATATATTTGTGTATGTATTGGACAGTAATGAAATGGATAGTGGCAGTAAAGCAAGCACAAAGAGTGAGGTCCACCCAAATTCTTGACATGGCTCCAGGGTTGGCAGTTTTTGTAATGTAATCAAAGTGAACGCAGGAATCACAGTTATCTAAAGAGGCATATTCACGCTATAACTTGTATTAGTTCCTTTTGTCCATGAACTTGGATAATTTAGTAATTGTGAGTATGATTGCAGGCAGATTTTCCCCTGAATTAACCCTTTCACATGTCATCAGAGATAAATACTTATTTATATTATTAAAATTGCAGTGGGATCAGATGAATAAGATGAGTTCTGTTTGACAGTGATTTTCCCCTGTTCTTCTGCTCTATTTCCATGATGAGATCATATTATTTCATGCAGCATAAAAGCTATATTCCATCTGTGTCTGATATCACTAATAAAAAACGAAGAAATAGTTCTGCTTTTTCTGACAAGAAACAATAAATCGCTAAAGAATTACGTAACAAACAGTTATAGGAAATCTCTTCTACCTTTGCGTGCAGCAACATAATATTTGTGTTGTGTGTTTTTGTTTTTACTGACTGAACTTTACTTTGATTCATGGCCAACAACAACATGCCGCTAGTAATGGCAAAGCTCCATGGCCTTTCCTCTCGAATTCTGAGGATGCTGAAATATTTACAGCCCAACCTTCACGCACTAAATGGCATATTGAAGGTCATACCTGAAAATTTCATTAAGGTTTTTCAAAGGGCGCCAGGGGATGTCCTTCCCTTTTACTCTCATGGTTGCCTGTTGTTTTGGGCATCATTCAGCATTCCTTTTACATAGTTTCTATGGATACAGTCCTTATACAACCCTGGCCAAATACCTGTCTCTCAGCAAAATGGCTCTTTCCATGCCTTGTTTTTTAGTAAGACCTTTCAGAAAGCCAATTACAGGCACTTTTGAATAACCATATTAGTTTCAGTAATCTTTTAATATCATCTCTCTGATTTGAAATTGTTCATTTGAATTAATTTTTCTTCGATCAGTTTACTGATAACCAATCTAGCTATTATACTAACAGAACTGTGTCGTGGTTCGGACACGTTTTGGCTAACATTCAATTAAACTCTACTGTAGTCACTAATGTGTAAAGTTTTCAGTTAAAGGGACTCTATGTAAGAATCAGAAATTGCTTGTTAACAGTGACACCTGTGGCCGTTAAGTCAACGACATTCGGCGTCCTGTTGTTCGCGCTTGTGCTCGCACTACGTAGACACGAGCAAGCATCGGTCACAACAGTGAGGCGACACACGAGACTGAACGTGATTGATAGCTAAAACCACAATAGCACTACATATTTCACGTTTGGCAGTAATATTAGCTGACCAAACGAAGGTCCCTCCATGAATTAAAGGCCCCGGCCGATGTTGATCCTACTGTTAACTTTTCCTACTTCCACCGTCATTCACTGATATTCTCAGAGCCAAACTAATTATCTTCTGCTCTGCTGCTCGCTCGTCTCGCCGCCACTCGCTCTCTCTTGCTTCACCACTCACTTCTCACATGCATGTTTTGCAAGACAGGCGTCACTAGATATAACTTTGTGTTTTCTGTACTTCCGTGGAGTTTGTGTTGGAGTCTGAGTTGTGGTGGAGACTGGTCGTTTGTTTGTAAAAGGCTACACACAGTCCCTTTTAATTTAATGGTGTAAAACAAAAGTCTAACTTCTTACCTTCCTAATCAAAAATTGTACGCTATTGTGTCATATTTGTCTGTCTCAGTTCAGCAGACCAGCACTGCTCTTGGATAACATTTGTTGCAGTTTGTCTTCCATCACTCCTTGTCCAGTTTTCTTTTTGCTGTCCTCTGTGCCGCTGTCTGGACAAGCTGAAATGCTGCCAAACCAAATTCCTGTAAACAGTTGAAGCATTACCTTACTAATTCAGTTTGTGTGCATTTTCCAGCTTGCTGTGTGTGAAGAAACACAAGACAGATACGGGATGCAGTGGAGTTAGAAATAAAACTGCCTTTGTGACCCTCTCACATTTTGATGAAATGACACTTCTCAATGGTGAGTATCTTCTTTACTCCTTCCCATAACTGAAATCCTGAAAGCAGCCAGAATACGTTTAGCTGTTGTGTGGTCTTTTAAACTATAATTAGAACTATACTGTGGTTTACTATTTGTCCTTTACCTGCACTGCAGACTACAGGCTTCTAGAGGATACAGGACGATTTGCTGATGGTGCCACCAGAGACAAACTCATCCGGACTCCTCGTTCCACTTCAAAAGTATGTCCTTGATTTACAAATTAAGTTCATGCACATGATTAATGTTGAGTACTGTACCTTAAAGGTTACTTGTGGAGTTTTTTTTTTATGATCAACTGGTGGCTGTACCACACAGCAATGCACCAGCAAAGACTGGGAAGAAGAAGAAGACTGCAAGCTAGTAAACATGGATGTAAACAATGCTGAATTTAAAATATGTAAAGGTCTAGTGTGTACGATTTAGGGAGATTTATTGGCAGAAATGGAATATAATAGTCATATTATTATTATTATGTTATTATTAGGGATGCTAATTTTAATTTTTTTATTTTACCGATAGCCGAACCTTGTTAACCGATTATTAACCGTTAACCGACAAGATTAGTGCAATGCACCCAGCACATTTGCAAACTGTACTTTTTGTATGAAATAGAAATATATTGAACATACCATTCCCACGTCATTAGGTAAGGTCTTCTCAAATAGTTGTATGTGTCTGAAATTCAGTGTGAATTGTTTTGGTATTTAAGAAGTAAAAACAGATGGTCCTCTCTGAATTGTTGTCACTACTGATCATGTGTTAGCTTTAAAAAAAAGGCAATAGTTCATAACTGTTCAGCCAAGACTATTCTCCTGAGTAATGAAAAATCCATCTCTGCACCAAATCATACCTAAATTGAAAGTTAATACTGGGTAAGATATAAAAGCTTAGAGATTTTCATAAACTGAATCACTGTCAAACAGAGAGAACAGGCTGACCTGACACTGACCACACCATCTGAAGACCAAGTATTCCGTATTTTTCAAACATCTAAGAATGATTTAAAGAGACAATTCAGGATTAAAAAAGGATTTTACTGAAAGAAAAAAAATAAGTTGGGACATATTTATCAAACAACTCACCCCGACATACACCGAAGTGTAAGAGTAACGTTTAAAGACAGCTCTGGCCCGGAATGTGAAGCTAATAACATCTTTATTGAGGCAAATATTTTGTGTGATTGTCTTTATTACGTCTCCTTTTCAGAAACAACCTGAACAATTAAGAAGAGCTTAAGTTACATTTATAGCAAAAATATATAAATACATGTCACTGTAAGATAAGATGCCTGATGCACACAACTCTTGAAAATCCAAAGGTGAAAACAATAATAGGAAAAACCTTAGCTTTACCGAGCTTTACAGCATCATCTAAATGTTTTTCTCTTTGTGCTTTTATTGCTTCACTTATAATTTAATATAATTTGCGGCTGCGGTTATGCAAGGCTTACAGCTGTTGTTCCAAACCACAGACATTCATTTATGTAACGTTCCGTGTCCCTGCCAGCCAGCTTTCACCTGTACTATTACTACATGACAACTTGATATTTTATCGCTTGGAGTGATGCATGTTCTTTTATGGGATTTTTCGAGGCAGTGGATGCTTCAGCGGTCACAAATCAATCAAAATAATGAGGCTTATTCTCAGCAAGAGATAACGGCTTGGCACATGATAAGCTTTGGGATTTGGGTTTCCTCCAGAACAATGCAAGTGCTGTAATCTGTTAGTAACCTTGTATAGTCATACCTTTTAATAAATCTCTTTTACTGTCTCTCACTACGCACCGATCTGAAGTCATGAAGGAGCCACATGAGTGCTTAAAAGGAAAGGCTTGTCCTTTCAAATTTAGATGAGGCAAGTAATAAGAAGTTCAGGTCATCTTTGGTGTAATTGTTAATGAAACGTAACAGATGCAGAACAGATATTTGGTATTTAGACCTTAGCCCCCCTCCCCACTGACTTTTCCTCTGAAATGTCAGCCAGTCTGTTGTCCCAACAAATCTGTTCAAGGCTAAGAATAGAAGCTTTCTGTTACATCCTGTTTCACTAAACAGTTTTTTTGTCTGAAGCATGCTGCTGTGAGATCTTTATTAAAAGTCTGGTAGGTAGTTCCGTTTGCTCCTATGAATCTTGATGTGTTTTTCGGCCTTCATGAAAATACTAAAGCATTAATAATGCACTGCACTGTCGTTACTTTTCTGTTTTACAGGCAAAGAGGCTAGCAGCCAACGCCAGAAAGATGAATATCACATTGAGGTTCCTCCCCGTCACCTTCACTAAGAGCAAAGAAAACTCCACCCTCTTCTACACAAGGTGAGAATAAAATAACTCAAATACAAACAATGTGTTTTTACTTTAAACAGAATATTATTTTTTGTCTTGTCTTTGGCTGTAGTTTCACACAACTAATGTTGCAGAGAGTGAAACAAATTATTTAGATTTAGTCAAGATTGCAGAGGTAATTTAGTGACTGAGGCTCATCACTTTCTTTCCCGTCCTCTTCGGTACAATTAAAAGTACCATGAATATCCTTATTTATTGTAAACAAGACTACAAAAACATTTTTTTTTACTCTGTCATTACTGTCTTGAGAAAATCCACCATCATGAAATATGTAAATAATTATTCATTTCTTAAATATCCTTCACACATGCTACAATATCATAGAAAAGACAGAACACAAACAAAAGTAATAGTAACACAACAACAACATGGGTGTTTGGATTTCCATCAGAGCAGCGCTGCTAAACGTCTTACCCAAACATTTTCAGACTTTTTATGATGCATTCAGTCACAGTCAAAGACAACACTCAACACTAAGTCCTGCTTATAGGAGCTAAATGAGCTTCTGATTAGTGATGTTTTACTTTACCACAGGATGGCACTCTTGTTAAGCCCTAACAGCAGTTGTGTCTAGTGCTGGCTCTCTTTAGGTTATCTCATGGCTGTCGGGTACATGATGATGAAAGTCAGTGGACGTCTACCCATGTCTGTTAAACGTGTGTGATTGATGGTTTACCTGAGGCAGATGAGGTGTTATTGACATCCAGTCTCTGATAATCTGAAAAGAGTTGAGGTTTACCTATACACAACAGTTGAATCCTGTACAAGAGGAGACCTTTCAATCTGCAAAGTTGTAGTCCTTCTGTTGGCCAATGTCAGATGTGTTCAGTTTCAGTATATTTGAAGCTTTTAACCAGCAGGTAGACACACACATGCACTCTTCTTGCTGAGGATCAATGGCACCGTATTCCATACTGCAGAAAAAACATTATTGGGCAGCTGCAGTGCATCTCCTCCAGTACGATATTATCCCAGTTAAAGGACCAGTGTGGATAATTTAGTGGCATCTAGCAGTGAGGTTGCAGATTGCAACCAGGCACATCGGAGAGATGGCCTTCAGGTAATGTAAAAGCGCAAAAGGCTCTCTCTAGACTCAGTGTTAAATTTGTCCATTCTGGGCTACTGTAGAAACATGGTGGTGCAACATGATGGACTCCATGAACAATACCCGCTCCCTATGTAGATATGAAGGGCTCATTCTAAGCTAACGAAAACACAGTGTTTCTTATTTTCAAGTGATGATACATTAATGAAAACATAGTTATGAATATTACATTTCATTTCTGCCAATAGATCCCTCGTAATCCTACAGACTGTTCCTTTTAAGGCCCAGACACACCAACCCGACATCAAAGAAATAGCGGTGCCGAAGGACACCAGCTGCGTCGCCTCAAGTCACCTTTGTCTTGGCCAAAAAGTTGCACTCGAGGACCGGCCGACCGTCGACCTGGTGTGTCAGGGCCTCTAAAGGAACAATTCCTAAAAAACTATTCCAGGATTGGGGGAATAAAAACAATAGCTATGCTACGTGTGTTTCACGCTCTGTAATTACACTCACCAGCCACTTTATTAGGTACAAGGTGTACCTAATTAGGTACAAGGTATACCTAATTAGGTACAAGGTATACCTAATAAAGTGTCCGGTGCTAGTACCGGGTGGTCTTCTGCTGCTGTAGCCCATCTGCTTCAAGGTTGGACGTGTTGTGCGTTCAGAGATGGTATTCTGCATACCTTGGTTGTAACGAGTGGTTATTTGAGTTACTGTTGCCTTTCTATCATCTCGAACCACTCTGCCCATTCTCCTCTGACCTCTGACATCAACAAGGCATTTTCGTCCACACAACTGCTGCTCACTGGATATTTTCTCTTTTTCGGACCATTCTCTGAAAAACCCTAGAGATGGTTGTGCGTGAGAATCCCAGTAGATCAGCAGTTTTTGAAATACTCAGACCAGCCCGTCTGGCACCAACAACCATGCCACGTTCAAAGTCACTCAAATCCCCTTTCTTCCCCATTCTGATGCTCGGTTTGAACTTCAGCAAGTCGTCTTCACCACGTCTAGATGCTTAAATGCATTGAGTTGCTGCCATGTGATTGGCTGATTAGCTATTTGTGTTAACAAGCAATTGAACAGGTGTGCCTAATAAAGTGGCTGGTGAGTGTATATGTGTACTGTAGTCATTCATCAATAGACTTTTTGATGGCTTGTTGTTTTGTTAAAGTTTAAAAATGTATTTGAGCAACATTATGTCTATCATCAGTAGGTCTATCCTCTTCAAGCTTAGATAGTATAGGACCAGTCGTCACTCTTTGTACCAAATATACGTACATGATGCAGATGAGTTTTTAAGAGAAGTTTGGCTGGGAGAAGGTCAGTGCCCAGCTGTTCCTCAGCTGTTGACCTCATCCGAAATTTGGCGGTAGTTAGTAATTACGGTCAGTGAAGGAGCTGTAGAAAAAGGTAAAATGGCATTTTAATGACTATTTTATCATTTAAATTACACACATAATGACATACAACACCACCAACAAGGCTGGTGTTGTTATTTAACCGTTCCCCCATTGGTAGTTTGGGAGAAATTATTTCAGTGTGGTCAACTTTGCA
Source organism: Sebastes umbrosus (assembly GCF_015220745.1). NCBI lineage: Eukaryota > Metazoa > Chordata > Actinopteri > Perciformes > Sebastidae > Sebastes > Sebastes umbrosus. The sequence continues at coordinate 9,403,186 of NC_051273.1, read as the reverse complement.
GACTTGTGAGTGAGGCTTATTACTTCCTTTAGACCCTGAAGTAGTAAGTAATTCTTTTCGCATGGGCACTTTTCCAATTTGCTCCGTTCTACTGGTGGTCTTGTCATGTCTGGCATCTTTTCTCCCTCCTTGGACAACCTCCTGCCACTCATTTTCCCATTTCTTTTGAGGCTGAGCGCTGCCACTCTAATCCCTCTGTGGAAGAATAGAGGAGGGAACGAGGGGGGAAAATGGTTATTGAACTGCATATTAAAGTTTTACGAGTCTGAAATGCCCAGGGACAACATTGGGTGCCAATCAGGATTGCCACTAAAAAGAAACCTTTGTCAGTCTCTCCAGCTGGTTTAATGTTGTTGCTTTCCCTTTCGCCACCCTCTTTTCCATCCTTAAAGTCTACCACTCTGTCATGTCTGTCTCTGGTGTTTTGCAGGCGTTGAGTTAAATGTGCGCATCTCAGGATGAGGCAACATTATGTCAGGTTGTAGTAGCACACTCTCCAACCCCATACTACCCATTTCCAACTCTTGTCAGATGGTGGCAGAAAGTTTTTTGTAGCATGAGACCAGAATAAACTGTTAAGTTTTTGTTATTTTATAAAGGGACAACAATGTGGGAAATGTGCTAAATTCCCACAACTGCTCCAGCAAAAGAGACAAGATGAATATTTATGCTTTTGCTGCTGCACTATCCGTAGAGGAATCTTTGGCCAGCTGCACAGCCTTATTTCTTTGTTTAGTCTGGTTAGTTTCTCACTGCGAAGATGTTTCAGCTAACTGCAACAGTGTCCCATTCAGAGACCAGCAAATGGACACAAGGGATGGGATGAAAGGTATACAATAAATTGCGAGAGACGGAGAGAGAATATGCTTCAGAATGTACCAAGTACATAATATAAGAAGCAGATGTGCGAGGAGTGTGACTGCAGCTGGTTAGCGACATATTCATGCTACGCACTCGCACTGCCAGACAAGGATCATTACTGGCAGGCAGCTGACTAGAGGGCTTTCATGCCTGGCAATGGTGTCAATATAAGTGTGAACGCATGTGTGTGAGTTTGTGAGCATACATCTCTTTGATTAAAATGTTTGTACGCAAAATAATGGTCATGCAACTGCTTTCTTTCCACCTATTTGCTGGTGACTAATTAACAAAAAACAAGACACAAACAGTGAAGAGGTTGACGAAAAATCACAGGCTGCCTCTCAGTCCAGCCTTTGGAGGGCAAGTATATAATAGCTGGCATTTGGCAGAACATTGGGAGTAACTGTGTTAGGGTGGAATTGTGTTTTCTACAGCACCAGCCTGGCATGGCAGGGCATTTTCCTCAGCTTGAGTGGACCGGACAACATATCGCAGAGGCAGTTACTGTGGATAATAACTGCACATATTTCTATAATAACTTGAGATCATTGGTAATACGAGAAGCTGTGGATTTGTGCCATGTATGCCAGTCTACCATTTACTGGGAATCAACCTCACTTAACCCAGCTCTCTGGTTTAGAGGAGACCTAATTTTGTTGCCTGATATTGACAGGTGTTGAAGTGCAGTGAACTCAAAAATCAAGTGCTACTTGTGGGGAAAATAATCTTTGTAAATGGAGGAGAGTCATAATCACCCAGAAATAGATTTGTGGACCCAGTGAACCTAGTAGATATGTCTGTTGGAGACACTGTGTGTGTTGCCGTGCCTTATAGCTTGTCAAAGCTCCATACATTTATCCTAAAATATTCAAAATGCATCACATCTTCCATTGAATGTATTTCTTGTGAGGGATGCACAATCTGACTTTTTCAGTCCCAGTACCGCCCAGGTATCGGACGGGTACCGATCCAATACCAGTGTTAAATTAATAAGCTGTATGCCTCACTGTGTGGAAGTAACTGGAATCATTAGATACATAGATATCATTTTATATTCTTTAAATTTAACTGTTATTTATTCTTAAAATAATAAATCATACACCAGTAACAAGGTAGAAAATCTTCAAAATTAACAGGAATTACAATTCAAGTGTAAACCTTTTTAATGCAGCAACAAATGGGTCAAAACTTACACAGGAATTAAAATTCCAGCATATAATGTATATGGTATACAAAGAGAATAGAATTGAACAGATAGGCCCCATTGTCACGATACCCGATCCAGCTATATTTGAGTCAGTATCGGCCCGATATCGGTATCAGTGGATCCCTATTTCTTGCCCTAAAATGCTAAACGTTCCCTTTTGCTTCAGTTTTCTGTTCAGCTGTCGAACAAACCGTCTTCACTCCGCAGTAACTTCAGCTTCTCGTAGAGCCACAAAATAATCAAGATCCTCATCATCATCCACGTGTTCTTACTGCAACTGCTCAGTCCATAAAATCATATCTCGCTTGCTGTAAGCAACCGTGTTATTGTGTGAAGGGAAACTGATTTGTTCTCATTCTTTTTTTGCTTGTGGCCCAGTACTAAATGGCATGTTATCGCCACCTTATGATTACTTCCACCTACAAGTACTTACTGCTATCAAACAATCACTCTGCCTTTGAATGTGGCCATTTTGGCTTCAAACGTGGTTGGTTGACTCCTCAAATGCTCTAGTTAGTACCTACATTCTGGAGAAGCATGTTCCAGCCGTAAGTCAGCCACTATTGTAACGGCTTCATAATAAAAGCCTTCCATTAATTCGCTAGTGGAAAGCTTCTAATCTCAACAGCAGGAAGTGTTTGGCTTGCGCAAACATTAGTCCACCAGACTTCACCAGATTTCATTACAGCAACAGTAGTATGACAAAAGAGATGGTAGGCGTCCTATTGAAGCAACGGTTTGGTCTTGTTCCTGCTGGTAAGGTGCCGTGGAAATGCACGTGCGTAACATGCCACAGCTAAAGCTTGCAATACTGGGACAATGGAAAAAGGGTGTAACTTAAGTACCTCAATTAGGCCAATTAATGCAATTTTGAAAATGATGTAATACTGTAGAAACCTTTGTGGTGTATGAAATATTGCATTTGATGAATAAATGCACACATGGATCTAAGTAGACAGAACCATATTTCACCCTAGATTGCATGGCAGCAGACGACTATTATTCAATTTGCACACAAAATTAAGTTCAAATGAAACAATCAGCAGCAGCTTTAGTGAAACAGCCTTCTGGCTGCCATTGGTGTGATTAACCACTGCTGATGCAGAGCAGAGTCTCTGCCGACTGCCATCCGAGGCAAACCTCACATCACAACGGCAAGCAGCAGTTTCATCAGTGTTGCAAACGCTGTCATCACAATTGGCCACATTGATTGTGGGCTACATACTGCTCTCTGGCTCTAAGTGAACTTCCAAACTGTAAATTCACCAGAAATGTGAGTGTGCTGCATGAATTAGAGGGCATATAAACTTGCCAGGTGTCATGTTTGGTTGACTGAATTTTAATGATTAGGTTCCCATGTGTTGTTCAAAATTAATTACATAGTTTTGTTCTTGGATGACAAAACTTTAGTGTTAATGACTTTTGGCCATGAAACCTTTCTAATTTTCTAAGCCACACTAATGCTTTGGCATTAGAGGTGGCTACATTGGCAAAATATATACAACTATTAGATGGATTTCCATCAAATTTGGTACAAATATTCCCCAGAGGATAAATCCTAATGACCTGGGTTATCCTTTCACTTCAGCATGGGTCAAACTTTCCATCGGTCCATCACGTCAGTTCATGTCAGGATACCTAAAGCTAATGCCTATGCACATCAGTCCAAAATTTATGTTTTTTTGCCCCATTAGTGGTAAGACTCTAAGACTAGCGAAAATGTCGCTCCATTTGTCATCCTTTCAACAACCTTTTTTTTTCTCCCAAGTAATGATCATCACAGCCTCAAGGAGCTGCTAGCTTCGCTGTAGACTACTGTCGTTCCTTTGACATACACGTGCATACTTAGACCCTCCACACGTTAACATCTTTTTTGCCTCTAGACTTGAGGAAAGTGTTCTGAGCTTTTCAGGGAAAGCAGACCCATGACTTAACATTGCGGCATTCGTCCAGCAACTCAGGCTCAAGCCAGGACTTAAAGACGAGTCTTACGATGCAGCTGCCTGTAATCTTTGTCTCGTCTCCCTTTCGTGCATCAGCCTCTCTGCCACTCCACCCTCTGAGGTTGTGCATGGCTCTAGATACTGATTTATTTGTTGTATCTCAGTAGAGAGGCCCCAAAGTCCTGTCATCTCAGTCCACCAGCACCCACTTGCCACCCAAATCCTGGCATCTACCTCTGACGGGCAGATACACAGGACACATGGTTCCACATGCTGCACCAGTTTTGTTGGATCTGTCCAATCCTTAATCCAACCAGATGGATCTGCACTGACTGCCAGACCACCAGTCAGGCTTTCTGCTCTCTAGTGTTGATGGCACAGGCAACTCCAATTGCTTACTTAATCAACAGAGTGGGTTTTTGTTAATGAATTCATCCATCCTCCTCTTGAGTCTGCTTTATTTCTCAGTCTCCCTCACGGATGCAGACAGTTGCTCAGACTCCGTTTAAGTTTAGAGAAAGAGGCAAAGGTGCAAACTGGAATGCTAATGGTTTGCAATTCTTTATGTAAGATGATAATTATGCATTTAAAGTTCAAATATCACCCTTTGTACTCTCACAGTTTTGTAGTCAGGTTTGTGAAGAACAGAACAAAGATAGTATTCACCAAAGACTCCAGACTTTCTATTTATAAAGCTAGTCAGGGTAAAGATGACTAATTCAGCCAATAGCGGGAATGACCACTTATCCCAATGATTGGTTTTAAGGTGAAAGGCTTGTTCTGAATCATCGCTCGTGCTTTTGCCAACTTTTCAGTCTAGCCCCAGAATAACTTCAATTGCTATTGCATATTAATATCAGTCCCTACATTGATTGACTATATATATATATATTTTTTTTTACAAATTCAGCAACAGGCCTTTGTTCCTAAAAGTGAGGCTTTCTGTGGACCTACTTTATGGGTTTTAAGTTTTCACAAGAAGTCCAGACTAGTGATTTTAGCTATTTTTATTGTGTAAATATTGTGTATCACAGTGAATACTATACTATTGTGCTGCCAATTTAAGAAAGAGGAAGCAGCAACCACTTGGGAAGCAGCAAGAGATGACCACTTCCATCCTGTCTAAGCAGCTCAGGCTGCTGAAAATAATTTGAAACCTCAAGTTTTTTTTTTCTCAGGACACTGAGGTTTCAGAATGAGACAAAACAAACGCACATACTGTTACTTTCAGAGCTGATCACAAAATGTCCTGCCCAGTGCCTACCCTTAGGAAATGTTGGACTTTGGAGAGTATGCTTCCGCACATGTGTGCAAACACAAAACATACGTTATAGATTGATAGCCGTTCATTTGCTCAGTCATAAACTGAGAGATTGGAAGGAGTCCGGTTTTGTCCCTAGAAACTAACAACTAACAACCTAATCACATGTACGGTATTAATAATGAAACACGTTTACATTTTTTACCACTCCATTCTGGCCATGTATCAATCCTATTTTGTTTGGTTAAGCTTAGTTCTTGTGGTCCAACAAGCTGTTTGATGAATAATCCCTCTTGAAGGAGAAAATGCCTTTTAATGCAGGCCATGAAGCAAATAGTTTACTGCATGGGATTCTGTTGAGGTTATAAACCTTTCAACATAATCTTTGTGTGGTTTAAGCGCTTAATCTTTTTAAACAGGCATGTTTTCAGCAGGAACTGTACTACTCATATACACTGTTACAAATTGGGAACTGCCTTGCACAACTCGCTTTTTATTGTTTGCTCTCCTTTAGAGTTTTAAATGCCTTGCTCAAGGACAGGACAGTGCATCCTGATGTTTTTCAGCAGGTTCTGGTATTCAAAGCCGTCGTCATCTGCTGTTGATGCTTCTGTTTTGACTTTTTTTCATGCTGCTCTCTCCTCTTTTTTCCCCCAACAATGAATGATGGCACTTATCCCAGGTATGCACTGTGGCCTTGCCTGAAATGATTGCATGCATCTTTAGGCAAGCCCCTTTTCCATTGAAAGACATAGTTTCCATTTGCTGTAATGACAGAATAATGGCATCACACCTGGTGCTCCACCCTCATTCGCTTGCACGTACAAACACATACACACCTGCACACATTTACACGTGCACACACACTGCTGCACTAAAGAAGAAACTCAGCCAAAACCGAGCAAACACATAAATTCCTCTGACTAAGGGGTTAGAGGTGTTAAGTACGTCTACAGTTGCGTAGGGAATCCCCTCCCAGCCCCTTGTTTTCACTCCCAACATGCCTGCCGCTGCCTTCACTCCCTACAGCTTTACCCCTTCACCCTCTCCTTACAGCCAAGTGGAAACTCATAACCACCTTTCATTGGGTGTTCTGCCAGTTCTGCACATACTTCTTCACTTTAGAACTCCTCCTACCCATCCTGTTTCTGTTTTCAAGGAAACAAAACATGCCCCCTGTTGTATAATCCCACCATCTGGATCCACAAAACAGCCTCACAAGCACCAGAACCATGCCTGCTGTCCAAAAAGACACATGGGGGTCGAGTTGAGCAGCTCTTTGACACTGATTTATGGAGCTAATCAGAATATGTACTTTATACCTTTGTACTGTTTTATTTATTTGACCAGTATTTGACTGTTTGTCCATTCCATATAAAAGTCCATTGTGTGTCCAAACGTTAAACGTCTTTGTCAATACAAGAGAATGAAAACATAATGTTAAATGCTTGCTGTTCTTATTGTTCTCCAAACACAACTGAACACTAACATATATTTTATCTTAGGTCCAAATGGGTGCACTTTAAGCTTAAATATCTACATAACTGTTGCAATTTCCAATTATATAAAACAGAAAAACAACAAATCTTCACAATTGAAAAGCTTGAACATGATTTTTTTTGTTTGCATTGTTGCTTGAAAAAATGACTAAAATGATTAATAAATTATCAAAATAGTTTTCTGTTGATATTCTAATTGATTAATTGACTAATCATTTCACCTCTAAAGCTAATGACTGAATTCCCATCAGCCTCAGCTATATTTAAAGACTAATGCTGGCACAGAATGCTAACATACCCAACCTTACATGCCAACTGCACATTTGTTAACATATTAAAGCCCCCCTCCGGCCGGTGTTACTTCCTGTTTTTTGGTTAATGTTTTTTCTCAAACAGAGAATGATGTTGTGGTTAATAGTCCTATGTAATGCATTACTATGGCAACAGGATGGCATCGTTTTTCAACCCAGTTTAGATAAGAAACCAGCTACAGTAGCTTGAAAAACAGCTAGCTATATGGCACTTAATTTGATTAATTAACTGTTAATCAGACCATAGTTGAGACAAGAATTAGCACAATACACCGACCCTCTTTCACTATCGTTCTTCTTTACTGTCTCATCTCACAACAATGTTTATTGCTTTGCCGCTCAGACGCAAAGAAGCATGAGTGCACCTGCACAAGCTTGGAGGATGATGTATGGCCTGCAGCTTCTACTATAGTCATGCGTCATCTTCCCGTTCTAGCAACTACCTTCTTTCACTTTGAGCACAAAATTAAGTCGTCAAAAACAAATTGTCAGGAAATGACTCACATAAATGTGAAATATCATAAAAAATGCCAAAATACACTGGAGGGGGAATTTAAACATTACTAAATTACAACATATTAACATACTTGCACGGCGAATATAAATATTGACATATAAATAAATTATATTAAATCTACTGTATCTACCGGTAACTCTGTAAAGAGCTGTGCAGAGCTTCGTTTTTAGATAAATCCAAAAAAAGATACAATCTTATTTATATTAAAGATATCAAAAGAAACATCCAAGTTGTGCTCTGAATCTCTATTGGTGAGCCCTAATAACAAGGTTTCCGCTATGTGCCTTACAATTATGCTTTTTTGCGTCGTATGTTTCATCTTCATCCTTCAGATCCATCAAGGCCTCCGTCCTTCTACTCTGATGGAGAACGGGTTGAGGAATCAGCTCCACCCTATATATGGCAAATTCTGTGGTCTTGGTCAACGCGAGTCCTTGTAGTTAGGTTCAACTCAGTATGTGGGGTATATGACTGGAGAGCAGGACTTCTTGATGCCTGTGCCAGTAGACTATATCCTATTCCTCAGGGGCAGCAAATTATACTTTCCATGTTTTTCTTGGTTTTATCTACATAACAGGAATCATTCTCTGTAATGTCCGATTTATTTGAATGTGTTGGTGTATTGGCTGGCTGAATTCAAAATTACTATTACTTAATCCATTACTGTAAAAGAATAAAGGCGGAATTACAACTCGTTTTTCGTATCTCCCAAATTGTTTGATGTATTACATTTAGATGACATTAGTACGTATGAACACAGCAGCTGTTTAGGGGATAAATGTTTGGTTGTAGAGCACGCCCAGCAACCCCAAAAAAAAAACCCAACCACGTTTAATAGTTACTGCCCAGAGTATTACCCCAGAAGAAGTGATCATTATGTGATATCCACCAGCTGGTGTCCTAGTATTGAGTGTATATGTCATGGTCTCCATGGCGACTCTGGTTTATTCGTTTACACACACACGCACACACACAGTCACACAGATGGACAAGATTTTGGAAGCAGCCAGGCGTATTGTCTTGGACAGATTAAGGCTGAATCCATTTTATGCTCTGAATTTAAACAAGGACATTTGTGTTTGACTGTGAAGGGAATACTGTGAGAGCGCTGGTGACCTCATCTGTCTGTGAAAAACAGGCATCAAGCACTACTGTTTTTGAAAAGCTGAAACTGAAAATGAGTTTGTCTGTGTCTCCTTTAGAGAACAACAGTTCCTGTGGCACGTGAAGCTCATCTTTCCTCAGAGCAGCACAGAGTTCAGTCAGAGGAGGTGAGTTACACAGCAATATTCATCTATCTTGAATAATATACTCATTAAAAAAGAAAATTATCAACACTGTTTCAATACTCAAAAGGAGTGCTTGTTGCTGTAGGGAACATTTCGGTCGATGTAGGTGCACAGTCTGCATCTGTCTAGGATTGTAAAAGCTACAACGAGACGTTCTCCATTATGATTTGACATGATTTGGATGTTAACAATTACATATTTTCTCCCACATTTGCTTTTTCCTTCACAACCTCCTTCTTGTTTTAGGGTGTCCGACAGGCAAACCTTGGAGCAGATCTTGACCCCTTATATCCATCCCACAGAGTCGGACCCTGTGACGCGTCAAAAGTGAGCCTTTTCACATTAACACTTTAGTGTCACGTGATATTTGCATATTTTGCACGGATGCACAGATCTGACTTTTTCTATCTGGATACGGATACCCTAACTCAAAACTCAGGGTATTGGCAAAATACCAATCCGATACCAGTGCTCTTTTTTCCCCAAAATATAACATCTGTAAACCTCTCTGTGTAGCGCTCATTGAGATATATGTAAGCTATACTATATCCTTCATTTAACCAGTTGAAAAACTCATTGAGATTAAAATCTCTCATCCAAGAGGGACCTGGCAAAGAGGGCAACATGAACAACAATACAACAATAAAAACAAACAATACAAGCAGACAAATACAACTGTCACACACCACAAGTGAACGAGCATGACATCAAGATTGTATGCAACACAAAAACAGCCATAATGCACAAACCGGTCATTCTCAAAACAATTCAGTGAGAAATTAAAGAGCAATCACATCGACCTAGAGCGCCACTTCCTCGATCGGTTAGAATGGACTTAATTTGCACACAGTTGTCAGTTTGCCATTGAACTCTTTGAAAATTCTCTTATTACATTTGAATAGATAATAGATATAGTAGTACTACTCTACTAGTAGTTGATCATTCCTGTGCACTTGATATGTTCAAGTTTTTCAAAACATTAAAGGAGTTGCCATAGCAATTTACACTCCTTCACCTGTTTGTATGTGAAGCCTACTTAACCTACAGTTCAAATATATTGCTTTGGAATACATTTAAACGTAATGCAAAATTGCAATGCAATGCAGATTTTATGCAAAAAGAGCTCTGATATCAGAATTCCATCCAAATTCAGGTATTGGAATCGGATCGGAACTGAATAGAAGTGGATCTGTGCGTCTCTAAATACATGTAACACACACAGTTGAAGCTGTAGAGTTCCTGGTGTTGTGATGTGAAAGCTGTGTTCATATTGGCAATAAGTCCAAAGACATTATTTAGCATGTCCAGTATGTAGCTTTTTTGCCATGTCTGTCTAGTTATATTGAGTTAATTTAGTGCCATCGACTACAGTTCCTGCTGAGTCCTGAAGCAAAGCCAGAAACCTCAAAACGATGTGCTGCATTTACAAATTCAACTACTGAGTTGTTTTGATTCCGTCACTGGGCTCATGAATAGAAGTAGAAAACTCAACAATGTGATAATAGTCCCAGAAGTCAACACCAGTGTGATATATGGTTTGGAAGACCTCTGAGTTTAAGGATAACGACTACTGCTCAACCCAGTTTTTTCTCTTATAAAGTTCAATTGAGCAGTTCTGTTATTGGCAACAACTGTGAGGCTGTGTTTAGTTACTGGATTCTCAGGATTCTCATCCCACAACTGGGAATGAGGCTAGGGGAAACAAAGCTAATTGAATTGCTCACAGTAATTGCTGATGAAATGCAGATACATTCATATCTGCACTATTGCAGCATAGTATAATATCAAACACTAATCCCAACACCAGTGTGACACGGTTTCATTAATTTGCTATTGCATCGTATTGTCCTGGGAACATTACATATGACCTTTTTGTATTGTCTAAAACTGTGTTGTGAAGATGCAGCCTGAGCATCACTGCTGCTTACAGGAATCAGTTGTTAAAACACAGAAATACAAAGACCTGTTTTTTACCAGATTTACTTACTATCTACACCAATCTTTAACTAAAAATATAGGCCGTTTTTAGTGAGGATATCACGAGAACTTATACGTAGGTACCAAGTCGATTCCAAAATTCTGAAAATGTGACGATGCCCGCTTTTCTACAGTACTATAGGTACTGTTAGCGCTCAAGACTAGCATCCCGTCGTACTGGGGATGACAGAAAGTGTGTTTGGGACGCAGTAAACTCACTATTGACATGTGCAGGGCTGGCACCCTATTCTTTCCCCGATAATGCGACATGAACAACGAATTGGTGTTGAAATCGGCAGGATGAGAGCTAGTTAACGTTAGCTGTCAGCTCTGCGCAGGACTGTGCTGCTTACCGGCTGCTAACAGTCTTTGAGTTTATGGTCTCAATCGCTAGTTTCAAGTCTTCTTCAATACAGCATGATGTTCGTTTAGTAAATTATGGTCCCATTTAGAGTCAAATAAACCATAACACAGGGTATGCTTTAGGGCGTGGCTACCTTGTGATTGACAGGTCCCTACCACAGCGTTGTTCGGTCTGGAAGTTGTCCGTGTTTTGGTCTCGGAACTTTAACCCTTTCATAGTGTGTTTTTAGTTCATGAAAGTTAATTATAACCTTTTTAGTCACCTAAAAATGTCTTAATCATCTTTCGGTTGTACTTAGCTCCACCCTCTTGTGTCACTTCTGGTTGCAAAAAAACAACATAGTGACGACCAAAAGCCTAGATGGCGAAACCATTGATTTACATTATGATGAGTTCAGGATCTAGTCAGTAAAATAAGTATTGGGAGGTAAGTTGTAACATTATCATGGTGTGTTCAAATGTTATCTTGTAAAATGTAGTTTTTGGCAAAAAAAATGTAATAAATCCAGTTGTTTGAAGGAGATGTTTCACAGCAATATAAAATAGATAACAGAGAGGGAATTATGACCTGTTTAACTTCCTAACAAAAAACAGTATGCGAATGCTTATAAAGGAGTGTATGTTGAAGTATATGTGATTTATTGTTTTACTTTTGTTTTTTACCACGGTATCGAATTGGTATCGAGAATCGTCTAATTTCACTGGTATTAGTGTTGACTACTAATATTCTGTTATCGTGACATCCCTAGTTTGTAGCCATGACTGCAGCTTTGGTTGTGATGACCTGTATCAGGTTCACCGTCGCCTGCACGCCAGACCAGAGCCCCTGTAATTGAGTTTGGCAGCAGTGAGTTTTAGGATTATGCCTCAGTTACAGACTAAGTACAAATCAGTGTGCATGTACAAGAGCCCTGTATGAGAAGGAATAGATGAAGACATAAATATAGCTCTTAACAGATTCATGTTCACTAAGTCATTCATTTTGAAATCCTCCTTTTCCTCTCTACAGCAAATTCCTAATTTCTAATTAAAATGAACCGTAGATTCATTGTGAACGTTTAAGAATTCATTTAACACTGCTGATCTGTGCCACCACACTTTGTCACAATTGTGCTCAACTGGAATGTGGGATATCTCAATGTAACTAAGGAGAACATTCAGTTTGTAATTCAAAGGTCATTTCATGTCCTGATCTTTTAATATCAACCAACTCAATCCAATTTCAGTCACACAGGATTCGTTTGGTGTGTCTAATTCCCGCAATCTTACTTTCCTGCATTTATCTTTGTAATTTTGCTCTTGCTTCACGTTCTTTTTCATTTCCCAGGCTCATGTTTCTTCCAACATGAGCTGCGGTCTTTGAACAAGGCAGGCTCTCTGATTGCAGAACATTCAGTATTTCTAATCTGAACCTCCAGCAGAACAGCGATCTGACTCCTCTGACCTAACCTTTCTACTGATAACAGTCGGCAGTGAGCAGTCTACTGTAAAACCTACAGCCAGAGCATATTGCTGACCGGAGTAACTCTTTAGAATAACTTGGTCCAGTGCCAACCATTTACACACAACCTCTGCTGAGTCTAGATTCAAGCGAGTGGGGTTTAACTCTCCGTGGCCCATTGGCTGGCTGTTTACAGACGGCTCAGGTGCCGTGGCTGTCAGTTGCATGGAGGATTGTCCCTTACACAAGAAACCTCAGTCATAGCCTGTACATCTATCAGTCAGCATCAGTCAGCAGACCAGACAAGTGTACATTTGGGTCCCGTCTGTGCTACACTCAATGAGCTCTTTGTGTTTTGACCTTTCTGGTAGCCAGACCCTGTTCCCATGTTTTTTTATTGTCTTTTTGAGGTTAAAAGTTGAGTCTCTAACCTCCTTTGTTGATGTGAATTTCTGTTTCAGGTTGAAGATGTATGTGCACACTCCGTTCGATCATGTGAAAGTCTTCATGAAAGCAGAGGGGAGAAAGGCGAACTCTGTGAGGTGAGATTTACTTTCTACTTGTCACCTGTCTCATTTCTTATTTCCACTATAACGGGATATGTTTTTGATTCCTATAGGGGAATTTGTTACCTACAGTATGTTTAAACCTTTTACAGTTGAAAAAATGCTTCCCCAACCACAAGGCCACTTGTTGGGTTTTATGTGATGAGCAATATTTGTTTTTCAACATAACAAAATATATAATATAAATAATATAATACAGTACAAATCTATAATTTAAAGAGTAGATACAGGGTTTATATTCATTTCAGATGTGTGGCTGAGTTTTGAGTATAAAATAAAATGGTCCTGTTATTGCTCAAGCATCCAGTCCGTGTGACCGTTTGATTGGACTTGCCAGTCATGACTGATTTATTCAGTGTGTATCAAATCAAAATAATTTGTTTATGAACATGACATCATTGACTTGTAAATTCCTGCAAAGCTACACAGACTTTTGGCAGCGAGGCCTCAAGAGGTTTCTCTCCTCCCCCTTTTTAACTTTGATTCCAACATTGAGAAATGCCATTGATCAAAAAAATACTCATGTATCTACATCTTCCATCCCTGCTTTCCCTCATTCTCTCTTTCACTCACTGTTTCCATAGCTTCTGTCCTGTGTGCTCTTTCTTCCTGCCCCATCCATCTGTCTTCTTTAATGGGGTCAGGGGAATGGTGTTGATAGCACCCATTTGCCTCACCTACTTTCGGATTCTTTGGCTGTCCTCCATTTCCACTTAGTCATGGAGTGAATGATGGTCCTCGGTGCTCATAATCATTGCCCCATCATGAAACCTCCCAACCCATCCCTCATCCCTGTAACACACACATGCTCCTTTTGTTTTGCCCGGTGGGCTGGGCTGCACACACTTTCTAAGCAGATAAATTATATTTTATGGCAGCATATAGAGAGGCATTACTGAAAGACAAGTGTAGAGATGTGACATGCAAGCCAAGATTTGAGCCTGAGCTGTCAGCCTGCCACCTTTTACCCTCACATTAATGTAATGAAAATTTGAGTACTTTTAAATGTGTCATTATCTCTCCGCCACTATGAGCTTAAAGAGATAGTTCGGGTGTTTTGAAGTGGGGTTGTATGAGGTACTTATCCATAGTTAGTGTATTACTTACAGTAGACCGCGGTCCGCAAGGTGTTTCAAAATAGCATCTAAATAGAAAGACAAGAGTGGACATTACAACCGTTTATAGTATTTATTCACTTGTACAAGGTATGCATCATCCTCATCATCATGGTCTCTCCCCACAGAATGGCAAAAAACATCCAAACATCTGCTATCGTGTTTTCATAAGGAAGCATATATCACTTCTAAAACATAAAAGAAAAAATCTGTTTTGCAAATTGACTGCACAAACAGAAGCAAAAGCTTTTACTGACAATGTGAAGGGATGAAGGCTTGTGTACTGTTAATAAATCAAACACACGGCTTTCTTTTGTTCAAATCAAAACAATTTTACAAAGCTGTCCACGTAGACCAACCAACCAAAATATCTATTGAGTATGTTATGATTTTGTTCATGCTGTCAAATACTGCCTTAAAATAGGACCAGGAAATTGACCTTTTACTTTAAGACTATGATATGATCAATATGTAAAATGCTGGAAAAATTGACTATATATTTGCTTATAAGCTATAACTCATGGCATATGTCATTGAAAGACCCTTTTCCTGCCCTTGTCAATCCACTCTTTGTGTCAATAAAAATGAAGTTGTTAAAAAAAACAAGGACCAGAAATCTACTTGTAACAGCAGGCTCTCTCCTCTGTGTCATCGTACAATTATACATTTACTTTATTTTCTTCCGAGCATTGCAGCTCTAATTCATAGTAGCCGCTTTGTTTTCTTCAGCCGAACCATGTTAGTGCGGGGGTGTAGTATCACACGATATAGTCACGTCAAGGTGGAGAGGTATGTGGGCACAGACATTTCCGAAGAAACTTTTAATTAATGAGTCATAGCAGTTGTTATCGCCCACCTAGCAGTGGTACCAGTTTCCGGAGAAATCCTTTATAAACGACTCCTAACAGCTCTTAGCCCGATACAGTCACAGTCGTAAATCAGACTTCGAGGAAAGAATGTTTTGACTGTGTCCTGTCAAGTCTGATAATGTGTAATTCAGTGGCATAAATCTCCCTCTATCCATCCCTCTTTCTCCCTCTCTCTTTCTGTAACCTTTGCCTGTCATACCTTAATAGCTAGAGTATGTGATTATATAATGGACGACAGTTAAGTTCGTAATTCAATTCCCAGTAAGTGTTTATTGTCAAGATTATATTGAGGATGGATGAATGGAAGGAAGTAGGGTTACATAACAGCAGCATGGCCACAGACTGCAGCTCTAATAAGAAGAGAGGCCCCTACAGACTGAGGTCACATCCCATTTTAGGGGTCCCAAACAAGGTCAGAGCATTGCAACCACAGAAGGGCCTCCACGTTTTTGAATAATGCAGTCTTAGAAGACAACCCCTAATTTTGAAACGTATTATTAATGTCATGAAGTCATGGACAGCGGTAGTCATGGCGACTTAGAGGCCGTTTGTTAACACAAAGAACATGACTGCATGTTGTTGTTGTTGAATGTCTACGGGAATATCAACCCACTCCAATAAAGGAGCTCTTGTGCTAAACTAAACATAGCTGTGTAAACCAGTCAACATTCTCTTACTGGAAAAGGAGACAGACTGTGCATCAAGAGAACCATTCACACCCTTCTGGATGTTTGTTTGTGTTGTGTTTTTTTAATGTTTATTTTGTATTCATCCCGCTCTGAGATCCAGAGGATGCCCTTTCCTCCCGTTCCTTACCTCTTCTTTTCCTGTTGACGTGCCAGAAGTAGAGATGCCGTTTTCACAAACCTCTGTTTGTGTGCGTTCAGTGTTGTAGACCCCATCAGACAGAGATGTTTCTGTCCTGTCCAAGCAGTGTTTTCTCTCACATATTTGTGGCAAACCCTCTCCTTAGCCCTCCTGAGCCTGTCGATCTGCTCTCCCTCAGCTTGCCCTTAAGCGATGGTTCAAATTTGTTTCTGTGCAGCAGATGCTTCCTCAGGTCTCCCGCAATGCTGGACTGGTTTTGGGTATTGTTACTAAAATAGCAAGCAGATAATAGTGCCCTAATTGTTCAGTGTCACAGTTGGATTGTGGTAGTATTTATACATGTGTTCTGAATGCCCACACTCAAAGGCCAAAGGCCAAAAGCATGCTGTCATAGTGAGGACCGGAAGCACTAATCTGTCAAATATGCAGATAGTGGCTTGCACTTTCGGACAGTTTCTCCTCAAAAGGCCTGTTGGTGCACGCACTTGTACACATAAAACATCACGTTGTCAATACAAAAAGTCTACTATGTATTCATACATACTGTGTTTGGCTCACATATTTCCGAGGTCTGCAAATCCTCACATCAACAGTTTGGCATTAAGCAACATACGGTATGCGTCTTTCAAGGTCTGATTTATTCATTCACAATGTTTATAAATGAGGCCCTGGTTGATCATTACATAAGGACACCGAGGACATAGTATTGGCAGCGACAACAAAGAAAGCCGACGAAATTAAATAGAAATTACCACGCAATCCTGGAAGCCTTTTGCAGGCAGCAGCATGCAAAGAGTGTCCAAATACAACATTAACCCAAACAAGAACATTTTTCTTACAGTATGTTACAGTGAGTCAATTTCTCAAAACAATGCTGCTGGCACCAACTAGCACTTTATTATTGCACTAAATTAATCTGAGATTACAACATTTTTATCACAAATAATGTATTCAGTATCAACATATTTGCAGTGTCTCTCTGTCCTGCCACCTTACCGCTGCTATATCCGTGCTGATGGGTCTCAGCGGCAGAGGGGAAAACAATAGGAACCTCCGTGAAGACAGCATCAGTCTTGCCCTTTGCTCTGTTCATTCACTAGAACACTATATAGAGACCAGATGTGTGCGTGTTCTTGGCTGAGCCATGCAGCCGTGTTTCTAGAAATGGCCAGAACTTTAACAATCGCATCATCACAACAGGGAACCGCAATCTGCTTTGCCATCTACCCCTTTCTCACTGTTGTTTACAAACACTTATGTGTTTGTTTAGTTTGTGTATCCACAAAAATAAATAAAAAACATCCGTGAACATTTAATTTATTACAAGTTAGACATAAAACCAAATGGAATGGAAATGCTATTTGTCTGGTATGCACACTGCAAATGGATGCAGTCCTTGGAGATAGCCTGCTTTCTTTAATTATCAGCTTCACAGACTGGTTTCAATGCGTAACCTTTGACCCTATTGTTGGTACATTTTTTTCTTTCTACCCTGGAATCCATCTTTATTTAAGCTATTTCTACTCTTCTGACGTGGAAGTGGGTCAGAAATACTCTGCAACCGTTGTACTGTGTCAAGAATTTGTCCTGTGTGTTTGGAAACCCACAGGCTATCCCTTCTTTCCTTTATCCTGTCCTGCAGGAAGTGCCAACACATTTTGCTGTTTATTTGTGGGGATCGTGCAAAATGATCTGTAGCCCACCTATGAGAAACTCTTCCAGGAGGGAGAGCTTCTTGGAAGCTGGCCCGCCAGTAAAGACCTATAAATGTCACATTATAGCAGAGCGCTTCGATTGGCTTGGGGAGTGGGTGTCTACCTGGGCGGCTCTCAAGTCTGCTTGTGCTTTTAGCAAAACAAACAATGGCTCAACAATGTTCAGTCTGGCTCAGGTTTGACATTTAGTTGGGGGCGGTGCAAGTTACTGTATATATCCAAAAATATATGATGCCTCGCATTTTTGGTGATGACAGCCTGAGCTGTATGCTCCTGAATCAGTTGAGTGTAGAGGCAAGCCTCGTCTTCCAAAAATCCAGTTAACTATTTAGTCTGGTGATTTATGACCGTCCCTAATGCGTGACAGGACTACTTAGAGACAAGACTAGACTGATGTCATCTCATACAAAGAGCTAAAGGAGGGGTAAGAGACCCGCTTAATGTGAGAGATGTTGTTGATTCTTGGTAACTTCAGTTTCCATCTCATGAGACGAACATCAAGCAGGAGCTTCAATGTGCCAAGCTATGACTCTAATCTCTATCAATCCTCGAAAGATTCTCAGCCATCAACGAGCCACGGAGAGAAGAGTTAGAGTTTCAACAACAGTGGCCATTTCTTGCTCTGTCTTTGCAGCCACTTAGCAAACTTGAAATGACCTACAATGAGCCTAATGTCACATAATTAACCCATCATGCTGTAACTGATTTGTCTTGTAATCACATCTTTTTGTGCTTATCTGAAATAGGTACAATGAGTTGGACATTCGCAAGACCCTGAAGGACAACCTGAGCTACAAAACACTCATTGAATATCCCGTGCTGCATGTTGTACTCGGAGATCATTGGAAGGAGTATCCACTCAAAGGACCAGGTAAAAAAACACCCTTATATAGTTTTAAATGTCCTGTCCTCGTACTAATTTCTTCGCCAACACTAACCTACTAATGCTTTATTAGCAAAAAAAACATTTTGTCATCACTATATTCAGCTTCTTTTTACACCTATGTTTTCTGTAACTAAACAAAAGGGTGACCATATGACATGAGTCAAAACCCTACGTAGGTCCAAACACGCACCCATCTCCACTTCCCCAATTCCAACAGCATTGTATCATGTCCTGGTTTCTCCAGCTGAGACTTTGAGACTGCCTGCTCCCTTATTTTTCACTATGGCAACACGCTACCCCAACGGAAATGAGGGTGTTCTGCACAGCATCACGCACACCAGCTTAACCTCAACAGCGGCAGTGGCCAAAAAGAGGATCAAACATGGCTTACTATTTGGAACGGTGATCTCATGAGTTGTGAAATGACAAGAAAAGATGAGAAAACGGGAGATCAGCCTGTGGCTTTTTCTCACCTGCTCGTCTCCTGATGTTTAGGGCCAAGAAGAGTCAAAGTAGGACTCGTGAAAAAACAACATACAGCCGTTTGCTCCCACTCAGAATGTGCACAGTGTGGTCGAACTGTGTATATCTCAGTAGGGTTAGTATGGTCACAAAAGACCACACTAACCCAGTATCATTACACTGTCAGACCCAGACGGGCTGAATGACCAATGAGGTAATTTTAGTCTGAGTATCTGAGTGTGTGAGTGTGTTTTCAGTGATAAGGCCTTGGTGCCACACTGTTTTGCTATAATGTTAGTCATAGAAACATCCTGATAATTACAAATACCATGGCATGGGAAGCTTGGCAGGAAGTGATAAACAGCAATCGGACAGTGTGGCAGCGGCACTTAAAGTCAGGATAAAGTGATGTTGAGGGTCCAGCAGGCTCCAACCATGCAGTCAGTACTCTGGTTTAAACTACATTCAGCCAGTCAAGGCTAACGGTTTGCTGCCTCATTGACCCTGAGCCAACATCTCTTTGACAACATGTTTTACCTTCCTGTTATTTGGGACAGATTGTTCAATTACCTTTTAGTGTCACTATTCCAAATGTAGCTCCAGAGCATTAATATAGCAGCAAACAACTATTAGCTAGAGGAGTAATGTCTACCTGAGAAGAGAATGAAGTCTCTCTTTTTAGTGCATGTTTGTGCATGTAAGCGTGAACTACTATCTAGCTCAAGGCCGCCGCTCTGCAATGCTCTCATCTGCACTGTGGTTACAGCTGATCACGTAGTCCTGACTGACCGCGCCGTTGCAGAAGCGTAGCACCCACCCTCCGATTCCCCCCTCAGGTAAACATTATTATTGTCAGCACTTTTGCCATTGTTTGCACTGTTGTTAGCGTTGCTACCTGCGTGAGCTGTGGCTCACCGTTGCCATGGTGAGAGCCGTTGAGAGGCAATGGAAATGCTCCCAATCCTGTTTTTAGCGCCTGTAAACAAAAAGTTAGCCCCATTAACCCAAATCAAAACACAATTCATTCACAGCATTCTTTTGTATGTCTCACTATGGGTCACTAAGTAAAATGCTGTAAAATGATAAAAAATAATTTATGGTAAGTTGAGAATGCACTCAACCCATAACTCAAACTTTTATCACCTCATCTTTATAAGGTCAAAAAAATGGTGGAACATTTAAATTCTATATAAGTAATGGTCCGCGCCAAAGATAAATGGATAATTGGAGGCAGGCATAGCCTTTTAATTGTGTCTCGTGTTACAGCGCAAAGAAGAAAAGCTGAATTACATTAATCTTTCATATTATTGGCTCAGCTGGATAACCATTACGAGAATGTGCTGGCACAAGTGTCCAAGGTTTTAAAGTGAATTTCACGTAAATTGGTTCATGTGTTTTATAATTCAGCAGACTGTGGGGAGATGATGTTGGGGAGTAATTGCTGATAATTCACAATTATAGTCCTTACAGTGATTTATTCTGCAGCCTTTCTTTCACACATGTCCACCCTGCTTTATTGCATAACTAATTGCTTGGCACGCTGCCTCATCCTGGAAAGCAGCATGGAGCCAAACCATAGCGTCATCATTCCCAAACTGTCCGTACTGTTCCTCTCTCTTTCTTGACATTTTGGTTTACGCATGACCCCCAGCTGCATGTGCTCTAACCATCTTTGTGCGACTGACCGCTCTGATCACTTGTGTATACGTTTGGACATGTACGAATTTTACTGTTTCAAGAGCCGTGTTTGATCATGCATTTTTTTTAATACACAAATGGGGTCATATTGTTTCAGCTGAACCTGCCTCAGCCTGCAAAAGTTTTGCAACAAAGAAGGAAGGGGTGGACCAAGAGAAGAAGGACGCGATCCGAGTTTCACCATCCCTACAAGGAGCTTGCACGCCGGGGGGAGCCAACATCTGGACAAGAACCCCAGAGACCAGCCCTGAAACTGAACCCCCACAAGTGAAAAGGGCCAAGAGAGAAGCAGGGGAGGAAGACTTAGAGGAGGGAGAGATCATGGACAGCAATGATGAAGAGGAGGAGGAGGAAGGCAATCCTGAAGAGTGTGTTAAGAGCTGTGATGGTGCCACAAGCCCTGCTAATGACGTGGGGGTGATTAAAGACAAACCAGCAGACAGTGTGGACGTTAACGTTGATGATGATGGTATTAATAAACACAGTGACAGCAGCAGGGATCAGAGTACGTCTCTGGTTCCACCGATGACAATTGAGCTGTCAGAGAAGAGTGCTGAGGTCAGCATGACTCAGGAGGAGGCTGTGAAAGAGCCGGGGCCTGTTCATACCCATCACTGTCATGATGAAAATGAGTCCGCTATTGCTGCTGACAGCTGCGGACCGGAATGATAATGCCCAGATGCTCAGAGTGAGATGAATGAGGAGGCAGACATATCTGACAGGAAGTCATCAATCCTGTGTCTGTAAACAGTGGACCAATACAACCCGACAGTGTTTTTCAGTTGTTATAAACGGATTATTTTAAATAAACAAAGACAGTGGTTCATACCACCGTATCATTTTGTACACATCATAGACTGTATATAATAGCTGGACGATGCGTCTCCAATTCCTCCCACTGTACAGACGTGAAGCCAAAAATCAGAGCTGCGGTATCGAGGTCACGCGCCCGAACCAATCGCAAGCCGAGCACGACTGCAGCTGGTCAGCGAGAGAGAGAATCACAGCTGTCAATCATGACGTCTCACCCTCTTTTTATAGTATCAAATAACTAATTAAAACCAAACTTATCAGAAAAATGAACACTTGAACATACATCAGCGTGATAAGAACTACCTAAGATGATTGAAAAATTTCTGTCCCATCTGCTAACATGGAGGGGGCAGGATTTATGAGCTATACTGCAGCCAGCCACCAGGGGGCGATCCAGATGTTTTGGCTTCGCTTTTGGGGAGCTGTCATGTCGTCCATCTTTATAAACAGTCTATGGTACAAATGGAATCATTTCAGTGTGAATGTTAATAATTTAGGTTTAGCTAATCTGTCTGGAAGTATGCTTTCTTTAATAAAGATATTTTTTTGGAAATTCTTTTTGCATTTGTGTTATACTGCTGCTCATATCAGACCAAACGCAACACAATTATAACGTTTAGGTAATCTCATATGTATTTATCAATCAACTTTAAAAGTGAATTCTTTACTTTGGAAACATTGACTGGCTATATGTCTGCTGATCTCTATAATCCCTATCTGTAGGTCCATTTATTAGCTGCACTGCTCATAATGATCATGTGATATGATTGAAAGCTCCTAAAACTACATTTTTAAGTCAACATGGATGAATAAAAGGAACTTTATGCATTTACATTGCCAACTGTATAATCTCCACCTGTTGATGAAGATCATGTAATATGATTGAAAGCTCAAGTGCAGCTAATAAATGTCAGTATAAAGCTTGTTTGTGAACAAATGTTTGTTTGTCCTGTGCTACCTTATGCCTTTAGTGTGAAACTATCTAGGATCTTTGTTTACGTTTTTGTAAAGCGTCTTTGAGTATCTTAAAAAACGCTCCATAAATAAAATATATTATTATTATTATTATCATTATAAAGCGCAGCAGTTAAAAAGAAGTCTCATCAGATTGTGGGTCCCTCTGTTGACTATTTGTTTTAATTGAAAACCGAAGGAAACCAGCACCTCGCTGTGCCTCCGTCACCTTTGAAGTTCAGCAAATTTCTCCCTTATGTCAAGCTTTAGTAAGACCATTAGTCTCGTTTTTCCATCAGCTAATAAAAGTTAATGTTGACATGCTCGTTTTTCTGACACCTCTGGGGTGTCTCCCTGTGTGAAAGTTCTTACGCATGTGGTGCCTCTACGCGCCGTATTCTTACCTAATGTTGGTTTATTACGATAGCAGAGTGCCAGTACTAACTGACAGTGTGGCTCATTGGTGGGGCCTGTGTTTATAGATGTGTTTTTATAACCTCCGCTAACCCCTTTTGGATGTTAACCCCTACGGACGGGCGCTCTTTGATGTCTGGCCTGTGATGACGCATTTTCCACCCTTTTGCAGTCAGAGGCGATGATCTCACATTTGACTGCGCATCCCTCTGTGAGGGAGGAAGCGGAGACCCCTAACTCATTTATTCCTTGTCCTTTAGGTGCCATTTTAATGTCCCATGTTCAAGTTTTGCCATACGTTTTAGACCATGTGTTCTTATAATATCCAGCTAGGCCTTCATACTGTTTGCTGAATAAACGGCCCAAAGCTTAGCTTATTTTTTTACTACAGAACTGTTGTTTTGTTTTTAGCATTAGATCAGCAGACTCGGTCACAACTTTGAAATCCCGTCTTAAAACCCACTTTTTTAAAATGGCTTTTCAATCAGATGCATTTTAGTCTTTTGTATGCTTGTGTGCTCATGTGTATATATGTGCATATGTAACTATGAATATGTATATGCTTGTTTCTTTATTTTTCCATCCTATTGTTTTTATTTAATTATTTATGTTTCAGTGTATTCTGTTGTATGTTATATGAATTTCCTTGGAAAGCACTTTGTGCTTGAAAAGTGCTCTACAAATAAACATATTATTATTATTATTATTATTGTTTCGTGTAGCTTTTTCTTGGACCTTATATACCATCTTTGGAAATGTATACAAAAATGGGCAAGTTTTAACAATGCAAAGATATAATGGAGTAGTTTATCATTTTGGGAAATATGTTTATTTAAGTTTTTGCCTAGAATTAGATGAGACATTTGTCTGTTAAAGGAGCAGTGTGTCATATTTCGGAGGATCCATCAGCAGAAATGGAATAAAATATTCATAATTATGTTTTCATTAGTGTATAATCACCTGAAACTAAGAATCATTGTGTTTTAGTTAGCTTAGAATGAGCCCTTCATATCTACATAGGGCGCGGGTCCTCTTCATTGAGGTTGTCATGTTGCTCCGCCATGTTTCTACAGTAGCTCAGAACGGACAAACCAAACACTGGCTCTAGAGAGAGCCTTTCACATTTTGACGTTACCTGAAGGCCACCGTAGTTCTCCGACACACTTGTGAAACTGTGGTAACGTGAGCCCAGAGTGCAAAACCGTGGTACAGCCAGCCGCCGTCTGACCTCCGTTGCTCCTAAAGTAGTGCTATTATGGTAAAGATGGCCTCTGAGCCAGGTGAACGGCGTTACAACAGTTTTGCACTCAGCAGCTCACGTTACCGTAGTCTTGGAAAGGATGGAGTGAACGAAGGGGTACTCATTTGGTTGGAATCTGCAACCACACCACTAGATTGCCAAATCCTACACACTGCACCTTTTAAATATAAGGCTACAGCCAACAGCTGGACAAGCGAATAAGCGTATTTCCCAAAATGTTGATCTATTCCTTTAAAGAAGCAACGGAGATACTGTGTGCCAGCCAGGCCGCCATGGTGCTGTGTTAGGTTTTCTCATGCCACCCACAGTAGTGAGCGTTTTAGTTATGATTAAAATGTTGTCCGTACAGAAACAAAAACATACAGTACGTTGATATGTGGTAACTATTGATGCAGACTGTTTGTACTGTGTAGAAACTGATGCAACATATCACCAAGTGGATGACTGTACAAAGTAGTAACCTCTGGTGCCTTCACATCTGTTCCTTTATTTGTCACGGCTTTGCCTGTGTTGAATTACCACCCATTTTATTTTAGCAGTTCTCTTAATTTTCTATCTCAATAAAGTTACTCAGTGTGACCACAAAAAAGCTCTGCTTTGGTTTCTGTTTGCTGGTAAAAGTAAATTTGAGCTTTTTTTAGTCTTCGGAGAACACATGCATTGGAAATAATTCCTCTAATTTAAGTAAATTGCCCTTTGAAATTTTTTGTTGTTGGTTTGCACTTAATCAGTCTTGATTTGGTGGGCAGGGCTCAATTGTGCTGCGTGCAGAGCTGCTTTTTATGAGGCCAGCTTGGGGACACAGCTCTGCTGTGGTGGCCTTAGCCAGAAACGGGCTAATGTTGGCAGAACTCTACATCGGGAAAGGCAGGTACTGAAGCACAAAATCATGTTTCCAGAGCCTGATGTCACCCATTTTCACATGGCACACAGAGTGGGTGTCATTAGGCACACTGAGAATCATTTATCAAGCAGAACCTCCAAAACGCATGGAAAACATTTTCTGTGCTCAAAATCAAACACATTTCATCTGCAACCAAATCTACAATTTTGCATGCATATTTCACATTTTGAATTGACATTGAACCGATGTTTCGCTTATCTGACTGTTCCAAACATAGAGAAGTACCACTAAATGAGGCCATCTGTTTTAAGAAATGCTGAACCGCAGTGGTTTTCTACTATGGCCTGTTCATTGTCGAGCTTATTAGGGCTATTTTAATATCTGAAGCCAGTTATTTTGTCATATTACAAGTTTTCTTTGGTCAACAAAAACATTACCTCTTAGATAATTTTTCCAAATGTTTCCCTCGCAAGTCCAAATTCATAACATGCAGGTCACATGTGAGGGCTTTAGTTTGTACACAGCATGAGTATTACTAACAAACTACTTTAGGACAGATTGAGACCGAAAGCTCAGGAGTCTTTGGCTGATTGAATTCATCCTGCTCTCGGGATAAACAAAAGCCACTACCACACTTCATTACAAAAAGACCAGCAATGTTGTCCCCGCAGTCACCTCAGAGACTGATCCCCAGTAAGTTGTTTGCAGGAAGTGATTCACTTGTTCCCTTTTTCTGTCTTGTGTCAATCTGACAGTCCGAACCAACTCCGCCTGCTTGTTGTCTGTTATTCTTTTATTATCAGCCTCGAGTTATCGTGGTGAAGTTGTTTTTAGAGCACCTGCCATTGAGCCTCACAAGACTTTCTATTTTCTGTTGCTTTGACCTCCTCACTATATACTGGATAGACCTCGCCAAATATTAGCAATTTATTGGTTTACAAGGTAAAAAGGGAGTACCAAATGATCCCAATGACATGAAACCATCAATCTATCCTCAACTCTCATTTCCCAGCTGCACACCTTTAATTGAATCTGGTTGAAATAATAATGCAAGTTTTGAGATTGCATTCAAGTATATGCAGAATGATTTACAGTTTTATTGGTAAAATGAGATTTTTACCATTTAAATAATATGGCAAAAAACATATTGTCATTTTGTGTTGGAGGAGTTTGTGTGCCCCCATGACCGTGGGAGCTGTCAGTAGCTCCTGGTAGGGTCTCCCAAAGCAAACTGGTCTCAGGTAGGGGTCACACTAAACGTGATTCAAAGAGTTACACCATTTTTGGAAGGGAGTGACTGCACCAGATCAGGTAAACCAGGTCCAGTTCCTTGAGGGGTCTTCACAGGTAAGCACCTTGTAGCCGGGCTTGTACTTGGGGGGGGGTCTGTAGGAGTCTGGTGTGTTGCCAATTGGTGGTCTTAGTAGACTGACCTCTGTTTACAAAAACTCATTGGGGCATTGAATGCCATTTCTGTGGTAGAAAGTACTGGAAGCTATTGCGTGAAGCAATTCCGACTAGGTATCCAAAATTTGGGCTTATCCATACACACAGCATCAGCTTTTTTAAGTACTTTTTGAGGAAGAGAAGAGGAATGACATGCAGTAAAGATTCCTAGCTGGATTCAAACCGGGGATGTTGTGGTTCATGGTCAGAACCTTATACCCCAATAGGCCACCAAGGCACCCCAAAATCAACCAAACTGTCTGAATAGGTGCTGGACTGTCTCCTTTCTCTGTGAATACGCATAAGCTCCTGGCTGAGGACTGCTGTCTTAGTGAGCGTCCTGGAGAAGGTGCCGGCTAAGGACTCTATAGTTCTGCAGGGGGACTTGTTATATAAGTGTATCGTTTATGCCCGTCATTGACTGTCCAAAACAAACACCTTAGGCCAACACGATTGATGGGCAATCACGTTGAAGTTATATTAATCTGATCTGCCATGTTTGATCCTGTTTTTGGTTCTTGTTTCTGTCGAGGTTAAGTTGGTGTGTCTGGTCATGTCCCAAGGTAATGTGTGGCTCAGTGTGAAGCAGTTACAAGTGTCCAAGATGCTGCTCCATGTGACGTAGTTCAAATATTTTAGAGTCAATGAGGGCAAGATGAAGTGTGAGACTGACAGGCAGACTCATGCAGGTATTTTACTGATCTACCTAGGTTTCAAACCTGATTTAAAGTCATGAGTTCAGGGATTGTATGTGGAGCTCAGACACCAAGAGGAAACTTGTAGTGAAACTGTTGCTCCATCGCGTTAAATGAAGTCAAGGAAGTTGAGGTGTTTCAAGTGTCTCAGCACTGTGTAGGTGTTCTTGATATGTCCAATTGGGAAGAAACCCTGGAGCAGGCCTAGCTGGAAGGGATTACATATTCCACCTGGCCTGGGATTTGACGCTTGAATTAATTATGCACCATGATGTCTTTAAAACTCTGAGATAAAAACATTTAAAATGCCATGCCATTTTTCATTCTCATACAACATCTTGAATGTCATCATGTTGTGTGTGTTGCCATCTATTCTGCTAAATAAGACTACTCATTGTAAGGCCACATTTGGTTTGTGCATGTGCTTCTTTCCTTACATTTATATCTGTTTATTTGTGTGGTTATTTAATTGCTGTTTGTAACAACGGGAGGCCTGCAGGCACTTTTTTAATGCACGAAGCCTCGAGTCATAGTTGCCACTCATTAGCTATATTTCCATGGCACAACCATTGTTAGCTCCAAAAAGATCAAAAGATGCAGAGGAAATCAGAAATGTGTTACAGGGGAAAGCCGGTGGCAATATAATGACTAAGGCCTTACTAGCCCTTCACAATACTGGAAACCAGGCTGTAATTACCCAGCATGGGGGAGACAAAAGAGTAGGAAAATGCATCACTCTTGTCACTTAATGTTCCATAGGAACATCAGCTAAATCCTGATCCTGAGGCCCACCACTGCTGCAGAGTTCAAATCACATTTTTAAATGTCAATCATTGTGATGAAGTTTTAAATGATCTGTGAAAGAAAATTATAGCATCTGCATTTCGTTGACCAGCGTTTACTGAAAGTTTAATTGTCGAATGTGAGCATGTCTACATGGAACATAGAAGGCAGTAGCTCTCTTTTGGAAAGTAGTGGTCACACTTGTTATTTGTTTGTTTTATGATCTGTCTGCTGTAAATTAGTTTAAGATTAAGTCATTATTAGGGCTGACCCGAATGCTTCGACCGTTGCCATGGTAATCAACCTTCAAATCAGTATTCCAATGCTTCGTTTTTTTTAGTTTTTTTTATATAGAAGTATGTAATAATAAAGTATAAATCCCCAAATACCTCATGAAATAAGGAATAATCCCTCATTATTCATTATTCATATTCCCCATGAACTCTTATTAGTTATTCTGAGATGGATATCACTGTTTGTTGTGTGTAGAGGTGTGTGTGTGTACAGTTGTGCGGCTGTCCCGAAGTTTCGAATACCTTTGAATATTTCTCGCCGAAGCTTTTGAAGCCCAAAAAAATTGTATTTATGGCCAGTCCTAGTAATTATATAATTTAGATATCTACAGGTGATAGACTAGTATAAAAGTCTGTAGATATCTATGGATTGTAAGTATAAATTAAAAGCATATATAGTTTGAAGTTTGACAAAACTTGATTGAACATTCACTTTATGTAACCTTTTTGTTCAGTATCAACAAGTGTCACATGTAAATTCATTATACTGAAACTTACTAAACTAAACATGCGCTTATTTCACTCGCTTTAAGTGATCATAATGCATCATAATGAAACCAGTAGGTGGAGGGAAGTAGCATTAAATACCACATTAGTCCGTGACATTCAGGTTCCACATTTTATGTCCGTGATTTCTCACATTTTACCGATTTTTGGAGGTATTATATTTGTTAAAAGAAAGGAGCTGAAGTGTTAAAATCCCTTTAACCTATTAAGGAAAGTGAAGGCAAATTTACAGCCTCTGCTTATGTGATCTCATTGGTCTGCCCATGTTAAACAATAGCGAGAGCAGCATGCTCCCAACATTAGCTCAGCTGTTGACGGTACGTGCCCCCTTGGAGATTATTCAGTCCAACATTGTCTCCATCGGGCTGAGACTCAAGACGCCTAAAGACTCAGTGCTGCCTCTCCCATCAATGCTCGGCTTGTTTGAGTAAATAATCACTCCAGTAGCCAGCGGCCCTCTGGGGACCGAGCGAACAGTCCAACAGCCTGGGAGGGAATCGACTCTGATTTTCCCTTAAGCCTGCTCATCAGTTATCCTCATGTAATTGCAGATGGGGATCTGATGGGTGTGTCAGCAGACTTGCATCACTGTCGCTGTGTGTGTGCGTGTGTGTGTGTGAGTTCATGCTGATTACAGCAAGAGGGTCCCACACCCTGTCAGGATTTGGCAAATGGATGTCTTTTACATCACTTTGTTTCCGTGAGAAATGTAACATTTAATATCCAAATTCATAGAAATACAATTTGTAGGATGTTCGGTCAGTTTCGTCCACACAGTCGATGAGTTTTGCAGGTGAAATCAGGGGAGTCGGTCTAAATACATTTCATACACAGAATGCTTTTTCCTATTTTGTCCAGCAGATGGTGCTTTGGAAAACAAATGACTCGGTGGCCAGCCTCTAACCCTCCTTGCTTCTTGCCCCTGGGTTCCTTACAACAGTGAATATTAATCTGAGGTTATAGACATAGGGGCTGTTAAATAGCTGACATCAGTGCTCAGCAGCTTCCAGCATGTTGTAATGACCACTCTCGATCCTGTTAGCTTCTGGCTGCGCAGCATTACGTAGTGCTTGATGAAGCTTTAATGCTAATGTCTTTGTCATATAAACACATTTGGGGTTCAGGGAATGAGGTAGTCGCTGAGTGATTTTAATTGCATGTGTGTGAGAGCCTTGTTTTCCTGTGTGTCTGGGTTTTTACAGGTTTGTGCTGTGTTGGCAGGGACACCACGAATTATTTCTCACAATGATCCAGATCTTTGGGTTCTCGGTCGAGGCTGAGGGATTGTAAACCTCGCCACCGCGCCAGTCTGTACATTATAAAGGAATGCTACGGATGACCGAAAGGACCGCTCACATAACATACAGATGCCGTTACATAACCGAGTTAGCTGCATTGTGTCAACAAGACAAATGACGGTCTGATTGCACGGCACTTTCCAAAACTGTAGTCGGAGAGTTGGAGATGGAAAGTTTCTTCTTTCGGCAGCAACAGAAAGGGAAAAGAGCAAAAAAAAAAAGAGGGCTCCCTGAAAGTGTTTGGACTGTAAATCCGGGCTGCAAGGGGTAGCCACACATCTTTGTGATTAGGTAAACCTCAGCAGCCTTTCATGTGAGCAATCTGTAAAACCTCAGTGGGCACATCCTGTGCGGTATGCAGCTCAATCAAAGGCAATGTGTCCCGCTCAACCTCTTATTAAATACACTCGATTAAGACTCATTTCCAGCAGCTGTGCAGGGAAGCTGTGCAGGAGCGCCGTGCACCTCCAGATAGACGTGTTTTTACAGATATTTGTGTGGCGATAAAATGCCTTTTTTGTGGATACAAGTGAATTCCTGGGAGTGTTTGTGTATATTTTGGAAAATCTTCTTAGCTAAAGTGAACATGTTGCTCTGAAATATTTTCCAACATCTGCCGCCCATCAGGATGTCTGCTCTCTGAGCCACTGCTGCATTCCTGAGCCACTCCCTCTACCTGGATCAAAAAAAGAAACCCTTCCCTGTCGTTGCCCCTGAGCTCTGCTCTCCCTACCCCAGATCAAACTCCACTGTAGGTATTTGTACCAGGTGCAAACATCTGCCAACAAACCCTGTGTCTCAAAAAGAAAAAATAACACGCATCCTTTTCAGACTGATACTTATTGTGCTCTTTAATCATGCATTTCATATTGCGTGTGTTTCATGTACCTTGGGGGTCGTAAAACGTGCAGGATTAAAGCGATCTGAGCTCAGGTAAACATAAATAATGAAAAGCCGGGAGTCAAGTGGTATTTGTGACAGTAGCAACACGCTGTTCCAGTAGCTGTGAAAAGGAATTTGAAGTTTCTGTGACCACAGAAACTGCTCTGTTACCCCCGTTTCCTGTCCTTCCCCTTTTTCTACCTCATAATAGTATTTCTTAATGCTTGTTAAACTAAATCCTGGAAGGCAGACTTAAGCCCTCCCTACTTTGCAGGCCTGTTTACAACTGTTTAGCAGACCCCTGCAGTTTAAGAGTCAACAGAGGCCAATGCAACTAATTCACTTTTAAAGGCAACTGCTAATGAATTAGGTCAATTTGGTAGTGCTAGTCCGCTGTGTGAAAAAAAAAAAAAAAGCGTACTCGGGAATGCATTCATTGTATACAGCCCATTGTATACAATAATAGTCATTGTCCCCCCTTGCATGGTGTCTAATCCCAGCCCATTCAGAGCAGCACTTAAGATTCTTGGCATACTCCCATACTCATTGCTACTCGTGGACTTAATCTTTTTTTTCCCCCCCTCTCCGAATCAGTCAAGTGTATGGCTTAGCCAGATCAAATGAAAGCAAGCTAGCTCGCTGCAGAATGGCATTCCAAAGCACAGAAAAGTCAGAAGAGAGCGCCTCCACGGTTGTGTTATATAAGAACAGACTGACCCTGCTCAGTGTCTGTCTGAGATGCTGTTGGGTCTACAGAATGATATAACAGGAGGATTTCCTCTGGAAACGCTGGCTTTAAATACCCTCCCCCCCACACACCCTGTGCATTTGAACAGACTGAACTCAGGCAGTGTCTTATTTCATAAATAAATCAGTTTTATTTGTGGCATATAAAATTAAATCATTTTACAATTTATTCCAGTATGACACATAATATCCAAATAAAGTAGCTACATTTTTTCGATAAATAATATTAATAACAATAATAAAAACATTCATTCATCCTTTTGACATGTTTCGCTTTGTCTTTTTTTTCATGAAGGGAGTTCAATAGCTGCCACAAAACATGAACAGTAATGCCCACGTCAGGAAGGAATGAAACCGCACGCTTGTCAAACAAGTCCAGAGGTTACATCTCGGTGTCTTGTTCTTAAGATACAGGATGGTATGCTAATTGAAGTTGCGTATGTGCATATCCACATATACACACACAAGTCTACAGTCTTGAGTCATGTCTGATGTAAAGGATCAAAATATACACAGTGAGTTGATATCAGCGACTAACATGAATGTACAAATATTAATTACATCTTGCTCCATAACGAAGCTACTTCGGATGCTCCTTTAATACGAAGCAGTTCTTAGTTGAGAATGCTGATGTAGTCACAGCAAACAGTGCACTTCATTAAGTCCTCATGATGTAAGCCCGCAATTCCTTGGGAATCTAGTTACAACAAGAAGCTGGTAGTTGATTGGTAGTCTTATTTACACCCCTGCGTTCAACCTGGACCGCCATTGGCCGCCAGTACTGCTGATCATCTCTTTCTCTTTGCTGAGGGGTTCTGGACATTCATCACCAATCAGTCTCTGAACTTGTGGATGTCATTGGAGAGGCGGTAGAAGGGGTAGGAGGCTTCGTTGGCATGGGGACAGTTGTAGGTGCACTTGCAGGACTCGATCATCATGATGTTCTTGTTGAAGGTCTCGCCGTCCTCGCAGCGGAACTTGACGCGGATGGTTCTGGTGTCGTGGGGGCTGCAGCAGCGGCCGTCCACGCAGGCGCCGCAGTACTTGGGCCTGTACTTCTTCAGGCTGGAGCAACCGGCGTAGGTGAACTTCACCGGCTGGCTGGACTTCTTGGTTCTGCTGCACTTCTTTCCTTTCTGCGGGAGAAATAAGGAGATGGGAGATCAGTCGTGCGCTCGGAACCCAGAAGTGATGCGGTATCATTCGTGTGTTTCACATCACATTCAGTCACGGTTTGCTCAAGCTTACCTTCAAACTGGAGTAAGGTGACTGGGTGCATTGCCGCACTTCACAGATTCTTGTCTCTTTGACCAGCTTGCACTCGCTGTTGTTGTTGGTGACTCTGGTGGAGATGCCTGTTCCACAGGTCTTGGAGCACTGGGACCAGGGCGTGGTTTGGATGATGCACTTCTGGCTGTCAAACATGTGGACTTCAGGCTGTGATCTGAAGGCTGTGATTAAAAGAAGAAGAACATTAGCATCTTAGAATCCTACATAAGATACTCTATGTATATATCCATAAAAAAACAATTGTCCAAGATGTAAAAACAGCTTTCTTACCAGGTAGAGACTTGAGTTGTCCCTTCACAATAGCAATGAGCTCGTTCCTGTTAGTGAGTTCTGTCTCCAACTCATCGGTAAATATGTCTTTGCCAAAGATCTTCTCCAGGAGGTCTGTATCCTTGCCATTGTCGCACACCCACTCTTCGCAGCACTGGCCTGCCACCTTGACCAGTCTTGGGTTGGCACAGCCCAGGTTGGGCAGGGAGAGCTCCTGCGGGCACAGCGGGACGCATCCCACCGCCCCATCGATGCATGTGCACTGGTGTTTACAGTTGGGCTGGAAGCTCTCTCCGTTCTGGTAGATCCTGCTGTTGTATTCGCAGGGTCTGCCCTCTGACTTGGCTGCAAGAGGAGAAAAAAAGGGGGAAAGGAATGTTATTCTTTCCTGCTCGGCTCAGAAAACGTCTGCTGAAGACATCACATGGCTGCCAGGTAAGGATCAGTTAAACTGTGAAATTCTTCAGGCTGCCTGAGGAGTCTCTTTCCCCCTCCACAGTGGGCTGTCTGTATACTTTGAGGTTTAGTCTATCTACATTCCACAGTGCTGAAATCACTCACCATACTCTTGAATTAAAACCTACTTATTTTCAACACTTAATCTAAAAGCATGCACATCTAGATAGCTGGATAATCTCTATATACATACCTCGGCAGATGCCACGAGTAGTAGCAGCAGCAAAGCTGGCCCCAAAGTTACACTCCAGCCCTTTAGTGTGGTCACAAGGCTCAGTCAGGCTGCAGTCTTCATTCAGCTGCCTGGCGCAAACTTTGCAGCAGCCGCAGCCGTCCAGGACAACACTCACGCCGGGTGAGCACTTGGGCATCTCCAGGGGACACTCACACACGGAGGGACAGGAGGAGGAAGGGGAGGAGAGGACCTGTACAGCCAAACAACCAAATCTTCTATTAATGACTGAAACTTTTTGAAGTCACACAGAATATCCACAAAAAGCTATCAAGCATTTCATCCCATCTAAAGAAACATTCCCCCCTCTCCTTATAGGCTAAACACAGAATCTCTTTCACACAGAAACAGAGTAATGAACTCACCAAATTGAGGTTTCCAAGGAAGGCAACGATAACAGTAAGCATCAGCATCTTGGATAAATTTTCTTCTGCTTGTTCAAGAGGAATCCTTTTCCCAGTTGTATGAAAAGTAGGTATAGTCTGTTCTTCGGAGGAGTCCTTTAGGTATTCCCTCGCTCAGTCGTCCAGTCTCTCTTGATTTTGTTTGCTGGTAGTCTCTCTTGGTGTTAGAGGCTCCTTTTAGAGTAGATGAAGCTCTGGGTAAAGCGGTTGCAGTCTGCTGAGGTCCGGCCACCTCCTCACTTTTATACCGTAGTGGGAAGCTGACGTCGTTCCTGGGCTGCCTGCTGAACTGTTCCCAAACTATGCCAGGAATGTTTCTCGGCGCATTTTCCATCCAAGACCCCTAAGCTCCACCCTGTCTAAAGCTTTCTTTTTTTTTCTTTCTCAAATGGATTTTTCCCCCCCTGGATCCCATCTGAACACACTTTTCCGTCTCACATTTTTCCCTTCTTGTTTATCCCCCCCTTTCATTTTTCTTCCTCTTGCTCGCTTCTCACATCTATCAACTCAAGTTCAGGAGGACTTTTTCTGTAGAAGTACTGGACTTTTGGGTGCTTTATTGTAACTTTTTTCCCCCCTCTGATCTGTTTCTCATTTTTTCTCTTGACTTTATAGACAAATCAGTGAAAGAGACAATTTGATAGGTTTCCTGGGCATCAGTTGACTGTTATCCTGTGATTTAAAAACATCATAAAAACATGCCAGAGGATATCCTAAAGAGATATGAAAAGAAAACGTGCCCAAAAAGTTGTTTATTATAAGGTTACAATAAACACATTTCAGTATCACACTTCTTGTCATTTTTGTGTGCCACTAATGCTTCTTTTAATTAAAAGCAATTAGTTAAATCCAACTTTTATAGCATGTTTTCAGTGGCCCACGTTTTAAAATAGCTGTAGGTTTTTTCTCTGTGAGTGAGTCTAAAAGGTGTGGGCAGAAAATACGTTTAACAGCGTCTATTTCTGGCTTCCCAGTGCCTTTTATTCAGAGGAGCTAAGCGTTTCCAGATGCGCACCAGAGCTCAGACGTAACAATATCGCCATATTTGGTATGGCAGTAGCCTACATTATTAACATATTTCTCTCCCTTTGGCCAAGCAAGACCACAAAGCATTCCTGACAGCTTAAAGGCTTGTTAAATATGTTCTTCATGCAGGGAAATTCCTTTTACATTCACTCCTTGAGGCAATTTGACTTTTCACGCAATGTGTCCATCACGTTTCGGAGGTAAAGTGATCCAATTTTCCACCAGAGATGTTGTGGTGTTGGTGGTGGAGGGGGGAGACAAATACTTGTCTCTACTTTTTTTTTTTTTTTTTACATTGGGGGTCTCAATAAGTCCCCTCTACCGAACGTTTTCAAATGATTCCGATTGATGAAAACTTTCACCCCGAATGGAAAACGCAGTGCGTAAATACGCATCACAAAACCCATTATTATTATTATTCCCATGAACGGCTGGCAGATTCCAAAGAGGACATTTCGCATGAAGGGCAGAGTGTTTATTTGTGTTTTTTTTAATAAGGATCGGACATTTCACTTCTCTCTCTCTCCTTCTGTAACCTCGTGTAGTTTTATAACATGACGATACGAGAGTGAGACAGCAGCACTGAGAGCCTCTCCGGTGAGTTTGGACTTCTTTTCTTTTTCTTTTTCTTTATTCTGCGCACTTAAAGTTGAGACTCGGATGAGTTGTGAACTTTTACTGAATCATCATGCTCCCGTTATATGAATATGAGTCATATAGCCGCTGAAATTGATTCTTAAAACAGATCATAGTCATTCAGTAAAAGTAAATAACTCCGGATAGCGTTTTTTGTTGCGGGTCGCTCGTGTGGATAGGTTGAACACTGAAGCATTTTCAAACTAAAAGTACCCAGACTATTGGTTTTATCCAGGCAGGCTGTCTGGTTAGGTTAATGTGTTTTTAATAAAAAAAAAAAAAAAAAAATTATTTAAAGTATGACCAATGTCCACATATCAGTGCAATATTTCTAATATGATATCCATATGATTACATTGTGAACAGATCCATAAAGCCTGTGTCTGTGAGTATTTGAGACTGGAGGTGTGCCTGTGTGTGCGCAGCCTATTTGGGTAGGGGGTGTGTCCGTGTGAGCACATGTGCAATGCTCTCTTGTGTGTATTTTTCCAAGCTGTATTATGCTAATGAGTGCCCATTTGCCCATGTTAATGTCATATTATGATTTTTAAAGGGACACTCCATTGATTTTGTACATCGCCATCAGTTTACCCATCATGGCGAGTACAACTCAACCTGAATATGAAATATGAAAACAGCTTTAAAAGTCCAGTGTGTAACATTTTGGGGGGATCTATTGTCAGAAATTGAATATAATATTCATAAATATGTTTCCATCAGTGTATAAACACCTGAAACTGAGAATAGTTTTCGTTCAGGCTGGTCTCATATACTGTTTGTAGCTATACCTACGAAAAGTAATGCACTGTAATTTGTGTATATCCCACGAAATCAATTTGTGTGTAATTCACGTATTCATGGAACCAGGGAAATATAGAGAGCGGCAAACGCTGTGTAGGGAGGAGGTCGGGGTGGATGAGCGGGTCAAAAATACCAGACTTCCACCCAGGATACTAGCGTTCGTGTCCCATGTGAAACCAGAAGTCAGCGTTGATTTATTTATGACGTAACTGATGTACTTAAATAACGCCACTTCAGGAGTTATTTTAAGCCAAACCGTCTTTTTCTTAAACCTAACCATGTTGTTTTGTTGCCTAAACCTGAGGAAGTTGTTTCCTGTGAAGACGGAAGTTTATTTTGATAAGACTGGAAAGCGGAAATTGACACCTGTTGCTGGACATTTGTAGGAAAACAAGCGAAAAAGGAGAAATATTTTTTTTGGAAGATATCATATGAACCGTTGTATGAGATTACGTTGTTTCGTTAGCTTAGAATGAGCCCTTCATATCTATGAAGCGGGTCCTCTTCACAGAATCCGCCACGTTGCTCCGCCATGTTTCTACATTAGCCCAGAACGGACAAACCAAACAAAAACATTAGCTGCAGAGTACAAAACCGTGGTACCGCTGTCTGACTTTTGTTGCTCCTAAAGTAGCGTTATTATGGTAAGGATGGCCTCTGAGCGAGACGAACAACGTTACCATGGTTGTGCACTTGCCGACTTACGTTACTGCAGTCTTGGAAAGGGAAGAGTGAGCAGAGGAGTACTCAGTTGGTTGCAATCTGCAACCACAACACTAGATGGCGTCAAATCCTACACACTGTCCCTTTAAAATACAGTGTGAAAAAATAACCCTGAAAATGTCATCAGCATCTCGTTTTGGCCTTGGAGACTTAATACATAGTTTTAACAGAAAGCCTGCGTTACGAACATGGAGTTTGAAAGACATTAGCATTTACCAGGCAGCAGTAGTTGAACAAAAACATCTTATTAGTTGCATTATGGGAAATGTAGGATCTAGCATTTTTGGAGCTTGACCTTGATACACAAATAACTAAAAGTCAGGATATCCTGGCTGTCGATTTTGATCATTCTTTCCTTTCTGTCTCTCACACGTCTCCTAACTTTGTTAGGAGTAAGTTAAGAGCAATACCAAATTGGTGGAATGTCCCTTTAACTTCTCTGAATTGTTTGGACAGCAGGTCTTATGTCATGTTTTGTTTGATTGTCCTCTGCTATGTTGACCTAAAGCCTCTCCAGTGTGTATGTGCATACTGATGTGAGTCTACGTGTGTGCGTATGGCCGCATGTGTACATCCGGCTGTGTGGTACGGCGATAGGAAACAGTGTTGTCATTGTACGTCAATGGAGAATAACACGCACTAATGTTCATTCCTTAATTACCCATTCAGTTCAGGAAATATTCCAAAAGCTGGACATGCGTCTCTGTGTTGCAATTGCCCTGGCATAATAGTTTCCACTAAGGCTGTCTGAGTACCCCCATCACACACACACACACATGCATACTACACACTCCCCAAAAAACGAGAAGGGGGTCTCTTTCCTTCATAGAAATGCTCATTGGATTAGGCTCATAGCTCTGTAGCGTGGTTATCTGAGCATCTCCACAACCTCCAGCTGGGATGCTTAAGTGATTTCACCGTTCACCAAAGTTTGAGAGATTATTGTGTGTTGTGGCTCAATGTAATGGAAACACATTGTCAGATCCCACCAGGAGGACTCACAGTTGAAGAGACAGCAGCCCTCAGAATCCGTTCTCAGGAATTCTGTGGCGAGCGTCCTTCAGCCTCCCCATTTATGTCTAAGTGACGGATGGAACGTTTAAACAACAGATTCCATTGTAGTATATTCAAGAAAATTGTCATAACTGGTATGCAGTGTGTACTAGCAACACTTCCTTTCTCTGTCAGCTCATGCAGCAGCAGGAAGTCTGCTGAGTTATAGGTCGTTCTCGTGTGAACGGTGGCAGAGACCAGGGCAACGATTTAAAATACTGAGTCAAGTTCTGGAGAAATAAGGCTGTAGATCACATATTTACATGGATTTTATTGAATTTATTTATGTAACTTTTGCTGATTGTTTAAAAGGAAAAAGGTCCAGGCTTGATCGATGTGTTCGGACATTTTGTCTTTGTTATCTTGACATAATTAAATGAAAAGGCCTTGAGTCAGGAGGACTGTTCCATAATCTTGTTACAGCAGAATTTATTGTGTCATTTCTTCCGGCAATTTATGCTTAAAGCTACAGACAGAGTGCATATTTTTACTTGAAACAATTCCTTTTCTGTCTGTGATCTTGTGCACATATGTCTATAACACACTTCCTGTTTGTGTCTTTAGTGATGTTCAGGATATTTTTGACATGTGCTTTCACTGTGGGCCTGTTCAACAGGGTTGTAGCTAGCGCTTAGCTGGGATATGGCTAACAAGAGGAAGCTAGAGGTGTTTTGTCGCAGACTTGTTCAGCAAAATGTGTTGTCCTTAAATTTGTAAGGCAATATCGACTGCAATGTCGCATTTCAGAAAGGTGCAGTATAAGTTAATTTAGTCTAAAAATCCAACATTCCTCCACGGTGGCCATTTTTAAATATCTCAATCCAGCATCACGTTAGCTATGCTTTCCACTTGCCAGTTCTACAATCTAGAGACTGCGTTTCCCTCACATTTGTGTTAACATATGCACATCCTGCATTGATCTATCTTAGAGCTTTAACAGTGGAGGAAAATGGCAACAAAGAGAAGTGGTGGAGCAGACAATACCTGTATCACATTTTAATATCAAACGGAACTTCTTTTTAGTCAAGATGTAACTCGCCCAAAGTTTTGGCAGCAAAGTAAGAGAACATAATCTTAGTGAAATAGGGTCACTTAACATTTGAATATCAATTCCATGGCTGTGGTGGCCCGTCTCTTAACACTTGATTTCCCTAGCCTGTCTGGGACTCTGTAGTTTTTAGTAAACTTTACTAAAACAGGAGTAAATAGTGCATTTATTTACGGAAGCAGGACGATGTATGTTGGATTTGATGTTAAAGAACCTACCTTTCTAGCTACCTATAGTATCTATTTCCTGTTTTGTTTGTGATTTAAAAGACCAGTGTGTAACATCAGGTGGCATCTAGCGGTGAGGTTGCAGATTACCGCAACTCCTGTGTGACAAGCGTGTAGAAAAACTACTGTGGCCGACGTGAAAACGCGAATGGACAGAGCCAGTTGTTTTAAGAGTAGCATAGGTCATTTGTAGAAGAGCAGAGCCAGTGCGTATTGTGTATGTACGTGGGAAGTGAGTGGTGAAGCAAGAGAGAGTGAGTGGCGGCGAATGTGTGTGATGATGTGAACAAACAAGTGAGCTTGTGGAGCAGAAGACAGAGTTAGTTTAGCTCTGAGAATATCAAATGAATGTACAGTGGAAGTTGTAGTTTGTGCAGAAATAAATGCTGTAGCTCCTCAAGACCAACAGAGGTTTCCCGTG
The DNA here is from genome assembly GCF_015220745.1 of Sebastes umbrosus. Classification (NCBI taxonomy): domain Eukaryota; kingdom Metazoa; phylum Chordata; class Actinopteri; order Perciformes; family Sebastidae; genus Sebastes; species Sebastes umbrosus. Next base: position 9,362,854 of record NC_051273.1, on the reverse strand, counting down.
TCTTGTTTCCCGGTGGCTGAGTGGAGTGACCTGGGTTAACTTCGGAACGAGTAACGTTATCGACTCCGGCCCAAGCAGGAAAAGTTAACAGTGTTAAGTTTGTCCATTCTTGGCTACTGTAGAAACACTGGCTCCGTGGGGTGGACCAACTACGTATGTATATAAACTGGAAAAACAAAGTTTGGAAACTTGTGTTTGGTGGATTATTTCTCTGTTGTTACAATGCTAATTGGCATTGTATTTTACATCGTTGGAAAGCCTGTTTATTTACCTTCGCAATGATGTCCAACTTGTAAGGATCATGCATTTGTGGGATGAGCAGCACAGCTGATTATGTGGGTAGCGCCCAAGAAAAATTTGCCAAAATGCTCTAAACAGTGTATTCTCATAAGGCTACCAGGAAGCCTGCAATGACTACCCTTCACCGTCAGGCCCGTTTGCGCTGGTGTCGACAACACAGACAATGGAACCTGAACATGTGGGGGAATGTCATGTTCAGTGATGAGTTCAGGTTCTGTCTGCCAAAGTTGGACGGCAGGTCAAAGTATGGAGACGACGTGAAGAACGCTATGCTGATTGTAGCACCGATGGAGTAATAGCTTTTGGTGGAGGCTGTGTCATGGTGTGGGGCGGCATCTTCCTCACTGGCAAAACAAGGCTTGTCATCATTGAAGGCCATCTCAACGCAGTGAGATATCGGGATGAGATTCTGCAGCCAGTGGCGATCCCATATCTCCACAATCTGGCACCTAACTTCATCCTCCAAGATGACAACGCTCGCCCCCACAGAGCCAGGGTTATCACAGACTACCTCCACAATGTGGGAGTAGAGAGAATGGAACGGCCTGCCAAGAGTCCAGACCTCAACCCAATTCAACATGTGGGATCAGCTTGGGCGTGCTGTACGTGTTAGAGTGACCAACACAACCTCGTTGGCTGACCTGCAACGAATCCTGGTTGAGGAATGGAACGCCATCCCACAGCAACGTGTGACCAGGTTGGTGACCAGCATGAGGAGGAGGTGCCAGGCTGTTGTGGCTGCGTATGGATCCTCCACCACTACTGAGGCTCCTGACGGTGTATTAAATGAATAAAGTGTAAAATAGCCAATATGTCATGTTTGTTCCTTGTTACTGATAGAGAGTTCAATCATCCAATCCACCAAACAACTCAAAACAAGAGTCAACACCAACAGGAGAATACACTGTTTACCATTGATGGAGCATTTTGGCAAATTTTTCTTGGGCGCTACCCACATAATCAGCTGTGTTGCTCATCCCACAAATGCATGATCCTTACAAGTGGGACATCATTGCGAAGGTAAATAAACAGGCTTTCCAACAATGTAAAATACAATGACCATTAGCATTGTAACAACAGAGAAATAATCCACCAAACACAAGTTTCCAAACTTTGTTTTTCCAGTATATATGTATGTATAGTTTCAGGTGATTATACACTAAAGCAAACATACTTATTAATATCATATTCCATTTTTGCCAATAGATCCCCATAAATGTTACACTCTGTGATGATAAATGTCACTGCATCCTTTCCTCAAGCTGAGAGACTCTTAACAAAACGGACATTTACTCCAAATTTTCAGATAGCTGAAAAACATCTTGAATCAGACCCAATTGAAGCTGCTATCCGAATGCCTCAAAATACAATCCTTTCCTTCTAATGTCATCATTTCATGTCATGTTGTTTCATCACTTTATTTTCTGTGGTAATTAGGTTCATACATTTGCCTGACTGCTTCAAGTTAAATATGCTCGGTGCACCTGGTGTAATCATGCATGTCTGTGTCACTTTAGACGTCTAGCATCTCATCATGAGTCCAATCATACCAGACAAATAAGAGGTGCTGCTTTTTTGGTGCCGCCTCATCCGCAGCTGGAGGATCGTGTCTGCTTTCACTCATTTCTTTTATAGCTGCACAATGTACCAGCCAGGTGTGCCTCAAGTATGAGGGCTTTCCTTCATCTAAAGCAAATTCCTCAGCATGGAGAGAGAAAGAGAGGGTCTTTTCTTGGGCCACGTCCATCCGTGATGAGGAATGATGGAAAGAAAAAAGAAGGAGAGGTCTGGGTGGGGGCAGGTGTTAGTGTTGGGAGGGTGGTGGTGGTGGTTGGTGATCCTGGCTGGAGTGGAAAAAGGAATGTGGGGCTCCTGGAATGTTTAGAGCAGTCGGGGATAATTGAGTGAATTTGGAACAAGAAAAGACAAACCGAGATCCCGCGGTGGAAGAATGTGCTTCTGGGACGTCTGAAGAAACATTCCATCCATTCAGACAGTTTCACCGGGCCCAGAACCTTCCTTAGATGGCACCATAGGGAATATAACCCCCCCACTCCTCCCTTCCTCCTCCCATACACACTCTGACTAACACTGCTCTTCCTTTCACACTCTCCTTACCCTTCTCACACTGCACGACAAGCAGAGTTCCTCTTTTATATATATCCTTTTCCCTTGAGGTTTGTGTACATTATTTCATAAAGCCTGCTAAGAGTGAAGCAGTCGATCGGCAAATTCTCTGGTTCATGAATAGAGACGAGTTCTAATAGTCCCTCTTTCACGCTTTTTATTTCTAACTAGCGCTGCAACGATCAATCGATTAGTTGTCAACTATTAAATTGATCGGCAACTATTCAGATAAGCAATTAATCGGTGTGAGTAATTTTTTAATCGACAATGAAAATAATCATTAGTTGCAGCCCTATTTTTAACAATTGAAACATTTTAACAAATCATCAACAAAGCATGGGAATCAAGTTCATTTCTTAATCTACGGTCTTTATGTCCTTAGCTATAATGCAGATCCAAATATGATAACATTCTTGTTGTTGGTAGTGAATGTCATCTATTCCCTGGGAAACAGTTTTACCATTACAAATATATAATTTACTTTATCCATCCATTGTTTAAATCAATCAATCACAGAGATATAATCTAAAATGTCATATAGTTTTCTGAAACATGTCAATCTTTTCACATGACCAGAAGATGTGGGAATGATTGGCATCCATGTGCCATCACAGCCTCTAACACTGCTGTTGGGTATGAAATAATTATTTTTTTAATGATATTGTCTTCTCATATTATTGGCAAATGATTTCTTTTGTTCTTGATATCACAGATTTCAGATATCATAGACATCATAGCATCCTAAAAATGTGATAGGGTAGCAAATCCCAGATTTCAAAATCAAGGAGGACAAAATACTAACATTAACTTGTTTAATTGGCTCACATCACAAAAGACATACGCTTACGCGTTTTGGTACGGAGCCTTCTTCAGAGCGTGATGGCCACATCATAGCATCCTATGTGCATCTTACTATTATACAGCAACATTTTCTGACGTAATATCATAGCGGTCTCTATCTCCTTTAATTTGGCAAACACATAATCCACTTGAGAGCATGTATTATAAGTATTATATAAATTCTACCTTGGTATTCATCCCTCTTCTCATCAGACACCACTGTGTTTTTCATTAACGTGAAATAGACGGAAAGGACAGCATCGTTGGCGAGAGCAACATTCTCCCCACAAACACCACTTTCACACGGCAGTACCACTCTCTGCCTGAACTGTTACTGATGCCCCAGCGGGGGCGCTGTTGTACCAAAACATAAATATTACTATGCGATATTGACAGAATTGTTATTGACAGAATCATAGAAATATTGTCAGAAACTCTTTTTCATGGCTTGAGAATTAAAAAAATAATAATATTTGGAGCTCCCGTCTCCATATTTGGTGAAATGATGGTTCTTGCAGGTCCCTGCACGACACCACTTCACCATAGTTACTGTATGTACTGGCACCGAAGAAAACAGCGATATTTCAAAGTGATAAGAATTCGATCTTGCAATCTCAATGCTGATAAAACACATTAGGTAAGATAACATTACATTTGTGCGTGGACCATAGCTAAGTTAGTTATTAGTTATAAGCACATGGGCTATTATATTACCAAAGCATTGTCCTTCAAATGGGCGTTGCCTCATGTCTAATCACGTTGTATAGGCTGGTGCACAATATGGTTCAAATGTGATCCATATATAGATATGGTATATATATATATAAATACATATACAGTATATACATATATATGTATATATGTATATATATATATATGTACACTGTACACTGTATATACTGTATATACATAAGATGCATAGTTCTAAAGCAGATAGTAAAGATATGATAAATGGTATCATATGCAACAAGAACACCTAAAGAATCCATTGATACCATTCATGTCATACTAGCTTGTCGCCAAGGGGGCTAAATAACGTTCCAAACTTCCACTAAATTTTGGCGAGGAAAAACTGGCATGGCCATTTTCAAAGGGGTCCCTTGACCTCTGACCTCAAGATTTGTGAATGAAAATGGGTTCTATGGGTACCCACGAGTTTCCCTTTTACACACATGCCCACTTTATGATAATCACTTGCAGTTTGGGGCAAGTCAGCTGTTGTTGCCTGTTGGGCTTGAGTTTGCCATGTTATGATTTGAGCATATTTTTTTATGCTAAATGCAGGACCTGTGAGGGTTTCTGGACAATATGTTTCCAATAATAAATATATACATACATTTGCATAAAGCAAGCATATTTACCCACTCACATGTCTGTATATATATATATATATATATATATATATATATGCATAAACAAACTGAATTCTTTTGTAATTTTGGAAAGAGCCTTTTAAAGCAGGAAGGACTTTGACTTGTGCATGCTTTGCTTTGCTGATCCAGTGTGAAATGGATTGAGCCATATAGGTCCAGAGTGTTCCTGGCTGTCACTTGTTGTGCTGAACGCCTCACTGACACTGAGCGGCTGACAGACAGACAGACTCGTAGAGGCTTTTACACGTGATAGTCGGTGCGCGTCACCGCAGCGCTGTCGCTCGCCTGGAGACTGGAGCAGGGCTGACTGACTGACACTGTGTGCAGCAGGCTACTGTAAATAAAGAATAAAAAAAACACAACAAACTAGCATAAGCAAGCCAGGCAGCATCGAGTTAACTGATAGTAGTTGCTTTCATTCGTTTGTCTTGTTAGGGTGTTTTTTTTTTACAGTCCTTTTTTTTTTTTGCAGATTTTGAGCGTATAACGGGAAAGCAGCTACAAACATGGCTGGTTTGATGGCAGGTTTTGGTCATTACACCCACGCCGTCGTCCGGGGAATCCCCGCGTCCCTGGCCAAAGACGCGCTCCGGAGCTGCCAGCCGGAGAATACCGAGGTGGACCTGGACCAGGCGCGCAGGGAGCAATCGGCGTATGTCGAGGTGCTCGAGACGAGGCTCGGGCTGGAGGTGGTCGAGCTGCCCGCAGACGAGACGATGCCGGACTGCGTGTTCGTGGAGGACGCGGCGGTGGTGTGCGGTGACACGGCGCTCATCACCAGACCCGGGGCAGAGAGCAGGAGGAGAGAGGTAAGGTAGAGGAAGTGTCAAACCTCCACAGATCCACAGACTGCATGATGATTCAATACAGAGAAAATGAAAAAAAAAAAAAAAGTTTGATGTGAAAGTGGAAGAGGATAAGGCGTCCTCCCTTCCTCCCTCCTGCTGCCTGCTGGCATGATATTAATAGTCTGCAGGGGTGCATGTTATTATAGCGAGAAATAGGAAGGTGGCTGATCTATGTGACAGCCTATAACCTCCTGGGAACCGAGTTAAAACAAATTGTCTTCCATTTACTTTTTTTGTGATTTCCTTCCTATTTAGGGTTAAAAGAAAATCTTAACAATTTAAGGCTTGTTAAACTTTATTTTTATTGTACACTGTATAGTGGACTACAGGACTATTTCAGTGTGAAAAGACAAATAAATGAACAGATTATGGCTGTAGAGTGATATTAAACCAAGAACACATTCAAATTGATTTAAAAAAAACAAAAAAAAACATGCCATATCACTGGAAAGCCTAGGATGTCCTCTTTACACTACACCAGGGGTTTATAGAGTAGGTCAACAGAGTAAGCATGTGGACAAAATGTACACTACAGAGGACACATGTCAATGGTCTGGGTCTCAGGAGGATGTGTGATCATAAGCAGGGGTCTAAAATGATTCTCATAAAAGCAATATTTGCCCCCTCGAAGTCTTCAAGTCAGAGCATTATTTCAATTAGTGGAAGTAAATCATTTAAAAGATTAAATCTTTTACAAAAATGTGTTAAACTTAAGTTTTTAGAAGGGTTTATCCTGCATGGGGTCATCTCCGAAAGTTGTACATGTCAAACACCATCTAGTTGCCATATGAAGATCACATTTTAACCATATTGTGCACCAGCCTATACAAAGGGATGATTTAGACATGAGGCAACCAGACATATGAAGATCTATGTGACAGCCTATAAGTGATCATTAGCAGGGGTCTAAAATGATTCTTATAAAAGCAATATTTTCCCCTCTAAGTCTTCAAGTCAGTTCGTAATTATTTCAATTAGTGAATCATTTAAAAGCTTAAATCGTGTACAAAAATGTGTTAAACTTCAGTTTTTAGAAGGGTTTATCCTGCATGAGCTCATCTCTGAAAGTTGTACATGTCACCACCATCTCTTTGCCATATGGAGATCACATTTTAACCATATTGTGCACCAGCCTATACAAAGGAGGGATATCATGATGAGACATGAGGCAATGCCCTTTTGAAAAAAACAATGCTTTGGTAATATAATAGCCCATGTGATTTTTTTTTGCATGTTTATAGTCTTACATAATGCACTTTCCTTATTGATGAATGGACTATTTATTGTTCTTTGTCACTTCATATTGCATGCAGTTTTGTCAATAATATTCATGGGATGTGTTTAAAACATCTAACAAGGTGTTTCTTCATAACTCACACAGTAATTGACTGATCAGGATCTCGAAAGAAGATAAAAGAAAATATGTAATTTAGGAACTGAGAGGCTTTATGACTGCTGAAGTTAATAAATCAAGACATTTTTTGAAAACAAAACAACAGTGCGAGTTCACTTGGTTGCCTAGTAGTGAGGGTATAGCTGTAATGTAGGGTAGCCGGTAGCCATATGTGTGTGTGTGTGTGTGTGTGTGTGTGTGAATGACAATGATTGAAACGGTAGGACGGCTTCTGTGAAAGCCCCTGTCATTTCACATCAGAGTCACTTTGCTTGGCTCACTAGTGCTAATGGTCCCCAGCCTCACTGGGCAGCAGGGGTACTGATTGAAAAGCTCGCTGCTGCATGCTACCTCCAGCCACCACATTTCAGTTATTCTGAACGCGGTACAAGTGACATTTGCATGCACATGTGCGTCCAGCCATCAGCACTCTGCCAAAATCCCTTTCTCACTAAATTGTGAAATGTTTTATATTTCATAAAGAGATAGCAGTGATTTGGGTTTCTGGCCCCCTGTTCTGGCTCAGGAGTCAGCTGTGATGAATACAAAAATAGGTGAGGTACAAGAGCATAAATAATATGATTGCCAAAAGAAGACTGTATAAATCTCAGATGGATTCCAATGAATACATGATTCTTCTATTTATTGAGAATTATATAAACATACATATATTGCGTTAAAATCTACTTATAGCACTGTATCATTATAGTAAAAATCATTCATAAATAATCATAACACTTTATAAAGCATTTTACAATGACTAATAAGGTCTAGGATCATAATACTTAAGAATTACTGGTCACTCACTGACATTTATATTTGTAAAGATCATAGTGTATTATAATTCCCATCGTTGTAATACATTATAATATTTTCATAATGCATTATAAGCACTGTTATAACGAATTACAATGTGGTTATTGTGATGGAATTTCCTATCTATTCCTCTCTCCTTGGTCGGGAGGTCAGAGTGTCTCTCAGAGTGTCCCTCTGTTGGCATTATTGGGTTGGAGTCCTGTCCATGGGAGCCACCGTTATCTGTACAGCTGTGTCTGTAGTAGGGACCATAGAGCCAGTCGCTAGGGGCAACCAGGGTCCGAGATGCCAGAGGAACCGAGCAAGTCAGAACATGATAAGGGTAAAACACTGAGCACCAGGGAGAACGGGCAGAGTCGTGAGGCCTTCATGGAGAGAACACATCAATGGTGGAGACCTGACAATTGCTCCTTGATCAAGCTTCAATAAACTTAACTTTAAGACATCAACAGCTCTGGGGCCTCTTCCTTCCTGTTGACTGAGTTAACCTGAGTATCAGAAATTCCACAACAGTTATAAGTTACTCTAAGTGGTTATTGTTTGCTTTAAGTAAAGTGAAACAATAGTTGCTTAATGCTCTGAATTTGGGATTTAGCCCCTTTAATGATATTAATATTTGTGCATTTTGTTTGTATGCAAATGATGAATAATGTAACCACACTCAAACAACACAGTGTTGCTCATAATACACAGTATAATGCACCATAAACACATTATTTAGCATTTATAGTCAGTATATCTATACAACCTGAGATGATGTTCCTGGAGGAAAGAATATGTAATATCTAAACACTGACGGCATCACAAAAGCACCCAAATCATCTTTATGGGTGCTGTTTGTTTAATAACATTTATCATAGTGTAGAAAAGTTTTCTTCAAACTCTTATCTCGCCTGCTGTTACGACAGCTGCCATGGCAACAGATAAGGTGCAGCCATCAGTAATGCAGGAGCATGTCTCTCACCAGTGCTTGCCTCCCCGGTGTGTAACATATGAAATAACTCGAATGCTCGTACTCTGCTAATGTTATTGTGAGTTTAAAAATAGCGTTTACAATTACAGTGTGTGAGCGCTGCCTCATTATTCACCTACGAGCAGATGGTGCTGTAATTATTAGGCATGTCCTTTTTTTGACCTGAGAAATATGGAAAATGGGAAACAGCAGTTTTTTTAGTCCTTTTTTTATCAACCCATTTGAGAATAAATCCTTTTGCTTGTGGAGGTGAATTACAATTGTGTGATCAGTCACTTCCTGTAGACATGACGCATGTTTTTCCTGCCTGTGTTTGCTTGGACAGTTACAATTATAGCATCATGTTTGAAGGATCTGTGAATAATTGTCTAATGTTGGATTACTTTATCATTGTCCAGTGAAAACTTGGACTTTGTCTAGGTCCTTTGGACTGTCAGGGGAAAAAACTTTCTGAACTTGTGCTTCTTAAACTCTCTGGATCAGATACTGTGGAGTGCAGGTTGTTCAATGCAGCAGGAGAATAGATGTGGGAATTCAAAGGTGTTCTTATCTAAGTTGGGAGGAATCACTTGTTATTGTTTATCACTTTAGTCTGTTTTAAATGCTTTGGGACTTAGCTGTTGGTTTATTGGCTTCATCCATCAGGTCTGCTTTGAGTTCCCCTTTCCTCTATTCCTCTAATCGTGTTGCAGAGTCACTGCAGGAGAGATTAACTAGTTGGTTCACACCATTTAATCATTCTCCTCTCTTACTCTCTCTCACTTTTTTGTAATTGATCATATCCAGTTCATTATTATTGTTCAACTCCATAAGACAATATGGAATGGAATAAGTTACTGAACATTTCTTAAAGGTTTCAGGAGGTATCTCATCCATTAGGTTGTGGCTTAAAAGCTTTATATTATCGGGGGAAATGCTCGTCTAAATGGACTGCATGATTGTTCACTGCAGACTGCAGCATTGTCTAAAAACACTCCAACAAAGAGACAAAGTTAATTATTTCATAATACTGAACACTAAGCTGAAACTGCAACAGGTCCCACTCAAAGTTTACAGCATCCTTCCTCTGTGGGCATAGATAGGGTCACCACGGGTTTCTCGAGCTTTGCAGCCTTGCAGCAGCTGGTTCACTCTCATCTTCCTTCTCGTCTTCCTGCTCTTCAATTTGTAGAAGCTCTTCATTAGTATACTCTGGCTCAAGTAAATACGGGCGGCCATCGAATTCAAAGACCTCATCCACATTGTCAAAATCATCACAACAAACTCTGCCCGGCTAGCACTCACGTTTCCACTGTTGTCTTCCAGCAACACGTCACCTTATGATATTTCAGAATGAGACTTCTCCTTGAGCGAGATTCTTTCCATGTCAGACACTTAATAACAGTCAGAGCCTTTCAGTGGCAAAAACATGCACTTTTATTGGACCTAAATTATTATAACCTTTTTTATTATTATAATTCTTATTCAAACAGGGATGAGGCCTTTGAATCCGATGGCTGCCCATATTTACTTTACTTGAAAAATACCAAAGTAACACTTCAATGTCAAGCTTTTTTAGAATTGAGATAAAGAATATTTACTCAAGGCCAACTGGAAGGCATTTAAATAATACTGGTATCTGCTTTGAATGCATGCCATGGCCACCTGGGTCATAAGATTAGTTATGTGTTTAAAATTTAACAGCATACACTAGTTTGCTTGGTTTATTATTGTACACAGCCACCTTGTGCAGTGTGATTACAGGGCAGAAGGACTGACCCACAGACAGTTCCAAACACAATTGACATCCATTTAGAGTTTTCAGACTGATAATAAACATTAGTCTAGCTTTGTATTAAAGTCCACTTTCTATATGTGTTAATGGTTTTGGTCTGGTATTTACAGACAGATGATGTTGTCTGTTTACGGTCTTTAGTGTGAACCAACAAAGGTCTTGATGAATGGTTTGCTGTAGGTATTGACTCTTTGTGCCTCAAAGACTCTTGCTAGATGCACCGACAGCCCAGCCACCAAAAAATGGTGACAACATTTGAGTTTGAGAAGCAAATGTTGCCGAACTTTCCTCCCCTTTACCGTCGTTGTCTAAATAACTTATCTATAAATTTAAAGAAGAGTGAATCAAGCAGCCCGTTAATACTCTAATTAAAAATGTTCTTAAGTAGTTATGTTTGGCAGGAAGGAAGTGTGTGCACTGCAGATATGGTGTGGATGAGTTCACAGTGAATTTTATTGTCGAGTATCGTCACCGCTCTGTCGATGCTCTGATGCAAGTTTTGAACTGCTGGCACTCCTTGTGTCAATCAAAACCCGCATGTTTTTGCTTGCTTACATACTTTATTGATTCTTTTTCAGCACCTACTGAGGTGAAAGAGTTCAGGTGTCTGTTGTGGATGGGATTCTTCTAAAATATTGAGAGTTACTAGTTCTCTTAAAAATTACAGATTCGGTGTGATGAATCAAATCTCTTTACTTCATGCAGCATGGAGAGAAGACCCATACGGTTGTTCTCTGACTGGACCTTCAGTGCCTTGCCTGATATCCATGTATCATCAGGTAAACAAAAGAACAACAGTTGTTGATCTCATGGCGAGGTTGATTCAAGCAGTCATTCACCTTAGGCCCTCCTCAGTACAGTTGACTGTCAGCGGACTCTCATCTGACTAGCTCACAACTTAAACACAGAGAATCACATAGGTATCACCTATCCAATACATTGATTACTAAATCTAAAATGTTAATTTTCTCTAATATTTCCTGTTGATTATACTGTTTTTAGTACATATTTATTTACAGATATTTGTATTTTTGAAGAGGAATGTATAAAAAGGTAGTTTACAGTTCTGCTTTACCTTCTTCTGAGTGACCTGAGCCACAAATCCACATCCTCACTGTGGTTACAAGCTTGAGGAAGTGACTGAAACAAATAAGTGTTGGACAAAAGTGGCCAAAATGAGTTATCTCCACAGGATATCTGGGTTCACTCACTGTGACAGAGTGAGCTCAAGAGCTCAGCAATCACAGTTGATCTGCTGCTCCTCCACATTCAGACCAGGCACTTAAAGGGCCAGTTCATCCAACTCTAACTCTTGTATGCAGATATCAAAGTGAAAAAGACAAAGCATACATACTTAAAAAATAAGGGCGGGTCCATCTGCGTTGTATTCCGTTTTTAGAAATGGAAACGCCCACTCAGCCATTAGCAAAAAGCAGTGACGTAGGTTACCAAAATATGCTAATTCACAAGGTTATGAATAATGTGAATGCTAGCACTAGCTGAGTCAACGTTAACTGTGCTAAGTTTGGAAATAAGTAATAGTTTTTGAAGTGGGGTTGTATGTATGCTCCCGGGTTCTGCAAGGTAAAATTACTGTTTTTATCAATGGAGTCTGTTGGCTTTGAAAAGAGTGATATAACGGCTTCAGTTCCCCGTCGGAAAAGGCTGTCTGACGGCGAGGTAAAGCGACGCTTCTGTGGGTCTGTGAACAGCCTTTGGGCCCCACGTCGGGGTGTAACCCCCCACAGCCCATAGCAGCGCACAGGATGTGCAGCCTGTTCAGGTGGTCAAATACCACCACTTTGTCATGCCCCTCGGCTTCTGATAACAAGGCACACGCATTAGGCTATACATTGATGGACACAAGTCCCCCTTTTACGGATGAGAACGGGTTTGTTACATCGCTGTGTGTTTCCCCTGTCCCTCTGTCTCTCTTCTGCTTTGTGCAGTGGCTGTTATGTGCTGTTAGCGGTGTGTCAGTTTGACCAAGGCACACACACTAGGCAGAGAGGACAGCCTGCCTTTCGGCTGCATTCATTCAAAATCTAGCAACTCGGCACCTTCCCGCAGGGTTGTGCGGAGTTAGTTGTCTGTTTATCTGTGATTTAGATTGTAACCACTGTGAAACAATCAAAACATCACCTTTTATTTTTCCGATTCACTGCTTTGTTCCCACTAACGGCGCTCATGTGCCATGTATATATATGTAGAACCTCATCATGCAGAAACCTACGTCAGGTCACGTCGGAAAAAGTTTTTAGAAGGGCTTTGGAAATTAGCATTTTGATGCTAAAACGTACATACTATGACCAAAATTTGAATGTTTGGATTTGAATACATAAGAAACCACACAGAATGATATAATTCCCGAAAAAAAAAAAAAAAAAAAATGGACCCACCCTTTAAATGGATCTTTTGTGATTTTGAAAAAAATCTGTATGTGTACCTTCACCAGCTAAAACCACCAAAATTGCTCTTTGCACTTCCTTTTGCAAGACAAGGTGGTCAGAGTGAGCAAAAAGTTGGGCCTAATTTCAAGCCAAAACTTGTTCCAAAATATCACTGCACCGCCTTATCTGCACGAACACACCTTTCGCTTTCTCACCTCACCACCTCGGTACAAGCAGGTTGTGTGGAGCCTCGAAATGACTAAACAAGCACAAAATTGGACTTGTAAGTGATGAAATTAGCATTGCAATTGCAGCAAGCCTTGCACACAACTGCATTTTAATGGAGCCCAAAGACAGATAACTTCTGGAGAGAAGTTTTGCAAGAGAATTAGCAAGTTGTGATAGTCTTGCTTCAGCAGAAGAGGTTTGAGTGTTGTTGTTGTTTTGAGAGCATTGCATTATAGGTGATTGCTGGTTAGTGCTGTTGAATCAGGGCAAGTATAAATCAAGTGTCTCAGAATAGAAGTGCATTTACTGAAGGCACTCTCAATGCATTTTGATCAAGTTGGTGGGTTTGCACCTATCTCACTTCATCTCTTCATTAGATATAATTTACAGTCTCATTATCTAGTGGATCGATGGCATACTCAACAACAACAACAACAACAACGTGAAGGGACTTCACAGATGCAACACTAGATTGTCTAACTCAAATATCGGTAGTTGTGAGATTCACAAGAGCTCAATTAGCTAAGCTGAAAGCATGTTCTGTTAGTGTGCTTGAAATCAGATTTGTTGTTGAAAAAGTACAGCACTTTAACTATTTGCAGTACGTTTTTTTTGCGGTATTGTTGGTCATAAACTCAACTGTCATTCCAGCAGCCGTGACAAGTAGTGACAAGTAGAACTCTGATAAACTGCTTCATATAATTTTGGCTGTCTCCCAGTAGCTGCAGTTGGGTGACTTCTTCTTCTCTGTTTTCATATCCTGTACTTCAGGTTGTGCTGGCAGTCTCTCAGTCTGACAGACAAACTTAATTGCCTGAAAAGAAAATCCCTTTCTGATCCTCCACTCTCACATTTTACTCCCACTGTTTTTACTGAAGCAAAAAAGACCTGAGTTCAGAGCGAGTTAACGGGGCGGTGATGTGTGATTCAGCTTCATCAACTGAATGAACAGTTTAAAGCCACCGTGAAATCATTACTAAACCTGCCACCTTTTACTGGTACTGCTGAGACACTGTGATGACTTAAAGTGCAGCCATTATCTGTTTTGTAAGAGCCAGTTGATACTTACTGTATAATAGTACACTGCTGTAAGCAGTTACTGTAAGTTAAGCTCACTGAGCCTGGAAAATAATGGTCATTAAAAAGTGCTAAAATCTGTCATAACAAGTGTAAAAGGTGTAGGTGTCAATTTGAGTCTGGAGACAGGATGGAAAATTCTGCTCCACAGACACAATATTTAGGTCATGTTTTTATAGACGTAATATTTAGGTTCAGTCCTCGCAGTTTATGTGTCCGTGCGGGCCCCTTTCTGGTCATGCCCTCAAACTAACACCAGACAGCACAGAAGCCCTGTTTTGACTAGACGGCACGCAGATGCAAAATCCTCGCCGTCCTCCTGGCTCTTATATGACTTCCCTAACGGAACCGACCTGGTTTCCTTCAGGGAGGCTTGACATCCGCGTGTGAACGGGGGAGGAAGGTGAGACACCTGGAACCCGCCAGTAGCATGTGGGCCGGGGTCAACGTGCTTTCCCCAACTGTCTGTCACATTCCTACCACATTTAACCTGCCCTTCCTCTCGCTGTTTGTCTGTCTGACTCCTCGTCTGGCGTGTTCGTTTGTAACATCGCAGTGCCGCTTCCTCTCCCATCCTCCGTCTCTTGATTCATTTACTCACAAAAGGATATTGAATCATAATGTCTTCCAAGGTCTAACTCAGGTTAAACTGAATCCATTCAACAACCTGGAATTCAGGATCATTGTTGCCACAAATCAACCACTCAACAATGTAGATGGTCTGCCAGTGACTCCCTCTTTGACTGAGGGAATATAGGTTAGCCTGCTTTCAATACAGGAAGAATGAATTATATTTCCAGTAATATGATAATCGCGACAGTAAATTACTGTGCTGCTGAGATGTCTTTTGTTGGCATGAAAAAGTACTCACATTGAAAACACATTGGGAATCAGCAGTGGAAATGAGGTCTTTGCATTCCACTATAAACTGTTTGGCGGTTAGCCAGACATCTTAACCTAGCTTCTCATACTTTGAGCAGGAGCTTACCTGCGCTATTCTAACTTTTACATAACTGACTAAACTAACGTTAGCTTGCTAATATATGACCCGCTAACAGGAAAAGACGGTCTTTTCTGGAAAGGTAACCTGCAAATTTTGAAAACTTGCAAAAACTCTTTCGAGACTCTCTGCCCAACGACCTATCTTAACATTAATGATTCAAGGTCAAAACCTAACCTCAACCATCTCGTGAGAGTTTTGCAATTGTGTTAACCTTGACACGACTAGAAAAGATGTGATATGGAATATGGTCGACACATCTGACCAGACTCTTGATAAAATGCTGTTTAATAGTGTAGCAAACTGGGAATATTTTAAATTACATTTAACGGAAATAACACGATATACCTCAAACTGCAAGTCTTTATACCAACGCCTTAGACTAAATGACATTAGCAAGGTTAACGTTATTAGACATTTCAACTGCGTAAATATTGCTAACTGATACACATATATTTCTACATGTATGCTTACAGTAAATAAGTCATTTTTACTGTCACTCTCATCTCTGTGTCCAAATTAGCCGACGCTACAACTGTAGCAGCACCCATATACTGACATTTATGTCAAAAAGCATTCAAACGGCCCAGATGGAGCTGACCATGGATGTATAAGGAGCTCAGAGCTAGCGACAGACTTGGCGAAGTTAGCGAAAGTATACACGTGCAACTACGTCTGGTTTTCAAAATAAGGTGTTAACAAAGGGAAGTGTATATACAAAATACATATATGGAAATAAGATTGATTGGATTATATTCACCAGAAGTATAAAACATTACATGTCCCTTATAAATTAAAAAGAAAATTTATTTGTGAGAAAAATGTCTTTATTCTTTGATTTTTGGGTTGCAGGAAAAAAATTAATAAATAATGCCTGACTATGACTGATATATGTGACGTCAGGAAATCTCTGACTACAGACATGCTGAAAATCAAACAATTTTACTGTATTAATTTAGATATTTTCCAAAGGGAAAGTCCCTAGAAGTGTATGATTCAACTTTTCCCATTGCAAAAAATTGCAATAAATCGTAATATCAAATCGCAATACTTAAAAATCGTAATACATATTGAATCGGCACCCAAGTATTGTGATATTAACGAATTGAGAGATAAGTGTATCATCCCAGCCCTAGTTAGCAGTTAGGTTTAGAGAATACTAATGCTATACTACTTTTCCCCCTTAAAACTGATATTTTTGTCAGTAATCGTACGGCTTGTGATACTACAGTAACTCTCTGTTTACTGAGTTGATTGCTTTTGACTGAGCTGTGCTACAGTTGTTTCCAAGCTAAAAACACTAAAGCCGTGAGCTAGTTAGCTAGTTTCCATAGTGTAACCTGGTTATTACTGTTATGTCACATGTGGTTGTTGACGTTCTCTTGATATTCTTTTATGCTCTTTGTGCAAAGCAAATTCCCCCTAGGGGCAATACAAGGTTTCAGTCATACATTCATTCATATTGCTAGTTTGAAACAAGCTAACTTGGGAAGGACTTTACACACACAATTATTTATGGAGATATGAATAGCTGGTGAAACCCATTCCTTGTTTTAGCATCATCATCATCAATGTGTTCTGTATGAGTTGGTCAACACGTGCCAGTACTTTGTCTCTCGTGTGTACCAGCAAGTCTTGCGTAAAGAACATGAATAGACCAGAGAGTCCCCCCCCCCTCCCTGCTGTCACCTTGCACCATGCCCCCTGCCCCCTTTTTTTGCCTCGGGTTCACCCACGGCAACCCCACCAAACCCAGCGCGGTGCAGCAGCCTGCGAGACAGCTGCAGGGACTCTCGTGAACAGGAACTCCTCTCAGCCTCGCAGGATGACCGGGTCACGCTCAGCCGTCACCGTGGGTGTGTGAATGTCTGGTTTGGTATGTGAGACGGAGCAGTGGAAGACACAGGAAGTGGGCCAGGCACGGCGATGTTGAGAAAAGTCACGCTAGGGTCAGAGAGGGCGCAGCACAGCCTGAGACAAAACCCCTTTTTTCACTTGAAGGAGGATAAAAAGTTAATTTCTAATAAAATATTATGCTTTTCTTCTATTTCTCTTTTCTTACCATCTTTTTCCTGCTGTCTGAATCAGATTCAAAGTTGTGTAAATACAAAGTAAAGTAACCTGAGAGGTGACACAGTAGATTTTGGGGGAGACATGGCTCCCAGAGACACATTACATTTGTATAAATGTGATTTTGGTCTTTTCAGAATGAAAAAAAAAATATTTAAATGTCATTTCAAGATAAAAAAAATAAACATTCAACTTAAATTGCTAAGCAATTTATTGCTCTTAAGAAGGGCTGTTTGTGTTTTATTCAAAGATAGGGCACCCTTGCCCTTCTATCGTGGAAAAGGTTGCTTGGTGATGTGTCACCTCTGATTGGAAATGATTGCTTTGAGTCTTCTCAGGCTTTAGTCTGAATGGCGGCCTCATTGACCTAAAGTAAATATATAAATCCCCCTGAGCACCTGAACTTGTAGACATACCATACATAGCTACCATGCATATTAAACGAGTGACAAGAGTGGCTCTCAAATACTAAGTTGTTGTTAATTTGTCATTGGTTGCATGCTTTGGGCATGTTTGCCATATTTATGTTGTTTAAACAGCACTGACAGATGTTGTTTGAAGGCAGATTATGCAACAAACACCTCTAACACTGAGAACTCAGTGGATGCACTAGGATTGCATTTATGTACTTAGTAGTGGCCCTCACTTTAATACTATGATTGCTTCTGCCACATTGTGCTGCACTCTGTAAACATAGCAGAAACCAGTCAAGACTAACTGAGATAAATCTCCGCACGCTCCTATAATCTCCCTCTCTCTACTTTCCGTCTTGCTTCTCTCTCCGTCACTCTTTGACTTCTCACTCTCTCTCACTCCCTCCCTTTCGTTCTCACTCTTAAAAAAAACAACACACTCCCGGAAAGATACAAACTGTCAACATGAACTTCATTGATTTGCTGGAGATGCAGAGCCAAAAAGAATCTCACATCACATCTCGCAGGCTATACCCATCAGTCAGTCCAGTTGATAGTTGTGGTTAAATGCCCAGTTTTCTCTGCTGCTGCCACTGAACGACAACAGCCGTCATTTTATCTCGAGGCCTGTTGATGGGATTTGGCTGCCGCCTCTGATGCTGAAAATGAGATATATCTGTGTCTGAGGAAGTGGTGCACCCACTGTCCAATGGCAATGCTAACATGATGGTTCAGCTGCTGCTGATGGGAATGTTGTTAGATTTGCAGATATTTAGTCATAAATCAAAGTACTGGACACATTTTGACCAGAGTTTGACCTGATGATGAAAGAGTTTTTCTTTATAGTTTTAAAGTTTTTTAATCGCAATCTATCCTGTAATTGTTGCGACATTTCATTCTGGATCAAAGTGGTGGATCGACAGACTGACGTTGCCACCCGTAGAGCCATAGCTAACAATTAGAATTGTAAGGACTTTCTGCTTTTGTCTCTTTTATATCACTGCAATTTGCACACTTTGGGGGTATTTTTGACTGATGATCAGACAAAACAAGCAATTTTGAGATGTCGCCTTGAGATGTGGAGAATTGTGAGGGGAATTTTCACTATTTTCTGACATTTAAAAGACAATAGATTGATCGATAATAGAAAAGCAATCATAAGTTGCAGCGGTAACTGTCTGTCTTCATGCTTTAAACTGAGTACTGAATACTTGATACATGTGATTTGCTGTTTGATGAAGATGAATGGTCTATTAAAGTAGCCTGGGAATGTAACTGAAAAGCTGAACATGAAAACGTTGAAAATGCGTCCTGCTACCCCCACAGTGTGTGACTACAGGTGTGAGCCTGTCAAAACACTCCTCATATCCTACTTGTAATTATCACCAGGAGGCTGACGTGATTGTGTTTTTCCCCCAGTCAGTGGTTTAAATTGACAGAGCATCAAAGGAACCCTCCATCAGACTACTTACTTAAATCGTCTACTTTCCAATGAGCTCACGCAAGCTGAAATAATCTAATTCTGCACACGATTCAGACATGCAGTGTGGGTAGGCAGGGCTCAGTGCAGCGTTGAAAGAACATGGTTGAAACTGTTTTGGTTTTGGCACCGTGTGTCTGTGTAAAACTGAGCAGTGCTCCTGGTGACTTGGAGCTACATCAAGAGTGAAGTAAGCGATGAAACATTGGACAAGACCAATTGTATCGTTACAGTAAAAACAAGGGAAATGAGTTGCGAGTTGAAAATTAACTTTAAGAATAAGAGCTTTAAAGAAGCTCTCTTTCCTCATGAAATTGTGCTACTGTAACTTTAGGGCCTTCCATGTCAATTCCACTCTGGTTGATTCGGAACGAACCGCCTCGGAGAAAGTGAGCAAATTATAAACTCTTCAACCCTTCACCTCACGTCACTTGGAGGGGCTGGGTTTTGTATTTACATGTCAAGATTAAGCCAGCGAGAGCCAGACCCCTGACGCACATGATGCCCACATCCGTTTCAACACACACCTTAAAAAAAACTGCCCTTTCACAACCTTTTAGTCATTCACAGTACAACTAGTCTTTGTTTAAACCATGGGACACAAAACACGAGCTTACACATAGTGGTATGCATATGAATGTGTACTGAATTCCACACGTATAAAAGCTCTCACCTGCAGACATACCTGCATTTCACCCACCCAACCCCATCCCCATCTATCTCTTTTCCGCTGATTTAGACAGCAGGCACGCACTCAATCATGTCAATTTCACGTCTCATTGTTGGATGCCGTCCTGGGAGGACAAGCTAAAGCAAGGCTCAGTCGTATTTTGTACATCGCTGTAACGGTGTCTGTCGAAAATGCAAACCCTCCAGAGCACTGCCCAGGCAAAAACACGGTTTTCACATCTGCTCAACTCTCGGAGCACAAAGCCAATATTGTTTCAAAATGATCTTTCTGACGGGGACGTGGAGTGATTCGTCTCTGCGGCACGCTCCACTATATACTTTATTCCCATCATCATTTCTCTCCTGTTGTGCAAAATGTACTCTTTTTTTGTCTTCCCCCAACAAACCTGTTGTAGTGCTGCAGATTTAAAGAGATCTAAGATGAAAGTGACCAGGAATGCATCTTTCTGTTTTTGTTGACATGTTAACTAATCACAAACGGATGATAATTCACCATCAATGTGAATGCTTTGTCTTTGATGCATGCTTCACATGTCTTCTGTTAATTTTTGGCCCATCCATCACAGCGTGGAACAAATATTCCTGTCACTGCATGAACTTCTTCTGCTCTCTGGAAAGGCCTACTCATCGGTCTTTGATGAAAGTGATATATCTCAGACGCTGTTTTTTTGCTCCAGAACCGCCCTCTCTGAGTTAGCATTTTTTCTCTGCCCTATCATTCAGTCTAACTAATGCTGTTTGCAGAGTAGTTTTTAATTATGCCAAAGTACGGGGCACTCTCAAATTGAATTTAACAGTGAGTGAATCTTGGCCAAAGTAATCTCAGCTGTTGGACAATATGTGGTCCTGTTGTACCCACGTGTTTTATTTTCATCTTTCTGAGCAGGCTTCTACTATATGCCACTGTGATTTTCATTCACTCAGAAGAAATTATAGTCAGACCCCCGAATCTGTGAGCAATTTGAAGTAAGTGGGATTAACAGAGGCCATGCTAATGATCCAGTGATTTAGAGGATTCAGGAAGAAAGCATTCATTATGAACTGAATGCTCTCTGCACAGAAGAGCTCATAGCTGGAGTGAGGAGTGTTCTGTGCATTTATTTTCATGAGGCCTTAGAAGGAATAAGACATAAGCTGATATCAATATTCTGATACTGAAGGTATTTTAATTTTAAATTGCTCTTTTAGTAGAGAGTCAGTCCCCTCAGTCTAAAGTTTCTCTGGATTACTTGGGTATTAGCACGTCTTTGAGAATGTGTATAGATTTAAAAGCCCATTACAAGTTATTAGTTCAGTTTGAAATATATAACCCAAAGCTTTAGTTAAAGCTGCATTAACTATGTTTTATATTAACAAGCTCCAACTGCCCAAAGCTCTATGAAGCATTTTAGCTTCTTTCAGCTCATTGTTTTGGTTTTAAGGCCCACAATTTTACTGTTTAACAAATCAAGAAGAAAAGACATACAAACATTCTTCCTCGTCACAACCTACAACAAAAACTACATGACCCACAACTCTTTACCGATTAGGGCTGTGTATTGGCAAGAATCTGGCGATTCAATACGTATCATGATACAGGGGTTACGATTCAATATATTGTGATATTGTACGCAAGGTGATTTTTTTTCTATCTAATTTTAGGATAAAGAACACACTGCCATATGCATAAAATCTTAGTCCTGTAACATCCACTATCATAGCCCTACTTTTTGTGCAATCTGGGCCACTGTCTTCCACGAATCTTTGCATATAAAGTATTAATTAAAAATGTGTTTTTTAGAATTGATACAGTATAAAACAAAATATTGTGATACTCAAGTGTATCGATATTTTCTTCCACTCCTCATGCTGATCAGTTTGACATTTAGGGAGCTTACGCTAGTAATGATTAATGTAGCTTTGAGCCGCTAGCCTCAAGCAGAGATGAAGAGCAGGCTACAGACGCTGGTAATTTCACTTTTTAAAATGTTTACACTTTTTACATTTTTATTTATCAGATTTATCGCAGCTCCTAAATATAATAAAGGCTAAATATTATATTTACAATTACATTTATTTTTGCGCACTTCCCCTTTAATTTATTCCAATACTGACTACATTTTTGTAGCATATGCTTACTGCCTGTCGGTCTGCGTGAATTTATCTCCAGAATGTGTATTTGCATGCATGCGTTTGTTAACAATTAAGCACACCATCATTCACACAAATATGCTCACTGTGTGTGCATGTGAGTCCATTCATTCTCACACGCAGGAGGTGAGACCCAG
The DNA here is from genome assembly GCF_015220745.1 of Sebastes umbrosus. NCBI lineage: Eukaryota > Metazoa > Chordata > Actinopteri > Perciformes > Sebastidae > Sebastes > Sebastes umbrosus. The sequence goes on along the minus strand of NC_051273.1, from coordinate 9,340,795 downwards.
GTGTCTAGTTTCCACATGAGGGTGAGTCAGGAGGCAGTATGTGTCGACTGGGTGCCACAATGTTGTCAGAGTGTCAGGAGGAGGCTGGAGGCCACGGAGAGAGTGTCCGTCTGTCGCATCTCTTGCACCTACGTGTAATTTGTGCGTGTGTTACAGTAGTGTTTCTCAGCTGCTCCGAGTTGCTCAAATAACCTTTTAAAGGGTCATTTCACGCAACTAACAAGACACATATTTTCAAATGTATTTATTATAGCCTTAGAGATAGTTTTGGTTTCCGTAGACCACCCAGACAAAAGTTTTCATTGGAAGTACTGTTTAGCAGAAGAACTGGTCCAAAGAAAAAGAAATGTCGTGCTGGGGGAAATTTTATTCACTGCCAGGATTCAAGGTAGTATTTTACAGCTGTCCACCAATTTATCATACCTCCGTGTAAGTGTGTAGCCAAGCTTGTTGGTAACAGCTAATAAATTAAGCCCTAACTCTCTTTCACACATTGCCAGTATGTACCTTACAGCAGTGACCTACAGCTTGGGACTACATTGAGCAATTACCATGATTTGTGGTTATGTATATGCTTGTTGGCATCAACGGTCGTGTTCAATACCTGGACTGAGATGCGTCTGCCAATACTGCCAACACCTTTGATGTCATACTGTATTTCTCTGATTGACAAGCAGAGAGAAGTGTTCAAACTTGAAGTAGCCATCTCAGCCAAAATAATCAAGCATCAGTCATTAGCTGCGTATTTTCAGAGATCCTTGATATGCCTGACTGCAGTTTGATGATGGTTGTATTTGGCAGCTTTGGACATGTTCACAAACAGACAATTAGAAGTTTTGTGCATTGTGCAAAAGGTTACTTTTCACAAGTGTTTTTACACCACCACAAACCTCTAATAAATTTAATCTTGTGTGTAAATTGGCAGTGGTTTTAAAGAGTACTGTATGTGTGTGTGCATGTACGCATTCACATGTGCATGATGGGTAAGAGTTTGTATGTGTGTGTGTGTGTGTGGATGTGTGAAAGGTCCGCAGGGGCAGGGCAGGTATCAGGACCGGGCAGGGAGGTGTGTTTTGCCTCCCCTGTCTGCCCTCGGCTGTCACAGTGTGGTGTGATGTCCGCTCTCAGTCTGTTCTCACGCCAAGGATCATACTGAAAACACACACTCCTTCTCCAGCAGCCAATCTCCTCAGTCACGCACAGAGCAACACGCAGAAATGTGTCAGCACCGAGAGGATTAGTTGAATAATCCAGTTGTCGAAAAATTAGAAAATAATTAGTTGATTAAAGTGATTTGTGCCAAAACACTCGCTGATTCCGGCTCCTCAGATGTGAGAATTTGCTACTTTTATACATTTTATATAACTCTAAATTAAATCGTTTTCAGGGTGTTCGTTGGAAAAAACAAGATTCAATTTGAAGATGACACATCGGGCTCTAGGAAATTGTGATGTTCTTATTTCACGTTTTTGACATATGGATTAAATTGAAAATGGAGATTGATTTAATCATTTTAAAAGAAAGAACATTAGTTGTACACCTACAGCACATACAGAGAAAGTGTACTTTTAAATATTTGAAACACACATTAAAAAGCAGTAAAGTATAGATATCTAACACAAAACAAAGCATGCATTGTCTTTCTGGTTTTAACTGTTCTGGCACACCGTACACTGCTGGACTTCTACCAAAGAGCGTAGGGAACAATATAGACTAATACTATTCGATTAATCATACTAGACTTTTAAACCATTATTTTCCCTTAGAGACAACTTACATTTTCTAACTTACATTTATGATAGATGAGAAGTAGCTTTTGGCATCAGATTTTTGGGAAGTTAGGTCGATCTTCTTGACAGAAATTTTGGACTCCAATACCAGATAGTTACCTTGGCTGCATGCTAGCATTAGTGCGTCCCATTATAATTTGTTAATTTAATTCTAGAAAGAAAACTTGTATCATCTGTATCAATTTTGTCTCAGGTATTTTTTTTTTTCAGACAAATTTGTACCTTCTACCGTGACTCAGAAATATGCCGGCCCCATATATCACGGCCTAAAAGCCTGCATTACTGCCACATTAAGAATGTACAGCAGTGATACTGTAGATGTGGCCAATAGCACCATATTCAACAAAGGGCCTCATATATTAATGTAACATGTATTAGATGAGTTAATAAACATACAATTTTGTCATTAACACCTTACTTCATGACTCTTAAAGGAACAGTGTGTAACATCTCAGGGGATCTATTAGCAGAGATGGAATATAATATTCATAACTATGTTTTCATTAGTGTATAATCACCTGAAACTGAGAATTGTATTTCCATTAGCTTAGAAAGAACCCCTTCATATCTACATAGGGATCAGGTCCTCATCACGGAGTCCGCAGTGTTGCTCCGCCATGTTTCTACAGTAGCCAAGAACGGACAAACCAAAACACTGGCTCTAGAGAGAGCCTTTGACGTTTTTACGTTACCTGAAAGCCACCGTAGTTCTCCGACACACTTGTGAAATTGCGGTAATGTGAGCCGCAGAGTGCACAACCGTGGTACCGCCAGCTGCCATCTGACTTCAGTTGCTCTTACAGTAGTGTTATTATGGTAAGGATGGCCTCTGAGCGAGGCGAACGGTGTTACCACGGTTTGGCACTCGGTGGTACTGCAGTCTTGGAAAGGGAGGAGTGAGCGGAGGCGTACTCAGCTGGTTGCAATCTGCAACCACACCTTTAGATGCCACCAAATCCTACACACTGTACCTTTAAGAGGTAAAATGTGAAAGAGAAACAGTATTAGTGACCTTTACATCATCATCAGCAACATTTGCTGCGTGTAGTGGCCTCACCTTCAGGTAGTTTTTTAGGAATCACCTAATCTCTAAGAGACAACACTGCATGTTAGATAGCAGGGTGATGTTGTGTACACATTGCGTGTGTACACGTGTGTGGGTGGGGGGGGTATTCAAGTTCAGGGCCGTGAAAATTGTTACATTTAGGCCACGGCATGGCCGGTGTCAGTTACATAAGACCCCCTTTCCATTGTGTAACTGTGTTTATTTAGTTTTCCAGCAAATACTTTGGTAAAGAGGTGAATCTCGTAGAAAGACTCAGGAGGATACACAGGCCTCAGAGGTGGAGTGGATGAAGTATTTTGTTGGCACTGCACTTGGAAAAAAAGACATCAACAGTGTTGGGAAACGCTCTTGGGACTGCACAGGGAGGTGCAACATAGATTTTTTTTTTTTTTTCATTCATGTAGGGAATGCTATGCTAGCTCTTTCACTGTTTGTAAAGTGTTCTTACTTTCTTTGTGGAAAGAATTTTTTGGATTTCACTCCTGTGTCATGCCATTTGAGGATACCTCATTGTTTGATACACTGTTGCTTTTGTAGGTATCGTTTGAAGCGGTTGTGTGTTTATACAAATCCCTTCTGCAGCCTATGAATACCTAAAACCTCCCACAGCACTTGGATTGCATGATGATAGACACTGTGGCTCAGTGAATATGACAGATGGTTCAGTGTTGGGGATGGTTTATTGCTATTCAAAATGCATGGTACTGTAACTTCACCAAGCCACTGTGGGTCCATCTATTCATATATTCCCAAATCTGCAAGTCCCCATCAGTCCCCCTTTACTGGATGAAAAAGATGTACTTGGCCAGGCATGTTTTGGCTCAAATCGCTTAGCAACAAAATACAGTTACAGGAAGTAAAAACAGAATCGCTGCAGGGTTCAAAAATGTTCCACTTCCCCCAGCTCTTTTTTTAAATACGCGACTGTGGCCCGCGTCCACCCTTGGCAGCCCAGAGAGGTCGACGTTTGGAGCGAGGGGGAAATCAGCTCTGACAGAATGACAAGCCTCTCCGCTTCTTAGCGCTTACCATAAACTCATCTAATTGCTCTGGGGCTCCAAACCCACAATAAGAAGTCATCCGCTGGGGCCCAGAGCAGCGGGAGGCTCCAGCATACTTCCGGAAAATTGGAAAGATTCAAAAAGGCTCACATGTGTGTGTACACACACACACACACACACACACACACACACACACACACAGTGAGATTGTAAGTTTTAGATTTACACAGATACGCCCGCAGTTGCTATTGGCTAATTCTGTGCATGACTTCCCCTTAGCAGATGTTTGATAGCTCAGAGCAAAGGAACATGTGTCTCTGTGAGTGCACGTGTGTTTATGTACGTGTGCCATTGAATCTTTGTCATAAGATCAGGTTAATAATAAAAACGCTGCAGGGGGTAAATCACACTTGGCCAGTCTCCCACTCGCTGCCCGGCTTCAATGGAAAACAGTTTTGGCAGGTGATCACAGGTCAGAGGCTGCAGGGTCAGTGGAGGATGTTCGTATCAGTTGTTTAGCAGACAGGATCAGCACATTAGCACTCCAGGAAGCCTGATTGCCAGTATCAGCTTTACAGGTCACACGGTTATATCACCAACAGCAACTGACTGGTTATGTATTTGCTCCAGCTAGAGTGTTTGCCATATACTTGGTGTGATTTGTCGTAGATCTAGGCCTGCAATTAATGATTTTGAATAGTCTCTTAATTATTTCAATTAATCAAGTGATTTTTTAGTTCAGAAAACGGTTAGAAATGTTTCTCACAATGTCCCAGAGTCCTTAAGGTGACTATTTGTCCAACCAACAGTCGACAACCAACAGATATTCAACCTACAGTAGTCAAGTTTCTATGCAAATGTAGCTAATTTTAACTGATTTTTGATAGAAAATCAGCAAAAGGAAATGGGAATCAATGCATGTTTTCATCCTTTACATGTATACTAGGGTTGTCAAAGTTAACGCGTTAATGTAAATTTGTTTTAACGCCACTAATTTCTTTAACGCATTAACGCAACTTACGCTTTTTAGGTTGTAGCGGGCTCAGTTTTAAAGCGAGAGTGAAGAAACTGGTATGAACAATTATTGGGCATTTGTGCTTGATGAATTGTATAAATGATTGATCAATTTTCTAAATTAGCGATTTGGATTAGTCATATAATGATAATTACTGTAGAATGGGTTGTGGTTACATTCGTTGGCCCGGTCACATACTGTGGTTGTAAGAGATATGCAGTGATATCGCACTCAGTCACCGTCGGAGGAAAAAACCTTGTATGACTCAGGGATTTGATAATGACTTGAAAGGTGGTGATGACTCAAATAGCCTGAAGCCAAAGAAGCTCTGAAAAGGACTAAATTAGGCTTGTTGTGTTCTTTTGAGCCCGAGGGACGTCTTATCAGAGGGTTCACAATTCTCAGCAGAGGCCTGACGGAGCTGAATGATGGCCAAGTAGCTCCAGTAATGTTTTGGAGACGGTACACTGTTTCACAGATGCCAGGATCATTACAGCAAAGCTATTAGACAGAATATGCCATCCTTTCCTCCGTCATAATGGGTCCATTTCCCTTTTAGCCCACACTCTGCTGTAAAGGTTGACGCACAGGGGAACCATTGGCTGAAATAAATTCGAAATTTCCCTGTTGTCACGTCATGGAAATAGTCTGAATCCTCAAGCAAAGTTTGCTTGACAGCTCCGAGATAATTACATAATATTGGTGAGATGCATGGCAATAATTGCCCATAAACCGAAATGTCAGACGCTGTCAGGCATTTCCTAGCTGGTGGCATCTGTTCGCAGTCGGCCCTGTGTGTGAAAGTTTAGTTCTGCTACAAAATCAATTTATTTTAAGAATGAACATTGAGAGATCTGCTCACAAATGCTTGTCTCAAGCTATCTATCACGTTGTGCAGTGAAACGTGTCTCCCGGGAGAACATGTGATGGAGAGGAGCGTGCAGGTCATGTTTTGGGTCTTGTTTGCCAAAGATAATGTGAACAAACCACAGTCTGAGGTTCACTCAGTAGTAGCAGCTGCAAAAATAGAACACAAACTCAATAGCGCTACAGGGCTACATCTATTTCAACTCTCATTCTTTCTGCTCCTTTTAGCTGAGGAGTCTGCAGTGCAGCCCAACACACACAGAGACACAACATAATTACATTCAGAACTATATATACTGTATAGGTCGAGCCTCCCCGGAGTGGCTGCTAGATCAGCTGAGAGGAGGGAGTGATGTGAGGTAAAGATGCGTGAAGTGAAAGGGACAGGTACATCCCTGTGTTCTGAAAACAACAAGAACTTTGGTATCGTCTGCGAATTTGTCCTTTCAGAGATAAAAAGCTCATTATAAGTCCAGAACTTGGCTGCGAATCATCAAGTTTAAAGCTTTCTTCAGTATCAAAGTGATCCAGTGATAGTTGGCTGTACTTCCATAGATTCATTACAAACAGGAACTGCCAATAGCTAATTCAGCATACTTTTAGTGGTGCCAATTTGCTAACATGTAAACAAATATAGGCCAAGAAACTGGGGCTTATCTGACTCCATGGCAGCATTAAGACCTTTACACACCGGGGGCGTGATGAATAAACGACACGAAAATGCAAAATACTCGTCTGCGAATATTATATGTCTAGGACTTTTATTGTGAAAGGTAAGAACGGAGGGAATGGATCTAGTCTGCGCTGCCTCTGTCAAGGTTGAAAGGAGTAATAAAGTTTGCTGCTCTGGTTTGGACAACTGAGCCTCTGTGTTGTTGTTTCACAAATATAGGTGCAACTCAACCCATTCCGCACAACGTGATTGGTTGATGCCTTATTCATGGTGTGAAAGCTCAGAAAATCGGCCTTGTCCCCCCCAAAAAGGTACCTCGCTTTTTTGCTGTGTAATGTTTGCATTCTTTGTGAAAGTAGTCATGCCAAAAATAACAGTTTGAAGAAATATATTGACGTGTGAATTAATCGCACGAAAAAAACTCTCCCGGTGTGTAGAGGCCTTTATACTTCCTGTTTACATCCCCCAAATTATGGTAAGTGTAGTTCCAAAACTCAGAGCATGATTTTCTTCCAAATAGAAGTGACACGATTCATTAATATATATATTTTTTATGTGGTACCATCAAAACCTTTTGACATTATAGGGCTCAGAATATCCCATAAACATGGTTCTTATATTCTTGGAAAACTGACCCTCTCCTCTATCTAATCATATGCAGATATTTGCAAATAAATGCCCATTTAAAAACCTGCAGCCATGTAGACAAAACACTCAAACAATTTTAAATCAGTGAGGCCTGACTTGGGTCACACAGTGTCAGACTTTGAAAACCACTGGTATAGACTACACACTAAATCCCAACATAAGCAGTCTGGAAGGAAGTATTGAGAACGTGCCGAGCTTGAATCCGCGATTCCTCTTCTTCACGTGTCTTAGACCTCCGATCCCACCCTCAAACACACCCAGACACACACAAAGAAGTCGACAGATAAATAGACAAAAGCGTCCACAGCCAGACGGATTCATACACACAATTAGATAAGAAAACAGACCAAAGCACACACACCCTCCAAAGCTTATCCCACACACTCAAAATACAAAACCTGTACACACAGACATCCCTTTCAGACGCACACGGGTCTGTGTGTCCCAGCAGTGAACAGAACGCATTGTCTGTTTCCTGTTGGCTGAGAGCCGCGCTCGTTGTCCAGCCATAACAGACCGTACAATTCCTCTTCGTCACCATGAATTCTATTGATTGACCTTTTTCAATCAGGCGTGCCAGGTCAGCTTCAGTTGCTGCTGCTTTGCGCACAAGTGTGTGTATGTGTGTGTGTTTAACATGTGTCTACATTGTTAACTTGAGTAGTAATTTACCTGGTCACTGGTTTCCTATATGTTCCTGTCAGAGATTCCCATAGATCTTCCCGGAGCCGTCAGGAGCGCTGCTTAATCTATCCGCCTCATTAACTCTGGGTATGTAACAACAGCAGCTACAGTATTAGGCTGTGCCATATAGTGTAGATGCTCACATAGTGGTCAGAGAAGCATGGAATAAGATAAGGTAATTTGTAGACAATATACAACACAACCAAAATAATAGATCATTTTCATTTAGCACCAATTAGTCAACGTTTCCACTTGTCCAACACCTGAATTTATGACCGGATAACTTGATTAAACTCAGTTTAGCACACTTTGTTCTGGAAGCAGAGCTAAAAGTCTAAACACATTTAGTATTGATACTGTCAAACACACAGGCTCTGTTTCTTGCCACTGTTTTACAATAAATGTTCATGTATTTTCCGTAGAATCCTGAAGGATGTTGCTGTAGAGAAGTGATATCACATCCACGCCTGAGTGTATTCTATTAATCCAGGCCAGGTACCATCGCAGCTCCATTTTTCTTTGCTTCAGGTCCCTGAGGAGTTTGTCATGTGCCAGCTTTCCTTTCATCACAACATGATTAAAACCTCTAATGTGACTTTGCCCTGTCATTCAGTATTCACTTTGCAAATCCTCTCTGAATAGCGAGGATATAAAATGTTTAACTGAATAGCTTTGGTGCCACTAAAGGCATTGTGTTCATGAATACCAAATGAGAACCAGCAATGTTTTGCACCTTGTTCTGACATTTTCTGTAATTGAGGTTGTAGCACCCAGGGATTGAAAATTATCATCTCATTTACTGAGATGTTAATAGATGTGACCCACTCTGGCTGCTGAGAAAGTGATAATGTCCTTTTTATCACAGTGATCCATCTGAACTTTAAAGCTCGTTACGCAGCAGTTTTTACTCATAAGGTGATGTATCTTTAGTTCATCTTATCTTCATTTAATTCCCAGAATGAGGCATCAGGTTGGCTACACCTGCTGTTTGTTACTAGTGCAGTTCTGTCTAATGAAATAATATAGTATGTATATATAATATATGTAAATATATCAGGAGGGTCTACATGATGATTCAGATTAAAGATCCTCCCTTAAAATGTTTATCTGAGCTTTGAACTTAGCAGCAGGCATTACGTCAGCCCCACTCATTCACTAGCACAGTTTTTGCATGCTGTCATGCTTTAAATAGTGCTTCTCCTGGCATGCATACGTAGTAGAGGTCATGGAAGTCTCATCCATCAAATCATCACGTAACATCAGTCTTTCCCCTCTGACCTCTGTATTGACCCGACCGCCCACATCACTCCGCGCTGTAGTCATTGTTTCTCCAGCCTACTGTTGATGAGAAAGATGACATCAGCCCTGTATCTTATGCAAGACACTTCCTCTCTGCACATGGCTCAGACTAAATTTCCCCATCCTCACATAGTCTCCTCCTCTGCTCAGTGGCGCCCCTCAGAATCTTGTCATCGGGGTGGCCAGATGGGGCCGCTGAAAATCTTGGGGTGGCACATGTGCTCACTTTTTTGATGTTGTTTTTTTACCTCCAAATAAGTGTTTTTTAGATAATCTGGCTGAACTGTTGGTTTTGTTACAGCATGTCTGATCATGTGACCGCTCGTGTTTTTTGACCTGTCAGACAGTCTTTTTATGTTTCCATGTTCCCGGACTTCAGCAATAACTTTGGAGGTTAATGATGGTCAGAACAACAATACCAAAGTCATGGTCATCAGATGCCCAAACCACTTCAGCTGGTCTCTTTCGACGTGAAGGAGCAGCGGCTCTACTCCGAGCTCATCACCCTATCTCTAAGGCTGAGCCCAGACACTCTATGAAGGAAACTCATTTCTGCCGCTTGTATCTTATTCTTACCGTGACTACCCAAAGCTCATGACCATAGATGAGGATTGGAACGTAGATGGACTTGTAAATCGAGAGCTTTGCCTTCTAGCTCAGCTCCCTCTTCCCCACAATGGCCGCATAACTGCAGACGCCGCACCGAACCGCCTATCCATCTCCCGCTCCATTTTTCCCTCCCTCGTGAACAAGACCCCGAGATACTTAAACCCCCTCGCTTTGGGGCAAAGAGTCACTCCCAACCCGGAGAGCACAACCAACCATTTTCCAGCAGAGAACCACGGCCTCAGACTTGGAGGCGCTGACTCTCATCCCGACCGCTTCACACTCGGCTGCAAACGGCTTTAACTAGTCAGAGGCAAATAAGGTCAAAATTCGAAATAATATGAACTTTCAACACACAAGATATAAAATTCAAGCTTTGTAAAACGCTTAAGGCTACCATGAGGTTTCAGTGTCGTCACTCTCTCTTCAGGAAAACAGCTCAACTTCCCTGCTTTTGTTACTCCTACTCTGTATCAGACATAAACACAGCCCCACAGACAGACGGAGAGGCCGACCATGGGCGTGATAGACTAAACCGACTGATCAGACAAGCAACGGGAAGTGGAAATGAAAACTAATCAGACAGAGTTGGGGTCTAGTCAGGGAAATAAGGTCAGAAAGCTCTCACTGTCGTCGTTTGCTAGCCCCCTCCTCTCTATTTCTCCCCGTCTCTTTTTCTACCTCTCTGGCGGTAGCGTAGCCCCAATCACAGCACCTGCTTTCCCCATCATCTCTTCGCAGCCATCCCACTCGGTGCAGAGTGAGCGCTGTGCTGTTCTACGGCCCGCTGACTTCAAACATGAGCTACTCCAGGAATGATAATGACAGAAACATGCCTGGAAAAATAGGATTGTCCTCCAAAAATACACTCTGCTCTTTGTGTTGCTGGTCCGTTTTTTGTTTTTTTGTGTGTGTGTGTGTAATTGTGAGTCGGTTCTCAGTGCACAGAGTGATTGATGGTTGTTCTCTTCTACCTGTTTACCAGTGTTTGGATGTGACTGGCTGGGTGCGAGGCGGTAATAAAAGGCTGGCCGGGCAATAACAGGGATTGTTCAAACCCAAGAAGCACACCTGTCCAGTGCCAGAGCTGAGGAGTTACACACACACACACACACACACACAGCCTGTGAGACATTCCCACTGTGCTCCATTTCACATTCCAATCCTCTGACAGCATGTCTGCTTTTATATGATCATATTCAAAGGTTTACAAAAAAATAAATGACACCTTTTAGTTTGAACGACTTGTTTGTTTTTGTTCGACGCTGTCCGCCATTCGGAGAAAAAAAAAAGAAAGAAACGTGATGATTTTTCAGATGGTTAATGGCCTTCACTGTTACACAGCCCTCCAGGCAGATCAATCTGTGGCTCCATCACTGCGTCTCTATTGATCCCCTTATTATTGATTTTTTTTTTTTAAAGATTATATTTTATGTCATCTGTGAAAGTTTATGGCATCTCATTAGGTCATACGCATAGAAATTATAGGCAGACTGATGGGGGAACTGGAGAAAGTACAACATTCATAAACTACAATTAAATGCACAATTGCACATTATAGACTCAAGCTCAATTACTTTTGACTCTTTTAGTGCAGAGTGCGAGTTAGAATTACATTACATAATGACGCAGAGGGCGAACCGGCGCACCGTGTCACATAGAGCAAAGTCACCGTGAAATGTTGGATCAACATGAATGTGCTTGAACCATATATGAATCTAAAGTCTTCAGCAGACTTCAGGAGTTACATCATGCTTGTCAACACGCCGGCCACATTACAGATAAACCTGCAAACAGATGGAAAGTCACGCGTCCGGCTCGCAGGAATGTTCTTGTCATGGCGGCGGGGCATCAAGGTCTCCTCAGGAATGTCGAAGAGCTCTCGGCTGTCACCTGCTCGGCACTAGTCAGCATGACTGGCAGACACGTAAATGGTCTTATTGACCATGTAAGGCTCTAGTGCCAGTATGGATCATGACTCAGTGTTGTATCTGTAGCCTCATACAGACTCATAGATTAAGAATGGATAGAGAGGACACCTGTTGGATCATTTAAGTTAGTAGTTCCCAAAATCTTTGTCTTGTGACCCCTTGAAAGAAAGCTATGCCTTGTCACAAGTAGACATATCTTTACATATGTCTGAAGAGGGATTGTTCCTTCTCAGATTGTGTGACTTTTTCGAGGCCTGAGTAGGTCAAATTTTGCTGTAATTCACAAAGCAAAGATTGCTTTCCCTTCCTATTAATCACCCTGTTTTGTTAAGAATGTAATTTGAAAGAAAAGGCTGCCAGTACCCTATATTTTTGATTCTGTCAGCAAAGCCCATGAGAAGGCCAAAAACACTTTATGTGTTAGTCTCTTCATACTTTCTGACTTCCCCAAGCCCATTGGTTCCTACTGTACATGAAAATCTTTAAAAATGGGCCACAAATATATACTTCCATTAAAAAAGGGCTCAGTAATCTCCTAAAACAGCAGGGCACTTAGCAAACATTACTAAAATGGTAATAAAATAGTGGCTCTATTTTCAGAAAATTTGGCGCAAGTGATATATGGCTTTATGGCAGAAGGATGGTATATGTGGGATTGACTCAAACGAACTACAGTTCCCAGGTTCATGGTAATAAAGGAACATGTCACCCATGTTTTTGTAATCGTTTTGGACAACAAGTCTATGAAACACAGGAATAAGCTATATCAGGCTTTGGCTACACAGCCAATACTTGCTACTAAGATCAAGTTATAGTATCATTTATTATCTATGAAATGTGCCCTAAGTATTTACACTACACTGGCCTATGTAAACTGTATCTTGCCAAATAGATGGGTAAACTGAGTTAAAGTGGCTACATCCATATTATCCATCAGTGTGCTATCTTAGCAAGAATTTTTTTTGAATACTTTCACATTCGTCCTTACCCAAAGCAGCTGACCGTAAGGATTAATCCTAAATAGAGAGAAAGAACAAATTGTTTGACCATATATGGGGTCCGACATAGTGAACTGAAGAGTCAGCAGCGGATGAGGATGGAGTGAGTTATTTAACAACTATTTTATGATGGTCGCAATGTACTGAAATAACGTCAGGAATGTTGCTTTCCAACTGTATTTGTCATAAACTAATACCATATCTGATCACTGACTTACTCATGCGCTGTACTTTTGTCCTTGGGGGGTGTTTTGTGCCTTTTAGTTTGTTGTTTATTGAAGCTGATACGTAATGGAAGTGGAAGCGTAAAATAATGAGACTGCTACGTTCTTCCACCTCAATTGTGATTCCCATTCAAGCACAATGACTAATGGAACACAAGAAACGGAGCGCCTTGAATTGATTGCTCTGACACAGAATGGCATTTTGCATGCACCCTCTTCTATTGTCTCAGATTCGTTCATTCTGTTTGTTTCCTGCTGCCTCGAGGAGGAATTTACTTTTGTTACAGGAAACGCAACCACAAGGCTGAGCGTTTACAATGAAACAATTTGGTGGCGATCCAAATCTTCTTCGTAAGAAGGAAGAGAGTAATGCAAAGCCAAATTCATCGTCATCCTTCCCATAGTTTGTCAGAGGAATCCACTTTTTCCTTTGAGTATAACACACAGTTCATCTCTCCCACCATCTGCGTAATCCTCTCAGATTGGGTCCATGACATCAGCGGGTGATAACAACATGAGAGCCGCCGGCTTCTTTGGGGAAAGTCTTAAATAGTTTGGGCCAGAAATCATAACAAAGTTTAAGGGATTTGGAAAGGTTTTGCGATGATGTACGAAAAGATTTTTTTCTGTCAGATCTTTTTCCTTTATGATGCATGAGCACATTTGGTCCTTGTTTCCAATGCTTATAGCAAAAGGATGGAGCTGGTGCTCGGCCCATTAAATCAGAGCAGAAGTTCATCTAGGGTCCTTTGTGAATGGAGAACACCCCTGAGTCACCCACAGGGCCTTTCTGCATCTGTTTCTCCTTCATTCACAGTCGGTTTTGAAATTTAATTTGTTTCAAATTCAAGCTTTTGGTGGTTGAATGGTTAAATTGTCAGTTCACATCATCCGATTCAGCTTCACTTCTTCATTTTTATAATCTGCTATATTATGCAACTGTTTAGCAGATTCCTTGAACCGTCCAAGCAGGGATTTTTGGTGTCTGTGGAGACAATGATGGAATAAGTGGAACTGAAGCGGCACGGTCACGATTAGTCACAGAAATAAGCCACGGTCTGAACTTATCGAGTAGAGCCTCGTTTATCCCAGCCATCTGAACTGAGAGCTTAGCTGGAAAGGAATGATAGATTAAAGATGGAGACGATAGGGCAACAATATGTCAAATGAATCCTTTGTGGCAGATATCGCATGCACTCACTGTCCAGAGACCTTTTCAGACAGTGTGTCCAAAAGATGTTTGCATTTTCCAAAAGCCAAGGAACTAAAGCCAAAGGAAGTTTCATATAAGGAAACAAAACAAAGTATTTTTTCCCTTAAACTGTCTCTTGCTACACCATGTTGCTACTCATTGAACTGGCACTAAGATTTCTTTGCCAGCAGTTCTGTCGCGCTTCTCTTTGTCACTCCAATCACTTGAAATGAATAACTGCGGCTCACTTTGTCTTATGGTGTCATTGCTGGTTATGTGTGTCAAGTGTTTTACACCATGCATGGAGATCCTATTTAAACCAGTGACTGCATGCCCTGAGCAGAGGGCTAAACATAGCTGAGACCCTAAATGAACAGCCTTTGTTCAGCACTTACTAAGGCATTTGCAATCATGTACAACCCTGAACAGTGAGTACAAAGTGAGGTATTACTCTTATCGTTAGCATGAAGTCAGCACACTTGCATGTGTGCCTCAGCTGTTGATTAGACAGTTAACGGTCTAACTCGGACTGAGTGTATGCACGTGCATTCTTGTCTGATCATATGAATGCATGGCTGAGTGAATGTGTGCCGTCACTGTGAACTGCAGCATGTGTCCTCTTGACCTCGAGGTTCAACTTTGTGGCCTCGCCCCTGTAAGGCAGAAGGCTGGGCATGCTTTGCCCTCCATGCTTGCCATACTGAGCGCTCTTTAGGTAGCTTGTTCATGTGTCACGTTTATTCAAGGCGTCCGGGCGTCTTAAACAGTATTTTGTTTCACACGTACAGCTGTGACTGAAGTGCCATGATGAGATCTGACATGCTGTAGGTTCAATTTGATCTTCCTTTTGCAGCAGTACTGATACGACACCTCAGTTATCTGACAGCTCTTTCCTTAAGAAGACGCAAAACTGTTTTGACAAATTGTCTAAAAATAGAAATGTGTAGCAGCACAAGAGAGCTTTTTTTAGTGACATTTGGTGAAGTCACTGTACACAAAGCTTATCAGATTGCATTTATGTCAACATGAGTCATGTTCTCAGGCAGAGTCACATTATTGAAAACTTGTGGCAATAGTTTTGGCCAGTTTCCCCAATTTGTAGTTGGTTGTGGTTGAATGGTTTGATTTAATTGTAAATTAATCGCTTTTGTTTGCATTTGTTTTGATTTTATAAAGTTTCATAAAACCATTTCCTCTGATCCAGGCCTGTCCATGTTGTATCTTCATACTGCTCATGACTGAACTCAATGGACAGGCATTTGTCATTCTCAGTGTAAACCATGGTCTCTCAAATGATTTGTTTTTCTTATCCTTCTTCTCTAAGTTAAAAGAAATCTTATGGATTTGTAGGAGCATTTTTTTAAAGATTTTTTTGGCCATTTTGTTTTTATTGGGCACAATAAAAATACAGACAGGAAATGATGATAGAAGTGGGGGAAAAAATCGAGTACAGTATGGTGTTGCGATATTGTGCGTGGCAATATTGTATCGATACACAGAAGTCAAGTATTGATCTTTTATTATATAAACCATTAAACCTCTTAACAATCAAATGACCCTCTGGCAGTAATGGACACTATTCTGTCTTTCAGAGGTTGTTGTAGGCTCAGTCTTAAAGCTAGACTGAATATACTGGTACTTTATAAAACTAGACTAACCATGTCATGTTAGCTTGTCGGGAAGAACGCCAAATAACGCTCCAAAGTTACGCTAAATTTTGGCGAGGAAAAACTGGCATGGCCATTTTCAAAGGGGTCCCTTGACCTCTGGCCTCAAGACATGTGAGTGAAAACTCTGAGATGAACAGAGGGAAACTGTATCCTATCATAATACTCAGCATATCACAAAATGTTTAAAATCTCAATAAGATCGTATCATGATAATTTTGTCTCGTGGGGCCTCTGGTGATTTCCACCCCTCGTCTATATGTATATATGTATGTATCGTAACCTCTAAGCCACCAGACACCTTTTAGCACAATTAAGAGGCTGCATAGACATTCACACATGTAGCAAGAATACAGTATATTATATTCTTAGAAAGACAAGAGGTACTTTTAATTAATACTTTGAGCAATTGATCAATAGCCACAAACTTGCACCTTTTATTAGTAACAAATTCCAACTGGGAAAAGCATCCAAGAAGTGGTTTGACTGCTTATCACCTGCAAAAAGACTGTTGGTTGGTTGAAAAATCAATATGATCAAAGAGGTACATCGCCTGCGATGTGTGAGGCACTAAAACATTTTCATCCAGCGCTGGTGGAACAGACTGCAGTATATATTAGCCTTAATCGTGCAGAAACTCCAAGACCTGCAGAGGAAGGGGAGGCTTTGGATCGAAGCTACTAGAATTCCAACAATGTTCCAGCTCAGACCTACCACCAGGAGGTTTCTGTGTTTGTGTGTGTTTGTGTGTGTGTGTGTGTGTGTTGCTGGCATGGACCGCTGGAATGGAACGATGTTAGACCAAGTGGTAACCGTGGAATTTTCTCTTCATCTGCTTTAAGCTTTTCCTAAACCACCGCTGATGCTGCCAGAGACACCATCTCTAGATGATAACAAAGACTAACCAGCTGTGCGAAGTATTCTCCCCTGAACTCATCCTAGCTCCTCCAGCACACCTACGCACAGACAAGACACGTAGACACATTACACATAACCTAAGGCCCAAAGTATTAAAAAAAAAAAACCTTATAAGGTAAAATCGCAGGTCGGTTTAGAGTGAATCTGTTTTGCAGCGTCCCGGGCGAACTTTGGTATTTGCGGCTGGGAAAAGCATCAAGTATGCAGAAAGGACATCCTTCAGTGTTTGTTTTCTCTGCTTCCCTGTATGCATCCTGTGGTTCTGACTGACTGGCTGCTGGCATTACGTAAAAGCCAGACTCCGTGCTTATATATTTTTTTCCACCTCAGTTTTGGTAAATGATTCAGCAGAGCCTGACTAAATGAATGTTTTCAGAGCCCGGTTATGAGTATAAACAGCTTTCCATTTTTTTTGGCCTGACGTGCTGATCGTTCCAAATTTGTGGTTTGTCTATGTGTGTATGCTGCACATTTCAGGCGACGTGACATTTCATGCGTACACGTGCCATTTTTCTAAGCATTTGCAGATTTATTTGATAAAGTATTGATTAATATGCATGTGCATGTATCCCTGTGTGTGTGTGTGTCAATGCATACCTGAGCTCCCAGCTATGTAGTTAATCATGTCCACCTACAGCCCTGCTACAAATGGCGACTCACGCCACAGCTATCCCACAATGCCCCCTTCTCCTCTTTTTATCACCAGCTAGTAATTATGTGCTCCAGTGAGAGGCACGCAACTCGCTCACACACACACACACACACACAGGGACACACACTCTGCTTGATTAGCAAACCTAATGGATCGCCTTGCTCTGTATTCCAAGAACATTCCATAAAGCAGAGGGCCATATAATTGCTTTCTACCGTCAGAACTGCAACAAGCATTACCGCACAACCGCTGCCACCTCCTCCTCTTCATCATCCCTCATCTGCATCCACCTCTACCTGCACGTCCTACCTCAACCTGCTACTTTGGGACCTATAAATGAAATCATCCTCAGATGCCACATAAACCTGCTAGATGTGTTTTTGTTTATGCTGTCATTGAATCAAGTGATTCCCCGTATTGGGGAAATGGTTGTCTGTAGCATAAAACCACAGAATTAGCATCCAGCTCTGCGGCTCTATGCAGCTTTTAGCTCATTGTTTTTGCTTCTCCAGCCAGATTGTATAGTTGAGTCTCACCGCTCTCATAAATCCTCCATATAAAACTGTAGACAGCAGTTTCCAGTAAACAAGCTCTGACAAGCCAAGGCTTTTGCTGCCTGCCCAGCATGAAACAGCAAAGAGATGAAATCAACCAAAAGTTTCAGAACCTGAGAGTCACCGAGAGACCAAAACAGAGCTAAGACACTACGAAATTTGGACTTATATTCCCCACGCGGCAGAAACGTTAGTTCAATGGGATAGTCAAGTTGCTCTGTAGAATATGTAAGTTGGCAATTGTTTGCCGACAGGTCAATTTTACCAAACTGTCAAGGCGATATCATGTTAGGCCTGTGATTCTGTGTGTTTGTTTTGTTGTCTTGCTGCCGCCGAGCAGTCAAAAATCCCTTAGAGCGTCTGTCTGACCCGGAAGAAGGCAGCTGTTTTGAGCATATAGGCTCTATAAACCCACTGTACACCACCTACTCAGCATTAAACAGCAGACTAGTTAGCAACTAGCTGGTGAACGTAGTGGAGCATTTAGCATTGAAAGGTATATTGGTATGAGATCAAAAGCAGAACTAAAAGAGAGTGATAATTGGACTTACCTTTATCAGGTGGCCAGAAACACGACTCCAGATGAATGATAATGTTGCTCCGTAACTGCTGGATGTGTAAATAAGCAGCTGTTCAAGCTCACAAGTTCAGCATATCAACTTTAAAGATGATGATATGTCGATCATCTCCAGTGCTTAAAAAACAACTCAAATGCAGCACAAGTTGAGCTCCAATTGGGATTTTAGATTTCACAGTTTGACAAGTTACAAGTTATTCACTCATTAAGACAAAGAAAGTGCTATACATTGGTATTCATGCATCAGCTTGTCACAATATAGGTATATTGTACAGTATTCCCCTAAATCGCAAGAGTAGTGGTTGTCTGAAAATCAACAGTAACAAAGTATTATACAGTATCTTAGTGCATACTGAAAGACATGTAGACTCAGAACACATGAAACTGTATAGTTTGATTTAATTTCACTTTATTATCAGATGTATCTGAAGTTTGGCTTGCATCCCAATGTGTGCGCTGCTTCACATGTGGTGGGCACATTGAATAAATACATGTATTTTATTTTTAAATATTAATATCCCTATGTGCGGTTAGACTTTGTTTAGATTTGTAAGGTTATCAAGTTTGAGTTGGCACCTATAATGCTGGAGCACATAGGTGTAGTGTCAGTGTCTGTGTTCATGAGTGTTGTGTGTGTGTGTGTGTGTGTGTGTGTGTGTGTGTGTGTGCAACATTTCTTGAACCATGCAGATGCTCACATACATTTGACATTTGCACCTACAGAACAATCTGCACATTGGAGTGAGAACACGCTTGCATAAGAAAACATGTTGTTTTCACTCACAAGTGCAGCCACAGTCAAGTTTGCACATAGTCATGCATTCTTTGTTAGCTTAAGTTTCCATGTCGAAGCAAAGGCTCGGCCGGGGGCTATTTTCCTACCAGCTTCGCTCACCCAATGAGGTCACACCATCCAGAATCTCGAGAATGTCAAGAATGGCGAAGTTTAAGAGCTTCTGAACAGCACTATAGGTTATCAGATGGAAGGAGGCTGATTGAGAGGGGAGGTCGAAATGTGATCCACGTCTATAACGATGAGATGAAGAAGGGAGGGAGGAGGGGAGTGACACGCTTACTTCACCTCATAGCTTCTTCTCTAATCTGTGACCTATAGCTGATGCCAGGACTTCACTTCAACACTACTTCATTTACATTGCAGTTTTAAATCTGATGTGGACACTTTAACATGATTACATTATCCTAACACCAAAAGCAGGATTCAAAACTGAATTTGACACAAATTAAGTGAAGGGAATGTCCTAATTTAACCCGCAAATCAGTTGTAGATTAAATTAAATTACTTGTGAGACCAAAAGCAGTCTGAAACTGCACCACAAGTGAACTAGTTTGTAACAAAGCCACATGCCGGTCACCATTCAGATGTCTTTTCTGAGGTGAAATAGGCCATTTCGGCTAATCAGTCTAACGCTATAGTAACACCTCTTTAAGCCGAGCATTTGATTGAAGTGCAGCCCCACTGTCAGCTAATGGGTCCTTGTTTGCTCCACTGTTTGTTGTACACCATACAGTCGAGCTGCAACTAACAATTATTTTCATTATTGATTAAGCTGTTGAGTATTTTCTTGATTAATTGATTAGTTGTTTGGTTTAAAAAATGTCAGAAAATTGTGAAAAATGTTGATTAGTGTTTCCCAAAAAGTCTTGTTTTGTCCACAACTCAAAGATATTCAGTTTACTGTCATAGAGGAGTAAAGAAACCAGAAAATATTCACATTTAAGAAGCTGGAATCAGAGAATTTTGACTTTTTTTCTTTAAAAATGACTCAAACTGATTCATCGATTATCAAAATAGTTGGTGATTAACTAATAGTTGACAACTAATCGATTAGTCGTCGCAGCCCTTATTATTTTCTTGATTAAGTGATTAATCGTTTGCTCTATAAAATGTCAGGCGATTGTGAAAAAATGCCTATCAACATATACTTCATATTGCTTGTTTTGCTCACTAACAAAACAAGAAAGTCCGAAAGATATTTAATTTACTATCATATAAGACGAAGAAAAGCAGCAAATCCTCATACTTGAGAACATGAAACTGTAATAATAATCAAATACATTTGTTTGCCGATCTAAACAATCGTTTCCGCTCTACCAAGCATACAGATGTCAGTTAATATCAATTCTGGAGTTTATAAGATTGATGGAAATTTAAAACTGATAGCCCCGTCTATCACTCTCCCTAAACCTGGCAGATACACATGAGGCTGCAAATTCCACAAGAAAGATTATTATCATAATTCATATTTCTCGTATTGTTTAAACTATCCTGTGATTCTTTTGGAGGTTTAGTCTTCCAGTTTCTGATTTGTCTATTGAATCATAGAAGGATCAGTATGCAACACAAAACACTAAGTCTAAGGAATGTCTGCTCCCATATAGCAGAACATTGCATCACTAAAAATAAGCAGTTACGTACTAAATACTGGATCTCTGATGAATTAGGCTTTCAATTAGGGCCCGAGCACCGACCGAACAAGACCGAACAATTGTTTTCGTTATCTTTGAAAAATCATCCGATTTGAGAGTTTATTATCTAAAATGTATTCTAATCATTATAAAACCTGCCCAGTTATTTCCTGAAAGACGAGACGTCCCGATGTCCAGACGTGCAGAAGGGTGGTGGGGGGTGGGAGGGGAGGCCAGGGTTGGTAGTCTGTATGTTTTTTCGACAGGGCTCAGGCGGAGATGCTTGCTATTCCCTCAAGTGTCTGGAAAGTGTGCCGTTTCCATTACAGTCTGTCTCGTTTCGCAGCAGCAGTGGCGATGTTTTTGCATGGAGGCCGGAGGGTAAGAGGCAAGCTCTGTGGCCTTGTGAGTCCAGAGGCCTCAGGAGTGCGATGTAAGTGAGGGAGTGGCTGTGGCCCTCCTAGACACACACATGGGTTACATGTGCAGCTTCAAAGACATAGCTGGACGGGCCTAACTGCGGGCAGCCTGTTATCTCTGACAGGAAAGCAGGAGGAGGCTGCCAGGGACTGGTTTCAGACTAGTTAGCTAGATGATTGGGGGTGCCAGTTTGAGCAATGATAGGCTTACTGTTTTGCTAGTTTGCAGATTGATTAACATGATAACAGGCAAAGCTAAACAATAAGCTGAAACTCACTATAGAGCTCCATAAAGCCGAGGGGAGCTGCAGATTTGTGTGATAATTCTCTGTAGGTTCATCACAACCCCTTTGCCACATTGTTTTCACATTGTCTTTGAATACATTAGCCTACTATAAAAATTGATTTTCGCCAACAATCAGTCATGAAGTCACAGTGTAGTATGCATAAGATGGGTCTGCTTGTGTTATGCTGTGTGAAAAAAGCCCTCGGCTTTCTAAAAATGTGTAAGGTTTGTTCTTTTTAGTTTGAAAGTACACAAAGGCCTCTAAACACAACCAGTAAATCTCCATTTTTATTCAGCATTTGGTCAACTTAGTCATCCTCAAGCAGCTGTATCCTACAATGATGACATCAGTAGTACGTTTTCTTACCCTGGCCCAATGGAGCCTAACATACAGCCTTCCCTTGGATAAAAGTTATTTTAAAAAGGTTGATACAATATTCAGAGAATTTATTTGGAATTAGACTCACACGTCAGAAATTCAGAACATGTAACATGTAAAGGACGTAGGTTTGTTAGCCGTTCTCGCCTCCGTTCTAGCAACAACTTTTAGAAATCCCCGGAGATTCGGCAGGCAGAGATCTCCGATTGCCTGGTATCGTGAGACTTATTTCAAATAACAAGACACCTCGGGAATGGCAGGCCACTTAGAAATGATTTAGTTACCTACCTTCCCGAGAATCCTGAGGCATACTCCCAGAGCAACATAAACAGTCCATGTTTTCCTTTTTTTATTAGTCTATTGGATAGATGGCTTGAACTATACTTTAGTTTATCCTCTAGACCGTCATCTCACTAAACTACACATAACCCCTCCATTTAAAGTTAATTATTTATTTCTATTTTATTTTATTTTTACTTTTTTATTGTCTTCTCTCACCTCGACTTCTCTCCCTCATCTGTGTATGTATGTAAGTGAAATATACTGTTTCCTTTATCTAGTCAATAAATACATTAAACATGAAGTTAAAAAAGAAGTTATATAATGGGTCCCTCACAGCACTGATGAGTTGTTGAATTTGGCCCCCAGAAGACAAAGCACTATCTGTGGTGTCGTAGAACCGTCCTCTGGACACCAGAGACAGCTGAAGATGCTTCCACAACCCCCGGGCCTGCACTTGTGTTGTGCTTAATTGCTGCCAAAGTAACTTGTGAAGGTATTGATTCTGACAAAACCTGACTCAGAAGTTACTCAACAATTAATGATTGCAGGTGAAGTTGATTTTACTTGTGTTAGACAGGCTGCTCTGAAGATCAGAAACCCAACTGTATCAGCAAGCCAACAAAGACCCTGAAGAATAAAGATAGCAGCAATCCTGAGCGACCATGCAGTGTACCAGAATATGTCAGCCAGTGTGCAGCAAAGAACCAAAAGCCAACCCTTCTTAACATTCACAGTAACAGCTACAGTGCAGCCACAGCATTAGACACACATGAGACATTACAGAGGTTTACCTGTGTAAAAAATTGTTTCAGTCATCTTGGCTTTTCTCATATTCGTGTGCTTCTCTGTGCACGAGGCCTGTTCAATTCTTCTAACACATCATCATGCAAAGTTAGCTCTCTTACTGCTAAATCCCTGCAGTATGGTTTATTCCACATGGTTTTCTTCTATTATACTTTAAAGGCAGATCCCTGGATCCAGCCCTGCTGGTTAACATTAGCACCTGACCTCTTGTTTCAAGCTGAAAGGTGGAAAAAAAATCTTTCTGGGAAAGCCCTTCATTAACATTTATGGGAAACCTTTTGGCCCATCTTGTTCTTTTTCCCTTTCAAGATTAAAACACATAGCCCTTTTCCTGATTTTTCCATACCAGCCCCTCCCATATGTCTAATTTCACATGGCTGTTTTGGGAAATCCCTCATAATGGGCAGTTAGTCTGTACTTTGCCTGGCAAGCACTCCTTTTTCCCCCTTTGGGAACACGTCCATTGCATTCTTTGGAAATCGTGGGTGTAACCCGTGTGGTATGATGGTGTTTTCTTTCTGCCGAACGCACTGTGTTTCCATGCTGTTTTTAGTATCCTGGACAGAGTGAACAACCGCTGGAACACCTCAACAATGACAAGTATGCAGATATGAAAAGATATAAACAAATTTTTTTACAATCTAGACAGTATGCGTGGCTTCAAAAGGGGGTCAGATACTTTGGTTATATAAGCTCATAGCCAAATTTGGGTTTTCTTTTTTTCTCAGATATTCAGAATGTCAACAGCTTGAACAAAAACAGTATCAGAGTGCATGGTGGGAGGAATTTTTTGAGGGAAGATCCCTTGTCAGTCACACTCTTCATATCCAGTCAAAACTCTCCCCTTATCCTCCCTCCTCATTTCTGTGGAGGGTCACACTCCTCATAACAAGTCAACTCCTCATATCCAGTCAACATTCTCCCCTTATCCTCCCTCCTCATTTCTGTGGCTTTCCTGACCTCTTAGCCGGGGGTTTCTCTTTCTCTGAGGAAGCCAGCACTATACACTAAGAGTACTCGCTGCGTGGGAGGAGAGAGAGAGTGGGGGAAGCCTTCAACAAGAACTTCATCTTAACGTGACTCACCCAAACTCTCCGCCCCCTTTCTCGACCCTTCTTGTCGCTCTGTACTCCCTGCTTTGCACAGCACTCATGGCACCAAACACATCTTTTCTCCTCCCCTGGACAAGCCACGGTAGGTCAGGCTCCGGGCCACATAAATCCAGACAAAGCTTTACAGAATGTGTTTGGTTGGACATTCTGTTCTTCGGCACACCTTGGGCCTCAAAAATGTTGAAACAGCTTAAATATGTGGGAGCTCTTGGTATTTTTACTTTGGCTTTCCAGGGGCCTCAACCCGTGGAACAAAAACAAACACAATGGGGATTCCTACTGGAGTCGCCTCAATTGAATCATCTTTGGTACACGTGACACGCTTGCCAAGTTTTGATTCTGTAAGGGTAATAAGAGTCGGTTAACCGCAGCGCTCGGAAAGCCTGACAGGTTATGGGAAATGACTTCTGGTGACAGTTGTCAGGCATTCCACTTTCCATTCAACTTTTAGTTCCCTTTGTCAATCCTAAACCATATGTACTTCCACAAAACCTCCCTGGCAGACGTCTACTGAAGCATATTACCATCTTACATCAGTTCATCCTGTTTCCGAATGTCATTCAGTACAGTCTGATTTAATTGTTCGACAACAGCTTCTGGAAATTTCAGGCAGCGCACACTTTCTTCTCCGTTCCGTAAAGGGTCATGCTGCTGTATTTGCAAGTTTTAGCTCCATTAACGGGTTGTTTCACCCAAATTGCTGTACACTTTTTCTCACTTTTTCTTGTGGAAGTGTTCCTCATTCGAAAAGGGGAGGATATCCTTTGTTGTTCAAATTGTATCATTCTAGGAAGCAGTTTTTATTTTTGGATAAGTGGAATTGACTTCGTTCAACACAGGTTTTCTCCGGCTTCCTCCCACAGTCCAAAGACATGCAGGTTAGGTTAATTGTCGCCCGTAGGTGTGAATGTGAGCGTGAATGGTTGTCTGTCTCTATGTGTCAAACCTGTGACTTGATGTTTAGTATGATGGATTACACAACCCAAGTACGTTTCAATCAATTTCCAATAATATATAATCATATTGTTTAGAAATTAATAGAAACCAATAGATGACTTGAAATATTGGAAAAAACATTTAATTTTCAAAGCGTGGTTTGGCATGGCCCGGGTTACAAAGTGCTTAGTTGTGATGTAAAGTGCATGTGATTTGTAGCAAATGTACTAAAACGTATGAAACAACCGGTATTGTCCTTTAAGTACTATGAACACTATGGCCTTCTGCTCACACACAGACTTTATACTTAGTAAATGGAGTGATTGACACACTAAATGTGCTCACCTTGATCTCCCAGCCTTGTCACCCTTTACTAGAGATGTGGGTGGTCCTGTGTCTGTCAGCTCAGGTAGACCAAAGGTGACGGCGAGTAGGGTTTCCCACTCGGGTTTCCCCCGAGCAAAGAAAAAAGAAAGGAAGAAGAAAGGCCATACAGCTTCTCTTCTCTGTATGTTGGTGTCAACATGTCTTGCTATACTGTCGAAATGTGACTTTTCACTGATTTGGCCATTAGTGTTTTATTGCTTTGGATAACATTAGGTAAACAGTTCAAGTGTTAACCTCAGTTTATCAGAGAAGAGTTGAGGAGTTTTATGGCCCTTCTTAAAATGTTGGAGAGTTGAATGACCTTTAGCCATCTAGCACTTACAGTGCGTACATTAGGCCTCCAATCTTTGGAATAATTCACTTTTTGTTTCCAATTGATGTCATACAGCACAGGAAATCTTGGTCGTAAAAGCATTTTATTAGCGTTGCTTATTGGTGGTATGAAGCAGAGCGACCTGGGGGGCAATGGAAGCTGTTCGTCTTGACTACAAACAACCATTGCTGACATCCAACCAGCCTGCATTGTAGCAGTGGAGGTGGCCAAATATTTTTTCCTAGGAAAAAAAAGCCAATTCTTGGTTGTGAATGTAATGTGTAGTAAATCTTCCCTGCTGTGCGTAGCTACATTTTTTCAAAGTGTTGTGATAAGATATTATTTTTTATCAGAGCAGTGGAAGCCAGGGAAGGGTGGACTGTAATTCTCCATGAGGTAGGTGAGTTTATTGGCTTTTCCCTCTTGTTTGGGTATAGAAGTCCAGTCTGCGGGGGTCAAACCCAATAAACACGGAGGAGTCGGTGCCAAGTGGAGATGTATTTACCGAAGCCCCCTCTGTTTTTCCCAACGGTGGAAGCTCACGTTCATTCGTAACCAACAGCCTCCATCCTTTTGCTTTCCAACAGTTTCTAGCCTGCAGCTCTCCTGTATTTGTGGAGCCGTCACAGTGAGAGGTATAGGCAGCAGACACATTCTTTACAGCCCTGCTGATTGGAGCTAGCACTTTATTTGCTCTGGGACGGACTCATATTTCTGTTTATTTTTGCAGTACTCGGCACTGCTTTGGTGGTGTCTCTCTATCAGCAAGGTGTTACAGTACAAGATGTTACTGAAGTCGCTCCTTTAATGATTAAGTTTCTCAATATTTCCTCTTTGCATTTTCCTTCTCTTTATCTACATTGTAATGCATATTTGACAGTTACTTCTAATTCCTGATGTATTTACTGTCCCGCTTAGAAATGTGAAAGGTCCTCTTTCCTGATAACAGATGATCTCAGAGGTTAAGAGTGTTATCTAAGAGTCATTCTCTGTTATTCAACAGAGGTGCTCCTTAATCTGTAATCATTTCTCAGAACATCTGTAGTTACAAGGCTTATCAGTCACACACAAGGTTTTATGATCTTCTCAGCTTTAAAATTAATTTAGAAAATGAGAGCGAGATCCTTTGAGCTTCGGTCTCGTGGAGGTAGATAGTGTTATATAACAACCTTGGTTTAACCTTTCCTGAAAAATGAGAATAACCTACTTCTGTGTCTTGGTAGAGAGTATTTTGTATCATCACCCCAGAACCCAAATTTAGACCCAATGAAAGATTCATGATGAGATGTAATTTTGGTATTCTCTTTCAATTTCAGCTTCCATAAAAAGAGTAGGCACAGCCACTAGAGCATTAATAGGAAACTAATTACGGAGAAGTCTTTATTTCTGTTTAATGAGTCTCTACACAACCAGTCATCCACACTTTTATGTGTAATTACATGAAGGGTACATCAGCCTTTCTCAGCTCTCTGAAATGCAATTACCTCTCTCTCACACACACACACACACCATATGCTTTTACAAAGCTGACGGCATCCCATTTAACAATCATAGGCACAATGCCCTGCACTTTTACTTTGTTGCTCACTCTCTTTTCAAATGATTTGTGGAACGCTGGCCCTGCTGCTATCTCTCACCATTCAGAAGGCTGTTAATGTGTCCAAGCAGGACTGTAGTGTGGCATTTTTCCTCCTCGGAGCCCTGATATCCTGGGAGCCCCAAGTGAAAGCAGTCTGACAGTGCAGTCGTTTTGGCTGAAACAGCTTTTGCGGAGGCAGCCTGCCAGATCCTTGTGGTCGATGTGGTGCGAGGGTCTCCAGATCTGCTACTGTTAACTGTGCACGCCCTTCACATTGACCTACTTCTCAACATTTATGTAATCGTAAAGCAGATTGGGGGGTGTGTGTGGGGTGGGGGGGGATGTCATGGCTTGGTTAACCACAGGTATGTTCCAACATACACCAAGGATTTGTTTGGATAACACAAGGACATGCCATGGAGGGTTTGTTTTCTCTTGGCTGCCACTAAATGAGTTGTTGTCATTTCATACTTTCGTAACAGGCTGTGACAGAGCGAACCTTTGCAGTTAGTTCCCTTTAGGAATGTAACATTTGACCACCATGACAGCATCAGACTGGGCTCTTTATTCCATGTCTGCACCCACCTGTGTGTCTCATGTATGAGTGCTTTGTGTGTCCTTTGTGATTACTGTTCCTGCGAGAGTGACTGGAAAAAAAAATCATTAAGTACTGATTTCCGATAAGAGAACTTCCCACTTTCAGATTTTTTTCTCTGTGCATCCTCTATGTGTTTATTGTGTGCCTATATGTGTGCATGTGTATGAGAGGTGTATGAATGCAACAATAGCCCTGTCAGAACCCCATTACAGCCTCTGTAGATTTTCTCCCTCATAGCTGCCATTTATTCAAGCCTTCAGGCGCTCTTTCTAAAGAAGCTCTCAGTGAAACCGCTGCCCCTGGCAAACTTTTGACAAATCTATAATTGAGCCATTTAATCGCAATTACTCCTTTCAGCAAACAAAGGGAATCATCTCTCTGCTCCCTCCATGACGTCCGAGACTTAATACCTGAAAGCTTCAGATAGCCTTATCCACCTCGTTGCTCCATAGCTAATGAGGTTTGTGCATTTATGTCAAATTCCACTTGGTCGATTGGCCTGAAATGCCGCCATTATTGCCGTTCTGTATTCCACTAGTCTTTGAACTTTCCTATGCATTAGGCCTCTGCTATCTGTTCCGATCATCATCTGTGTCCTGGGTGTCTGAGCCAAACCCTCAGCTATGACGCACAAGACTCACTGTTCAGACTTATGCTCATTAGTCAATACAAGCAAGTCACTTTTTGTCTTTGTTTATACACAAAGCTCTTTGAAACAATAGACTGCAACTTTTAACTGATTGTTTATGTTTTCTAGTCCTTTCAGATTTTAAAAGAGCTCCCGAAGCTCCAGTCATTTTTATGCCTCTGCGCCTGCTACAGCCGTGGCCAGAGGTATCATGTTTTTGGGACGCTTGTCTGTCCGTCCCATTCTCGTGAACGTGATATCTCAGGAACGGCATGAGTGAATGTCTTCAAATTTGGCACAAATGCCCACTTGGACTCAAGGATGAACTGATTCGATTTTGGTGGTCAATTGTCAAGGTCATTGTGACCTAACGTCCATCCCATTCTTGTGAAAGCGATATCTCAGGAACTCCTTGAGTGAATGACTTCAAATTTGGCGCAAACATCCATTTGGACTCAAGGATGAACTGATTACATTTTGATGATCAAAGGTCAAGGTCACTGTGACCTCACAAAACACATTTTTGGCCATAACTCAATAATGAATTTGCTAATTATGACAATTTCACACAAATGTCTAATTGGATGCAATGATGACATTTTGCACAGACTTGGTTGTAAATCGCAACTTGACTGATTGGCGGAGGCATACAACCGCGAGACGATGACAAGAAATATCACTTGACTCTGCAGTTCATCTCAGCTCTATGGATGTTTGTATTGTCCTTCAGCTCATTGTTTTGGTTTCGCTCTCATAAATCCTGTTTCCAGCCACAGCAGGCAGCTGTTTTCAACAATAAAGCTCTCATTAACACTACCTGCTTAACACCAAACATCAGACAAAGTTAACAACTGGCTGGGGAACACAGGAGATGGTGGAGACCAAAACAGAGCTAAAAGGAGAGTGAATAATTAGGTGGCCAGAAACACAACTCCAGATGAATTTTAATGTTGTTCTGCTTGATGTGTAAATAGGCTAGTGGTTCTCAAACTTTTATCGGCCATGGCGCCCCTTCAGAGGTCATTTTTTGTTGTGCCATCCAACCCCTAATGTAACATGCATTATGTACACAGATACTTATCAGTTTTAATAATTATGAAAAAAACATTGCTGAACGCCTTCTTTGTTGTTTTAAGCCACCGAACTGTCTGGCATTATACGCCATTGATTTTATGTACTTTATAAATTCACAAACTCCAGCTGATGAGGTTGACCCCATTGCGTGTGAGGCTCAGAGGAATGCTGTGTCCCCATTATGTCGGAGCGTGGGACTCTGTTGCCTGGTGTAGGGAGGCTAGGATGACCTTCAGGAATGCTATTGTTGTGTACTCTATTCCCTTTCCAAATGCACCGGGCTCTATCAGACTGATGGTCCTTTTTAGCAGAATGCGATATCAACGGGTACCAGGGGCGAGAGAATGGAGACGGGGTCCATAAAAAGGCCCTGAATAAAAGGCTGTTCTCTCTGCTCCGTCTCCCCTGTCCTGTGCTGGAACGGCAGGAATGTGTCAGGCAGACCGACTGGATCTCAGAGCCTTCAGCCCCTAATGAATTTTAAAAGGTCTTTTTCATTCAAAGCAGAGTGCTGGCTAACAGCATGTCGCCTGGCCAGGCACTCAGGGGGAAAGGAGGGGAGAGGAGAGAAGAAGAGAGGAGCATAGAGGGTTGGAGGCAGAGGAGAAGGAGGTGCTGGCAAAGTGAGTTGGCACCTAGACCGGGTGGGGTATTGGATGTCCCTCACAGTGAGAGATAATAGGCCACTCTGCATGAGAAGCCACTGTAGGAGCATTCTTGACCCTGCCACGAGGGTCTGAAGAGAATAGAGGGTATGTGAGAGACAAAGACAGAACGAGAGACAGTAAAGGAGTAGAGGAAGAGAAGAAGGGAGAGAAGAGAGACGGAGCTGCTAAAGACGGTGTATTCTGACAAAAAAGAAATTTGAAGTGTCTGCACCTGTTGAAGGAATTGTTCGTCACTTTGGGAAATATGCTTATTTGCTTTCTTGCCTGGAGTTAGATGAGAATATCGATGCCACTCTCATGTTTGAATGGTAAACATGAATCTCCAGTCAGCAGTGGTTAGCTTAGCTTCGCGCAAAGACTGGAAAAGGGGAAACCACTGACCTTGCTTAACGTCCAGACAGGAAATTGGTATCAATCAACTTGACAGTGTATTGACCTCTACTGTATGCCACCTTTTGTCACAAACTTTAACTTCCACAAACCATAATTGTGAGAAAGTATTGACAAAGACAAACCTGACTTAACGATTGATGGACATGAAATTGGTAACTGTACCCAGCGGAGAGATTTACACTTTTGTAAATGCAATATGAATCATATGAGGAAACATTAACTTCATGCTTAATCGGCTGTAATTAGCAGCGTGTCAATGGGGAGCTGTTTAGGACTTGCAGTGGGCATGCTAATTGTTTTGTCAATTGTGATTACAGCACTTAATGCTCTGCCACAACCTATAACAAAACTCATAAACCAGCGTTCATTTTATTGGATTGATGCAGGTGAAAATGGCTAAAGAAGAAGAAAGGACAGTTAAATGTCAGTTACATTGGCTGCTTTATTGTAGAACATTTTTGAGAATGATGTGATCCATCCATTCAGCTGTTTTCTAGTAGAGAAACGTTAGTTGATGACTTGGGCTCAAAGAAAAATGGAAAACCGATTAAAACAATTTTTCCCACAACTTTAAAAATAACATCTTGCGGTATCAATGATTGCAGGGGATAATGTCAGAACAAAAACCTCATTGAACCTTGAAGTGGGTGTGTGACAGCACGAAAAATGTGCACTCCTGCCAACTATGCACAAATATATAGGTTATCTGCTTCAATGAATCTGTTTCTGCTGCAACATGCTGATGGCAGCATCAAAATGAGCCATAAACTACATAAAGAATGCAGGTTAGGAGTGTGATAGTGTAAGGATGGTTTTCTTGGCTTACTGCAGGCCTGTTGATGCCAGCTAAGACTTGGGAACCAATGGGAACCTTGTTGCTGAGCAGGTGCATCCCTTTATGGCTACACTAGTCTTTGAATACATCCAGCACAAACAAGATTTGCTCCAATAAGTCCTCCTGCACGGTCCCTGGATTTCAATCATTTTGGATGAGATGCAGCGACATGTAGTGTTTCTGTTAAACCTGTGCAAGACCTGAGTGATGCAGCCTGAATCACACACTGGATTGTTTGGGACTTTGAATGCATGCTTTGAAAGGCAAAATGGACCAATTCACTTTAGATAAAATATATTTTCGGATTTTTCTTGGTGCTACTACCAAGGAAATAACATTATATGTCCCAAAAGTGCTTTCCCGCAGGCCGTCGCTTTGATAAACCAACTCGTTATCACCTCAAAGCGTGTAATAGACCCACCTTTCCACCAGTGGATAGTGTGTCAGTGTCACGTTTTGCCTCGCCAAGGCGTGAATATTACTGCATGTATGAAGGTGCAGTACCAGCAGGGGGCAACAAAAACATCATGGTTGGCCTTAAAATAAGTATGTAAACTAAGTACAATACGTACGGAAACAACGGAACATAAGTACGGAAAACACATCACAAACGAAAAGTCCTGTGTTTGTCCCCTCCCGCCCGCCATAAACAGTTTTTGTCACTTTTTATTCTACGTTACTACCTCTGAGTGTAGCATATTTACACGGATGCATTGACTTTGCAGTCAGTACAGACTATGCATGACACGCAAAAAAGTAAGAACGGCGTTCTTCTTGCACGCTTTTGCCTTACGCATTATTGTGTCATTCAAATGCCTTTTCATGTGACCATGCTGGATGAACAGTTGAATCAGTCATATACTGTTCACTATCATCCAGTCCATGTATATCCATTTAGTATTTATTTCTTTGGACTATTTGTATTGTTTACAACTTATAGAACACTTGACTTGTATATAGATAGTATATATATATGTATTCAATATTTATATATGCACCTATTTTTTACTTAACAGTCCTGTCTATTTTGTACCTTTATTTGTCCAGCTTCGTTGTCCTTGTCCCTAGCTTTTATTTCTGTGTAAGTACATTGAGAGAGATGTAAAAAAAAAAACTGTCAAATTCCATACTTGGCTATTAAAGGTGATTCTGATTTTTCTGATTAAATCCAGCAGAGCCCATGCTAACCTGTTCAACTTTTGAGAGGCCCAAAGCTAGCTAACCGGGGGTGTTGCTAAGTGGAGCAGATTCTCAGCAACTGCTCCAAGACTACACCCACAAAACTCTTGGAAGGCACAGTATATGGGTCAGAGCCGGCTCACACTTGGTGCTGATGTAAAATGCAAGTTTAAGTCATTGGAAACTGATGTTTGAATAGACTGGATGATATGGTCACTTGGCTCTAAAGCCACAGATTGATATTACACAAGGTCTGCTTTGTGAACATTTTCTTTGGGTGATTTGTTCTAAAACAAGTGATAAATTACAGTATATCTGTAATTTATATTTGTGTAGGCCTGAGCACTCACAAACTGTATACACAAGACCATTACATCACTACACTTAATCTTCTCCTCAGGAACCCCACTAAAATGTGGTGACATGGTACTAATTCATGATACTTTTTCAAGTGTAGTTAGTTCTTTTTCAACCCAAGTATTTGTGCTTTCCCACATATCATTTTCTGTGTGTACTAAATCTCTCAAGCTGCATTTCTTTGGGGTCTTTGTGGAAAGACAGCCTAATTGATGTTCTCTAACACACACACAGCAGACACAGCAGATATCACACTGTTGTCTATGTATAGGGGCCATTACGTTCACATGGTGAGGAGGGGGCCTAAACACCCTTTGGGTCACATCACCTCCAGTGATGTCAGAGGAAATGCCAGAGAGCTGAGGTAAAGAGCTGCTTCATGCAGATTCCTGGGCAGACGACGACTGTGATAGTGGAGGCTCCAGTGTGCTACAGACAGGAGAAGAAAGGAAAAAGCATTAGCTGATAATGATGGTGAAAAGACACAGCACAGTGTGTATAATGTGTGTGGCCTTGTCGGGAAAGGTGTTTCTCCTAACTGTATTTTTTAATTATATACCCAATTTGATGATATGATATTAGGTCCCTGCTCTCTAGCTTTGTTGTGCAAATCTGGCCTCGCTGATAGGCAAAGACATGGTCATTGTTTAGACATTAAATGTTTGCTATGGGTCACAAAGACAACATAACACATGACGAACAAACATCGAAATAACAAGTTCCCTCTCAATCATCTGGATTGTTTACTTCCTCAGAATCTGACTCAAACTTGTATTTGCCACTCAACATACCTACAAACCTGCCTAAATGAAAGGCAGAGAGTTCCTTGGTGGTGCCTTGGCTTGTCTTTGCTTTGCACAAAGAAAAACCATGGGGGATTAACTGTTACCTGTACTTAATATGCTGCTGATGCTGCTGTCAAAACTTTTAAGAAACAGCTTATGAATTTGTGAACCCAGTTACTTGGAAGGACGCTGTGTTCTTCTTCCTGGTTAACTTTAGAAAGATTAGCAGAATTCCTGCAGTGAAGATCAAACATGGAGGAGGAAAGTTTGATTATCCTGTGGGAACTCACAGTCCGGCTTCTGCATAGTGAATAGACATGTAATTGTGGTTGTGGTTGTGAGCCATTAAGTCACATGCTCGTATCATGCTCTTTTTCACGATCATACTTGTATTTTGGGTTTCTACTAGAACATGTTTACATGCTTTAATGTTAAAAAAACACATTATTTTTCCTCATACTGTTTGTTGGAATATACCTGTATTCACCCTCTGTCTGAAAC
The DNA here is from genome assembly GCF_015220745.1 of Sebastes umbrosus. Lineage (NCBI taxonomy): Eukaryota > Metazoa > Chordata > Actinopteri > Perciformes > Sebastidae > Sebastes > Sebastes umbrosus. The sequence continues at coordinate 9,306,491 of NC_051273.1, read as the reverse complement.
GCTCCATCTTAGCACCTGTCTCTTTAAGACCCCCTCCTGAAAAAGCCCAGTCTGCTCTGATTGGCTTGCAAGAAAAATATGGTGCACCTTTGCAAAGATAGTTCTCAAGCTGTGAGTTTAAAAATTCTAATGAGCCTGCATGTGACATAGGAAGGGGGAGCTAAATCTGAATGGCTTGTTGAATCACATGTTTTCTGATCTAGACAGCCCACAAAAAACTGACTGGGTTGTCTTATTTCACAGTTTGTGGGTTGGTAGACACTCAAGATACCCAAATGTATGAGCACAAGCACTGAAAAAGTGAGTTTTTCATGATATGTCCCCTTTAAAGAATCAGTCATGCAAACAGACCGCTGTAAAAACGAATAAATGCTAGTTCATTAGGTAGCTAAAACGAATTCAGTCTAATACAACAGTCCTGCAATAAATCATGAAGGTTATGATGTTCAGTTTTACTGTTTTAGAGAGGTGTTGATTCGACTTTAAGATCATTTTGGAGGATGTAGTCTGTGGTGCTGTTGAACTGTATCACATAATACAGAGAGGTGTTTCTATTATTTAGCCTATTCTCAAAATAGTAGAAACACCTGTCACTATAACGCCACACAATTCAACAACACCACTAACTGCAACCTCCAAAATGACCATACAGATGAAGGTAGGATGTATTGCTGGACTGTTGTATTAGACTGTACTAGTTTTAGCTAGGTGTACCTAATAAACTGGCACCTGAGTGTATAATACCACAATTGTGTATGTATTTGTGCACAAGGAAAGGAGAATTGTGTATTCATGTGTTCGCATGCAGGCCTTTACTGCGTTATCTGGGAAGTGCATGGCAGTCTACCTGCATGACCTCATGGTTCGGCCCTCCACAAATGAGGAGAAGCAGAACCATTGTGTTCGCCAAAAAGCACAGCGAGCAGGCTGAGGTCATAGTGAGATAGGGCTCGTGGAAACACTGATGCTCTCGCTAACATGACTGGCTGCGGAAACTACACCCGCAGGAACCCCAAAAACAGGACAGTAAAATCACACTGGGCGGTCAGACAGGAGAGCAGACTAGCTGAAGTTCAGCCAAAAAAAGACCTGCTCTTTCCTCAGGTTTCAAGTTCAGCGGAGAGGACATGAAGGTGAAATGTGGTTCGCCCGTCATTTTCCATCCAGGGAATGAATTTCATAATATATGTTAACGTTATCCGGGTGGCAGCCATCCTTTTTCTTCCTTCCCATAAATGTATGAAAGACAGATGACCCCAAACATGAGGACAGGAAGAGGCTTTTTCAGAGTTTGTGCTGGTCCTTCAGCGTACCTATTTTCCACAGCCTCTGCCTTGTAAACGTCCTTCCTCCAAAATGACATCATTTCATGGCTCATTAAAATGATGTCATCGCAACCTGTTGAAGAGAAAAGGTTTTGTTTCATTGCTGCAGTACTGCTAAACACGGTGCCTTAAAGAAATCCAGTGAAAATCCTCAAACTGATTTCCATCATCCTGTTTACAGATGTCTGATTAGAACTGGACCGTATCATAATATTCCTGAAGATAGGAAATGCTGATGGTTTGGGCCATTGGGTGGTGTAGCTTACTGTACGTCATCACAGTTCTGTCTTTTGTTTAATATCAGCAGATGTTTTAAGTGTATTTTCTTGTTTGTGTCCTTGTGGTCGTTCCAGACGGAGGCAATGAGCGAAGCTCTGAAGAAATTGAATCTGAACATCGTGGAAATGACCGACGAGAACGCCACACTGGATGGAGGAGACGTGCTTTTTACAGGTAAACTATGTCTCCTCAATCACTGTTGAACACCTAAAAGTTCTGCACCATCAAACAACAGCCTGAGTCCATCCACGTATGGAAGATTTTACAAAAAAAACTTAACTCTCACTCTCCCTAAAGGGGAACCACTGTTACCTTGAGTTTCTATAAATTCATGCAAGGTATATCACATAGTTCCATAAAGCACTCTGTAAGCTCTAAAAGCCATCTAATAATAATAATATAATCCAATCCAAGATTCTAATATATATAGTAACATCGAAGCGTACTTTCTTTTAGCATTGTTTTGCCAGTTGTTAGTTCATACAGGAACTGAAATAAAATATATAGATGAAGCTATGAAGGTGAGACAGGGTAATGTTGACTTTTACATCTAGCTTGAGAGGTGGCACCGTGTCCTCTGTGTCAGTTTGTTCTGGGTGCAAATGTGGATACATGCGAGCCTGAAATTTAGTACTGTGGGGTTGCTATGATGTTGTTATGAAATGCATCCTCAGGTTGTATCTCCTGCACTGAATTAGTAACCACAAATAATCCTAAAAAATGATTTGATTTAAAAAATGTGGGTGTTGTAAGCTCCTACAGATGTTATTAAAGGTTACTTTAATAGACACTTTATTTTGCTTCTTGAACCATTACTTTGTAAAGCATTTTGAAAATGATTTAGCATAGACCCAAGTGTTGCACAACATCGTTTTGACAGTAAAAAGTACCGTCCAACACACGAATCAACACACGAAAACAAAGCTTTATAGCTCATATAGCTCATCATAATCAGAATCTACAGCAACAGAGAAAAGATAATTTAGTGTTTAACACAACACCCAAACTTGTTGGATGGATCAAACATCATACTGGTGATTTTGCTATTCTTAGATCTTGTACACTGTTAAACTGTAAATTGTAGTCCTTTGAGTGGAACTATGGAAAGGCCACAGGTTTATTAAGGGCTTTTCTCCATGTTTTCTCAAACAGCAGTTCACATTATGAAGGCAAATAAACTTTGCTTCCCACACAGTAAACAGAAATTACATATTTCCTTTTCAAGCCTGGACGCTTTTAGTTTGATTTCCTGCATGACGTGATTTTAAGTTAATCAGCACACAAATAAGTAAGATTTTTGGCATAAACCTGCATAATAAGTTTCTGGTTCTCGAGAGCAGCTTAACAAAAACTTGTTTTTCCACCTTGCTTCAATGATTGAGGTCAGTAGTGACGTGGGTTGTACTTTAGATATTTCCCCGTACAGCTATTAACAAATGCAGAAATTCTCCGACCATTTCAGAAAATATTCCAAAGCAGCAACTTAATGTACATATTTCTGATGGGCTTGCAGCAATATGTTAAAATCATATAACAGGATGCTTTGTGTTGTTTGTCTCTGTCTCATCTGTTATTTTTGCTTCTCAAGAAACGCAATGTGTTATTTCTAACATGATACACTTTACAAATGTCAAAAGATGGTAACGGGTCACTGAGAAGTCTTGGGTTTTACTGTAGTCCTTTACCTTCATGTAAGAACTATGCGTGTACTTGTTGCATTAAAGTACAAATAAGAGGATGTCATTGTAAACAGAAAACATGAGAGCAGTGAGAGTATGAGCATCTGCACTCTCATCTCACAGACAGTTGACTAAGTGTGCAGACCGTTGTGTGTCTGTAAATTTGTGTCTGTGTTTTCGGGATCCTCCACACAAACATTCCTCTGTGCGACCTCGATGACCCGGTTTCTCAGTGCGCTAAGCACAATTTCCCATGAAACATATTCTGTAGCAAAAAACGTTGTGTACCATACTGCACTGTCAAATCAGATCAACAGGACTCCAGGCTCTCACCACGGGCCTCTTGTGCCTCTGGCATCAGATAATAACATTTGGTGAGGGCAGAGAATCGTTGGCACGGTCCACAGTGTGGTGAGTTAAAATGTGGGTCAGTGTCTTCTACACTCTGCAGGCCACAAGGAAAAAGCCTAGTACACCTAATTGGGTTTCTAGACACTGGCTCTGTGCGCTCGTTCCTTCCAGCTGAAATCGGTTTCACATGGCAGGGCTAGAAACATTTCCTGTTGGCAGGGCCCCGGCTAACGGCTCATTTTGTAAAGTCTCAGCAGCTACGTTAGGAGCCCATCCCTGAGAGCTCAGTGTGCTGCTGCAGCCTTCGCCAGGCATTCAGGGCTCTGTCTGCTTGTGCCCCACCATACTGACCACAGTTGGCCTTTCTCACAGGCATGCATAAAGTCACAGCGGTGACTGCAGTGTTCACCTACTGTAGCTCCACAGGCTCGCTGTATTGCTGGTATTCAAGACTTTTAGACTGTATCACTCTAGACTTTACAGATTTGGGAACTTTTTAGATGTTGTATGTTAATACTTCAGATATTATCCTTATCATTGCTCAAAGTCCTATATCCCCTCTGCTTTCCACCTTCTCAGTTCCTCACAGTGGGCTACCTCCGGGTCTGAAAAGTTAAGCCAATGTGGAAGTGCCTTAAACTTGCATTCTTTCTAATAGCCAGCAGGGGGCGACTCCTCTGGTTGCAAAAATATGTATGATTGTGTAAAAATCTATGAGAAAATGACCCTACTTCTCACTTGATTTATTACCTCATTAAACATTGTAAACATGAGTTTATGGTCTCAATCGCTAGTTTCAAGTCTTCTTCAATACAGCATGATAAATGATAAACGATGGTCCCATTTAGAGTTAAATAGACCATAAAGCAGGGTATGCTTTAGGGCGTGGCTACCCTGTGTTTGAAAGGTCGCTACCACGGCGTTCACCGGTCTGGGTATTTTTCTGTTTTCGTCTTAGAACTTTAACCCTTTCACAGTGTGTTTTCAGTTCATGAAAGTTAATTGTAACATTTAGCTCCACCCTCTCATGTCAATTGCAGTTGCAAAAAAACAAGATGGCAATGGCCAAAATGCCGAACTCAATGCTTCAAAACGGTAGTCCACAAACCCATGGGTGACGTCACGGTTACTATGTCCACATACAGTCTATGGTTCTTCATTGTTTTTTTTTAAATGCTCTTTTTACAGCCTCATTAACTTGTATATCTTTGAAGATGGAGTTTTTAGATATGTATACTTATTTCTTAGTGTATGTATTTATTAACTATTCCACATATAGTTTTTTAATCTTATAGCCTTTGATTGTTTTAAGTTTTATGATTCACAATGTTTTTCTGTCTTATCCTATATATTGTGTATGTATTTGTTGATCTGTTTGGCGAGCTGCTGCATACAGTTGACCCTACAGGCATTGATAAAGTTATATTTTATTGAATATCTAAATGAATTAAACTGAAGTAAGTTGCATTGAATTTATATTTGCCTGCACAACTTCAGTGTCGTCTGATTCTTTCTTCAGGTCGAGAGTTCTTTGTGGGCCTTTCCAAACGGACCAATCAGAGAGGAGCAGAGATCCTAGCAGATGCCTTTAAGGTGAGTTTAAATGGTGGAGTGGTGTAAAAAGTGTCCGAATCACAATTCATACTAAAAGTAAAGATAGCTTGCATGAAATTGACTGAAATTAAAGTGTTACATAACACTTACATAACACATACATGCACAAATATGTACATGCCTAAAATTAAATATCTGAATTTCAATATACTTAAACCTCCATTAATTGATATTTATAGCCACTTTGGGGGAGCGCAACAAACCATAAACATAACACTGACATATTATCACCTTATAAAGTCGACATGGCAAACATGCTAGTCAGCAGTTGCCTATTTACACATCCAGCAGAAACAAACAATAGGATCATTAGCATTTATTTGGAGTCTTGTTTCTGGCCAAATGTACAGTAAGTCCAATATTCACACTTCTCCTAGCTCTATTTTGGGTTCCACCCAACTCCTGAGAGAAATATCTGACTCTTTAGCTGCTAAGTACTCCACTATGTTCATCAGCTAGTCGCTAACTTTGTCTGACTGCGGTTTGTTTCTAGACAGGCAGCGTTTAGTGTGTTTTTAGAGCTTTTTTGCACAACACATCTGCCTGCTGCAGCTGAAAGCAACACTAATATGACCTGCGAGAGTGAACCAAAACAGTGAAGACTCTTATACCAAAACAATGAGCTGAAAAACACTATAAATCTCTGTAGAGCTGAGGGGAAATACAAAGTGGGACTATAATCCACTGTGGGTTTGTCACGATTAGCAAATTTTGAAACATTTGACCCATTGTTTATATTAAAAGTATTGATTAGAGCAGCTTCAAGTATCAAAAAATAAAAGTAAGTTGTGTTTTTTGTGTCTTTAAATATCCTTAAGCCAGTTTCAAGACAAACGTGAGATCAGTCAGTCAGACAGAAATATATTTATATTTTTTTAAATATACAACCACCACTCTGCCTTCTTAAGTCTCTGAGATGCACAAGTCTGCTGTGAGCCATCAGACATCACAAACAAGAAATAATATGTTATTAATCATAATGTCACGTCTCTGGCCTTGACTCCAGTAGTTTTTCAGTGTTCTGCTTCCTCTGGGTCTCCCCCTCCCCTGCCTGTGGATGTGGCAGGGGCGCGGCTTCCTCATCAAGCACCTGGTCTCACTCTCCACTCTGCACTCTGCACCTGTCAACAATCACCTAATCAACCCACAGTACAAGAACACCAGCTTTCCTGCCAGTCCTCGCCAGATTGTTCTGCCTACCAGTTGGTATTTTCTCGGCCGCTCTGTATGATAATTACCAGAGTTATTCCTGTGTTTCCTAGTGCTTCTGTTATCTAACATTGTGTTCTCCTGTCTTCTGGATTCCAGTGCCAGCCTCCCATCGAGCCATCCTCACGCCGCCGCAGCTCATTCCTCCAGCTACTCCACCCTGCTCAACAGCCTGCCTGTCCCCTGCCTTCTCCAGCGCCCTCACCACCTTTATTACAATAAATCCACCTGACTTTCAACCACCATCCAGCTGTGTCTGTGTCTGCTTCTGGGTCCTAAACCAAAGCCCTCACAGAACAATCTGGCCCCCATGGACCCAGCAGACACAGATTCACTCCGCCATGCTTTAGCCTCCCAGGGTTCGCTGGTTGGACAACATGACAAGATCCTCCGTGAATTGGTGGAGAATCTGCGAGCCCTTTCCTCCAATGTCATCCAACTCGGCAACCAAATGGACCAGGTCAACGCCCATCTCACAGCTTCATCTGCCACAGCAGCTTCACCAGCTGACCCCCCACCAGCGCTCCCAACGCCTCCACAAGGGCATGCCACCCCAGCCCCACTAGCCCGTGAGCCTTTCATTCCGACTCCAGAACGCTACTCTGGGGATTTGGGGGCTTGTGGGCGGTTCCTTCTCCAGTGTTCTCTCGTGTTCCAGCAGCAACCTACCACCTACGTTTCAGATAAGTCACGCACAGCATTTATTTTGGGTTTACTTACTGGTAAAGCTTCTCAGTGGGCTACAGCTTTGTGGGAGAGGCAGTCTCCTATTTGTAATTCTTACCCGGTATTCATAGCTGAATTGAGAAAAGTTTTTGATCATCCTGTTCAGGGTAAAGAGGCTGCTAACCGTCTCCTCTCCCTCCGTCAGGGCTCTGGATCAGTTGCAGAGTATGCAGTTGAGTTTAGGATCCTGGCAGCAGAGAGTGGGTGGGATGAAGTGTCTTTACAAGGAGTGTTTGTTCATGGGTTAGCTGAGAATATTAAGGATGAGTTGGCTGCAAGGGATGAGACTGATAGTTTAGACTCCCTTATTTCCCTGTCCATACGCTTAGACAACCGTCTTCGTGAACGCCGTAGGGAGAGAGCCAGCCGCCCGCATGCCTCCACTTCTCCTTTCCAGTCCAAACCTGCCCCCCGGGTGATCCCTGACAGCCAGTTCTTCACCAGCCAGCCCCTCAGTTCCTCAGCATCACCCTCAATGGAGGAGCCCATGCAGTTGGGACGAGCTCGTCTCTCACCCTCAGAGCGCCAACGGCGAGTCAAGGCTGGTGTGTGTGTCTATTGTGGCAAGGCTGGCCACTTCCTCGCTTCTTGTCCTCACCTGCCAAAAGATTAGGCTCATCCGGAACTGGAGAGGCCCTGATGAGCCACACCTCCACCTCTCCATCAGCCCCTCACCCCCGTATGCAATTTAATGCATCCCTTGTGTGCCAGGGTGACTCTATCCCCCTTCTTGCTCTGGTTGATTCTGGGGCTGATGATAATTTCATTGACTCCACCCTCGTTACCCAAGCTGGGATCCCTGTTGAAGCCCTTCCTGCTCCTAAGGATGTCAATGCGCTGGATGGAAGGCTCCTGGCCCGCATTACTCATCACACTGTTCCCCTGAGTCTCATCCTGTCAGGTAATCATCACGAATCTATAAAACTGCTAGTTATTCCCTCACCTCATGCTCCTGTGGTCCTAGGTCAGCCCTGGCTTAAACTCCATAACCCCCATATTGATTGGTCCACCGCATCTATTGCTAGTTGGAGCACCTTTTGCCACTCCCACTGTCTCCAGTCAGCCCTAGCTCCCTCTCAGTTAACTGCTGCTCCTACTTTTGAGCCCCCTGACCTCTCTTCAGTCCCTCCTGTGTACCATGACTTAGGTGAGGTGTTTAGTAAGCAGCGGGCCCAAACCTTGCCCCCACATAGGCCCTATGATTGTGCTATAGACCTGCACCATGGTGCCCCCCTTCCCTCGAGCCGTCTCTATAAACTCTCCCGTCCCGAAAGGGAGGCTATGGAGAAGTACATCAACGACTCACTAGTTGCTGGTTTTATTCGACCCTCCTCTTCTCCTGTTGGTGCCGGCTTCTTCTTTGTTGCAAAGAAAGATCACACCCTACGCCCCTGTATTGATTTCCGTGGCCTCAACGACATAACCATTAAAAACAAGTATCCACTACCCCTCATCGACCCCTCTTTCGAGCCCCTGCACAAGGCCACTGTTTTCTCAAAGCTGGACCTCCGGAACGCTTACCATCTGATCCGAGTCAGAGAAGGAGATGAGTGGAAGACTGCATTTAACACTCCCCTGGGCCATTTTGAGTATCAAGTCATGCCCTTTGGCCTCACCAACGCCCCTGCAGTTTTCCAGGCCTTGGTTAATGACATCCTCCGTGACATGCTGAACCACTTCATTTTTGTTTATCTAGATGATATACTCATCTTCTCCCGGAACATGGAAGAACATGTTCAACATGTGAGGTTAGTGCTCCGTCGTCTTCTGGAAAACAAGCTGTTTGTAAAAGCTGAAAAGTGTGACTTCCACGTGACTTCTGTGAGTTTTTCTGGGCTTCATCATCGAGCAGGGGCAGGTGAAGACGGACCCAGCAAAGGTTCAGGCGGTGGCTGAGTGGCCCAAACCCACTACACGGAAACAGTTGCAGCGATTCTTAGGATTCGCCAACTTCTACAGACGGTTCATTCGAGACTACAGTAGAGTGGCGGCCCCTCTCACACAACTCACCTCCCCAGCCATCCCCTTTACTTGGACGCCGGAGGTTGACATAGCATTTGACACTCTGAAACAGTTATTCACTAGTGCTCCAATTCTAACTCACTCTGATCCCTCTTTGCAGTTTGTTGTGGAGGTGGATGCCTCTGATTCAGGTGTGGGGGCCGTCCTCTCTCAGCGGTCTCCTAAGGATCACAAGCTGCACCCCTGTGCCTTCTTCTCCCGGCGCCTTTCTCCGGCAGAGCGCAACTACGATGTGGGAAACCGTGAGCTGTTGGCGGTGGTCCTGGCACTTGAGGAATGGAGGCACATGCTGGAAGGGGCTGAGCAGCCATTTGTAGTTTGGACAGACCACAAAAACCTCTCTTACCTCCGCTCTGCTAAACGGCTAAATTCCCGCCAGGCTCGGTGGGCTCTGTTCCTGGGAAGGTTTAACTTCAGTCTCACTTACCGTCCTGGCTCACGCAACACCAAACCTGATGCCCTCTCCCGCCAGTCTGTCCCAGAGAAATCCTGCTCTGAGCCAGAAACCATTCTACCTCATTCCTGTGTGGTGGCCGCAGCTACATGGGAGATTGAGACCCGCATACGGGAGGCACAGCGCTCTCATCCAGACCCAGGTAATGGCCCTCCTAACTGTCTGTTTGTGCCTGATTCAGCCAGATCTCAAGTTCTACAATGGGGCCATTCATCTAAGCTCACCTGCCACCCTGGTTTCCACCGCACCCTCTCCTTCATCAAACGGCGGTTCTGGTGGCCATCCATGACCCGCGACACCCGTGCCTTCGTGTCCGCCTGCTCCGTCTGTGCCCGCAGCAAGGCCTCCCATCAACCCCCAGCTGGTCTCCTGCGCCCTCTGCCCGTCCCCAGCCGACCCTGGTCCCACATAGCTGTGGACTTTGTCACCGGTTTACCCCCGTCAGAAGGTAACACAATCATATTGACTGTGGTAGACCGTTTTTCCAAGGCTGTGCATTTTGTCCCTCTCCCTAAATTACCCTCAGCCACAGAGACTGCGGACCTCCTGGTCCTCCATGTGTTTCGTCTTCATGGCATCCCCCAGGACATCGTCTCTGACCGGGGACCACAGTTCTCTTCCCAGGTCTGGAAGGCCTTTTGCCAGGCTCTGGGTGCCACAGCTAGTCTCTCCTCTGGGTACCACCCTCAAACGAATGGGCAGACGGAGCGGGCAAACCAAGATCTCGGGGCAGCCCTGCGTTGTGTCACTGCTCACCACCCGTCCTCCTGGAGTAGACAGTTACCCTGGGTTGAGTATGCCCATAACTCACTCACCAGCGCCGCCACAGGTATGTCCCCCTTCATGGCCTCTCTAGGCTATCAACCTCCCCTCTTCTCAGTCCAGGAGGAGGCTGTGGCGGTGCCATCGGTCCAAGCCAACATCCAAAGGTGTCGGCGGATTTGGAGAGAGGTCCGGTCTGCCCTTCTCCGTTCAGCTGTCCGGAATCAACGCCTTGCTGACCGCCATCGATCCCCTGCACCCACTTACCAACCCGGTCAAAAGGTATGGCTTTCCTCCCGTGACTTGCCCCTTCAGGTGGAGTCCCATAAATTGGCTCCCCGATACATTGGACCTTTTGAAGTTGACAAGATCATTAATCCCACTGTTATCAAGTTAAAGTTGCCTTCATCTCTGAGAGTCCACCCCACGTTCCATGTTTCGCTGCTTAAGCCTGTGTCTTCCAGCCCCTTGTGCCCTCCAGCCGAACCCCCTCCACCCCCCCGGATCATCGACAATCACCCTGCCTTCACTGTTCGGCGGATTCTGGACGTCCGTCGCCGAGGCCGGGGTTTCCGGTTCTTGGTTGACTGGGAGGGTTATGGCCCAGAGGAACGCTCATGGATCCCGCGCAGCTTCTTTCTGGATGCCTCCCTCATTCGGGACTTTTATCGGGAGCATCCAGACAAGCCTGGGGCGCCCGGAGGCGCCCGTTGAGGGGGGGGTCCTGTCACGTCTCTGGCCTTGACTCCAGTAGTTTTTCAGTGTTCTGCTTCCTCTAGGTCTCCCCCTCCCCTGCCTGTGGATGTGGCAGGGGCGCGGCTTCCTCATCAAGCACCTGGTCTCACTCTCCACTCTGCACTCTGCACCTGTCAACAATCACCTAATCAACCCACAGTACAAGAACACCAGCTTTCCTGCCAGTCCTCGCCAGATTGTTCTGCCTACCAGTTGGTATTTTCTCGGCCGCTCTGTATGATAATTACCAGAGTTATTCCTGTGTTTCCTAGTGCTTCTGTTATCTAACATTGTGTTCTCCTGTCTTCTGGATTCCAGTGCCAGCCTCCCATCGAGCCATCCTCACGCCGCCGCAGCTCATTCCTCCAGCTACTCCACCCTGCTCAACAGCCTGCCTGTCCCCTGCCTTCTCCAGCGCCCTCACCACCTTTATTACAATAAATCCACCTGACTTTCAACCACCATCCAGCTGTGTCTGTGTCTGCTTCTGGGTCCTAAACCAAAGCCCTCACACATAAAAGCTTTAGGCCAGGAAGATAACAGCATCATCACTCCATTCATCTGGCTTTTGTTCATCCTGTTCTACCTCCTGTTCTCTCTAATTCCATTTCTCTCCCCATCCATCTCTGCTTCCTTCCACCCACTCCTTTCTGTCCATTACATCTGTCCCCCATCCATCCACCTCTGCCTCCATTATGTTCCTACTTCCAGTCTGTGTCTAGGTGGACTATATGCTGTACAGTTCATATAAACATGAACTGTTTCTAGGAGATATAGAAACCCTTCAACACATCTTATCAGCTGCATGATTGATGACAATAAAATGAAAAGTACTGTGACATTTTTCTAAGCCATTTAGCTTAAAATGACCAACTAGACTCCAGCTAGAACATTTAAAACATGATATATATTATACAGTAACGTTGTGCATATTTTTGTAGGGAACAACAATCTGGGAAGTTTAAGTATCAATTGTGGACCTAATGGCATAAAAGGTAGTAGTAACCAAAAGGATAAATACTAAATAAATACTTGTGCAGGATACAATTGAATAAGGTATTTCTACTTTGTTATTTAGCACCACTGAAGTTGAGTGCTCTGAGATTATTGCAGCTGTAAAGAGTCTTAATGGCAGTTAGTCATTAGTGCCTGTCCGGGTCCAGGCCTCAGCTGGCTTTGAGGCATTTGTAATCAGCTGTTGATGCTAAACTGTGCCACCTCTGACCACAGTGGTGAAGGGGAGGGGAAACACCTGCCTCAGTAATTATTTTATTCATCATCATCGATCAATACCTGCATTCAAAGAGAGTATTTAGTTGCAAGGTAAAGCATAACTTGCAACTAAATACTATCTTCATTTGAATGAATGAACTGTTTTCTCCTTTGTTATCAATTTAATAATTGGAGGTTAAAAAAATTCAAGTATTTTTTAAAATATAATTTACAACTTTAGTCTTTTCTCCCTTTGACTAATGTAATATAATCACTAATTTACTCGTCTTAAATTAGCTGTCAGATAAACTCATATCAGGGAAAAGCACCGTTAAAAGGATAAGTCAGGTGATGTTCTATATTTTTCTTATTGTCATCAAATCCCATGGAAGGACCAAAGAAACAATAAATTGATTGTCCTAACTATTGAAGTATTGTCTGTGTAGATAAAGGTTATTACTCTGTGTTAAAGACTTCCATTTATTGTTCAAAAACGATTAAAGACACATCAGTGACCCACAGCATTGAACTGAGTTCCTACTGTCCTGCTACCATAAATACTCTCCAGCATACCTAATTGACTACCACTTAGCCCTGTTTGAGTAGCATTTGCTAAAAACTACAGTAGCCAGCTTTTTTTTAGGAAACTATTTACCCTTTTTTAAAAAATAGAATATATTTGTGACCCATTTCAAGAGGAGTAGGAAATAAAAAATAAGCTTGAGGCTGAGTGCCAGACAGATAGGAAGGTCAGGGAAGTCAGGAAGCATTAAGAGATGCCTTGTTGGTTTTGGTCGTCTCATGGGATTCGTTGACAGTAAGCAAAATATTGATCGCCACCCCCAGCTTTATCCTTTAAGTAAAAAAGGCAACCGAGTCCGGTCTGTCTCTTTTCAACCCTTGTTGACGTCAGTGATTTTGTATTTCACCATATTTTCCGACCAGTATCCGTGCGCTGTGGCTTGACCTTTATTGCCACAACTGAGCTCAACAATCACTCGCACATGTCACACACATCCAAAGGAAATATTCTACAACATATCCCAAACCTCACTGAAACAACAGATTCAGGCAAACAAAGATTTAGGCATGCAGCCTACAAATATGGTCACGGTGTGGGTCACAAACACAGACTGATTTATCTTGTTTACTGTTATTGTAATGTGAAGACGTTTAGTACTGCAGACTTTATGCGTATCGCTTTTGGATTTGCTCTGAGAGGCCGCAACAAAAGAGGAAAGCTGGCTGACTCACAAGTTCAGAGGTGGGTCATGGTGTGAATAGTTCAGCACATTACGGTAACCTGAATGGCTTTAATGCTGTGCTCCCGTCTTCCCATCTGTATCTGATTTGAATTCCTCATTATGGATTCCTCTGTTATCTTTGATAAGACAGGCCTTAATGATGCGTCTCTGGCAAATGACATTAGGAAAAATCACTTGAGCGTCCATTATTGTTTTTTCCGCTTTTTATCAGATTGATTCCTCCTATCACTGTTGTTTTTTTCCTTTCATTATCAAATTAAGGATCACTTTGTTGCCAGGTTTGTTTAGCACTCAACAACTGCGTACAGATGTTGAAGCCCTTTTCTTTATGGTCCTTGCAGAGGTCAGAGCAGATGGTGCTGTTGATTGAACGAGTTTGTTCGGGAAGAAGTAATATAGAGGCTAGGACCGCTTGTTTTCGTCTGCGGCTAAGAGGTGTTGACTACTATCTTGTACCAATAAGAACCTCCAAGGACCTCATCAGTGAAGCTCAGTCTGCTGTGCTTCTGGGTTGGTCAATAGGGTCCATTCAGGTCTCAACATAGCAGTAAATCAGCCTGTTGGTACAGATGAAACGCAATTATCCCTTTTATTCTGTTAAGGATTTATCTTGATAAGGAGAAAAGTATGACTCGTATTTTGTCTTAATGCAGACACAACAAAATGTATGTTCTTTACCACTTCAAAAACAGCAAGATCAGCACTATCTGAGAACATTGTAACGAGAAATGGTCAACAAATTGAGTTGGGTTAATTGATGACCACTTGTCTTTTAAGGAGCACATTCAGTATGTTGTGAAAAAGCTGAAGCTCTTATTAGGATTTTACTACAGAAACAAGTCTTGCTTTTCTTTTTGTGTGAAACAGAAACTGGTGGAATCTACCTTTTTACCTGTTATTGACTATGGAGATGTGTTGTATATGAGTGCTTCTGCTCATTGTCTTTGCATGCTGAATAGCGTATCATGGGTCACTGAGATTCATTACAAACTGTCGTTATTTTACTCATCTTTGTGTACTCTACTCTAAAGTTAATTGGTCATCCTTATGTGCTCGTTGCCTCAGTCATTGGTATGTGTTTATCTACAAAAGCATTCTGGGTGTAATTCCGTCTTTCCTGTCTTCTCTTTTAAAAAGGAAAGATAGAAGTCATAACCTTCGTTTTATGGATATTTTGCAATTTGTTATTCCCAAAGTACGAACTGAATTGGGAAAGAAAGCTTTTAGGTTTTCAGCACCTAATGCTTGGAATAATTTACAATCTGTTCTTCAACTTCAAAACTTAGTTACCTTGAATGAGTTTAAAGCTCTGGTGAAATCGCTGCAGTCCAGGTTGTCAGCAAGTTTTAATGTTGTTAATTTATGTGTTGTCTGTTACTTTTACTATAACTGTGTTGCTGCTATCTTAGCCAGATATTCCTTGTAAAAGAGATCTTTGATCTCAATGGGACTAACCTGGTTAAATAAAGGAAAATAAAAATAATACAATTTCTAATTTTACAACTTCCTGTTCATGGATAAGGAGTAAAGGGAGTTCAAATTACATAATTCCCAGTTGTCCTTTTGTATCTTCTAAACAAGTACCAAGGAAAGAGTTCATGAAATCATCGAGGATGGCGAAATTGAACTTTTACGCATGATGAACTGCCAATTGCTGTACCGTTCATTCACAATAACTATTTCCATGAATCATAGCGCTTTAATTGAGCTAATAATGCAGAACAAATATTGACCTGAAAAGTGTTAACATATTCTTGAATGGAAAATGTTGCAAAAGAGCGTAACTATGGACAATGTACACACTACTTCATAGGGTTTTATTAAGCTAAGAGCTATAAAAAACAATTCAAAACATATTGCATGATTAAGAAAACACATGGATGTCAGTTCTCCAAAATTTAGATGCTCATATAAATATATTCACGTAGATTCAGGACGGAAAGGTCTTGGCAAATAAGCTTTAAGTCTCATATCCTGTCGTAATTCAAATTAAAGCTCGGTATCACTTCAAGGTTTACAAATCTCTGTAGGACTCAACTCTGGCTTTTGTATTTCTCAAAAGGCTTACAGTGTGTCTAACTGTCACAAACTGTGAGTCCATGTATCAAATGCTCAATCAATCAACTTGGAAG
Source organism: Sebastes umbrosus (assembly GCF_015220745.1). Taxonomy (NCBI): domain Eukaryota; kingdom Metazoa; phylum Chordata; class Actinopteri; order Perciformes; family Sebastidae; genus Sebastes; species Sebastes umbrosus. The sequence continues at coordinate 9,290,726 of NC_051273.1, read as the reverse complement.
TGGGGAAATTCTTCTAGTTCAGTAAATCAAAATCAAAATAAAGTCTGTGGTAAAATGATGTTGTTTCAGGAGGCTATGCTATGCTGTAATTCTTCAAATATGGACCCCAGGCTTTAATTCTTTCTAACAAGGAGGCTAACAGGCATTTTAATGAAGGTCCAAAATCAGCTGTTGAAGGATAAATATAAATAACACACTATAGGCCTTTATAAAGTACTGTAGAAATTATCCTATGCTGCACTAATAGGTACCATATATCCATCAATAAGGATGCAATTGCTGGCTGAATGCTGCTTTTATCCTCAGTCTGAAAAGTTTAGAGATTTAAAGTCCCTGAAAACGTATTTTCTTAATGAGCCTCTCACTTTGAGCGATGGGATTATACATGAACACTACATTTTCTGCTAGTTTGAACAGCTTTGGTCATTTCACATGAGATATTTCTTTATTTGTGTTTGTGTCCTTGCTTCTCCCTGTTTTGAAGCGGGCAGGGCAGCTAAATGTGATGACGGTTGTTGTGTTGTTTGCTCATGTTGCTAGGATACTGTTTATTAAATGTGCTCAAACCACACCCTCACAGTCCTGATGAAGCAGACCAGCTGATATTTTGACTGTTACATTCTTAATAGAGAATAAGTTAATAATATAATACGTTATTTTTTTTCTCCAATTTTTCACTTTGATTGTTGATTATTTAGTCATGAATATTTAATGTTATAGAGAAATACTTCAGATTTATGGATTTTAAAGATGCTTGAATGACATGTTCAGGTGTTAATAAAACTATTATCAATAGCTGTTGTTTTGTAACACCTCCACATATGATATGTTACATCCTGCAGCCACAGAAAGCCTCTCCAATCAGGCTCCTACATGTTGCTCTGTAATAACCCCATGAGCCCTGGGCTCAGTAGCATTATCTCCCAGTCCACTCCTGCTGTTTTCGCCCCAGAGCTGCCCACTACTTCATTTTAAAAGCCACTTTAGACCCAGTTTAATGACACTGCACAAACCACTACAGTGCTTTTTTTTTTTTTATACTGTATATAAAAACAATATATCACATTTCACATAATTTCACCTACACTGACTGGAGCTGCAGCGCTTTGTTGTGGTTCTAAAGGATTGTGAAGCATTGTCGCTGACTATGGAAGACTTGGACTGTATTATCACACCTGTCCAATCCAAACCGGCCTTTATGAAGATTATTTTATTAGAATTAAACTACATATAAATTTGTTTTCTAATATTTCGTTCACCCACATTTGAATAAATGAAGAAGTGTAACACTGTACAGCAAAAACAGGTCATTGTAGATATATGTGGGACAACATTACAGTACTATAGTTTATGTATTGGGTTGTGACATCGTTGCTGTACATACTGTATGTTTTGTCTCTTTCTGTATGGAACTACCTACGAAAAATTACAATTATGTGGAAACAGTTATGTCAGCAGATGTAGAGGCAAGCTGTTAATGTTTGACACCACAAACCTAAAGGGATTCAAAGTGATTCCTGCTTAACAGTTTGACCCTAGAGAGAGCTGCTATTAAAGGAACAGTGTGTAACATTTCGGGGGATCTATTTGCAGAAATGGAATATAATATTCCTACCTATGTTTTCATTAGTTTATAATCACCTGAAACTAAGAATCGTTGTGTTTTCGTTAGCTTAGAATGAGCCCTTCATATCTACATAGGTAGCGGGTCCTCTTCACGGAGTCCACCATGTAACTCCGCCATGTTTCAACAGTAGCCCAGAACGGACAAACCAATCACTAGCTCTAGAGAGAGCCTTTTGCATTTTTACGTTACCTGAAGGCCACTGTAGTTCTCCAACATGCTTGTGAAACTGCGATAATGTGAGCCGCAGAGTGCAAAACCGTGGTACCGCCAGCCTCCGTCTGACTCCTCTTGCTCCTAAAGTAGTGTTATTATGGTAAAGATGGCCTCTGAGCGAGGAGAACAGCGTTACCACGGTTTGGCACTCGGCAGCCCACGTTACCGCAGTCTTGGAATGGGAGGAGTGAGCGGAGGGTTACTCAGTTGGTTGCAATCTGCAACCACACCACTAGATGCTGCCAAATCCTACACACTGTACCTTTAATCTAAATATTTTTTCATTACCTGGGTCTGTCCTATCTTCATATTCAGTTTTTGCCTCACCAAATTGGATTGTGTTTTACAGGACTATGCTGTGTCAACTGTGCCTGTGATGGAGGGGCTGCACCTGAAAAGCTTCTGCAGTATGGGAGGACCTGGCCTTATTGTCATCGGCTCAAGTGAACACGCACAGAAAGCCCTCAAAGTATGGAGATTGTGTGTATATGTGTTGTATGTGCAGTAAAAGCATCATCCCATTGTTATGCTTCCCCCAGCTGTAGTCATAGAAACCATTGAATCAATGTAGTGGCATTGTTTTTATAACTATGACGCAGCTGATTTTTCTTCTTTTTTTTTTGACTCTTGGCTCGATGCTGTTGGTATTAACAGCCCTGTCGTTTTTTTTTATCCTGTTCTGCAAAGTATTCAGCAAGAATAACACTACAAGACAGGACATCACACGTGTTGATTCAGAGCAGACTCCCTTACTTACTACTTGATTGCTGCTTCCCACTGCAAGCACATTGAGACCACCTGTCACCTTAATCCTTCCTCATTAATTCATATTCTCGGCTAAGCTAAGGGGATTGCCCCTGGCGCTCACGCTCCAGCTTCAATTACAAAGGTATTCCATTATAAACAGCTTGAGCTCATTACCGCACAAAAGGCTTCTCAATCGATCGAGCTCCATCGCGTAGCCCTCAAAAAATAAACCCAAGGGATGCTGAAGGATTCAACATGAGCGAGAGGCATTATACACCCCGACAGAGACAGATTAGTCGTTTTCACAAAGAGAGTAATAAATCTCAGCCCATCCCTCCGATGGAATTATCCCTAAAATTCATCAACACATCTGAACTTTTCTCACAGCACGCATGACTGAAATACAGTGTAATATGTAATATCGTATTTACACAGCATAGACTCACATGCTTTATGTTCAATTACATATGTGTGACGACTTACACACAATCTTATACACCCTTGGGCTTGACAGATCCTTTCTGGCAGGACTTTTCATTTGTGGGATATCTCCCCCTACTGGCCCAACCCTACATAAGGTTACTTTAAGTCAAGTAAAAGCCACTTAGTGTATCTCGGGGGGCTATTAAAACCAGACCATCTGACAGCACATCCTAATGAAGCAATGTACTTGAGAGCAGCACAAGGTCAGAGTTGTTGGTTTTGTAATGCATGTTTGAATAGCTGAAGTGTACTCAAGAAGTCAAGAATCCAGGCATAAACACATGCGCTAATTGATTTTATATTCCAGCGTAGACTCATTAAGATTCCTGCCTGTTTGATCACCCCCAGTAATTAGCTACTGGAGCGAGGAGTGGCCGTTAGCGAGACTTAATGACAGACTGCTCGCTTTCTAATTACGGCTTACGTCATCCTCCCTTGCAGCAATTAGCTCCTGTTTTAAAGGACTTTTAACGACTCTGGATTTGTAATTAGGTAATGTTCTCTTTGTGGGGGTGAGATCTCATGAATGCTGTTTTAATGAATTCAAAGTGCTTGTTTTGGATGTGGATGCAGCCCTTATGGCAGTGAGGCTCCTTGACTGTGTACCCTTGGACAAAGACATGTTGTACAAATTAAAGTTGGAGCCCGACTAATTCAGTTTGTCTTTAGGGGGCTAGAATTTTGCTGCTATAAAATATTCAGACAAGAGAGGAGACCCTGACCTGTTGCCAGTGTGGGTTCGGAGTAGAAGGTCTGTATATGTATATGTATATGTCACTGACGTCTGGTTAATAAGGCTGTTCATTTCCAGTCTGTTCAGCAGTGTGGCTCCGTTTTTATCTGGGATGTGTGCTCAGACTGTGTATATGTGAAGGCCAGGTGTAGTCTCCTGTCTGTGTTTAGCTCTCCCACGGATGAGATTGAGAATACACGCTGACCGGATGGATTTCATCATCTATCTGCCGCTGTCGCTGCCAAGCTTCACTCATGAAGTCATCATCCTGAAATACCGCCTCTGTCAGAGGCTGCAGCACCCACTCCCTGCTCTCGCACACACTATTCCCGCCTGGGCCGGCTCTAGTTCACCAGTCAGCTCTTCACTCAGCCCTGTTTTTGTTCATGAGGTCATTACTCTCTCAGGGTTTGGTGGTCTTCACCTCAAGGATGTTTACATGCTTGAGTTTGTATAGATAATGAGGTGACTAAACTGTGAAAGTTAAATTCAGGATGAGTTGTGTTTAATGACCAAATCCTGATCACAAACATATACATAAAATATTCTTTGATATCTGATAAACAAATTGATGGGTTATCTAGTATATTTAATTATCATCCAGCTGCAGTGTCAGAGAGCAGTAGCTGATACCACATTTTAGATTATTTAAATGTAGGTCTCTGAATTGTCGTCTTGTTTCTTTTCTGAGATAATAATCAAAAAAGTGTACGGCTACGCTGACGGCTCTACTGAAACACAGTGGCGTTTGAGCAAAACATGAATGTCTGTACAAAATGATGGCAATCTATTTAATAGCTGTTGAAATATTTCAATCCGGCCTAAATAGTGGTTGACAATGTAGGCTAACAATGCCATGCTGAGAGTCACAACGTGAGCGTGACTGCAGCATGTGTCATACCAGGAAAGGGGCCATATAAGGCATCTGAGCTCTGGGTTTCCTTTCCAGAATCCCTGAGTCAGCTGCAGAGTCAGACAGCAGCAGCTGATATCATATCATAGGTGAGAGTGAAGAGCCTCTGGTTTGTTGCCTTGTTCATGCATAAGATATTCAGAAAGAAAATAAGACGTGAATTGTTTCAGGGCACCACCTTCCCTTATGTCATCTTCCATACCTCAGGCTGCAGCAATAAACACTCCCTATAGACCAGTAATAGTTCCAGAGTGAAATATGAGTCAAGGAGCAACAACAAGCATTTATTGTACATCAACAGGAACCAATTTCATTTTTATCATTTCCCGCTCTATAGTTGGAAATGGCCTCAAGTAGGATTTGTCTTGCTGTTGTTCATCAGTGAAAAGAAGTATTGCAAAACTTTTAAAGGCTTGCTGGGAAGGATTACTACATTGAGCATTATAAACATTCATTCCTGGGGCCAAAATACAGATTATGCTGATGACTACTGTGGACAACATCAGGTCCAGTAAATTGTCAGTGTTTTTGTTAACTGGTCGAGATTGCCCAGGGGGGATTTTATTACCATCCAGTAAATATTTTGTTTCAGCAGCTCTGACTGAGCACATTCTGCTGCCCAGTTACCACTCTGAGTATTAACTGGACCTCGGCCACTGTCCAGAAGTCAGTTGCTGCTGATTTGCTGTAGCTTTATAACTGGTCGACGGCCAGGATGACAGTGTAGAAGCATGGTTTCTCTGTTTTTTCTTTTGCTCTTAAACACTTGCAGAAGACGCACAAATCTGAGGCGAATTGGTGATGTCAGGCATGTCAGACGAACTGATGTCAGCAAAAGCTTCTGGAAGTCTGATTTAAGAATTGCTTAAAAACATACAATAACCAAGATAACCTTCCCTTGTTTTTTTTTTATTTCTTAAGCCCTGCGATTTGAATAAATTGATTCACCTTCAGTATTAAAAATAGATAATAATCTGGTTGAACCCACTGACATTGAACCGAGAACCAACTGTTCCATTCATCGGGTGAATTTTCTGAGGATTTAATTGCATTTCATGGATCAGAATTTAACACGAAGCACGATTAAATTCTGCTCTAGGACATTTTCCTTACACCCACAGTTCTTATTGGGAAAACGAGATGTTTTAGAGACTCTGAGTGAAGCAGGAACTGTGATCTTTGGTGGAGTCAACGTTTATTCTCCCCTCTACCACTCTTAATCCTCCTGTGTGCGAGAGACCGCGTTGCCGGTCACGCACATGGACGGTGTTTTCATTCAGGGCTGCTGCAATCACCTAACACACCCACAAGTGACCTGGGAATGTGTCTGCTCTGGTTACACACATACAGACGTACAGTGTGCGCACATAATGCGTGTACTCCACCCTGCAGCCTTGCACTCAGAAATGGCAATGTCTGCTCATATACACTTAACATGATTTATTTTGTCAGTCATTTCCATGGACTGTTAATTTACTGTTTATACATCAAACATGAGTTATGGCTATTCAACGAAGCCATACTAGTGTAATGCATGATTTACCGCTTTTATTCTTTGTTTTTAACATTGTCGGAGCAAAACTTTCATTACGGCGTTGGCTTTGCACGGCACTTCCCAGAGATCATTCATTTAACAATGGGTCCAGTCGTGTGACAACTTTTTCCTTGGGTTTTCTATTTAATGATGGGATTTACTGCTCGTACTAACCGCACGATTGCTGTTCTATTTATTCCGACCAAGCACTGTTGCTGCTGCCAGAAACATAAAATCTGTCACTTCCTGTGTGCTGAATAGATTTTCCCAGGAAAGCCCTAACAGAGTACTTAGAACAGCACATTTACTTTTGGGTTGGATCAGTAGACATCTATTTATATGACAATAATGCAGGTAATATATTCAATTCAAATTTTATTTCAGACACACAGGAGGTTCCATAGCAATAAAAGAAAAGAAAAAGAAACAAAAAGCATACAAGATAAGACCACAGCAGTTCATCATTCAATTCATATGATATACTGTACTGCATCTCCCATCTAGACGACCAATTTTGAAGAAAAAAACCCCCCGCCAACTTTACCACCCAATCTGCTTGGGGAAAAAGAAAAGGAGTCCAAGGATGTCCCAAACAAATATCTGGTGTCAGAGCCCACTGACCAGGTCTCCGGCACCAACCTCCCAAGAAGACAGTGGTCAGCCCTCAACAGATTCAGGACCAGCCACCATAGGTGGGGCAGCAAACCAAGCCCAGTGTGTACTTGTGGAGAGGAACAAACAATGGAACACATCATTGAAGCTTGCCCTCTCCAAAGACTAAAAGTAATAAATAAATAACTGCAAAGTAATCCATATTTCTATATAACTCCCAAAGGAAAAAGGCCTTTCCCCGTCTCAGTAAACGCCCTGATCTTGGACAGATCCAGTCAGTGGGTCAGCCTTCCAACCACAAAGCCCATTGTGCTCACAATTCTCGCATTTTCCTCCCACGTTTGTTGTTGCATCATCACATTCGCTCACAGCCACTCCTCCAAACCTACAGTATAATGTGCGTCAAGCAAGACGTCATACATTTAACGTTTTGGATGCTGTGTATTCCCATAAGTGGCATTTGGTGACTTTTAACTGATCTGATTTCAACTTTTAATTGTGACCTTATTTGACCGATTATTATTAGTAAACAGCCAACTCATCCTCCCCACGATTAAAGACGATGACAGAAAGAGGAACAGTAGAAAGCACAGAGGAGGTCTGTATCTGGGAAAAAAATCTCACCTCTCAAAATATCTTTTCTGAATGTTGATGCTTTGAATTTTTTTTTAAACTCGCTTTCCACCTCCCCTCCCCTACTCGTCTCTGAGGTATCCGTCCGCAGATGTTCTGCTCATAAACATTAAGAGGCACCTGCCTCTCCTCTGGTCATAACATCCTCACCCCCCGACTTCCACTTGGCAACGGGCGTCATCTCAGCCTCTCTCCTCCCACCGCCTGTCCCACTTTCAACTCCTTCAGATTACATAAATAACATGACATCTGCTGAGAAAGAATGTCTGTCTGCTTCTGTGTTCTCCATTAAGCCCCCCACCCCCAGGCCCCGAGAGTGGTTTGGCCAGCAGAAAGATGTGGTGCTGCCTTTGGTATTGTGGCCTTGTTCTGACTGGAAGTGTCTTATAGTCTGAATTGTTTTCTGTCTGTTTCTCTGAAAGTCATTTGGACTCCACAAAACGTCGTTAGTTTACCTAAATGTCTATTTCCCATCTGTTTCATATCTGTGTGTGTAGATCATGCAGCAAATGAGTGACCATCGCTATGACAAACTGACGGTGCCTGACGACCTAGCTGCCAACTGCATCTACATGAACCTGCCTAATAAGGGACATGTGCTTCTGCACCCCACAGCAGAGGAGTATCCAGAGAGCGTGAAGGTAATGCTCAGCTCATTTCACGTCCACACACAGTAACTTTATCTCATGCACACAATCACACATTCATTTACAATCCTGAGGTTACACCTTTGGGAGGAAGAAACGCCATCAGGACAACCAGACTGGTTTAGTGGCTTCAATTTAATGAGCGCTTGCTTTTGTTGCTCTGAATCCCGTCCAGACCTCTGAGATAAACAACTGGCCGGAGAGGGAAACCCTGCAGTATGTGGTAGTTTTACACAGACCGCCGCAGGTCAACCACATCCAGCACTGTGTTTTATAATGAAGGAACCTGTAGTTTTATGTGAAGTGACCTTTTAGAGCCAGTGTTTGGTTTGTCTATTCTGGGCTGCTGTAGAAACATGGCGGCGCAAGATAGCAGACTCTGTGAAGAGGACCCACTCCGTATGTAGATATAAACAGCTCATTCTAAGGTAACGAAAACTCAGTTCATATTTCCAGGTGATTATACACTAAAGAAAACATACTTATTTATATTATATTACATTTCAGCCAATAGATCCCCCTAAATGTTACACTGGCCCTTTAAAGGTATAATATGCAGGAATTTCCTAAAAAAACAACAACAATGTATAGACTGATACAAAAATAATCCCCCTCAATCATCACTTATGATCCACTAGAAGTGTGTGGTGGTGTCTGTTTCTGCAGAGACGCTGAACCTCTGCCTGTATTTTCTCTTTTTTTCTTTTTTTTGCTGTGTTCAGGATGTTTCTGGGCATCTACAAACAGCCTTTGGGCCCTACGTGGGGGTGTTACCCCCAGCCAATAACAGCGCATTCATTCAAAATCCGGCAAATCGGCACCTTCCCGCAGGGTTTTGCGGAAGTGTGGGTGTGTTTATTTGTGCTTTAGAAAGTAACAATCAGAAATTAACGTTTTATTTCTGATTCACTGCTTTGTTCTCACTAATGCCGCTCCCTCTCTTCATTCACTCTATTGACCATCGCTACTCTCTCTCTCCTTCTCGGCTCGTTGAGCCATAGAGGAGAGGCCAACTATCAAATGATTATGTGTATGTGAAAGCGGTCACTTGTCATGTCGAACACACAGAGAATTATCACCTGACTATGCAGTTTCCCCCAGCTCCACAGAGCGTTTTAGAGTTATTCAGCTCGTTGTTTTTATTTTACAACCACAACTTCACTGTTTTGGTTCTGTCTCACCGCTCTCGTCAGTGTTGTTTCCAGACGCAGCAGCCACTCCTCCATTGATAAACCCCAATGTATGCCTCCTACACAGCATTAATAAGCAGACAAAGTTAGCAGCCAGCTGGTGAACATAGTAGTAGTAGTAGCATTTAGCTGCTAAAGAGACAGACAATTCCCTCGAGAGCAGTTGGAGACCAAACCAGAGCTAAAAGGAAAGTGAATGTTGGACTTACATTCGTCAGGTGAAGAAAAACACAACTCCAAAATGAATGCAAATATTGCTCCGTATCTGCTGGATGTGTAAATAAGCCACTGTTTGTATGTATTTGTCATATGAACTGAATAAGGCGATAGTATATCAGTGTGATATTTACGGCTTGTTGGGATGCCAGTGGACCAAAAAAAATCAATAATGCAGGTTTTAGTGTCTTAAATTACTTCATATACAAACTAGCAAACTACATAATTATACTTACTTCCTTGCACTTAAAATTAATATTTGGTGTCCACATGTCCTAGTGGTCTAAGGTCTACTGTAAAATAACGGCAAAATGCCAAAAATATATCTGAAATAAAAAAAGAAATGCTTCCCTGACTGCACTGATCAAAGCAAAATGGCTTGGTGTTAGATAGAAAATTGTCTTTTTCTACTTATGATTGCCAAGTTGGCACTATTTCAGGATCTCATAAGGGAAACGCCAAAAGAAATATATAGGGATGAGAGTAATTTCAAAGAAAGGTTGAAGAGTTGCTCTGAGTGCCCTCTTAAGAACAATCCTTATAGCATGTGTTCTTTGTTAAACTGCTAAGTGCTGTACGCTGGCCCGACATACCTGGCTGAACTCATCGGCGGTGTCTCACAGCACACACCATCACTGCATGAACACGTATAACCACAACCTTTCTTAAATTTCTTTCAGACATACAGTGACCTACTTGCAAACACATCATTCAAATTTTGCCTTTCACTCATGACACTTGCGTGTTGTTTTCCACTGCAGTTCACCGTGAATGACATGTTATTGTCTCACTTTGTCTGCTCGGGGTTTGGAAAGGCTGAGCAGTAACCGTGTTATTTAGATGCTTTGGGGTCACTCCACATCACAACAAGTCAAAAGGATTCTCACAAGATCGAACCCAGAACCTACAATCTGCAGAGACAGTGCTTAGACCTCAAAATGTACTCTGTGGTTAAAACCCCTACCTCCGCCAGCTATTTTTAGAGGGAAGAATTCACAAAATTATACGTCTTTGGACTTACAACTACGGCGAAGGCTCGTTTTTTTTTCCAGGAAGATTAACTGAGGGAAATCAACTTGAGCATAATAAAAATCTATTTGTGTATATTGCGCTTCCTGCTTTTGGAGGCACCTTATAACGGATCATTTGGAGCAATATTTGAGGAATGTATGTTTGTTCCATGATCCAGTTTCCTCTGTAATGTTCAAACCCACCAGAAATTGGCCTGGAACCCATTTTTGGTCCAAACCTGTGTTTAAGGAATTGTAGCTTATGGAAAAAATATGAATAGCACATAGTTGAGAGTTACCAATCATGCCTTGCTGTACAATAAGTCCGCAGTTGGTACATGTTTCCCCAGGGAACTCGTTGCTTGTTCCTCCAATGAGGTGTAGAGATTTCTCTGCACAATCACAGAGACACTCTGCAAGACTTCTACTGCTTTCCAACTCTAAACATCGTCTGTCCTAATCTCCGGTCTATTTTTAGTTTGCTTGTGAAGTTACATAAGAGTTCCACATTAACAAAGGCAGGGGGTCATGAGAGAGGATTGGTGGAGGTCGGAGGGGGTGGAGACGGGGCATCTTTAATGGTTAGCAGTGGCGACGGCTCTGGAGGGCTCGGTTTGGAGATAAAGAAACTAAGCAGACAAAAGGCCTAGTGAAACATAGCAGCTCCTGCTGTGTGGGACCATGCCACCCTCCGACCCAACATATAAATATCAACCGCAGTAATTAGAACTCGGCTGGAAATGTAAAAAAAAAAAAAAGACCATTTGGATGTGGAGATGCTATAAACGGCAGGGGATTTAATGGTGTTTTGGGGGAGTTATGCAAAAACACAACCTTCCTTGACCCTGTAGTCATGCGGTGTCGCTTGGTCGGTGCAAAACTTTCACTCAGACTGAAATATCTCAACAAGGGTGAATTGCCAGACGGATGTTCATGTTCTCCAAAGGACGTTTCTGTCTGACTGTGGTTACTTTTCCTATAGTGTCACTATGATGTTGACATTTTTTGTTTTTTTTAGTGAACTGTCTCTACTGTTAGATGGATTGCCATTAAATTTGGGTCGTGTCTAGAAGGTAACCAGCAAATTGCGGAAACTTGCAAAAACTCTTGCGAGACTCGCTGCCCCACGACCCGTTTGAGGTAAATACCTAACCTTTAACCGTCTCGCAAGACTTTCCCTAATTGTGGGTTACCTTCTAGAGTAGAGTACATACATACATTCATGTTGCCCTTAGGATGAACCGTAATAACTTTGGTGATCCCTTAACTCATCTAGTGCCATCAGGTCCAGATTTTTATTTATCCAATACTTGTGTTTGTATGTTATACAAAAATGTATAGAAATATGCATTACAGCTGCAGTGGGTAGAATTGGAGCAAATATGATTGACAGCTGTATGAAAATGGAAAAGTTATTTTTATAAAACGGTCACTAGACAGTAGTGGATGAGACAGGTAATCTGAAAAAAATAATGTGCCTCTGTGTCCTCCGGTGCTCCTAATGGCATCTGCAAGATTTCACAGACCGGAGGGAAACAACCAATCAGATCCCAGCAGGAGTCTTGCCGTCTCTGAGCAGCTGTCAATCACTCGTAAACTCCAATCTAACAGTCAAACTAGGCAGCACTGATCAAATATGAATCAATATTCTGTAATGCCTATTTCTCGCCTCAAATGTTTTCAGACACATCTTGTAGTGTACTGTTTAGCTGTACAATGAGAAAGTTTGTGACCCGGCAGGCATGTTGAGATCAGTTGAGGAAATACCAAGCACCGCCCACCAGCCGAAGCAAACTTTCTCATTTTACAGCTAAAACGTCCACTACAAGATGTTTCTGAAAACATTTGAGGCGAGAAATAGGCATTACAGTAACAGAATATTGATTCATATTTGATCAGCGCTGCCTAGTTTGACCGTTTGATCGGAGTTCGCTTGTGATTGACAACTGCCTCCGTTGACTGAACAGCCAATATGAAATGACCTGTGATTGGCCAAAGTCTCCCGTCACGGGCTAGATTTTTTAAAGCTTGAAAACAGAGCCATGAGGAGATGCAGAAGTCTAGTTTTCTCTCAGAACATTTGAATTACAATATGCAGAAAGGTTATTATTAACATTCTGCCTACTGCAGGTTAACACCATATTTTTTAGTGGTATAGTGCTGTTACAGAAGAGTATGATGGTGGAGAGCCATTGTTTAAATGACTTAAGGAGTACTCCTGCCCACATTACACACACTGTTTTGGGTAGAGAAAAATCAAGAATTATGAGGCACATGAGAGCGGCGTCTTTAAACACGGCATTTGGATCACCAGAGGCTTCGTCAGCCATATTGCATCATGAGGTAAGAATTTGTTTAGCTGGTCCCGCTGGCTGTGCCGCAAGGCCTCGCTCAGTATCACAGCAGGGTTGAAATGAGAGTTTAAAGAGAAAAATATCCTGGTTTGGACATGTGGTAGGAAAACACTGGTTTTCTTCTGGAAAATGTCCACAGGGTGACACACTTCTTTACGAGGGTCTTTTGAGAATGTCGTAATAGTTCTCACTCCCATCTTTTTTATATATTTTGCCGGGAGACCAGGAAACATTTTTGAATGCTTGTTCTCCTACTTCACATTTTGTGTCCCTCTGAAAGACTTTTATATGACAGAACATTACAAGTTGACAAGTCGAGTAAACAAACTTAAGTGTTGCATAAGTTCTCCCTTTCAGTTTAACTACTGCCAGCTGAGCTGTACTTTAGCCTTTTCTAAAGGTCTTGTTGTAGTGCCGGCTGGTCAATACTTGTAACACTGGCTCACAGATGTGGTACCCAGGGGCAGAGTCGGGAGGCAGAGCAGGAACAGCTGTTGTCATGACGATAACTATTTTGTATTTGCTTTTTTTTTTTTATGTAGAAGGGGAGGTCCTTGATTCCCAATTATATCATAGTATTAAAACATGTTTCTCCCATTTTTCTCAGTCGACATAATTTTATAATAACTTTCAATAAGTTCTTAACAGAATAATCTACAAACAGGATGGCAGTTTTTCCAATGACCGCCTTGTCTGTGTGTTCCGCAGGTGTTCGAGAAGTTGAAGGACCACATGTTGATCCCCGTGTCTAACTCGGAGAAGTGCAAACTGGATGGAGCCCTCACATGCTGCTCTGTGCTCATCAACAAGAAGGCCAACATCTGATTTAAATTTTGATTGTAATGAATCTGATCCCAGATCAGAGGTGGAGTAGACCTTGTGCCATGTTTAGCCCCCCTGCCCCCTTTAACCCTGCTGAGCCCCTACTGCTCGTGTGTAAACCAATCCTTACTTATACTGTTTGATTTACAACCCTTTCAGAGAAATCGTTAAATTGTTTTTGTTGGACCAACAAAACCAGATGGATCTGTTTGATAAATCATTTTTTTTTGTGCCATTGAAAAGTTTAGTTTTACAACATTACACTGCAGGTTTATGAATTACATCACTAACAGGCAACTTCAGTGGAAAATGTATACAGTCGGTTTGTCCTGTGTACATGCACCACTTTACATGTGATTTAATTTAGTTGTGTTTGGTTATATAATAATGCAAATGGGACTCAATTTCTTATTAATTTTTCAACAACTGTATTTTGGAGGAAACATATAAATTATTAATAATAAATTATTGCTGATTCTTTACAGTTGGTTCTGAGTAAATTTCAAAACCACTAACATACAAATCTATATTTTATGAATTGCATGGCCATATAGATCTGACTATTCAACCTGGTATCACGCCAAAGCATGTAATAGACCCGCCTGTCCACCAGAGGATAGCATGTCAGTGTCACGTTTTGCCTCGCCGAGGCGTGAATATTACACGCGTCGTGTCATTCATACGCCTTTTCGTGCGACCGTGCTGAACTATTAGGTTGTTTTGATTTCTCATATTGAAAATACAGTTCTTGAAAAGCCTTCTGGAGATATGAGCTTTTGGTATGATCGCACTGTTGTGATGATATTATGATTGATAGAAGTACTGCCATTGAGACCTGAGGTGCTCTTACTTTTCACGACTATTACTTAGTAATCATTGATATTGATCGTACCGTACTGGAGACGATTTTTGACTGATCTCAATCATTGCCACCAGCTAGAGAAGAAGCTAAGAGTAGCCTGTTATTCTACAAGGACCATCTGTGGCCATTTCATTTTAGCAATTTGGCATCCCTCCTGGTGAGCCTTTGTTTAGATTCATGTGGGGATGCAAACGTATTAATCTGTGCCAACCCTACAGACGACAGATAAAAGCTGACGGTGTGGGAAATATTTCATTATTATAAGATTATTAATTCCAACAGAACACCTCTGCTCCTCTTAATGTACCATGTCTGCATGGGAGACCAATGACTTCTCTCTTGCTGAATGATTCTGAAGGCACTGCAGTTTTCTCACTCCATTGGTTCTGCCTGTGTTGTTGATTACACTGTTTTTAGTTTTTTTTTCCTGTCTGGCAGTTTTTACTCGAAAACTGACTCAGAGCATGCTGTGAGACCGATGTCTGTTCCGCCAAATGTGACTGCAGTGAGAGAGTTTGCACTCAGCATGCAGAACGAGCTAACTGTTTGGTGTGTTTCCATGTGTGTTCACAATGGTAGCTGCAAACAGGAGCTTAGGGGATGTTGATGAGGAGCTCTGTTTTGGTGGCCTTATCTCTGTTGCTGCTGAATTAATGTTTGAGGCCTGTAGCTATGACAACATAGTGTATGTAAACGTGTATACTGTACATACACTATATGCTGTATACACGTTAAAGCCCGCCATATGTGAAACCATGCTTTTTCTCAATGTGATTGTAAGTGAAAGTTGAGGAAATGACATCAGGAGATGATTCAGCCTCCCTCTGTAGACGTTTGTGTATGGGCAAGTGGGCAGTGATGAAACAGGGAAAGAATTCCTGTTGGGAGGAGAGGCTTGTACACCAGTAAACACTGACTCTCTTAAACTTTCTCTGTCTCACTCTCTCCCACCCTCTGCTATTGCCTCATAGACGATCTGGACTAATTTATGGGCTAGTATCATACAGTCTGGCGAGCACTGTAGATGTGATGGCCTGCCATTAAAGTGTGACACTAGTAGTATATTTTACAGGAGGCGGCTGGCTGGATGCAGGGTGATAGCATAGTTGCAGAGCTTCCAGTTCTGATTCTCACGCAGTTACTCCAGGAGGCTGAGCTAGACAGGACTGGTCATACACTGTCTGAACATTAGTCCAATGTCAATCAGAGGATTTGATCCTCTCACATTGCTCCAAATCACCCATTGGTACTTAACCTTTTCCTATCGCTGATTTCAAATCAGAACGTTAAATACATTTTGTGGCTCCTGGCTGGCAAGCCTGTCTGTGAGTAACTGCTCCTGAAAATGTGTGCTGACTTATTTATCCTCTTACTAATCCCCTTACTCATCACATTAGTCATGATGTTGTGATTGCCCTTGTTCCAACTGAGGTCTCATACAAGTTGTGAGTAACAATTATTTGAATCATCTTAAATTGAGCCTTTCGTCTACTTTGTGTAATAAATTAACATCTAGCATTGAACTGTGTTGTGTTTCTTTTTTTAAAATTCAGGTTAAAATTAGCCCCAGTTGTGGATCTGTAATTTCATTTTAATTTGTTTAACAAGCTTTTGACAATACATGTACAGATATAACCCTCAAGGACACGGTTGGTATATACCAACCGTGTCCTTGAGGGTTATACCACAAGGCTTCATCAGGTGAGATAAAATACAAACCTGAACCAAAATCTAACTTTTAGTGGTGTAGAACAACCAGCTTTGTCTCAGTAAGGACTGGCAGTGACAACTCTGCCCATTGATCTCTGCTACCACCTAGTGACACTAAAAATGTACGACAGACTGAAATAAGGTGTGTATCCAGGCACAGTGTTTGGTTGGAGGCAAGAAAGGCTGCTGTCCAGCAAGCTGCTCAGTTAAAAAATGCTTGAGTCTCCTATAATATAGTGGTAGTAGTAGTAGTATGTACCCATGACAGTCCAAATGGTTGCCTTCACAGAAAATGCAACTGGAAAAAAAAAGCATTTCAATGTTTATTGCCAGAAATACAAACCCTCAAGTTATAATGTAATGCATAATGAACTAAAAGCTTGGTGCGGCTGTTTCATAGAAAATTCCTTTCGTCGTCGTCATCTATGTCAGGAGAGGAGTTTTGGTTACACCTCACATCCGTCTCAGCCTCCTCGACCTCAAGTCAGATTCTGAGGAACTTTTTTAAACTTGTTAAGAAATCCACAAGAAATATGTACTTTGTACAACTTTGTCCAGTTGTGAAAAAAAGGTGTTTTATTTACAGTGCCATCATACTACACGTGTAACAAAAATATATACAAACAAAAGAAACAAACTGTTAACTCTGCTTTAACTGAATATACCTCAACTCATGATAAAACAACTTATAGAAACCAATCTTCATGTGCACACAGCTACACGCTGACATCATTCCCCCAAAACAAATGCTTATATAGTCCCTTTAATCACCAAGAGTCAATCAGCAGCAGGCTGTACCATTCTCACAGGAAACCCACACCTTTCTCTAAAAAGCTAATGAAGTAGGTAATTCCCACTAACTTAGTACTAAAACACTTTCACACACATCCCTACATAGCATATATTTGCAGCCATGGTTAAATTGATCACAATACACCCTCGCTTGGTCTACGCCGGTGACATCACTGATGATGTCACTCAGTGCATGAAGGAAGGAGGTGGTTGGTTACCTCCTCCTTATGTCTGTGGAGCACATGGTGGGTGTGGTGAGTAGGAGAGAAAGAAAAATGATTTACTTTACTAAACTTAACAATGCTGGCCCGTGTTTTAATTTAACCAAAAAATGGAATATGCTCTGTAACCAAACTTACTACCGAACACAAACAAACCTGGAATAGCATGTGTATGCAAGTTACAGTTCATGGTATTATGGCGAAGTAAAGACTAAACAAGCATGTGGTTAAATTTGTATGAAATGGGGACAAATTGTGTTTTCTCACACACTTTTTCACAAATAGAAATGAGTATAAAACAAACAATGGCAATGAAAAAGATTAAAAAAAAAACAAATACCGGTGGTTATTCCGATAATTTAGAATAGTAATAAAATAAACAAAATTGATAAATGTAAACTTTTAGAAAAAAATTGCATTAAAATGCCTAATAATAAAGAAAGGAGTACACACTCAAAACTGTCACCTTGTGTGATAGTCCCAATCCCTCAGGGCACCTCCTTTTTACATTTTTTTCCTTCACTTTTTTGTCCTAGTTACTCTTAGCATAGAACAGTACAACTTGGTGTTATTGTTAACAGGTACCATACAATACAGTCTTCCTGGGTCATTTCTTGCAGTCTCACAAAGTATCTTGTGATCTACTGTCCCCTCTAGTGGACATAAAAATACAGCAGTATTATATACTATTACAAATATAAAGTAATGTATAATTACAATATGCCTAGATATCTTCAACAATCATAGATATGTTATATGATAGTTATATGATAGGTATTTTATGTTCAAATCTGTGGTGTACTCATGGCATTTAACAGAAATTCTAAGAGAGACGATGCCATGATCACAACGAATCCCCATTATACTGTGACTACATGGTAACACACCTTTGTTTAAGACACAGGTTGCATTAATCCTTGAGTTCTTATGTATTATAAGAAAGTGTATACATGTAATATACACCAGTGGAAACAAGGTACACTTGTTGTACTGCACATTTAGCTACAGGGGAAATTAGTATAGAGGTTGCCTGGCCCTCTTGCAGCATTGACCTTGCAGTCGAACCTGTCTGCAGGCTCAGCCAGAGGGAAGTAGGAATGGTTAAGAAAGTCACTGGCTAAGCAGGGTGGGATACAGACTGAGCCATCAGTGCAGTAAGGCTGACATGTTTGGAGGAGCTCAGCACTCACCCCCTGGCCTTCTTTCTCTCCAACCTCCTCGGAGACATAGTTGTTTCCTTTTGGGCAAAGAATGACACTGTCTTTGTTCAGAGCCACATAGTCGGGAAAGACTTCAGTCCCACGGCTTCCATCTGCCTGTTCTCCGCTACAGGAGTTTCTTTCTGGTGACAGGAGCTGGGTGGATCCCTCTTGTAGTTTCCGCAATCTTGAAACCTCGTCTTTAGACACAATCTCCACCACAGATGACGTGTTTTCGTCAGACCACTGCTTTGCTGTTATTGGAGGATTCTGTAGTGTGAGCACAAATTTTGAACATCGTGACGATGACTGACACTGACAAAACATTTAAAAGGGCTGGAATTGAGTGTAAACTAGACTCTATCACTCTCAATTTATATTATATTACTTGTGTTTTACCTATTTCCTATTTGATATTTGAATCTATACATTTATAAATAGAATCTATATCTACTTTTATATTTATATTGTATCTATTTGGCTAAATTAGTCATGGCCAAAATCTATTTTTCCACTGAAAAAAAGGTTTCACAGTTTTGTGTAATGGGACGCTATATAATTGTGTGTAAAATAATTGTGCATGTATCATGTATTATGGTAAATTCTGTCAGTAAATAATTTACCCATCTCGGTCCGTTGACCTCTGTCAGAAAACCTTGTAGGACTTTGTCAAGGTTTGGGACCGGCGGCCAAAAATACAGCTTGAGTTTACTATAAAAACAGACAAAGACGAAAACAAAAAACAGTGAAGAATAGTAAGTGATTATAATGACTTCTAAAATATAAAATGTCAGAAATTTAAAAACATTTTTGGATTTTTTTTCTGTATGTAATCCTAAAAATGACTGATTACAATCTGAGTTGGAATAAACGGTCCTACCTGTGGTAAGTGGAAAACAGGGAGATGAGGATGATGGCAATTATCAGCATCAATACAGGGATACACAGCACGAGCAACGTGCCTGTAAATGTAATTTATATTGCATTAAGGTTTGTATAGTTTTATTTAGTTAGAGTAACAAAGAACTGCATTTCAAAGGTCTATAATGTTTATATATATTATATATATATATATATCAAGGCACAAACCAGAAGAACATTTCACAAATCTATTTCATGAGAGGTGCGTAGGAGAGGGATGAGCGGATAAAAAGCAGAAACATGTACACAAAAGAAAAGACTCATGTACACTGTCTAACTTCCAATAATACATTTATCTGCAGGAGTCTGTTTGCAACAGTATATCAAGGCACAACGTTGCATTTTATACACTGCTACAATCGTTATCACACAACCAAATTTGAATAAACTGCTTGTTGAAGTTCTTACAAAATAACAGGCTAAGAATCAACTAATCCACTGCATCACATTTGGTTCAATTTTGCAGCTTTATCTTGTGATTTTTATACAAACCAATGGGGATTACCGAATAAATAAATAAATAAAGGTGTTTTACACTGACTTTTGTCAGTCTCAGTGTGAGCTTACCTACGTCAGCGGGGGTGTCACCAGTAAGCACATCTGACCAGTCACTCCAGTAGCCGGAATAAATGTACCCATTAGGTTTAGCCCTGAACTTAACACTGTACTGGCTACCTGTTGGAACCTCGAGACATGTGCCAGTCTCAGGACCCTTTAGGGACACCGTCTGGGGACAAAAAAGTCGATTTGACATTTAATTGTAAATTCATTAAATGGCAATTGTAATTATGATGCACTCCTTTTGCATTCTCTCACAAAAGCTTTTGCATTTCTGTTGAAATATAAATGTGTTCCTTCGCAATACTGCCGTTTAATGCAATTGTTTTTCATTCCCTGAAAACTGTTGCATTTGCACAAATATTTTTGCATACCCTCGTATTTTTGCACATTAAATTATCTTGCAACATCCAGCGTTAAACAAATGTGATGGCTCATATTGCTGTTTTTTTACTCTGAATTTGTCACTGTATGTATAATTGAATATTCCCTTTTTTGTGGTAATATCGTGATAGTGATACTCTGCTGTAGCATAACCAGCCATGCCCATTATTTGTCTACAAACAAAAACTTAGGCTGAATATCAGAATAAATCTAAAGATACCATATTTACATAAAATTCTAAACATACTACTTTAAGTTAACTAATGCAAAGAATGTTGCAGGAATCTGAAAGGTATGAAGAATTGCAAAATGTTTGCAATGAGTACTTCAGAAACAAAAAGTCCTTATATGGCCCCAGGGTAACTTAACCATTAAAAAGTATACAAAGAGAAAAACATAAAACTGTGTGGCCGTAAATCACATCTTACCATCCATGCTTCACCCCCTCTGATCTGATAGCCGACTTCATACTGCAAGTGACTCGACAGAGACGGAAGAGGAGCTTCCCATCTCAAGCATAACTTGTCTTTCTCCAATGCTCCTCTCAGATGACGTGGTGGGTTTGTTTTGACTAAAAAAACAAAAGACCAACAATTTGTCAGTAGGCAAAGGCTGTGGTTACACTGGTCTTTTCAATATGACTCTTCTTCACTTTTTGAACATACGATACTATGACTTTTTTTTACATACTATGCTATGAAATCTTTTGACTTTTTTCGACATACTATACTAATCGATTTTTTTTACTTTTTTCGATATACTATTCTATGACTTTTTGAATTTTTTGACATACTATACCAGACTTTTTTTTCGACATGTTATACTAAGACTTTTTTCAACTTTTTTCGACATACTATAATATGACTTTTATTTCAACATAGTATACTATGACTTATTAGAATTTTTAGACATACTCAACTATGATTTTTTTTCAACATGCTATACTATAACTTTTTTTTTTACATACTATACTATGACTTTTTTTTACTTTTTTCGACATACTATATTTTGACTTTTTTCGACATTCTATACTGAGACCTTTTTCAAAATACCATACTATGACATTTTTTGAGGTACTATACTATGATCTTTTTTCAACATACTATGCGATCACATTTTTTCGACATACTATACTATGACTTTTTTTTTTTTACATACTATGACTTTTTTTCTACTTTTTTCGACATACTATATTATGACATTATTGGCCTTTTTTTGACATACTATACTATAATTTATTTTATTTTACATACTATACTATGACATTTTTTGGCTTTTTTCGACATACTATACTATGACTTTTTTTGACATACTATACTATGACTTTTTTTGACTATTTTCCAAATACTATACTATGAACTTTTTTCAAAATACTTTACATTGACTTTTTTTTATTTTTTTCATCATACGATACTATGACTTTTTTTTTACATACTATGCTATGACATTTTTTTTATTTTTTCGACATACTATACTAATCGATTTTTTTTACTTTTTTCGATATACTATTCTATGACTTTTTTGAATTTTTTGACATACTATACCAGACTTTTTTTTCGACATGTTATACTAAGACTTTTTTCAACCTTTTTCGACATACTATAATATGACTTTTATTTCAACATAGTATACTATGACTTATTAGAATTTTTAGACATACTCAACTATGATTTTTTTTCAACATACTATACTATAACTTTTTTTTTACATACTATACTATGACTTTTGTTTTACTTTTCTCGACATACTATATTTTGACTTTTTTCGACGTTTTTCGACATTCTATACTGAGACCTTTTTCAAAATACCATACTATGACATTTTTTGAGGTACTATACTATGATTTTTTTTCAACATACTATGCGATCACATTTTTTCGACATACTATACTATGACTTTTCATAAATTTTTTCGACATACTATACTATGACTATTTTTTTATATACTATATTATGACTTTCATTCATTTTTGTTAAGACATAACTTAAGACATAAAAAAAAGTCATAGTATAGTATGTCGAAAAAAAGTCATAGTATAGTTTGTCAAAACATTTTATGATAAAGTCATAGTATAATATCTCGAAAAGTTTTTGACCTACTATACTATGATATTTTTTCAAAATACTATACTAAGAATTTTTTTTATGACATACTACACTATGACTTTTTTGACTATTTTCCAAATACTATACTATGAACTTTTTTCAAACTACTTTACCTTGACTTTTTTCTACTTTTTTCATCATACTATACTGTGACATTTTTTGACTTTTTTCGACACACTAAACTATGACTTTTTTTTACATACTATACTATCATATTTTTCAACATACTTTACTAGAACATTTTTTTTGACATACTATATTAAGACTTTTTTTAAAAACTTTTTTCGATGTACAATACTGTGACTTTTAATGACTTCTTTCGAAATACTATGTGACTGTTTTACAACATACTTTACTATGACCTTTTTTTGACATATGACTTTTTCGTGAAATTTTTAGACATACTATAATATAACTTTTACATAAAATATGATGACTTATGATGACTACTATACTATGATTCTTTTCGTGACATTTTTTGAGATACTATGACTTTTTAAAAAACTTTTATCAATTCATATGACTTTTTTCTCAACATACCATACTATGAGGTTGTTTTTTTTTAACTTTTTTTCATAATATACAATGACTTATTTTTTTCGAGATACCATACTATGACATTGTTTTCGACATACTATACCTTGACTTTTTATGACATTTTTTCCAACATATTATATTGTGATTTTTTATGACATTTTCAACATACTCTACTATGAAGTAAGAATTTAAATCAAGTTAAACAGGAAGTTAAAGAAATACAGATAACAAATCCAAAGGAACAAAAAAAGGAGGAAGGAAAATCTCATACTACTCTTGTTGAGAGTGAACTCTTGAGTATAGAAGTTTCTGCTGAGTGGAGCTGAAGTGCTGCTGAGCTTGACCCTGAATTTCCTGGACTCATCTCCATGGAAATGGCACAGTTCAGTCAAGTCCCTGTCAGTGAGACACTCGGTCCATTCTGTCCAGCCCAAAGCTTCACTGTAATATCACCACATCAAATTACAGCCGAATAAAGTGGACATCAGTTTGTTTAGGGGGTATTAGTAATGTAGTAATGTAAGTAATGTAAGTAATGTACCTGCGATCCATCTTATATAAAAGCTTGTACTCATTCTCTTCACCATATCTGCTCCCATTCCACTGGCAGGTGATATTTTGCAGGTCAGAGGTGTAGCAGGTTAGTGAAATATCATCTGAAAAAGAGAAAAACATTTTGCATTCATGTATTGCATCTGTGACAGAAGAGTTCACGGGATGAGAAGCTGAGCTATGGATAGCAATTACTTTGTCACCCACTCAGACATTCAAACTCTTTTCTCATTTAGACACACCTGCATATTGGGGAACAACAGCTCGCACAGGGTGTGACCAGCTGCTCCAGTGTCCTGCATTTGGATTTAAGGCACATTTGACAGTGACCTGAACCTCAACCTCCTCCCCTGGTCCCAGAGAGTCGAGTAGTATGTCGCCCTCCTTTGCCTGTTGAAATCACAAACACAAAAGTTAAATGAATAATATTGTTAAATCTTATATATTATTCATTTAGCTTTTTTCACCCATTGTACAATGAATGAACAAAAAACACAAAAATATACATATAGCCTAATCTACAAAGTTTTGTGTAATACACTTTTGGCAGAGAAGAAAATAAACAAATGCGAATTATTGAATCAGTCTCACCCAATACAAAACAAACCTCTAAATACATTTTACCAATGTATTTAGAGGTTTAAGAAAAAAGTCTAAAACTTATTTTTATACTCCATTTTAATTATTTTACAAATATTTACACCTATTATTCACAGATGTATTCAGTTATACTTTTGACTTGACTGAAACAGTTTCTCAGTTTCAGGGCTCCATAATTAACAGATGCTGTAGAAACACAAAAGTCAGTATAGACACAAGCCCATCATGCTAACTTGCATGCTGGGCATACCAATACTTAAATTATATAAAAACTGTCCTTATGCTCACAAACAGTAGTGAATTTGATTTCAGAGTCATTTTAGACACATAATCTAATGGATTTATTGAAGAGTTGTATGTATGTGTGTACCTCTATTGTCTTCTCTCCCAGTCCCTTGGAGGAGTATCGAATCCTAAACATCACATCAGCTTTCCAGTTTTTCGAGACCTTTGTGTGCCATGAAACCTTCAGCTGTCCTGCTTGGTCATTTTGGTGTAACGACACACTGAAGGGGGGATCGAGGAGAACTAGAGACAAAAATGTGATGGGAAAATAAGGAAAACACACTAAAGAATCCATTGGTGAAAATGATTTACTGGTTTTCAGGCAACAGGTGAGGATGCCCCCTGTCGTTCTCTGTGCATGACCTTATTGACAGAAGTTAAGACCCAGGACACACTGGAGGGACTAAAGTCTTCCATTCTGCCTGCATGGGTCCATCTGGGGATACCCACAATAAGCTAACCTTGCTTCTTATGTTTTGCTGCTTTCTATTTAGCTAACATGCCTCCTCTCTTGTATCTCTTCTTTGGGTCTTTGGTCCTCTAAACCAGGATGCAAGAGAGAGATGCAAAATTATATTCACCATATGGAAAATCCTCGATCACTCACATGAGCGTGCATTAAAACACCTAAACATGCTTGAAATAAAGGTACAGTAAATCTGCCCCTTTGATGGTAAGGCTGGACAAATAATATTTGTCTATTTATAGATATTTATTTCATTTTAAAAAAAGAAAGAAGATTAAACAAAAGCAAGTATTTTAAATGAGTAGACAAGTTTGCAAAAGTGTTTCATATTTCATTCATCATCCAAATTATTCACACATTTGTAAATTTGGAGGATCGAGACTTTTGTGAAGAGGACGTCTCCTCTCTCGATATAGGATAACATAAAGGGAAAGAAGACCCCTGGATAGAGTATCTCAATTGATGAGAAACTAGTCATGTTTTTCGAGTGTAAATGCAAATGGGAATCATGAATTACAGCAACACTATCACCAGAAGAGGTGGAGCAACATGGTGATAGATTTTATTTGTTTGTTTAGGAAGTAAATATTGCAAAAAAGAAAAATGTCTTACCGTGGTCCTCCACAGAGACAGTCCGGTTGTAGAGGCTGGTGTTGGTGTTGTGCTCCACCACTTCAAGGTGTGTTTCCACATACATGAAAACATCCGTCGTAGGAAATGAGTAGAAATGGAGGAAGGTTCCCTCTTCTGTTCTCTGGACAGACATTTCATATTTCTCTCTGGACAAACACAGACATTGTGGTATATGTTAATCAATCAATCTATCAAACTATTTTGTACAGCATCTTTCACACAGGTAAGGGTAGTTCAAAGTGCTTTACAGGTGACTAATAGAGGAAGTAAAATACGTGTGTAAGTGAAAAAAATAACATACGAGGATTTGGTTGATATTCTCCGGGCATATACAGCAGCCCACTGCTCCTACATGCTTAGGATGGGTTTAATGCATAAGTCAAATTTCATGTATGTAATGTATGTTACTGTGTAATGATTGTGATTATGTGTGACGGTTGATTTACATTACCAAGCGTTATACAGCAACCATTTCTAAGGATTAAAAGGCTTGTAGTATTCAAGTAGTCCGCTTACAGTGTTCATTTTTGGTCTTTTCACAAATGACAACATATGGGAAAACATTGTAAAACTATGTGTTATGCCCAGCTCGTTCAGGAACATAACAAAAAGGGATCTCCACACAGTAACCGTTTAAATAAGCAAGTAAATTTATTAAAGATAATTCAACTGAAGAAAAATAAAGTCAATAAGGGTGTAAAGTCAGTAGTCAGTTGTGAGGTGTGGGTGATGGGTGCTGTGAAACTATAGTGCTAACCTAAGATACCTGTAACATGGAGGATAAATAAGTTTAAGCAAACCAAACAAACCAAGTTGGGAGCCTGAAAGGCATCAGCCTTCCATGAGGGAGAGGGAGAGAAGCAATCTTGGAATTACCCTACCATGAAAGAGTCATCACTTGATGTGACTGTCTGTCTGAGTCATTCTACTCGACCATAAAATATGCAGGTTGTGCAACGAACTGGCAACCACTTGTTGTGAAGTAAACACAGTGGAACGGGGGAGGGCGAATGCGACATCTAGTGGCTGAATGTTATCAATTGTACCTTTAAGTTTTCTTTTCCTTTATATGGGTTTATGAAGTTTCCCCTTGACCTGTATTCTTGTGGAATACAAGGTGGAGAAGCCAATGACTATAGGACACTTAAAGTTCACAGTAATACTAATAACAACAACATATAACATTAAATAAATAGTAGCATGCCAAAAGTATGAACAATTCCTAACAATATGATTCAGAGAATTTTGAGGGAAAGTAATGTTTATATGATTTAAGACACTTTAAGGTTCCTTAATATACAAAACAAAATAGATTTACTGTCTATAAACATACCCTTCATCCTTGTAGAGTAAATCATAAGTCCTGTTTTCTGTGGTCTCAAAGAAGCAGGTGAAATCCTCTCCTGTCCGGGTGAAACATTTGGGATCCTGCTCATCCTTTAAGAGCAAAACATCTGCTCCAGAAATGACAAACAGAACACATGAGCACATGACCCCCAAAGTCAAACAACGTGGTATTTTTTAACTTCTGAAACAAGATATATTGTGGCAACAAGTTTGTGTTTCAGATTAAGATTTTTTGTTGTGCAAAAAAAACTGTCACCTTGTGGAAACAAGATGTTATGTGGGACCCATTCACTGCCAGGACATACAGATATACGTCTACCTCCTACCTACAATATATTAACATTTTGTTCTCACAAGACTTTTAAAAAAACAATATATTTTGGGACTTTGTGGGCTCTTTATCATGTAGTTAACAGTCAATATTTTCATTGGAAAGAAATAGTACTGAATTTAAATTGGTTAATAGCCCTACCTTCCCTTGACAGATGATTGACAGTTCCATCCTTGTAATGTATCCCAGGCACAAAGCCCACTTGTATCCACAAGCTAATAAGGAGCATCTCCCACCCGCATGGCAAATTCATGGTAGATTGAGGTATTATGTATCCTAAACCACCATGGCACTTTAACTAACACGGCACGGTTGTGTAAGTGCATTGTGTGCGTCATCTGTCATAGCATGGTTTTGAGTAGGCATGGTGGGTAGGGTTGAGCAGTGCTGAGGGGTTGGCTTAGAGAGTTGTGCTCAGAGCAGGAAGCGTGCTTTGTGTACAGTGGAAGTGAGCACTAAAAAAGGCAGTTTGTTAACTGAAACTAAATAAATATATAATGTATGTTTACTCTCAATCACTCCAAATTAAACAACAAACAGGAGATGCTACTGCTGATGAAACCTAGTACATGTTTCAGTCCATCATCTGGATGGACCTTACTCTAAATACAATGCTCAATTTAAAAAACAATGGACTTCAGGAAATCTAGGAGTGGAAAACTGTCAGTACAGATGATGTGGTGTGCTTCACAAGTCCTTTGGTGTCCTCATACACCAGACCCTTTCTCAGCCTCCTGACCCCAATTTATCAAACATTAATTGTTTCATTCCAAGTGTTTAAAATGTATGAAAGTACGTTACATGTAGTTTAGTGGTTAAATGACACATTCCCATTAAAAATGACGTGATTTTATTTTGTATAGTCTCTTGTATTTTGTTGTGAAGTAATTTGTGATAATCACACCAACAGATGATGATTTATAATATTTGACATGTTTTCATCTAAAATCAAGATTATATCAATATTTCTCTATGGAAAAAGAGTCATTTGCATCTCAAAATGACTGGTGAACATACAGAGAGTTTCACCTTGAAAGGTCTTGGTCATGATCCAAGTTTACCGTAAATATAATATATATAAGAACTTTTTTCTCTGACAACAGCTCTGGGTCACTTTTAAGCCATCTCTGAAGTACTGAGTAGAACAGGGCCCAGAGGCCTGTACTACGAAGCAGGATTTGGCGTTAGCGAGGTAACTTCAGGGTTAACTCTGGGTTTTCCGTCCTACGAAGCTGGATCACTTCTTACCGGGGTAGATCGCCATGGTAACTTATGCTGAACACCTAACCTGCTCCGGAGCAGGTTATGTTCCAGATAAGACATCAACTCGTATGAAAGCACCGCCTACTGACCAATCAGAGCTGAGTGCGTGGATCATATGGTCATATTACACACATATGAAGAAGTTTAAGTCATAATCCAGGCTAAAAACAACACAGTTTAAACTAACAAATGCAGGAAGGACAGCTAGCTGTATGCGGTGGATGCTTACCACTTTCAATTATATTTTTATACTTAATTTTTAACTTCCTCTTGAGTCCGTTTCACACCACCTGAGAGGGGGGACGCAGCTGAAAGAGGGTTGGAATAATCATACACGCCTCACTGTTATCACTGGGCATGATTAGGTGTAATCCAGTCATCCATTATACATTTCAAAACTATTTATATCTAGACGAGTATATTTTCTTATATATTGCTTCTTCGGAGCGATAGTGGAGTATATCGTCGTTAGTTGGTCCGGCGGCGTCGCGCTGGCTCGGACAATAACGGGCCGTTATGATGCTCGTCAGTGGGGGAAGAACGGCAGGGCTGGCTCTCCGTGTGGCAGCGGATGGAAGCAGCTGATGTGAAGACGACGGGGCGATCGTCTCTTCCTTGGTGAAGGACGCGGATCCGGGTCTTCCTTCTATAGGTATGGTGGTCTGGACGTCTGATGACCGGCGGGCTGGACCTCCGTGTGGCAGCGGAGGGGAAAGCAGCCAGAAATAAAGGAAAAGGCGGTGCGCTCGTTTCCTTTGATGAAGAACGGTTGTCCTCGGCTTCCTTGGTGAAGCCGGGCTGTAGTCTTCCTTCTGCAGGGATGTGGATCAAAGTCTGATGGACACAACATTATCTTAACTCGTCCAGCGAGGTCAGAAAATGTGGCTCGGTCTTTAGGTGAACGCCGCAGCGTTGGGTACCTCCTGCAGCAACGTGAGTCGCAGTGGAAAGGGCTGAGATTCAGGTGAGCGTGCCTATATCTCCTGTGAGAATAGTGGGCGTTTCACCGGAAAGACCCCACCCCATTTCCTGTTAGCCTCATCCAATGGGGGTCCTTGTTTGGGTTCAAAATGAAATTTCACATGTAGATGCGACATTTTAAGAGCTGGGCAGTTAGGTCCCCTGCTGTGATCAGGTCTCTGGTTTCCCATGTAGGCCAAGGCTCTTTGTCTCGTGAGGTCCCTACAGCTTGGATTATGTGTTTAATTTCTTCGTATTTGTCTCATATAAATTAGTTTACTTTTTGTAAAATGTCTGTCTGCAAGTCTGTGGACTTGTCCGTGTCTGTGATTGGTCAGATGCTGCAAACACCGCCCTGTTCATGTGAACGCGCTCGTAGCCAGACTGAGAAACCATGGGTTGATTTACCGAGTTGATAACCAGCGTCATAGGACCGCTTAGCATGATCTCGGTTGTTAGGGTTAGTGAAGCCAGATAACGAGAAGATACCCTGGGTATGTTGAAATCGCTTCGTAGTACAGGCCTCAGGTCTGCTCAGACTGAAAAGTCTTGCAACAATATACTCAGGACTGCGTCATTGGGTCTTAACCACCAGACAGCATTGACATATCAACCACTACCGCTGGAGAAACCAACATTACCAAAGGTCCGACCCACCTCAGCCACTTCCCCTTCTGCTTGTCAAACACTACAGGACATAAAATGCCTGTGCATCTATTATAAAAAAATAGCTTCTTCCTAAGAGCTCTCTAACTCTCTCAGCTGAGCACTGCCAGAGTGCCGGAGCTGTTATCCAGCCAAACAGTACTGTTTAACTACACCTCAACACCTGCTGACAACACAACACACTCCCAATACCTGCAACTATGCTCATGCTAGAAAAATTACCTCCAGCTCCAAACACCAACACCCTCAGTGCTGTTTCAGGCAAACCCTGATGCCAAGCCACCCTCTCTACCGTTTCAAGCATCTCACCCTCTTACACCAGACATCCCAGTATAATAATTTGTTCCCCGCCAACCACCTTGCAGCTGTATGCCTCTGCCAACCAGTCAAGTTGCACTTTACATCCATGTCTGTCCAAAATGTCATCACTTCATCATTGTATCCTATTAAACATTAAACGTGTGTGAAACTGACATAATTAGCATATGAATGATTGCGTTATGACCAAAAACGTATTTTGTGAGGTCACATAGACCTTGCCTTTTGACCACCAAAATCGAATCAGTTCATCCAGGAGTCCAGGAGGCATACAATTATATTTAGATAGCACGTACAATGATATATGTAAGCCTTTTCATAACACTGTGACCAAATCAGGGAGCAAAGTGTTGACATATGGGGTTTAAAGTGGTGCAGACAGAGCGAGCATTTGATACTCAAAATAATTCTTTAGCTCTTTTTCGGTCAAGGGATAAAAATAAATTTCATGGGGCTCTTGTTCCCTTAATACACATTTGCGTTGTTGTATAGCTGGTGTCTTTGTGTGGGAGTCCTCAGGAAGCTGGCCCACTGAGACTATGTTTGATAGACAGTTGCGTGCCTGCGGTTGGTTTGTGAAGGAAACCCAGTGACAGATCAGCTCGGTGCAGCCGGGGAGATCCGTGTTCCTGAACTCTCCACGGACACTTTGGCCCCCAGCAGCCCGGCCTGTGGTTTCCCACCATTGCTCACTATTTAGCAGGCCAGCAACAACAAAAACATAATAATCTTTGCTTGAGTCAACTTCCTCTGTGTCACAGAAACTGCAGTTTATAACTGGAAACTGGACTTACGCAAAAAGAACAGCTACTTATGTGGTGATGAGTCCAGTCACCACGCAAAACCTTTATTCAAGGAACCAGTTAATGAAAACATACTGTACATTATCATACTATAGATATATTACATTGTGTTAGGTTGCATAGTGTTAAAGGTAAACTATAATGTTGATAGCTGGTAGACTGGCTGTGCATCTGCCCTGTATTAGTAGCATCTTCCAAACAACTACTCTGGTGGTGGAGCTTTGCATGCATCACATGGAGCATTTATATCAGTCTGTATCTCTGACTACATTCAAATAGGAGGCTTTGATACATCTATTTGACCTTTAAAAAGAGAGAAAATATATACAGTAGTAGTTATATTCACATGGCAGTGATAGGCAAACAGTAAAAGACACAGATGGCATGAATGAGGCTGGCTTTAAGTGCTAGAATGTATGTTTTTTTTCATCCTTTTCTAACAGTCTGAGAACATATTTGAGAGTATTTGTGATCTATACTGTGTCTTTTGAATTTCATCTTCATGAAAAGATTTCCTTCTCCATTTAGAGCAATAGAGAGAAAATAAAGTCCAGCGTCGACAACCCCACAGACCCTGTGGTGTTT
This sequence comes from Sebastes umbrosus, assembly GCF_015220745.1. NCBI lineage: Eukaryota > Metazoa > Chordata > Actinopteri > Perciformes > Sebastidae > Sebastes > Sebastes umbrosus. Next base: position 9,258,894 of record NC_051273.1, on the reverse strand, counting down.
CAGCAAGTCACATAGCTCCTTATTTGCCGCTTCCCCACAAACACTCAGAGAAAAGGGTCCAGCATTGTAACTTTTTTAACAGCAAGAGGTACAATGTTGTGTCTTTTTTCTGGGACTAGTTTGTAGTAATAGGGGGTCAGTATTTCCCGAAATAATGCAATCGCATCTCTCCACCGAAGGCCCAGCGATACTCCTCATCTCCTAATGCCTCCGATACCTCAACACAGTGTCCTTTCACAGTCCTCCATCTATAGCTGGGTGGCTTTGGTAGAGCGCCTGGTCCTCCTGTCACGATGTTGAGCGGCAGGGAGGCGGCAGTAACGTGGCGACCATCCTCGGGACTTCCTCTTGGATCTACGTGGCATGCTAGGGTCTGGGGGGGCTGGTAGTCAGGCCTCCTCGGCCGTGGCGTCTATCCCAGCGTAGGTGAAGTTCTCAAAGAGAGCCATGTTCACATAAGCCTGGAAGATGGATAGAAGCTTGTGATTTCAGAATTTAATACATAATAAAAATGTCATGGTATTTGGATGCATGCTGGAGGTATGATGGTTCCATCTGTGTCTTAATGCTGAAACCTCATGCATTTAGGTCATGCTGTTCAGACCACACTTGGTGAGAACAACTACACAAGTGTCAAAGATCTGGTGCCAAATGGCTGCAAACCTACAATTTGCAGTAGTTTATTGTAAATTAACTCAAACAGTAACACCCTATATGTAACTTGACAAACTAAATAGCTATAAAAATAAATAATAAATACAAATAATAAAAAATGTCATTAAAATTTCATAATATAGTACGTCATAAAAATGCCATAGTATGGTTTTAGCAACAGGGTAGCCATCTTGTAGTCCTAAGTGGTAACAACAGGACATTCTCCTGTTCTAACCCCTTCTGCCGACATTGTGTGAATGCAGGATTACCTTCCTGGCCTCCTGCATCCTGTTGAGCTGGACAGAGATTTGGGAGAAGGGGGGTCTCTCGTAGGGCCGATCTCTCCAGCACTGCTTCATCAGCTCATAGCTGGACAGAGAGCGACACATTGATGAATAGAACAGAGGAGAGGAAAACAGAATAAGCTAATCTGTAGCTACAAAATTCGAAATACTTACATCTCATCATCACAGTTTTTGGGTTTCTCCATCCTGAAGCCTTGTGGCAGTTTTTCATAAAGCTCAGCGCACGTCATCCCACAATATGGTGTGCCACCTGACACACAAGACACGAAGGAGAGAAAATGCTTTTATGATTGGGATTGTTTATGGAGAAATGGTGAGAATCGTCACCATCGTGCTACCATCACAGGACCACGGGCTGTATGCTTACTTACCTAAGCTTACAATTTCCCAGAGGAGAACACCAAAAGACCACCTGGGAGAGAAGATGCAAGGACAGACATGGGAATAAAATATAAGGGTTTTTATTAATAACACCTGAAAATAATCATTGACTTCAAGAATTGAATGATATTACAGATTTTTCTCAACATCATTTCTAGTATCTAAGCTGACAGACCTTGGCCTCTGTAATTCCATCTGCAGTTGGATACAAGATTTTCTGACAGGCCGACTCCAGACAGTAAGATTAGGAAACAGATACTCATTTATCACAGTTCTGAATAGTGGTGCTCCACAAGGTTGCTGTCGCAGTCCCTCACTGTATAGTCTGTACACATATGACTGTGTGGCTAAACATCATACAAACGGCGTTGTGAAATTTGCAGATGATACAACAGTGATAGGGCTCATTACTAATAGCAATGTGATGGCATACAAGGACGAAGTGAGGAAACATGTGGTGTCACAACAACAGTCTGTCCCTGAATGCGGAGAAAACTAAGGAGCTTATAATTGATTTCAGGAGAATTAAAACTGTTCAATCACCTGTCGATATGAATAACACTCCTGTCCAAATTGTCAACAATTTCAAGTTCCTAGGCATCCATATTTCTGACTCCTCTCCTGGTCCCTTCACATTAGTTGTGTCATAAAAATGGCACAACAGAGACTGTATTTTTTGAGGTGTTTAAAGAAACATGATATTTCCACAAAAACCCTCATCAACTTCTACCGGTCTGCAATAGAAAGCATCTTAACTGGATGCATACTGGTATGGTTTAGCAACATTACATCATATGACAACAAACTCCTGATGAGGACAGTGAAAACAGCATCTAAAATGATTGGATCACCGTCACCACAGTAACAGAACATATTCACCACTCGCTGCAGGAAGAAAGCACTTTGTATCATGCAGGACACAAGTCATCCAGCATATACTCTTTTCTCTTATTTCCCTTCAGGGAAGCACCTACAGAGCATTAGAGCTCGGACCTCTCGCCTCAGAGACAGTTTTTACCCTCAGATGGTCAGACTACTGAACAGTAGCACTAAATGAATGCAGAGCTGTGGATTGTTTTATGGATGTTTTAGGTTGTTTTATAATTTTATTCTCAGGTATTGTCTTATTTATTGTAGTATTTATCAAATGTACTATTTATAGATTTTAAGGGCCGAGAGACAGCCAGGGTAAAATGCATTTCATTGCATTTCACTGTACTTTTAAATGCATATGACAAATAAACTTGAAACTTGAACTTGAAACGCGGAAAGAGATGGGAAACCACTGAGTGTCTCAACAACATGAAACCACCTTCTTTCCTGCGATCGGATTACCGCTAGATTTCAAGAGAAATGCCACCTGTTTCACAGTGTGCCACAGTGTGGTAGATCATACGATCAGACAAGTGTTGCTTTTGGTGCCGGCCTGTCTTTGTGTCTTTGTTTATCTCGTCTCACTCTGTCTTGTTCTCCGTCTCTCCCTTACACTCTGTTTTCTCTTCCTAAACTTTACAACTCTCTCTGACCCTACAGGCAGACTTCTTCCGTTAGCTGTCCTACGCTCTTCAAGCTTGTTCTCCACTGCGTATAAATAGACTCCTGTTGACAGACCAACGTCTCGGTTTTGTCTGCTAAGGTGTACCCAAGGCTTCCTGGTTGTGCTTATCAGTTACACAACACACCATTATCACTCCACCAGTCTGCAGACGGATGATTTGTTTTGCAACATCAGAAGCCTGCCACGTCACTCAATAAGCCCCAAAAGAAATATGTTTTGCATTTTGATACAGCAGTGTCAAATAGAGACATAACTGAAGCTTCTGTGTGATACATATTATGAGCTTTGCCTGTTGCAGTGAGTGCAGTAGTTAAAGTTATAAAATGATGTTAGTTGATCAGATGAGTTGACGCTGTTCACTCACACATCACTCTTGGTCGTATACACGCTGTAGTTCAGGGACTCAATGGCCATCCAGCGTACAGGCAGCCTCCCCTGAAAGCCAAGCAAGAGATTCATGTGAAAACTTCTGCTATGTTGATATATCAACTTGTTTACACTGATTGTGAATATTAAAACATTCAATATAAAAAAGGAACAAATAAAGAATTAAAATATGCTTAAGTATTATTATTATTATGTATTGTAAAATGAAAGGATGTTACTGTGGTGCCACAAGTTGATGATGGAGATGCAGTTAACATTACAAGTACCAAGTCCATGGCCTATTAGGGCAATGCAGTATACTGCTATACTCCCACTACGCACTATGCTGCACTTGACTGCCCTCTAAAGGTCATCTCACATATTATCAGAATTTCTCAGTTGCTGTTTAGGTTGTTAGACTGAATTTAATTTGACGTGACACCAGTGAATAACTGTCAGCTTGCAATAAATCTAAGTATCAGTAAGTAATTAATCTTCTAAATAAGTTGTTAGTTGAATAATAAAATGATTTTTTCAAAATGGTATACTTATAGGCTAAAGATATAATACTGTGGGGTGACAAATTTATATCATGCGTATATATATCTACTGGTAAATATCTGTTGCAGGTTATCTGTGCAAGTGATTTGTCTTTATTGCTATTTCACAGAACAAATTTTACTTATTGTCTTCAACATGTGAGAAATGTGTGTAGCTGATGTCAACAGCATTAGTCCGCTAAAGTGAAAATACATGGAATACAAAAAAGTCAAACAACTTCTGCCCTCTGTTGGGTTGTTTTCTGACAAAAAAAAACAAACAGTGTTTGACCCGACCACTCACCATTGTCTTCTTAACATAAACTTCCTCACCGCGGGACAGGCCGAAGTCTGCTATCTTTGCCACAAGGCTGTCCCCTACAAGAACATTCCTGGCTGCCAAATCCCTGTGGATGAACTGGTACCAAAAGAGTTGAAGAGAGGCGTTATTTCATTAACATGTTTTCTTATTTACTTCATCAACATCTACTGTTATTGGACTTGTTGAAAAAAAATGCCTTCATGAGAGACGTTAAACAGAGGAAAGAAAATCTCAAGAAAAATGCACTCATCCACACAAATTAAAGAAGACCTATTATGCTAATTTTCAGGAGCATACTTGTATTTTGATCAACCGAACCAAACAGTTTGGACTCCGCTCCAGCGCTGCTCTGACTAGCTTTGTTTGCGGGCGTGCCAAACTAGCCGCTTGGCAAATGTGTTACTTGGTGACATCACCACGTCACGGAAGAAAAGGCAGGACTTCAATCAAGGCAAGCAAACACTGGTTCTAAACTGCGTAAAATGCTTTGCAGGCAGTTCAGGAGCAGTGTTTCTGTGGGGGAGAGTAACTCCCTTTGGCGTGAACTTTGGGCTTTGTAACTTTGCAGACCTTTAACATGCACAACAAACAATGTAACACACTAAAGGAAAGGTAAAAGTTTTAATAAACAAACAGGCACCCACATACACGCTCTCTCTCCTCCTACCTGCTTGTCACTTAGGTAGTGCATCCCGGTCGCCACGTCTACAGCGAACTGCAGCAGCTGCTGGGAGGTGAGGGTGGAGGCAGTGCCATGCTCCTTGGCAAAGGCAGGATCGGTCTCCAAAACTCGACTCTTCCTCAGAAAGTCTAGAAGGTTACCATAGGGAGCGTATTCGATGGCTATGTAGAGGTAACCTTGAGAACACAGAGAGAAAGTAACATTAGGCAGAGGACCTTATATGGAAAGGATACTTAATAAATGTGCCATAAATGTCCCTTTTTGTCATCTTTGATATCTTGATATGAGATTTAAACTCACTTTGGGGCAATACATAATGTATTTGACATCACAAGAAAATTAAGTGGTTAATAGAGTTAAGGCTGCTGCTAATAAACATTTCATTTTCTATCTGCACAAGCTGTTAGCAGCTCACCTCCCCCAAAACTCTGACTAAGAGCTTGGCTGGCCTGCCTGCAATAGGCCGGGACGAGACCCAGCTACAGCTGGTAAGGGGCTTGGTCTTCAACAGTTCTGTCTTGACACAGACAGAAGTAAACCAGACCTTTCATGAAATCCTCACAGAGTTCAACCAGATGGCCGAGACTTTGTTAATAGATGACGACTTCCAGCCGAAACCAGAGTTCTTACAGGTCATGAGGCATTTGTGGTTGTTGGAAGGGTTTCATGTTGATTTTACCAGGACCAGAGAGAGTGCCAACACAATTAGCTAATACCATATGTCGAAGGAAAGAATAACGGGGCAGTGGACAGACTGGTCAAAGAAACGGAACATAATAAAATTATGTTCCTTCTCAGTTACAAGAGATTATGGTAATCAGGACATGCTGTGTTTCCTGCAGCAACATCTTTCCAAAACAATTTTCTCTGCTCAAAATGAGAAACCAAGCATATCAGCACAATGAAATACAGTAGGTTGTGTCTGAAATCACATACTAACATGTTATTTAGTATGCTACAACAGTATGTGACATTTTTTAGTATTTACAAAACAAGTATCAAACCAATAGTTTGAAAATTGCATACTATTTCCAGTGAAATATTACAGTATGCAAACACTGGACAAACGCGGTGGCATAAATATCCCACAATGCAATGCGGTAGTAACAACAACGTTCATAACAGACAATGCTGAACATCTCTGTAACGTCAACAACGCTTCAATTTAAGTGTAAGTATAAGATTTCACTTTGCTAGGCGTAATACATTTTTAAAATTACTTCAGATTTGACTCTAACAAATCGTTGTTTTGGTCACATGAGCTTGGGTTACCATGGTTACATGTCTCCAACATGCAAGGAGGCTCTCAGGAAGTGACAACATAAATTACAGTTCAGTGCATCTGAAAAGATACATACTACTGTTATTTCATATAAACGTATGTTGGAACGATAGTACATATATTATGGTAGGTAGTGCATAGTATGCGATTCTGGAAGCAGCCTGTATATGGATTACTGTGATTTCTCCTCAAAATAACAAATGGAAGAACATTAGAGCTCCCAATGTCTTCAGGCTTAGTGTTTACTTTTTCACAGTAAAATCAATCAATGAATTAGCTCTTGTCCTGGCACCAACTTCATTAAAACAACTCGATATGTGTATTTATGGTAGTATATGAGAATATGTCTCCACAGAGATCAGCAAAAAATGCTGTGCTATAAAAAGCTGATCCAGAGGATGCTGACTATTTTGTTTTTCAATCTTTATCTTCCCCTTGACATTTGAGTATCTATCAGATATCTTCTATGTTCATTTCCTCCTCCTGTCCTGTCGGTCAATGCTGAATTATCCCTGCACGCACCTAATTCTTTCACAATGTTGATATCTGTACAGTGGATTTGTTCCAGATCTGTGCAAGATGAGAACGCGTATGAGCTGAAAACACCATATATATTTCCCCCCTTTTTGGGGGGGGGAAATTACAGACATATGCTGAATGGATCAAATGAATAAATGCCTGACACCAGAAAAAAAATGAAGCAGAAAACTCCCAAAATGCCAAAAACAGCAATTGAGTAACAGCTTGTACTACCACTGCAAGCCAGTGACTTTCTCTGTTGCAATAAAAGACAATTCAACAGCTTGAGCAAAGAGAGAGGCAGCAAAGGAGGACCAAATGCAAACTATGTCAAAGAAATATTACTCCCTGAAATCATGTCTTTCGTCTTTATCTCTGTCCTTCTTTATTTTCCCATCTGTACCTTCCTGCCTGCTTCCCTCCCTCCCCTCCTCACCACAACAATCCTTCCTTCCCCTCTTACTTCCTTCCTCTTTCCCTCCATTTTACAATCAGTTTGTTGGTTGAGCACCAAGCCAGTCTTTCCATATTGTAAATGGAATACTCATGTGTTAACGCTTCAAATAGTCTTTTTTGTATAAAATGATTACAATTTACAAATTACAAAATAATAAAAAAACAATTTAAAATGTATGAGGCATGTTAACAAACAGCTAAATCACAAAAGACCATAACTGCTCAAAAAAGAAAAAGACATGAAGGGAGGATAAGGACTTGTTGGACATTTTTAACTTCTTTTTTTTAACATTGTAATGCTCATAAGTTCATTATTCATAAGAATGAGGTTTTGTTGTTTTAGTTGAGGTTGGGGAGGTACAATCTATATGTTTTTTTTAACTCTAATCACTTAATAAAAGAAGAGAACCTGAGTTAAACAACAGATGTAAACACAGTAGAGTGAAGGTCTGCAGAGTCAAGTGCTTGAAAGTGAAACCGGTGGGTTTATTTTTCAAGGCTGATTTGGTTTTGTAATGTCTTCACTGATGTGCTTTCCATACAGACTTCCTCTCCCATATGTTATCAATCTTTGATCAAACAAAAGCAATTATTCGACGTAGAAGCCATCGGATGTAGCTGTGGGATCTGTGGGAAACTGATACTCCACGGTAAGAACTGGAGCCAAGGAAACCTTATACAAATACATAAATACATGTCACAGCAGCGTGCTTGTGAGGCACATGGACAAATCAAACAAATGTGATAGTGCAAAATGCTTCTGGCAGGCAGGGATTATTTCACTTGGACACATTCTGGTGCTTTCCAGGTGCAGATGACAGAGGATCAGATGGGAGTGGATCTGTTTGGATCTCAAGCAGGAAGAATTTAACCTGTTCCTTTACCGTAGTACATACAGGGGTATGATTAGTTGAATAAGGATAGATAGAAGTAGGATCTGGTCAGGATATTGTCTGCAGGACACTGACTAGTATATCATCATAAATCATTGTTATCATCATATTAGCAAATACATTTAGATTATTTGACTATTTGGAAAGTCTCCACACATATTTTGCAATACATACCAATCCAGTATATTATTGACTATACTACATCTATGCACAGGCAAGACATTGCTAAAAGTGCCATGGATGAAATCATAACTCTGAGCTCATATATCCATCACAATGGATCATCTCCATGACAAGTCAATAACAGACTGTACTCGCTGATAAAGGCTGTGTGATACGGTTGAACACTCCAGAGAAAGCTTGTAAGTGGACCTTGAATTGGGTTTGTTTTATCAAAGATCTGTGTTTTTTATTATTTCAGATATAGGCTATATATGATAAATAAGTACATATATAATAAGAAATAGTCGATCTCTTTATACATTCCTCCTAATATATCTTTCTGTTTTACCGTATAAGTTGTGTCCTGGAGCATCTAAAATTTGGGTCCACAAAATGACAGAAGGATTATATTGTATATCACACAATTTATGAGGCCTAGACATCAGGTAAGCAAGGTAAGGTAACATACATACAACTTTCTTAGTTTTGCACCAAACAGCCTAACCACCATCACCAAAAGCCTCAACTCGAAAGCTCATCAATATCCATAAAAGCCACTAGGTGTCGCTCACTCACCTCTGTTCTCACAGGCTCCTATCAGGTTGATGATGTTGGGATGCTGGCCTAGTTTACACAGCACCTCCAGCTCCCCTGCAAAGTCTCGGTGGTCATTCTCTGAGGCAAACTCTGCGGGAAGATCAGCATGCGCGCGGCATCGTTAGACAAAGTGCAAGCAAAGCAGCTTCAGTGTGTTTGTGTGTGATGCATGTACAGCATCTGCATATGGTAATGTGTGCTTGTATGAATGTGTGCCAAGGTCACCTTTCAGCATCTTGATGGCTGCGCTCATTTTGCTGCCATCCTTCTTGATCATGGCTTTGATGACCTGGTTTTGAGACAGTTGTTAGCTTAAATGTTTAAGAATAAAGGACCAAGTCAACCAAAGTAAAACATTAAAAAATAAAATAAAAAAGTGCATTCAAAGCGTAAACACCTGGCCGAAGTTGCCCTCTCCGATGACATCTTCAAACTTTATGTCCTCCCACTCCAGGATTGGATAGGTGAGGGGCTCTGGCGTTGGTTTGGGCCTTCGTGTCAGGGTCAGAGTTCCTGAGTTAAACTGCAGAATAGTCTCCTCACCCTGGGGGTATAAACAGTCATAAGCTCGGCAATAAATACACATTTATTAAAGTTCTTGACAGTAGGATTGTCTCAAAATACATCTGAGCTTTGTCAAATCAGATATGATGGTAACCAAGACTCAGTTTATCCCTTACCGATCCAGACTGGTAGGTGAAGGTGCGGCGACGGTTGAGCAGCGTCTTGCGGATGAAGAAAAGAGCCAACAGTGCCAGCAGGATAGTCACACAGGTGACAGTTACCGAGCCCACCACTGCCACCAACAGCTGGTAACTATCCCCGACAGGCCTCCCTGCCACACCCTGGGTGGTCGGGGTTAAACTCTGAACGCCTTTTTTGGAAAAGAGGAAGAGATGGAAAGGGAGGACGGAGGGGCAGGATGGAAGATGGAGAGAAAAACCAAGTAGGGAGATGGAGATGATTTTCAGACAGTGGAGATAAATAGACCCTGTCACTGTGTGGGTGGTCTTGTTCAACGCCACCTGGGAAAACCCCAGTATTGGCCACAAGTACAGTGGTGTAGAAATTTTCCACTGGGAGCTACTTTTAGCTTGAAGGGAAAATACATGTATGTCCAAGAAACTATAAAAAAAAGTCCTTGATTCATGTCAGTACACTGGATTATTCAATCATTCATTTTGAAAAGAAGTCATTCTAGTAATCCAAAAAATTAAATTTTTGCTGTACTGTTGCTGCCAGATCTGCCAAACCAGAGAGGAAAGGTTTACTCAATCTTTTCTGCTCTGACATCCCATATTTAGGTCTGTCATGTGAGTTTGAATTGATCAAACACATCAGTCGCAGTAACGTTGGATAAAAGGTGGTTGAGCAGACAATAACCTCCTACCTCCATCCCCTTGTGTCATCGCCTGAACAATCTTGCTCCACTCTCCCGGCACTTTGGACGAAGCCCTCACTCTGAACTGGTAGAGTGTGCTGCCGTTGAGTGCCGTCACATCTTTGGTGGTCTTGTTCCCATCGTCTGTGTCCACCCAACGGTGAGGGGTCCCCTGGCCAACTGGTTGGTACTCTATGATGTATTTAATGATGCCTCCATTGGGATCTTCGGGGGGCTGCCACCTCACCTGGATGGCTGACATGGACAGAGGCAGGGCCTGGATGTTGCGTGGGGATGATGGACCTGAGATACAGAGAGATTAGATTCAACAGATTAGATTCTGTAAAACTATATTCTGAAATAACATCACTGCTCCAGTCACAGGCTTTTACACTTTGGTGCTCTGGGAAAGACAAGGGTTTAACAGCATTCATTGCCGTTCTGTCGGATTGGTATTTTTCTAATTTCACTGATTGCAAACTAAACTGGATAATTAATTGACACCTAGCTATCAGCTGCTAAACTCAATTTAACTTTGTGGGCAGGGAGAGAGTCACCAAACAACCAGCAAGCATCAATTATACAGCAAATCTAAGAAGCTCTTATCATCCCATAGATTTCCTTTTTATTTACCATTAGAATTAAATACATGTGAGCCTTTAACATATTGTGTTAGACCTCATGTTTTGCCACAAACCACTGTAAATGTATTACTTGCAGCATATTAACAGCAGAGTTACCCTGGCTGTTGATGCGGAACTGGTACGGTTTGGAGGGCGGCCCCTTGCTGCCACAGTTGATGAGGTGCACCACCACGGTGTAGTCCTGCTGGTACTCCAGTTTGTGGAACTTTGTGGAGAGCACAGTGAGCAGGGTGGTCTCCTCCAGTAGTTTCTCACTGTAGGGCGGAGGCCCGATGAGCTGCACTAAAAAGCCACTGGCTGTGCCGGCATTAACGCCGTTGTTGGCGGGAAGTCGCCAGCGTACAGTGGCATTGCGGCCTTCCACCGAGCTGATGTCAATCTCAGGTTGAACTGTGGGCTCTGCAGCGACAGAGAACACAGGATGAGCTCCTTGTGAATTTATCTCATTATGTCAGTCACGGTTCCCTAAAATTGCCCCTTAAAGGACAGATACAGTATTTTGGAGTAGTAGTTAGGACTGTTAGCTCACAACAAGAAGGAACTAGCTTTAAATATTGGCACTGCTCCTTTCTGAATTTACCCACATGGTTCATTTCAGGGTGCTCTGGTTTCCTCCCAAAGTCAAAAGACAAGCAGTTTAGTTGGAGGTCTGAATGTGTTTGCATGTCTGTGCCACCAATCCAAACTACATTCTAATTCTAAGACTTTGTGTATGTAGTCTGTTTACATGGGGAAAGTGATAAGATAAAGCATACTCAAAACAGTCAATATAAAAACTAAAAACCCTTGATTTTTGAGTATGCTGTTAGTGTATAGTGATGTTCACTATTCTCCCAGGAGCCAGCCTGTTCTCATTCCCAGGGCGTCAAATACCAACGCTTTGTCACAGCCGTCGGCATTCCGTACCGACGCACAGGGCACCCTTTAGTGCCTGTATGAGATGCACCGGACTTTTCATTAACAACAATGTAAACACATCCAACAATAAACACTCAGAGAAAGTGCGCCGGGAGGGGAGGTGGATGGGACCAAGAAACACAAGGCTTTCATCCAGGAGACCGCTGTTCGTGTCCCGCGCGCTATGTTACAATCAGCTGTTCGTTCATGTCCCCTGTTCACAACGTTCAGTGTAATTTTAACTGTACAAACGTAGTAGGTTTTAAGCCTAACGATGTTGTTTTTTCCCAAAATTAACTACAGTGCTTTTATTGCCTGAACCTAAGCAAATGTTTTGTTTACTTCACAACATTAAGCACGTGTTTACTGCGACCGAAAAGAGTATACAGTATACGACGAGTTGGGATGAAAACGCTTTGGAGGAGCTCACAGACGGAAAAAAACTAAAAAGTGTGGATGGCAGAGAAACAGCTCCAGGAACGCCTCCCAGAAGTAAAAGTATTAAATTGTGTGAAGAAAATTAGCTGTCTCTTTATTTGGCAGTAGCATTTTATTTCACAGTGTGATTGATGTCCAACTGTGCAATTATTGTATCGATTTCCTTTTAGTATAAAACACAAAACATTAAATATGCTGATTATGTTTATACTAACTGCAAAAATGGAGTACATTATAAAGATTAGTATATAGTATATACTGTATACAGTTAGTTTGCAGTATGGAATTGGGACACTGTTGGCTCTGTGATGAACCTACAACCTGTATGGGGTGTTTGCTCGCATTTTGGCCGATTATACAGTATACTGTAGGCCACAGCACCCTGTAATGTAATCAAGTAGCTTGAGAAAATGAATGAATGTCAACCATGAATACACTATTTTATGGTGCAGAATTTAATTTGCATCATATGCACTTTTGAATATGACTTCTCACTCCATGGTCTTAAACTCTTCGGTGGTCCCTCTCAAAGGCATGCGAGTCTCTATTCCAAACAGTTTGTACTTGTGCAAGAGACCAACGTTCCCTTGTAACGAATCAAATTAGTTCCATCTCACACACGGATCTAACCACATATTGCCAAAGAGACATTTTCCCATTTCAGTTTTCTTTACTTGCACACTCAGATATTCTCTCTCCCTCTACACCACAATCATTGGGGAATTAAATCCCTGACTCTGCCACTTGAATGCAGGTTCTTGCTATTCAGTGATTAGTTTAGTGACTCCTAGCTGACTGATAGCAAAGGTTTGTTTTTTGTTATTTTGATCCCATAGGGTCTTCATTTTATTTCCAGCAAAGAAGTGCCCACGGATCATTTCAGTCCGCTGGTATCTTTCTATATTTGTCCCGTACTCGAGTCATCAGGACAGATATGCTCACTGGGGGAAAAGACAACTGGCTCCTAAAGGCCTGGGAAAAGCACTGCTCAGAGAACTATTAGTCTCACTAGACACAAGATAATTGTGCTTGCTTAAGTTCTGTGGTTCAGACTGAAGACATTTGTTCTCAGGCAAGATTTCCAGATAAATAAACCAGTATGTGTGCGATCCCAGTTATTTGTGGGTCTTACCGGGACAATCAGTCTCCATGATGGCCTCTGGCCCCTGAGCCCCCTCTCCGCCTTCCCCAGGGCGACTCAGCTGGACACGGACGCGGTAACGTGTTGAAGGCTCCAGGTTCATGAGCGTGATGGGCTCTTTGTCATAAACTGAAAGAAAGTGGATATAGGAAATGCTGATTACGTAAGATTATGGTTTTCCAGCAGAAATGTTGGATAACATTTTGCTTAAAACAAACACCCGCACAGATATACATGTAAAACTATTAAAAACTCAGAGGCTACACTACACAAAAAAAAATCAGCCGAGCACTTGAACTCTCTAGGACATGATGCACACTGTAGAGAAAACATGATTAGGGTGTTTCTTCACTCTATAACTGTAGCTAGTACATTATACATATGTGGAATGAAAATAAATGTTGCTTTCTGTGATAAAGGCTGCCTAAATGACATCTTTGAATGGTATCTTACCTATGATGGATGACCAAGAGTCTCCATTCTCCACAGGCTTGTAGAGAAGCTTGGTGGAGACAATGGGGCCGTCTCCTCTGTGGGAGTCCACCGGTATCACCTTCAGCTGCTTACTCTTTTTTTCCAGCAGTTTGGGAGCAGTAGCGGGAACAGGGGGTTCTGAGTAGACACAGAAACAACTTTGAAAATTCTTTGTTGCTGGCATGTGGTGTGGAAATGGTCACAAAATAATATATTTTCCTCTCTGTTTATTATTTCACATTTTTACTCAAAAGGAACCACACAGACCTTTAATGGTGAGGTTGAACTTGCGGGAGTCCTGGCCTCCATTGGTGGACACCCGGCACTCCCACAACCCTCCTTGTTGAGCACTCAGACGAGGGATCTCAAACAGGGCTGTACTCTTATTGGAGTCCATGACAGTGCGAGAAGCCTGAGAGTAAAGCACATAACACACAATATAATGCGACGCAAGATGAAAACCATATTCAGATTTCCTGTGACTGTTCTTGCTGCTGCTACGTCCTCACTCTGAGAACTTTGTTCCTGTGTGAAGTGCTTGTACAATTCTTTATCAGATTGTTTCTATTATCAAGGAAACAGCACGGAAAGAATAACACAGAATTTTCACATGTCACTTGCAGGCAACACGTGGTAACTGCTGCACTATAGAGTGATACAGCCTTATCTGGTCAGGCCATTGTGTTGTTGACTTCCTCCGAGCTTGACTCAACCTTGTAATCATCAGCCTAATCTTAAAGGGGCAGTAACATTTAATTTTATTATTAATCTGACGTCAAACCACCCGACAATGTTCTTGGAGGTCCTGAAACTGCTTTATTGAACAATTATTAGGGTAATTCATTACCTTTTACATATTTAAAGGACTAATTTGATATTTTAAGGAGTATGCTTCTTTGCTGTTTAGCTGAGAGCTGCAGCAATTAATCGATTAATCGATTAGTTGTCAACTATTAAATTAATCACCAACTATTTTGATAATTGATTAATTGGTTTGAGTATGTCTTTAAGAAAAAAAAGGCTCTGATTCCAGCTTCTTAAATGTGAATATTTTCTGTTTTTTTATTCCTCTATGACTGTAAACTGAATATCTTTCAGTTGTGGACAAAACAGGACATTTGAGGACGTTGCCTTGGGCTTTAAGAAACATTGATCGACAGTTTAATTAATAATGAAAATAATCGTCAGTTGCAGCCCTAGTTAGATGGGAATATCAATACTGCCCTTATGTCTGCGTGTTAAGTATGAGTATTAAGAACCAGGAGGTGATTACCTTAGCTTAGCATTAAAGACAAGGAAACAGTTAGCCTAGCTTTCCCCAAATTACTGCTCATCAGCATCTGTAAAGCTCACTAATTAACATGTTGTATCTTATTTCTTTTTAAATCTGTACACAAACAGAATGTAAATGTCGCTGGCTATTTTAATGTGGTGAAACATTATTAAAAACGCACAATAAATGAACGAAGATATGACAAATCTTGCGGCACCCTCGGCCTGTCCTCAAGGCAGCCACTTTGGGAACCCCTGTACTAGATCACCCTTCTCCCTGTGTGGCCTTGTATTTAATCTCTGCCTGACTACCTTGGTTTAAGTTTTATTCAATCATTGAATTTTGTTTATTTTCAGTCAGGCTTACTATAAGCTATCTTGGCAGGAGTTTTGCAAGCAACTGACGGTCTTTCTACCTTGAGCACAGTGCTGTCCAGCTTTCGCAGCTCGATGCTGTTGTGGCTGGGCAGGGGGTTGCCTGTGGCTGAACAAAAGATCTTGGGGCTTGAGTTCAGATTCCATTCCAAATTGCTATCCAAATCCAAAATCTGGGGAGCTCGGTCTGAAAATAGAGGGAGGCAAGGAACAGAGATTGAGAAAAGACAATGTGGATAGTGACAGAGGAACATTTTGTAAATCACTAGATAGGAAAAAAAAAAGTAATTTTTTTACTTGCCAATCCTCACCTATGTTTTATTTATTCATTTATTATTGTTATTTTTCTTGTGTTGTTGGCTTTTCTATGATGTTGTTTTGTGTTACTGAAAACTTGAAATTCAATAAACTTTAATTCATAAAAAAAGAAAGAGGAGAAGTGCACTCTTGCAAGTGCAGACACGATGACCATTAAAGCTTCAAAACTTAAAAAAGGTGAAGCAAAATGGTTGCAGACTCAAGTAATATATGCAATTTAATTAAACAGTTTCACCAGAGCACCTGGCTTCATCTGGGTTTCATTGGGGTTCTGTCATAAAGCCAGATGAAGCCAGCTTGTTTGGTGAAAAGGTTTAATTAAACTGCATGTTTAATTTGTAAGTTTTGTAACTAGTGCAAGTTACCAAATGTTTGCTGTTGTGATGCACATTGTGATGTGAACAGACTCAATGCAGTCAATTCCACAGAGGACCCAGAAGGAAGAAATTGAATAAAAGAGGGATTAATATGATGTGACGATACCTACCAGACTTCTCACAGTTCTGTCCTCTCCACCCTGTGGGACACTGGCATCCACTGAAACGGTTGCAAACTCCACCATTCTGGCATTTACAGCTCAGGCTGCAGTCTGGTCCATACATATCATTATGGCAGGCTGACAATAGAAAACAGAAAGCTGTACTGCACAGTGTGACGCACAAAAGGGTAAAAACACATTATCAAACCATATGTATATTTGTATGTGATGCAGTGCTCACCCCTCTCACAGCGGCTCCCAAACCAGCCGCTGGCACAGGAGCAACCATAAGGGTCTGGTAGGCAGAATCGAAGCCCCTTGCAATTCCGCGAGGAGTCACATGACTCCTGGCAGTTTCGGCCAAACATTCCTTCTCTGCAGGCTGCAAACCATCAGAGAAAGACAAATTCACAAATGTGTTTATTTAAATTCCTTGAGTTTTGCTGGGTCATGCCTGAACCTGCCTTGCAAAACACCACAGAGGATAGAGCAATTAGTTTGCCAATATACTCAACCCCGCAGGTTTAGAATTTATAGTTATATTTGATAGCATTATTAGAAGACAAACAGTTTAGACCGAAATGTTGTGAAGATGTGATGATGATCAATGTAGTCTCCTTACTTTAGGAACTAACAGCTCAAAACATGTGCACACAATACAAATTGTTGGGTCAAAATTGACCCAATTTGGATCACAGACACAATACTGAATTAGCTTTACCCAGTATCTATGGGTAACACGCCATTGGGTCACCAATTAAGCTCAAAACCATGGGTTGTTTTGACCCAGTATTAATGTTATGTTTTATATTATTGTTGGCTTATGACCAAAAGACATCCAACCAGCTTCAACAGTACTTTGTGTTTAATGCTTATTAGCAAATGTTGGCATGCTGACAAGTTAAAATAAGGTGGTGAACATGGTAAGTATTACACCTGCTAATCATCAACATGCTAGCATTGTCATCAAAAAAATCTGTCTTTACGCACATCCTCTCTCTGTCTCATTTACACATACTAAAATTTGTACTACTATATTTGTGAGGACCTTGTATTGAGTACAGTACAAACCTGTCTCACAGCGCGTTCCCATGAATCCCGGAGGACAGATACAGTCTCCGTCGGCATCATGACACATTCCGCCGTTGAGACACTCCGGACAGTCCTTGTCACAGTAAGGACCCCACTTCTTACCTGGACAGTCTAAAGAGAAAAAGAGTTTTCTTTCCTTTTAGAATAGTATACAACATGTAGAAAGTGTGAAGTGCAAAATCCATACATGGTATGTCCTCCTTGGATATGTGTACTGTTTGTTTGTCTGTTTCAGCTTTCAGTCTATTGAACCCCAAAAACGTTTTGAGTGCATCTGCTATTGACCATCTTAGAGAATGCAGACCTAAAGTGTAATAACTTTAAATACATATCATATCATTTAGATGTGTTTTGGCAATTTGTATTGTATTTTGGACAGTTTTTCAAGCAGATAGACTGTTTATATTGTAGAATTCATTATATCTAAGGAAATAAACAAAGACATTGAATCATGTAGTAAAATGCATCTGGTGGAGAGAGAGAGAGAGAGAAAGAGAGAGAGGGAATAGGGGAATCTCAAAGCAGACGCAGGTGGAGGGTGGAGATAGTGTTAATACCGCTGATGTCTCTTCACAATACTGAGCTACAGGAAATGAAACCAACACATGCTGTCTCTGTAAAACATGTCATGTCTTAGCTTGAATTCAATAAGCTGAAAACCAGAATGGCCAGAATTTTGACATTTGGGGAAATATGCTTATCTGTTTTATTGCTGAGAGTTCAATGCCAATCTCATGTCTGTCCATTAAAAGTAAGGCCAAATCCAGCAGCCGGTTATCAATCAATCAATCAAATTATGTTTATATAGCACATTTCATACGACAGGCGTAGACTCAATGCATTTCAAATAAAACAAAAAACAGGCAAAAAGCATATACGACAAAAACATATAAGAATAAGGTTAGCTTAGCTTAGCATAAAGACTGAAAACAGGAGGACACAGCTAACATGGCTTTGTCCAAAGGTGAAACAAATCTGCATACCAGCATATCTAAAGCTCACAAAATAACACATATCTTTTGTTTAATCCATACAGAAACTGAATGTAATAATGACAATTTGTGGTTCTACAGGGTATTATGTGCTTGACTATTTTCTGGCCGAGCGCAGTGACTTTTCTTTTCTTTTCGCAGTGAGTCTTCTTTTTCAGGGATTTACTTATCTATTTTTGTTTTATTCATTAATTTATTATAAGACGTAACCAAACAATGTCTGTCTTGTCTTTCCACTTGTCTGCTTTCATTGTAGAAAATAAAGGCAATTTAAGCTTCTTTTTTTCCCCCAACCATATTCCTTTTTAATTTTAATTTACATCTGCGCTATTTGAAAGGTGAAGAATTGCATGATGAATCTTAGTAAATCTAGAGTGTGCAGTGAATCATATTTCCTCCCAGTAGATTAGTAGTATACTAGTATATTACTGGGGCAGAACGCGTTATGTAAATTATGTATATTGCTGTGTGTGTGTTCCTGTTTCGAAGTGTGTGAATGTCAGGATCCAACAAACCTCTGACGATGAGCCTCATCCAGGCGCCATGAAGAGGGGTGGCCCCCACGTAGCTGGCACTGTAGATGCCTTGATTGGCAAAAGCTGCATTCTCCAGAGTGAGTACAGCTGTGCTGTTGATCATATCGGTCCAGTGAGTCATATAAAAGTAGTTTCCTACATGGAACATATAAAAAAAAACATTAATGCCATTGTTTCTAATGTGTTAAAAAGCACAATCCTATCATTATTTGCAAAAGATCCTAAATTAAAAAAACCTGTGAGTGTACGACCTCGTATTGCACGTTAAATTCCATGTGTCTGCATGTAAACTGGCTTACCGTTGTACTTCCAGGTCACATCTCTCTTTTCAGAGCCGTGTAGCTGCATTCTTAGGTTTACTGTCTCTCCTTTGTTAGCAGTCAGTGTAAGGTGAGTTGGGACAAATTTTGCTATAATAGAACACAGATACAAACATTATTTTCCAAACATGACACACCATATAAGAAAACTGTAGAGCATAAATAATCTGGTCATAGTTTAGGCTTTGTTATAACACTCTTAGTTAAACCTACTTGGGCTAAAGTTATTGATCATTGTGGTCGTCTCAAGTGGGGGGACTTCCTGAGTGGATTCACAGTAGAAGATACCGATATGATCCAGCCCACGGAAGTCTCTGGCCACCGCCTCCTTGTTCCTGGGCTTATGCACTTTAAAATTTGGCTCCTTGGGTAAAATGAGGATTTTGTTGTCTCTCTTGATGTCCAGCTCAACCTGGGCAGGGCTGCGCTCTCCATTGATACAAGAGATGGTGAAGTTATTGACGTTGGTGACCTCTGCTGTGGAGATCATGGTCAAGTCGATTACAGCATCTGCAGGACAGGGAATTAGAGTTTATTAGTCATAAGGCGCTCGACTTGATTATCAGACTACTACGATTCACAAACCTTTTGAGACAGGAGCATCAAGCATCGTCTCTTATTTAGGCATGTAAATGAAAAATTCAACCACTTCAAGAAAAGACTCAGAACTGCATAGCCTCATATTTTGAACAGCATCTCTATAATTTGATTGTGATATTGTACTTGTCACTCTTCATACAGCACTATTCAACTCCATTTTCTTTCATATATCTGGCGCAGAATTCAAAAGAAATGCCTGTATTCTATATGTAGTCCTTTTTCTAAGATTAAAGTTAGCTCACAATGGCAGATATCAGTTTGGCACGTGTTCTGGACTATGTCAAAGGTTTCACTTTTGGATTAAATGGTGCAGATGTCATCAACTCCTTTTCATACACCTGACACAGTTTACACAAAACCGTGCCATAGACCATATATATATATATATGAACACATGAAGTACAGTACAAAGTCAGTAGGCCTCTGTCTTGAATCTCACAATGTATTCATTATAAAAGTGACTCTTACACACTGACACCCCAGATTGAGAAACTGGCAATATCAGCACCCCTTGTACAAAACATCGTTTCAAAAACAAAAGAGCCTCCAGGAATGTGATTATTTGAACAAAAGTGCCAAACCCAATAATGCCAGTTAGTCAAGCATTCCTTTCTCACTGATATTTAAGCCCCAGATCCACAGAACAATGGCAGGAAACATGGATGAGCTCCTGTTTTCCCAAAGGGTTTAGACATCCACACTCTACACAACTAGGGTATTTATGACTTTAACTACATAAAAAATATATATTTTTTAAATTATATAACAATCAAATAGTGTAAACTTAGGTGAGAAATTGGTCTTTCTTAATATACATAAAAAAATTAATTACTTTAATATTTTGCTCTATTTAAGAGCTACCCAAGCAGCATTAAAATAAGTTCCCCCCTTACCTGATAAATCAAGGAAACACAACACAAACACCCCCAAGATCCTCATGGTATTTAAAATCCTCATTGGTAAGAAGTTGTCGTTACTAGATCACAGGGTTTACAGGGAGAGTTGTACATCCAAAACGGTGACGCTGCGTCACGACGAGTGGTGCGCCTTTTTACGCATAACTTGGCGAATCACCCGGAGCTCCAGTTCAGGTGTAAGATGTCTTCGGTAAGACAACAGCGGTCCTGTATAGTTTTCAGAGGTGGTATCACGGTCCGTCACACACTAAGAGTTGGACCAGAGTCGGTAAGGCTCAGCTTCTTTCTCTGGGTGGGAAAGGAAGGAAGAGCGTCACCAGACAGGAGGACTGCTGGCGCTCCAGACCTCCCAATCAGACTCATGTCTTTATGAGTTTAAACTGTGTCACGTTCTGTTCCAATACAATGCCAACCATCATGATTGTCTTTGCATACAATTGACGCTGTGATATCTTACGAATGTTTACTGTTTTAGTTTTTTTCAAGAAATTTCACATTTTTTGTCTGTATTTCAAAATGACAGAAAAATATGTAAAAATGACATGTTTCATTTGTGATTTTTATGTAAATGGTCTTAGATTTACAGTATTTTTTGTAATCACAATCGTTAACATTTTTAAAGATAATTATTCTGTTTTTTTTAGAGGTTTATGACTCTATTTTAACAATTAATTTATGTTAGAAGAAAAGTTGTGACAGGAATATTTTAGTTCTGTGTTGTGAGAAACATATTGCACACTTGTTTTCATGTCGTGAAACGTGAGGCACCAGGATTTTTGTGCATGTCAGGGATTTTTAAATATACATTTTTTGGAGAATTTAAAGGGGAACTAGGTCTATTTTCAAGATTCATAAATGTTATTAATATGGTCTAAGATAGTCAAACTAAATATTAGTAAACATGAACAACTTTTTCCCAAATCCAAAAACTAGAGTTCTAAAACTCAAACTTGTGATGTCATCAAGTATGAAGTGTGGAGCTGCTCCACAATGAATGTGGAGAGATGTTCTAGATGACACTGAGAGCACCCAGAGGAATGATCTGAATATATGGGAACATTTTCTGATTCACAACCGACAACACGCCAATAGAATAAAGCTCTTTTGGGTATAAAAAAAGAAAATCATTCAGTGGGTCCATAGAATCAGTCTCCCATTCATTGTCTATGGGGCATCTCCAGACTTTATACCCTATGACATCACAAGTTTGAGACTTACTTCTCTGGTTTCTGGCTTTGAGAGAGAGGAGCTCATGTTCACACATATTGATTGAACTTTACTAGGCCATTGGAAAAACATATTGGAATTCGTAATTTAGGTGGTGTTCCCCTGTAAGACTGTGTTTCATCAAACTACATCAACTACCCATACTGACAATTGTATACTCTATCACAATATTATACCGATACTTTACATGCATTTGCGTGGCCAAGACCTACACTCCTCGTGCCCCATGTGTCCTCTGTGGCTGACATTGTATTTTATTGCTGCCCTGACTTTTTTTTAAAGATCCTGTAGAACACCAAATGCAGCAGCAGCAGCAGCTGGTATCACATTTTGCCAAATGCAACAGCTTTGTTCTTTCACTTCAATGAGTTAGTTACAATCCCTGCAGCTTTTATGGTCAGCCTCCCCCCTCCCCTCAATGTGATAATCAGTCAGCCTCAGGAAATGATGAACAATATGCTTGTTGTGTCTATTCTGCCATTTCTGCCCCCGATCTTTTAAGTGCTGTACCGTCTTACTTTGAAACATCCAGTTGGAAAAACGGCACACGCCTTTTCTCATTTTCTCTGCAAAAACTGTTGCACTGATTTGATGTTTTCTTTACATAACCTCGCGGCTTCAGACAATCAACTTAAAGTTGACTCAACTTCTTATTGTTTGAGATATCCTGTTTTCGATTTCGGGAGCTCATGTGGCTTTTCTTTGGCCTGCGAGGAATATTCTATTGTCAAAAAAAAAAATAATGTCAAATAGTGCATGAAGGACACACTGAAAACCATAATGACAGAAGATGTCCTGCTGGTTCAATTAGTTAAGGTAAAAGAAATCAAATTAAAACTGAGATGGGTAGACCCAGGTTGGCACTGTTTTGTCTGCAAATCACACTGTTTCCATTTTGACTCTTGGCAAACAAAGGGTCTTGGCACAGATTTTTATTGTCCCTTTAATCTGTTAATGTGACCTGTGTAGCTCAGAAACCACAAACAACTTCTTTTAAAAGAGTCTTACTTCCTATGCACGCTTTAAAACCTTCCACTGACAGGAACAGTGAGAACAATGATACTGAACTGTCAAAAGAAGACCGCTAACTGCACAGTTCTGGTTGCAGCACACATCCATGTACGGCATAGCCAAAGGTTTACAATAAAACATTATGCAACAAACTGTTCTGTCAAACTACTTTTGCACATAATTGAGGCAATTTTCAGACAATTCTTACAGAATGCTGTAGACTGTGTGATCAAAGTTAGTAAAGGGAAACAAATGAGGAGGAGAGCAAAGGAAGGAGTGCAAAGAGAGAAAAGTGCTGCATGCTGCAGGCACAGCTCGGTGGAGCCTCTATAGGAAACCAAAAGGGAAAAGACCAAAGGCTGGGTCAACACAGACGCTTCAGCCTCTGGCTGCATTAAGACTGTCAGGAGCCAGAAACCAGGGGTGGCTGCTTTTGTGTATGTATGTATATGTGCATGAACATGTGTGCACGTATGTGATGGTGCATTGGCGTGAGACAGATTCTAAGCATGCATAAACAGTATAGTGTAACTGTATGTGTGTACATAGAATACTGTGTGTGTGAGAGTGTGTGTGCGTGTGTGAAGGAAATTATTCTGGAGTGGCCATGTAGGGTGGAGGACACTCTGTGCTCCTCAGACATTAGCTATTGTATCCAAAAGTCTTTGTTGCCGTATAGTAATTATGAACTGTGTTTGTTGTTTGAGTGACCGACGCTCGCTTCATGAACCTACCAGACAAAGTCGGGGCTCAGTGTGTCTCCTGGCCAAGTTCAAAAAGCACAACATTGCTTACCCAGGCATAACAACAGTTGAACACACAATGCAAATCTTGAAGAATCTTGTTCAACCCTGCCAACAATCAAAGAAAGAAAGAAAATGTGCTGTTTCTTAAATTTGAGGCAAAAGAGCATAATTGTGGTTCATTTCAGGTTTCAGGTTTATATTCAGGTTTATATTCCATTGAGTTGTGATTGCTTCTGAAATACAGGGTCGGCGCCAGAGTGTTAGGGGCGGACGGGCAATCAGCTTTGACGGCGGGGGGGGCATTTTTTTTCACCTCATTTAGTCTTTATTAAGTGTATCTTTAACATTATCATGTTTCATGAAAGAAATTAACTGACAGAGAGGTGTATGCATACTGCCACTTATGCGCACAGGCGCGCACGCACGCATACACATGCTGTTATGTCCACAAAAACAGGTTATAAACTAACACCGTGTCCCTACTGTAACAGTAAGGCAATGAAATAAATGCATGACTTAATATAACTAGAATTACCGCCTCGCGATTGTATGCCTCTGCCAACAAGTCAAGTTGCAGTTTACATCCATGTCTGTCCAAAATGTTGTCACTTCATCATTTTATTGGTGTGATATTGTCATAATTAACATATGAATTCTTGAGTTATGGCCATAAACGTGGTCATGTCTAGAAGGTAACCCATGAGTTGGGGAAACTCTCGCGAGATGGTTAAGTTTAGGCATTAATCATGAATAGTTTAGGTTAGGATATAGTCGAGCAGTGAGTCTCGCCAGAGTTTTTGCCAGATTTTGCAATTTGTTGGTTACCTTCTAGACACAACCCAAAAACGTGCTTTGTGAGGTCACAGTGACTTTTCATCCTTGAGTCTGATTGGATGTTTGTGCCATATGTAATACAATTCACCCCCAGGCTTCCTGAGATATTGCTTTCTTGAGAATGGGATGAACGTAAGGTCACACTGACCTTGACCTTTGACCACCAAAATCTAATCAGTTCATCCTTGAGTTCAGGTGGGCGTGACAAATTTGAAGAAATTCCCTCCAGGCGTTCCTGAGATATTTTGTTCACGAGAATGGGACGGACAGACGGACAACCCTAACACATAAACACATATTAATGCTAGCTTACATTTTAGAGTTCTTAGTGACAATTTGTTGGGTCATGCAACCAGCTATCTGTGTAAGGTATTAAAATTGATCTCCTCGTGTCTATGCTTGTCTGTTATATTTTATTCTGTATCTGCTGTAACAGTTTACATTGCCACTCTCAAGCATCATTTTTCACAAAGTCCATTGAGATAAGTCATTGCGGAGGAATGCCACCGAAATTGTGTCAAAAAGTAAATTTACAGCAGCACGCTCCCGGGCATGTTTTAGTGGTTTCTGACATTTTGTTGTGGTTGTAGTGGAGGTGGTGATGGCAAAGCTGGGGGTGTGAGACCAGCAACAGAGGCGGGAGGTCTCTGAGACTTTGTGAGAAAGTTTGTATTAAATTCCCATTTCCTCTCATTGTGTGGCGAACTGGCCCGGCTCCACACGCACTGATCCTGCTGGGCCCTGGGAGCCTAAGCAAGGGTGTCACTCACACCTCTCAGGCCCCTTAAATCACCCCCCTCAATTCCTCCCCATCTGCACTTACAAACCCCTGACCTCCACCCCAACGTACCCCGTGTTGTCTGATAAAGAAAACCATTCCTAAAGATCATGGAGACCAAGAGAGACACAAATCATGTGTGTGTTCGCTTGAAAGTGTGATTACATGAGTGTTTGTGTGTGTGAGAGAAAAGTGTTTTAAGTGAATGAGATGATGAAAGACACAAAACTGATTTTGAGATAAAGCACGTGTGTGAGCATTATTAGTAGAATTTAAAAGCCCCGTCTTAAAAAAAATCGGATTTCCCCAAAGATAAAGTGCTGTAAAGCCTTGATGATTTCAGTATTATGTCTATGGAAGTTCTGAAAGTGTTTTTTAATAGGCAAGGAGTATGGTGATAAACTGACACACTATCAGCCCAGCTACCTGTTCCACAGGAATGGGCCAGACATTCCCATCAATTTCAGCTGTACTTTGTGTTTATTGCTAACACCCTAAGCTAAGATGGCAATCATGAGAAACATTACACCTGCTTTATTATCACTGTGAAATGTTAGCTAACATTAGCCATGTCTGTAGACTCTTAGTCTTGTTTAGATATGAAGCTTTCATGATTTCTGAATCAATTCTCTCAACGACTATTATGTACTCACTAACAGCGGAGCATTAATGCAGCATTATGAGGATGCATGATGAAACAATCTATGACTCCCACCAGATTCATGACAGTACTATTATTTCTAAGGCTTGCAAACATATTTGGGAGATACAGCACTAAAAGAATGATTCAGGGGCCACCTCCTTGGCCAAAGCACACGAAGACAGAAGTGTTTTCAGACCACGACAAATGGTCCTCAACCTTTGTCGCATGTCGCTTCCTTTTCTCTCCCATACATCCTGTCACTTTCCACTGTCTACTTTCTCACAAAGAAAAACTGCCATTCAAGCAACCCTAAGGGGAACATCCCTGCAATAGATGGGTGGACACATGGAATGATGGGAAATCATTTGACAATGGACAAGAATATACAAAGTCAGCGTGGCCACAGGGTGAGCAGGATGCGCATAGATAGATGATGTGATACAGTAGGAGCTACGTGCTATATCATCTTATCTCTGTGAGATGATATAACTCTAGATCAGATAAATATGAACACACAAACACATGCACGCATGCACGCACGCATGCACGCATGCACACGCACACGCACACGCACACACTCTCAAAGCAGCAGAGGTTTGGGAGGGTGATACAAAGTGAGTAACTGACAGGTTGGAAGGAGCACTTGCCCTCCATCCCTCCCATTTCCTCAGGCTCCACCAGCAATCTCATCACCATGGTGAGTCAAGATTTGCCTTATAAAGACATGCTCAACTTCTGTTATATTGATGTTCATTCCATTTAAAAACATCTGTTGCTGCTGATTTTATACCGTCACAGAAATGGTACCGGTTCTATAGCTTTGACATGACTGCTTTCTCATACCAACCTGTGGCGTCTGAGCTGCTATTCAGCTGCTTTCACATACAGTAGGAGTTCATATGTAAAGTAATCTTGAGTGTTTGTGGCTCCTGTGACAATCTCTCATCCACCTTGGCAGAAAGACCCCATCAATAAATCAATCTTTATTCATATAGCAGCTTTCAAACAAATCAAATGCACTTCAGTGTGCTTTGCAAGCGATTGGCAAATGTCATAATGATCAACAGTTACTCAAAGTAGTAAAATGTTGATGAAACAAAATATGAGTAAAATAGATATAGGAATAGTATAAATAATAAAACCACAAAAATTACAAAACTCTACATAAAAGCCAGACTAAATAGATGGGTTTTTAGTTTCCTTTTAAAAATATCATTATTTTCAGCTCCTGTCAGATCCTCTGGAAGGCTGTTCCAGTGGTTTGGAGCGTATCGGCTAAAAGCAGCATCGCCAAATGTTTTTGTTCTGCTTTGTGGAACAGCTAAAAGAGAAGAACCAGAGGATCTTAGGGTTCTTCCTGGTTCATAAACCAATAGCATCTCTGAGAGGTGGTGCATGGTTGTGGAGTGCCTTATAAACTAATAAATCAGTTTAAAATCAATACGTAATATAGGCGTATTGTGTGCTCTCCTTTTGGTCACAGTCAGCACTGGTTTTAATGGTAACTTTTATATACTTTTCTTTCAAGAACTCTGGAAAGCCACATAACGTGCATCATTTTGAGTGTGATACCCACCAAAGACATGAGTAATGAGGCTGAGAAAAATGACTCAAGTTTACCTACCTGTCTTGGCAAAAATACTGCTGGTGCTCAAAAGGCTAGTTGATCATGTTGTGACTTTTATGTGTTTACCTTACAGCATGTTGATGGACCAATTTTAATTTAGTGTTGAACGTTGACCTTGAAAACATGTAGTTATTGCTGTTTGTGGCTAATGAAACTGAAATGTGTCTGTATTGCTGTTTTAAGGATTCGGGTGTTACGATGTGTTGACTTGTCTCGGACCAAGGACTCCATTTTCAAGCACTGCAGAAATGTGTTGCATCTTATTTGGGTCACATGCCTGATTCTGATTGATTTGATGTCATAGGAACAAGTAGTTTTTAATGAGCCTGTTTCCCAAAGCAATTGTAAATACATGTATTTGTTTTTATCTCTGGGTGAAAAATAGATTGGTACACTTTTATGACAATGTGTACCACTAACGGCAAATTAATGCAATAACTGCACTTTAACTCATAAGAGTTGTTGTGTTTTCGTTAGCTTAGAATGAGAAGTTTATATCTACATAGGTAGCGGGTCCTCTCCATGGAGTCCGCCATGTTGCACCGCCATGTTTCAACAGTAGCCCAGAACGGACAAACCAAACACTGTTAACTTTTCCTGCTTGGGCCGGAGTCGATAATGTTACTCGCTCCTGTCGCAGCTGCTCTCTCGCTCTTGCTTCACCACTCATTCACACACACTCTATGCTGCTCCAAATGACCTACGCTACTCTTACAACAACTGGCTCTAGAGAGGGAAATTTGCGTTATCGCGTCGGTCACCATAGTTCTCCTACACGTTTGGCACATAGCAGAGGTTTCAGTTGGTTGCAATCTGCAACCTCACCGCTAGCCAGATCCTACTCACTGCACCTTTAACACAACGTTTTAGCAGTAACAGTGAAATGTTTAATTTACTTTATCACTACACCATTCAATACTGTATATATGTAAACTCTGGCATGTCTTACAAATAGCTCTGTGCTTCCTGTTTCTTCAAAGATGTTGTCTAAGCGTGTCTTTGTACACCGTACATACACACTTAAACACACGTATGAGCTCACACAAATGGAACCGGGATGAAGTAACACGTTCCTAAACTTTCTCTTCCTGTCTATTCATCAGTCCCACATTGGAAAAAAAACATGGTCCTGAATTGAGGCAGATTGACCCCCCACCAACCCCAGTCTCCACAATCTGCCTCCTGGGGTGAGGCTGGGGCACTGGGAAAGGGGATGGGGTGATCTGGGTCCATCACCAGATGCAGTTCATGGTGACCCTCCAGTCTGACACAAAACAAACCCTCCATGTAGTCAGGGATGTTGATGGATGTTGATGTTATACTCACTACTGACCTCGCACAGGTAGACGCACTGTACACACACACAGACACACACCTCATTACTGGTTGTTATGGAAAGCCTCTGGATCAGACTAAGGAAGCCCTAATCATAACAGCATGTAATCGACCTCTAGTGTAGGGTTTAATGTGAAAAGGTTCCCTCCAGTACAGGATCATGTACTGATAACATGATTTCTGACAGTCAGAAAGATAAGTAAAAGGAGAGGCGGGTAATATTTTCCAGATCAGGAGACATAGTTTTGCAATAATTGTCTTGTTTATAAAAGTACACGTCACATATAAACCTGAGACGCTTTTGAAATATAAAATACAGCTCCCAAAAGAATAAGAGTTTGTGTAAGATTCATCATTTCCATCCATCTGTCTCTGGTTTGGTCAGTTTTGGCTGCAGCTTATCAGAATGAAAACACAAATTCCTAATGCTTTGTAAAAGCGGTCAAATGAATGAAAGGAAATATTCTTACGACAATGGCACAGGCATAGTTGTATTGTCTCTTTTGTTAGAAATGGTCAGACGCTAAAGATGGAACAGCTGTTTTTTTTTTTTTTTCATCGCTATTATTATGCTAGTTAGTACAAAATCGTAATTACAGAAATAGAATATCTGTCCCATCGGAACATGGGTATCAAGGAAATTGTGGAAAAGGGAGTGGTACTAAATCCAGCCAACATGTCTGGAATATTACAGGCGTTTTTAAGGAAGTTGAATAACACCCTGGGAGTGAAGTGCTGAAAGGCAGAAAAATGCAAGAGCAGAGATTTTGTGCAAATGTGCCTTTGAGATTACAGTCGCAGAGGCCCCGGAAGTACGATTCAACTACGCATTACCTGGGGAAATGATGTGAGATGATAGAGTGACGCAGAGAATACTGTCAGAGAGTTAAAGAGAGCAGGGAAAACAAGTAAAAGAGAGAGAGATGGACGAGCTGTTGTTGCTTGTCCACAGTGTCCAGAGAACTTGAGCCACATTCAGGAAGAGGTACTGCTGCTGGAGGCTGATATGTGTGTGAAGGAAGTGGAGGGAGCGAAGGGGCAGGAATCACCCTATAGGCAGGAAAAGGCCTGTGGAGGTGATGGCGGGGGTGGAGGTGGAGGGTCTCGGCTCCTGTCTGATAGCTGTTTGCTCAACACACACACAGACTC
This sequence comes from Sebastes umbrosus, assembly GCF_015220745.1. Lineage (NCBI taxonomy): Eukaryota > Metazoa > Chordata > Actinopteri > Perciformes > Sebastidae > Sebastes > Sebastes umbrosus. Next base: position 9,228,953 of record NC_051273.1, on the reverse strand, counting down.
AAACACAGACGTGCTCACACCGTTTTGCAGTCGTTCCCATCAGCCAGTGATAGGACAGACATAGCAAAAGAGAGCTGGGTAGCTGCTATAGTGCCAAAGCATGCATGCACTTAGTGAGGAAGTTGGTTTAAAACCTTTTCTTACATGCAACAGTGCTGCTTTGCATACAATAGTTCTGCTAAGTGCAAGCCATTGTGGGAAATCCACTTTTTTACTGCACATCTGCTTTAGTGAGAGAATCGGGTTTTAATCTCTAAGGAGCTAAAAAAATTCTTTGTGTCCCGATTGGGATTTAGAGTGTGAAGGCATTTGTTTAAGAAAATTATTCATTGGTTGGCCTCGCTGCTGAATGTAAAAAAGAGAAGGTTTCAAGGTACCTTTCAGTAATAGGTTTAAACCATAGAGTGATTCTTGGTTCTTGCAGTTTTGTGCACTAATCACGGATAAATGCCAAAGCATGGCACTCTCAAATGTTTTTGAGATAGAAACACCGGCTTCTTAAAAGCTTTGTGAATGCCTTCTTTACAAGGAGTTATCTTGCAAAGACACTTAAAAAAATCACAATAAATTTCATAACAGTGTGAACAAAAACAGTTAGACACCAGCTGGACTAGGTTCCTGCATTGACCAATGATCATCACAGCATTTGCAGACATAAATGGCTTGTTTTTTAAAGGGTAACTTTGTTATTTTTCAACCCTTTCAACCCTATTTTCCCTCTTTTTTTGTGTCTAAGTGACTAATGCGGACAATCATTTTTGAAATTGGTTCAGTGTTGAAGGATAAAACTGTAACCGGCAGCCACTTAACAAGCAAGTAAGCAGCATTTCAGTCAATGTAACATTACGTTCACTAAAACTGCTCGTTTTTGCCACTGACAGGCTCAGATTGTTATTATAAGTGTCTGACAACATTATGTATTGGACCTTACAGAGAAATAAAATAATACATTTTGCTTGATCCGGTCTGTTTGTTATTGTGTCCAAGTCTCGCTCAAGAAGTCTTGTGAAATCTGAATATCCGTATACTCTGGATAGGGTTGTCCCGAATACCATTTATTGGGCTTCGTAGCTGTGGTGAGAAATATTCGAAGGTTTTCAAAGACCTCATCAACATCGTCGAAATCATCTCAATACTCAGCCATTGAAAAGCCACATTGACAATCTTTTAGATAACACTATATGCTTTCTGTACTCCAAGACTTCTCCTTGAGCAAGACTCTTTCCATAATGTCAGACACTTATAATAACAATTAGAGCCTGTCATGGCAAGAACAAGCACTTTTAGAGAACGTAAATGACAGTGCCAGCTTGCCCCAAAAGCACCATATTGCAGCCCGTGAGTGGCAGCAATCTAAAGCACTCTCCATCACTACTGGACCAATTTCAGAAATTATTGTCCCTATTAGTCAGTTAGACACAAAAACATGGGAAAATAGGGTCCAGGTTGAAAATACCAAAGTTATCCTTTAAGCTTTCTAGAGGCTTCTATCCAACAACCCATGAGAATGGGTCCATCTAGTCTATCTGTTTTAAACCTGAATAGTGTGCACCACTAAATAATCCAGTCTGCACACAGACTGGACTCGTGCAGATGGAGCTGCAGGCACAGATCTCTTTTGTAGGGCAAACCTGAAATAGTAGTATTAGTACGTCTTGCATACTGTGTCATTATTACCACCATATGAGAACTTTCAAAACGCAAATTCCTCGCTGGACCATTACTGAATCCTGCAGGCACTCTCACTTTCCGCATAAATATTCTCACAGCATTCACAGAAGGATTCGAAAAATGCACAGCTGGATATCATAAAAAATACTTTTACATGAATCTCCCTAATTTAGCAGATCTGCAGTACAACCTAGTGAGACATTTTTAATGCAGCTCTGTCTTTACACTTCCACAGAGGGTGTTTTTCTGAGCTTGTGACATTTTTCTACAGCAGAGTTTATCAGTCAGTGTCTTGTTAGAGCCTGTTAGAGTGCGTTCACACAACCATGACTTCCAAAACACACAGTAAGGTAATAAACTACTGATTAACACGCCATTTGGATAAATCATTTTCCTCACAGGGGAAACATTCAGGTCATTAAACACGGACCCGAATGCTCTTGGTATCCAGCTCTAAAAAATAAAATAAAATAAAATAAACACCCCCCACCATCAAAGAGAGAAACTTACACTAATAATATCCATTTCTTCCCTTTCTATATATACAGTATTACACCTGCAAGAGGTGGTAGGAGCTCAAACCAAACAAATACAGACTCCTCCTACTGCAGTTTAGTATATGTAACGTGAGCACATATAGTCAGGAAAGCTCTTTTATTAGATTAAATTAGATGAAACTTAAACAGCCTTTATGTTGAAAGTGGGTCATCCCAGCAGCAGAGTGAAGGTTATGAAGGAGAAAAAGACAAAAGGGCCTATTTTTGCGTGCAGAGATGCATTTCGCATGGCACCTTGATTAATGAAATTAGAGAGCCCAGATAGAGAGTATCATATTTAATATACAACTCATTGCAATAAAAGAGAATAGTCCTGGATTTAAATAAAAACTGCAGCTGTTTCATTAACAGATTTACAGATTTAAAGCAGATGTGCAGGGAGACTCACAAACATAATCCTATTTCCAGATGGAGCCCGCATATGGACTCACAAAAATGTGAACAATTTGCGCCTGACACCTTGTAAAATTTACACTTATGGTGTTTGCACATCACAATGGCTGCAGCAGGGAATTTTGTGGCAGACAAGAAAGAAATGTGATAATCATTTGAGCCCGCTGAGCGCTGTTGATCATCTGTTCTTGATGCTTAATGACCAGTTGCAGGCTTGTTTGTCACATAGCTCTTCCTCAAGTCCGACCGTCCATTGTTATAGCCTTCAGTGCGACACGTGTTGTTATTTCCCTCCTCTTAAAGGACTTAGCAAGGCCTTCACATCTCTCCACAGAAGGGGCCGTGACCTCAGACCCCACCTCCACCACTTCACTGAGAGGACAAACAGTAAACATCCCATGGTAGAAAAAGTGGGGGAATGCCCATGGTCTTCTCCAAAAATCCTTTCGAGATTAAAATCTGAGTACAGCTCCACCGGTGCCATTAATGACCTTGTTTATGTTTCCCTGCTGAAAATGGACTGAAGACATTACTATCGAAACATTTGACATTAAATGTATGTCCCAAGCTGCTATCTTAGTTATTTGAACAATCAGAACTTGAATATCTTTCTGATTAGACAATTATCACAGCTGTCTAAATGTGTTTTAGAGCGGGTCCTCTTCACAGAGTCCACCATGTTGCACCGCCATGTTTCTACAGGAACTCAGAAAGGACAAACCTGACAAACAACAAACACTAGCTCTAGCGAGAGCCTTTTGCATTTTTACATTACATGAAGGTCACTGTGGTTTTCCGATACGCTTGTGAAACTGTGGTAACGTGAGCCGCAGAGTGCAAAACCGTGGCACCACAAGCAGCTTCCTGACTTCAGTTGCTCCTAAAATAGTGTTATTATGGTAAGGATGGCCTCTCAGCAAGGTGAACGATGTTACCACGGTTTTGCACTCGGCGGCTCACGCTACCGCAGTCTTGGAGAGGAGAGGAGTGAGCGGAGGGGTACTCAGTTGGTTGCAATCTGCAACCACACCACTAGATGCAGCCAAATCCTACACACTATATCTTGAAGGTGCACCTTTACTTATTTGACTGTTGCATTATTTACAGTGTGTTCTACTTACAGGGAGCACACTGCACATTGGGAGCATTTAGCAGCCTAAGAGCCAAATATGTTTCTCATCTTGAGTTGGTGGAGCAAAAATTAGAGCTAAAAGAGGTGCATATTGGACTTCAGGTGGACACAAACACATCTTGAAATGAATGCTAACGCTACTCTGCATTACACATATTTACACGGTGTGTAAATAAGCAACTCTTTGCTAAGAAGATAAAAGGTGATATGTTAGTGGTGTTAACAGCTTGTTTCTGCTGCCCCCAAGTTAACGCATTAATAAAGATATTCACCTCTATTCATCCTTGTTCTTAACCCAATTCAACTCTACACTTCTGCTGCACTGACCAAATTTACCCACAATGACCGTTAAAGTACAATAAATCAATAAACAGGTCTTTCTGAAATATACTGAATAGATAACGCAGGGCATGACTATAATAATCTAACAGTCAGCCAATGACAAACAGCCTCTAGTATCTGTGGTGGGAAAACCCTATCGCTTCTTTCAGCTGATGCTGAGTTATCATTTTACTGTCCTCGTCCCTGCCATCTGCCCCAAGACATGCAGCAGAAGCATCCTGGAACATACGGAGGGAGGGAAAGAGGGAGATGTAAAGATGCAGCGTGGCCAGGAAGTGGCCCTATTGTTTTCAGGGTCACCTCGCTTTTCCTTTCGGAGCCACCAGAGGTCTGTTCTCTCCCCTCAGGCTGTACGTCTTAAATAAACAAAACTCCTTGCCGCCACTATCTCGTCTGATTTCCCCTCTCATCTGACAAAGACTGAGGAAAGGGTTTACATTTCAGATCAACAAAAGCAAGGCGTGGCGACTGGCGGGCGTACAAACTAAACTACACTCACACAAAGTAGATATCAAACAAGATAACTTGATTACCCACTGGCACGGTTTCTACACTAACAGAACATATTTGCAAAAAAGCAGGTTTGACTGGTTGCTTACAGTTTCATTTATGAATGCACACTGCTTGTTACCATTTAAAATATGACATATTTCTCATAAGTCATATTTTACGTCTTCCTGGTTTGGCACCACTGAGTGACAGCATTGCCTCTGACCTGATCTGCTGTGCCATTGGACAGAGAGTCGCACTAGTAGGCGGGAGGGAGCACACCTTAGTTACAAAGTTACTCATTAACTTGTCCTTCTGGGAAGCTGCTATAGAGAGCACACTTCGTTCAACCTTTGCACAACATTTCTCCATTTTACAGACAAAGCAAAACAAAATGTAGTTGAGGCAGATTTGAAATTTGAGAGCGGACAGACAGCAGGTGAACTCGCTGAAGTAAGAGGAAACTACACCGACAGGTGACCAGGTAAGACTAGAAATCAACAGCTGCTCTTCTAAAAGTGGGAGCTTTGACAGGCTTGTCTACACACTGTTGCACTATGTAAAGATCACATGACTGTCTTGACTTGCTTGTTGGGTTACAGCTTATCTTGTGAACTGTTAATGCAATAGTTACCAAATAATGTACTAAAACATGCTTAAAATGCGCATTGAAAATGCCCCAAACCATAAATTGTCAGATAGATTTGTTTACTTTGGCTTTTGACCAAAAAGGGGGATCGACTGAAGAAGGCATTGCCAGTAAAATGTACTTGACTGACTTAGCTGAAAACATTGATATAAGCACCAATATAAACACTTTTATAAATTGTTCTATATTGCTGTTGTTTAGTGCTGTAGCAGTTCATGAAGGCCATTCTTTCTCAATACAGAAAAGACACATAGCCAAAGTGTTTTAGCCAAACCTTTTGCTGCACCTGCTGCATGTTGGCCTCTTGCTGTTTTCACCCAAAACAGTCATGCACCATTATAGTAACTCACTTTCACTACATTTGTTTATTATCTTTTCACTGTCATAGAAGGCCACATTCAGATCTACGTTATTCTATAAAAGAGCCAGGAGCTAAAGCTAATCTTTAAATACCAAACATCATAGTTTGTGCTCATGATGCAGGTTATGCGTGTTGTTTAATTAGCTTAACGATACTGGGGTTGGTTTTTACTCATTGTGTCCCTGCGGTCTCTCTGTTGACACTGCCATTATTCCAGGGCTGAAAGGCAAAAACCAAACATGACATTTGAGTACACTTCACTTGAGCTATTATGACCTTGCGTCAATTAAACTTAAAGGGGAAAAAAAACAAAAGTACAATAGTTGAATTATCCTTCAGATATTTTACACAGGCTCTGTGAGTTTGAGTTAGTGTGTGAGTTACATAATCTCATAAACAATGTCTCTGCCAGCTGGTGTTTAACTCACTGCACTATCAGACCTTATGCCATTATGACAAACAATAGCACAGCACAGCCCGACTCCTCCACACATTTTCAAAACAAGACAGAAATACAGATCTTGGCAGTGGGATAAGAGGGAGGCTTGTTCCATGTCGCTCTGTGGGTTGTCGGGTCGAGGGTCAACAGAAGGACGTCTCTTTGATTTTCTGTGGCGTATGAAAATCTATGATTATCTTAGCCAGGGAGAGAGAGAGAGATGTTTGCTCAGTCAAGTATGCTTTGCGTGATTTGTTATACGAAACCTGTGCATTATGTGTGAGCAGTTTTCAAAATGCACTTTTTAAATGTAATCCCATTGTGTTTTTTTTACTCAAATCAAGCTCTTTAATACATTAGTTCAGTGATAGAAGAGGTAGTCAGATCCAACCAATCCAAAAGTACTGATACAACCATGTAGAAAGTAAACTCCTGCATTCAAAAATCTACTTCAGTGAAAGTACAGAAGTATTATCAGTTTAATGTAATTAAAGTATCAGAAGTAGTGTTATTTTTTACTGATATTATTATTATATATTAAATTATTAGATAATACTGATGCATCAATGCGCAAGTAGCATTTTACTGTTGTAGCTACTTTAGATACAGTTCAGTTGTTAATAAAGTGATTCCCAACTTCAGGGTTCTGGCCTACTGCAGCAGGTCACAAGAAATCTGAGGGATTACGAGATGATTAATGGGGCAGGAAGGATGAAAAGAGAAGGTTCTGCTATGTAAAATTTTCATTTGTCACTTTTTTGGTGAAATATTGGACCAGTTGGCCTTGAAGGGAGCAGTGTGTAGGATTTGGTGGCATCTAGTGGTGTGATTGCAGATTGCAACCAACTGAGTACTCCTTCGCTCACTCCTCTCTTTCTCTTTGAAATAGAAGTATACAGTTGCATAAAGTAGGAGTACTCAAGTACAAGTACCTCAAAATTGTACTGAAGTTCAGTACTTATTAAATTAGTTAATTTCCACACATCTCTCAACCAGCATAATCAAATTTCCAACCATAAAATTGTTTACAGTTAATTTGTCTGTTCAAAGGAATGTGATCACACTCAACGAGCAGAATCTAATTTTGATGTTTAATTCGGTTTGATGACAGAAAGAACATTGTACACCCCCTCTGGCCATCATTAGTGTCTATAAACTGACACTCCACTCACAATTTGGGGCACTGACACAAAGAATGACTAAGAAAAACTGACTCGTCGGCTTTGAGAATCATATTCAAACACAGACTATTGCGGGCAAGGCTCTTACACATGCATGTTCACATACAAACACTAACTGCGGTGCACAGTGGAGCTCACAAAAACACTATCTGACACACAAAGATTTGTCGCTCCCAGGCTTCTCCCGGTCCTGTGCTGCTTGGTGTGTATGTTTTGTTGTGCTTTGCCTGTGTGAGGACAGGACAGGAAGAGATAAAGGCAGCCCTGTTGCTGTGTTTACAGCCAACACTGCTGAGGAGAATAGCTGTAGAAGACGAAGGGGAAGAGGACTAATGGCTGGTGCTAAGCAGCCGGATCCCTCTTGCTGTGAAAAAACACTTCAGAGCCACGAGAGAGAGAGAGAGAGACACACACTAAAATCTTAATCTGGACTGTAACAGAATGTAACAACCACATTTTGGAGAAAGGATTTTAAATGACCTGTTTTCAAGACAGATGATTCAACAAACAACTGATATTGTGTTAATTAGTGAGCTGTAAAGGTGCTGGATGGCAGAGTTTGTTACCTTTGGACAGTCTTTGTGCTAAGCTACGCGAACCGCCTCCTGGCTGTAGCTTCATATTTAGTGTACAGACATGAGAGTGGTATCAAACCTCTCATCTAATTTACAGGAAGAAAGTGAATAAGCATATTTCCAAAAGTGTTGAACTATTCCTTTAACACAGATTCAGGCCCACAACCGATACCTTCGGAACGCCTGCGCTGTTCATTGCAAACCAGCTTAGCAAATGTGCAAACCGAAGCAAGACACATGTACAGTCTTTGAAATGAACGACGAATTTGAGCTTGAATTTGCATTACAGCAAACAAATGGTCTTTTTTTTTAGTGTAAAATTTAGATAGTCTTTGTTTAAAAATATCTGGAAAACATAAATTATGGAAAAAAATCTATTATGTCCTTTAAACCAGGGTCTGGAACATCTTATTGTAAACAATACAGGTTAAAAACACATCAGAAATCCAGGCAATAGCAAGGCATGTTAAACATAAACTACAGTTAGTACACAGTGGAGAACTTGTCTGACTGCATCCTCACAGCTCTACTGTAAACACAGCCGACCTGTGCACTCATGCATGCAAATATCAAATTGCAAATGGCAAATTTGCAAATAGCTCTTTCAAACAAAAGCTATACTGTATATAGATAGACATTATGGAAATGTGCTTATTCACTTTCTAGCGGAGAGTTACAAGAGAAGATCAACACCACTCTCATGTCTGCTCTGTAGGAGCCAGCTTAGGTTAACACAAAGACTAGAAACGGGGAAACAGCTAGCCTGGCTCTGTCCAAAGGTAACAAAACCCACCTCCTAATTATATAATAACTCACTTGATTAATCCGTAAATGACAATTGCCATTTTAAGCAGGGTCAAGTGCATGGATGTATAATAAGGCCTGCATGGATACGGCGTCGCCGCTCAGCCTTGCATCCAACTTTTTTCAGTGGCGACTCGTGGTATTGCAACGAAAAATCCCCCTGCGGCCTATAAAGCATTTTCCCCATAGACCACCATTGTAAATGAGACGTCTGTAAAACTGTTGAAATAATTTTTTGTATGGATTAAACTTATAAACAAGAAATAATGTGTTAATTATTGCCAGGGGAGTTTTGTTATCTTTCAACAGAGCCACGCTAGCTGTTTCCCCCTGTTTCCAGTCTTTGTGCTAAGCTAAGCTAGCCAGAGTGTAATTTTCACAAAATGTTAAAACATAATGTTGGACATATTTGATGGCATTTCCCATCTGCATCGCAGGCCATGTGTCATGTTTGCTGTTGTAAACAAATAATGTCCAGTATGATATTATTGTCCTTTGACAATCATTAACTATGTGGCTCCTGTATTGTAGGAAGCTGTGAAGGATATATTGTCAGATTCTTTCACAGACAAAACACACACCACACACAAATTAGTGAAGTTACCATCGTTTTGTGCCAGCTAGACGACCTACAGAGGAAGGTCCTGCAGTATGTGGGACTTCCTGTTTGCGACACACTTTTCCTGTTGTGAATGATACTCTCCTGAGCTCCTGACAGCTTGTTCTCAATTATGACTTCTGGATTTAGAGGATCCAGGCAGCGTCTCCTTTTTTGTGATGACACTCTCACTCTTCATACATACTAAGTGAAATATTTAGGTCATTTGACTTTTCATGTTCGTTTTGTGTGGTTCAGTTATAAAATATGCATTTGCTGGCACAATGAGTCCAAAAGAATTGAAAGTCAGAGTACACATGGGATATAGGGACAGTGTAGTTTACTGATAAAAACTGAAAAAGCAGATTTCTTTTCTTTTTGCAAGATGCCTTTGTGTGCAAGTGTGTAAATGTGTGTGACTCATACTAATTTAATTCACTATTTCTCTTTCACACTTTCTCTAAAGGCTCGTTTGACTGCAGCAAGACGACGCAGGCTCATATTTCAACTTGGATGATAATGCTGCCACCACCTTTCACTTGTTACTGAACCCAGGAGTGTCCTGTCACTCAACCTTGCCACCTAGTGGAGCTTTGAAGGTTTAACTCCCTCCTGGTCAACAAAAATCTTCCAGACAACTACCTCCCTCATCTGGGGAGATGCCTGTCCTGCAACATTCCCCTCTGATCTCATTTACCTTTTATCTGCTTAAGGCAATACAACACTAGGCAGCGTTGCACATTGTGAAACATCGGTTGGTAAAGAAAATTAAAACCTCCTTTCCAGCTTCAGTTACAGGAGGTCAAAAGCTCTCAATTTGCAGGTCACAAAAACTGATCTTTCACTGACACGTGTGATATGTACCCATGATCCATGGCTTCATGCTAGAGTTGATGCTGCCCCAAAGCAAGAGCATCTAACAAGAAAGAAATTGAGCCACACAGGAGAAGTCACTCCCCAAAAGAGACGGCATAAACAAGAGCAAAGCCAGATGGAACCGTCATCAAACGGCGTGCTCCCTACCGTTACACCAAATGCCACACAAAATGGTAAGAATTCAGTTACAAACAGAAACAATTCATTTGTCCTCAGAAATATCGACAGTTTAGTCTAAATCAGAAGATAGATCATTTTTTGGTAAAGACAGACATCTTCAAATGAATGATAGAGGGTTAAATGTCTGATTTGAGGTGGCATTAAGCTGACATTTGGTTATTTGGGTGCTTTCCACAGTGACAAGGATGTGATTCATTTTCCTCTCTTGCAGCCACTTTGGCAAGCCAGACAGTCAAATACCAGAGTCACAACTGGGAGTTCCTGGTGGCTGTCCTGTGCACAGCCATCTCTGTCTCCATTCTCATCGCCCTCCTGGCTAAATGCCAGGTGGTCCGCCGCTACCTGGCCAGCTACAGGCACACAAGGCTGACGGAGACAGACTCCGTCAGCCAGTATGACCCATCAGGTTTGTTTTTTTTACCCATAAAACAACAAACCTTCATTTTATTTGTGCAGTAGTTCCCGAAAGCTTTTACATCTAAAGGTACAGTGTGGAGGATTCTAGCAGTGTGGTCGCAGATTGCAACCAACTGAGTACCCCTTCGCTCACTCTTCCCTTTCCAAGACTGCGATAACGTGAGCCGCCGAGTGCAAAACCGTGGTAACGCCGTTCGCCTCACTCAGAGGCCATCTTTACCATAATAACACTATTTTAAGAGCAACGGAAGTCAGACGGCGGCTGCTGCTACCACGGTTTTGCACTCTGCAGCTCACGCTACCACAGTTTCACAAGCGTTTAGGACAGTGGGCTTCAGATAACGTAAAAACATGAAAGGCTCTCTCTAGAGCCAGTGTTTGGTTTGTCCGTTCTGGGCTACTGTAGAAACATGGCGGTGCAACATGGCAGGACCCGCTCACTATGTAGATATGAAGGGCTCATATAATCTAACAAAAACATGATTCTTAGTTTCAGGTGATTATACGCTAATGAAAACATAGTTATGAATATTATATTCCATTTCTTCTATGAGGTGCCCCGAAATGTGACTGTTCCTTTAAGTCTGGAATAAATATTAAAATGCATACAAATTATCAATAAAAAAGCTAAACCTTATGGAGCATTTTAGTGTATTTCAGCTTATTGTTTTAGTTTTACGGCCTGCTGTTTTTCGCTAAAAGTTCTGATAAACTGAGTGTACGCTACCTGACCAAGCACCAAACAGCAGACAGACAAAGCTGGGTGTGTAAATAAGCCACTGGTATTGACCCCATACAACTTTATAAGGTGATGTCTATGTTGAGTTTACACCTTGTTGTGCAACATTTCAATAAGATGGAAAATGGGATGATTTCCCATAAGACACACACTCCACTTGTGCACAGATAAAATAATAATCATTATAAAGTCATTTGGGAGTAAAATCTTTGTCAAACTTCGTCTGATGACACAAATCCAAGCATTAGTCACTTTTCTAAACATCAACCCCACTGTCACTGTCAGAACGACATATAGGACTTACCGTTAAATGCTTGTAATGCAGTACAACTCGCTACAACTCTTGTGTTTCTATCTTCCAGGCCTGGAAGTGGAATTCGCCATGCATGGGGGACGTGGAATTAACCCTCACTGCATCCCACCCGGGGGCGAGGAAGACGATGACGGCTTCATTGAGGACAACTACATCCCAGCCAGTGAGAGAGCGAGGGCTGAAAGAGCAGCGGAGAACATGGAGGACACAGAGGACACAGAGGAAGAGATGGATGAAATTGAATTTACAATCGCTTAGCAGGACTGTCTCTACACCTCCTCGGCTGTCGTATAAACCCCTCAACCACCGACTCCACTCCCAACTTTTCTTTATTCTTGAGTAGGATTCATATTGTCAATCACAAAATGGGTAAAAAAAAAAAAGTTAGGAAAACATAAAAATGTAAATACCAGTGGTCAAGTGTCATTTTAAGGCAGCACAGAATGATGTAATGCAAGGTGCATTATTAAAGCAGTATAGTTCTCAATGCACGATTTAAGGATCCATAAAAGTCCCCATTAAAAAATAGAGGTCGTTTGTGTCAAGCCTTATTTGTCAGTATACTGTTACTGTTACTGTTACTCTTAGTTATAAGATAATCAGAAACAGCAACAATTTTTAAAGGACTGAAAAAATAAATCAAAGGTTGTTTTTTGTAAATATGAACATTAACTAATCACCTTTGTATCTGTTGATCAGCGTTTGGCTGACTTGATTGAAAGAAATGTATGATTTAACCAAATATACACGGTTGCTGAATGTAAACACTTTGCACTGCCATGTTTTGTTAGTGACACATAAGCAAAAGTGTAAATACAGTATGCATGGGTGTATAACATGATTGATTAAAAGCCAATTCAACATTTATAAAGTGCTCTGAGTAGCAACATGATACTCAGTAAAGTGGTGGCCATCTTTCCTTATAAGACAGTTTTCAAAGCAACAGCTACACAAGAGAAAATTCAGTTTTTATCTTTTACATTGTGTTGTTACAGCATTATTGCGTTTTTTATGTGCCATAAAGTAGCCTACAACGTTAAATACGTTTGAAAAAAAGAGGTACAACTCAGGGTCTGTAATTAACATTTTTCCTCACCTGCCATTGTGGCAGGTCACTGAATATTTCTACCGGACACTAATTTCTTTTGTCTGCCACTTCTGAAATCTAGGTTTTGAATTGTAAACATGTAACTTTAATCCATGACTATATTTGGAAAACCAAAACGAATAAAAGACACTTCTGATCAGACCCAAATCTCACCATTGTGTGACTTATTGTCTACACAAATGTAACCTGGTAGCTGATGTCATAATTCAGGGAGGTTTTTTTAAAGAAATTTCAAATATGTTATTTGCTAATTATCATCAATTTATCAGCAGACATGGAAATAAAGCAGATCAATAAACTTTGTGTTCTTTTCCTGGAACTGTATTAAATAAATGATCAGCTATTGAGAAATAGCGGAATGTAATTATTAAATAATGTTTATAATAAAGTAATTTTCGATCAGTTTTGAGGTAAATATTGGGTAATAATTTGGCAGTAATTTCAAAGAAATTTCAACTACTTGCTAACTATCACCTAATTACCATGACATTTGCAGACCTGTAAAATGAAGTGTTACCTTATATTTAATTTAGGCTTTAGAATTGCTTTTTAGAAATAATATTTCTTAATATAAGGAAAACCTGTTTGCCATGTTGGCAGGTGACCTGAAGTGTTTAATTGACACAGCCAACATTTACCCTGTATTTGGCAGGTGGCAGGTGCTAATTTCATTCCCTGGTACAACTACTGCTAAATAAAAAATGTAGGCCTGCTCAATTAGCCTACAGTAGTGATGTGTCGGTCACGAACGAGTCGGCTCTTTGAGCCGGCTCTTTTAAGTGAACGATAAGAGCCGGCTCCCGTCCAAGAGCCATTCTTTTTTTTTTTTTTTTTTTTTTTTTTTTTTTTATTAATTCAAGGCAGAATGATAGGACAATTTTCTCCGCGCCACGGGCACTCCATGCACTTACTGTGACTGAATGTTGTGTTGACATTCGTGCGACCAATCAGGTGATGACAGACAAGGATCATACCTTCAAGCAGGGAGGGGCGGGGGTGCACGGTGAGCTGACGGTCTACATGTACAGAGCAGGAGGGAGAGGAGGAGAGAAAGAGAGAGAGGAGAGCGGTGCGCGAATAGCAGACAAGATGAGTGACAGTCAGAAACGAAGCGGCATGTAAAATTATGGTATTCTGGAAATTATAAGGTTTAGTATAATTATATTGAATAATTTAAATGATATATGTGCACACATACTAATCATAGGTCAAAACAGCGCTACATTTGGCTGAATTCTAAAATGCAGAAGTGGTACAATGAAGAGGTCGTTTGGCAGCCGAAAGAGCCGGCTCTTCTTGGTGAGCTGAGCCAAATGATCTGGCTCACTAAAAAGAGCCTGAATTCCCATCACTAGCCTCCAGTAAAGCCTCATCAGCCTACCTGTAATTAACTAGCTACTTTCTTCTTGGGCTCTTGGCTGCTATTTGTAGACTGGTGACTGGGGCTGTGCATGAATCCACTACTTTATTCACACTGTATACTCATCATATGGTTTGGTCAGGAAATTGTAAACAGTATGACATCAATAAAAATCAAGAAAGTGTCTCCTGGACTGTATTTTAAAATCCTAAACTCCAAACTTGTGAGGACTAGTTTCTCCACTAGTGTGCTCTGTTTGCTTTCATTAAATCGTCACACTCTCCTTTCGTTTTAAACTTTACAACAGTGGTATCAACAACAGTGATTAAGACTGACACTGTGTCTCGAGAAAGAGGCCTAGAGCTGTTTGGGATCCTGTGAGAGCGCCCAGCTGATGAGAGCAGTCTGACAGGTCTGTGGAGAGCCGGTCAGGCGAGCCTCCTACCCGGAAACACCAAGAGTCAAGTTCACACCAACGAGCCGGAGCAAAACCGATTCCGCCTTCAAAATAAAAGTGAAGAGTGGGTGTTTATAAAAACCCATAGAAATTAGGGTGAACCAGATCACAATGAAACCAGTTGGGGGCAACATGGAAACTGTGGACAAACCCACTTACAACCCATATTTCAGGCCATGTAGTCCCCATGTAGTTCCCACATAGAACTTAAACCTGGGGCCGAGATGAGTTTTGGTTTATTTTGCCCAGATTGGGCCCATAAAACACCCATTGTAATCCTGCATGAAACCCACAAGGGCAATTGGCACGGGGCCATTATGGAACCAATGGACAATTCCATATAGGGCCCATGTTTCAGCCCATTTACTACCCACCTGGGCCCCACATACAAATGTTGGCTGGGGAACAGCGACACCTGTGGCCGTTAAGTCAACGAAAGTCAGCATCAAGCTCATGCTTGTGCTCGCTCTACATAGACATGAACGAGCATCGCTCAAAACAGTGAGACGACACACGTCAGCTAAAACCACAATATCACTCTATATTTCAGCTGCTTGGCAGTAATGTTAGCTGACCAGACGAAGGTCTCTCCATGAATCAATGCTGATCCTAGTGTTGGCTTTTCCTGCTTCAGCCTCCTGACCGCGGCCGGAGGGAACAGGGGAAACACCGGAGTTTTGGTCAGGGACAATAACGTTTCTCGCTGCGGAGCCCCGTCACTTCACAAGACACGGGAAACCTCTGTTGGTCTG
Source organism: Sebastes umbrosus (assembly GCF_015220745.1). Taxonomy (NCBI): domain Eukaryota; kingdom Metazoa; phylum Chordata; class Actinopteri; order Perciformes; family Sebastidae; genus Sebastes; species Sebastes umbrosus. Next base: position 9,213,560 of record NC_051273.1, on the reverse strand, counting down.
GAGGAGCTGCAGCATTTAGTTCTGCACAAACGTCCACTGTACATTCACTAGATATTCTCAGAGCTACTAACTCTCCTACAGTGTGAAGTGTGCACGCATGCACGTGAGAGTGGAGCGAAATAGCGAGAACGAGCACGGCGTGTGAGTGAAGGCAGGCAGGCAGGCAGAGGAGCAGAGTACAGCAGAGACTACGGATTCTCTTTGGGGCCCGTGTGGGGCCCATGAGGGGCCACTGCGAGCAGAACCCACAGTGGGCCCCACACTCTGGGGCCCGGGTGGGGGCCCAGTCTGCCTAGTGTGGGCAGCCCACACCTAGCCCACACTTTGGGCTGGGTGTGGGCTGACCCACCGGTGCCCCACCTGGGCCCTTAAGTGTGGGGCCCACACGTGCCCCGCATTTCACGGCGGTAACGGGGCCCACAGTGGGTTGCCCACATGGGGCCCAATTTTCTGCCCGCAGGGGCCCCGCACAGCCCCCAAAGGGGCATGTTTGCTGGGTAGGATATTACGCCCATTTTAGCTGACTGAAATGATAAAAAAACAAATTATTCGGTGTATAGATTACAGATTTCTACAATTGGAGAATGTAAAAATCACCATAGACCTACAATAATGATAAATAAAAATGAAAATGTAGGAAAAAAAAAAGAAAGAAAACAAGTTTTTCATTAACTGAGGGGCTAAAGAGCCACATGTCGCTCCGGAGCCGCAGGCTGCAGACCCCTGATGTAGGCTATCAAAAGTAACTTTTGAGCATATACATAGCTACTTAACTGATTTTAAAATGACTCAAACACAGTACTTGAGTAAATACAGCCTACTCAGTTAGGCTATAGATACTTTATGCCATCTGTTGGTAATCTTGGGTGAATTCCATTTAAAAGTCCCCTCACTAACCACCGGAAGTTGTGTTTGTGTCGGTGCACCCAGCTTGATGCTCCGCTCCGGAGAAGCAGCGAGTTGCACCGACTGAAGAGAGAGAGAGAGAGAGAGAGAGAGAGGAGGAGAGGAAGAAGGAGGATGATGGGAGCGAATATTATCCCCTTTAAGTGACCCACATCTGTCAGTAGACCTACATATCACTGTAATCTAGGCTAGTTCTTGTTCTCGAGGATTTTTCTCCACCAAAGATGTCTGCGTCGGCGATATTCATCCTCGACCTGAAGGGAAAGGTAAGTTTGTGGCGACTTGTTGTGGGAAAGTTGACATCAGGCTGATCAACCAGGCACCTGCTACAAGAGTAGATCAGCATGTGAAATCCAGGAATTGAAGGATTTTTACATTTGTACTGCTGTTAACTGTATATCATACTTGTATTGAATGGCTAACTTCCTACTGTATGAGCCCTCATGTCAGACTAGAGATCAGGAAGGAAGAGAGAGGCTCAACTGGACCAACTGGTTTCACTAATGCTGACTTGACACTGAGAGCTTGTTCTTGTGCAGCGATGCAGCCTTTAGTGTAGCCTATATGTGATGGGTCCTATTTCAAAGTTTAAATACTTTTTGCAGACCCCCAAAAGGTCATCCTTTAAAAAAAATACACTTATAGTGTTTTTTTAATGTGATAGGATTTTTTTTTTAAACTTATTGCCAAAACAGGACATTCACTAGAAATGCATTTTGTATCACTTACAGGCTACAGTATCTAGGGCTGGAACAATTAGTTGATTGATTAACCAGCAACAGTTTTGATACATTGTTTACTTGTCTTCTTTAAAGTTGAAACATTAAGCTACTTTTCAAATATGAGGATTTGCTACATTTATCTATATCATTTAGGGCTGTAACTCACAATAATAATAATAATAATAATAATTAAAAGATCAGCAACTAGTCTGTCAATTATTTTAAAAAAAATACAGTGCCTTAGGTTTATTAATGTGATAGGATTTTTTTTTTAAAACTTATTGCCAAAATTGTGTCTGGACATGACATTCACTAGAAATGCATTTTGAGAGACAAACCCATATTTTTTAGGCACTTACAGGCTACAGTATCTAGAGCTGAAACAATTAGTTAATCCATTAACCAGTAACAGTTTTGATACATTGTTTACTTGTCTTCTTTAAAGTTGAAACATTAAGCTACTTTTCAAATATGAGGATTTGCTACATTTATCTATATCATTTAGGGCTGTAACTCACAATAATAATAATAATAATAATAATAATAATAATAATTAAAAGATCAGCAACTAGTCTGTCAATTATTTTAAAAAAAATACAGTGCCTTAGGTTTATTAATGTGATAGGATTTTTTTTTTAATTTATTGCCAAAATTGTGTCTGGACATGACATTCACTAGAAATGCATTTTGAGAGACAAACCCATATTTTTTAGGCACTTACAGGCTACAGTATCTAGAGCTGAAACAATTAGTTAATCCATTAACCAGAAACAGTTTTGATACATTGTTTACTTGTCTTCTTTAAAGCTGATGTGACAAACATTAAGATACTTTTCAAATATGAGGATTTGCTACTTTTATCTATATCATTTAGGGCTGCAACTAATAATAATAATAACAATAATAATAATAATAATAATAATAATAATAATAATAATAATAATAAAAAAGATCAGCAACTAGTCTGTCAATTATTTTCTTGATTAATCGCTCAGTCTATAAAATGTTTGTTAATGACACATAAGCAAAAGTGTAGATACAGTATGCATGGGTGTATAACATGATTGATTAAAAGACAATTCAACATTTATAGAGTGCTCTGAGTAGCAACATGAAGACACTGTGATACTCATTGGACATGACATTCACTAGAAATGCATTTTGTATCACCTACAGGCTGCAGTATCTAGAGCTGAAACAATTAGTTAATCCATTAACCAGAAACAGTTTTGATACATTGTTTACTTGTCTTCTTTAAAGCTGATGTGACAAACATTAAGCTACTTTTCAAATATGAGGATTTGCTACTTTTATCTATATCATTTAGGGGCTGCAACTAACGATAATAATAATATTATTAATATTATTATTATTATTAATAATAATAATAATAATAATAATAATAAAAAGATCAGCAACTAGTCTGTCAATTATTATCTTGATTAAGTAGAAAATAGTGAAAAATGTCCAATTCCCACAAGTACAGGGTGATGTTTTCAAATCGCTTGTTTTGTCCAAAAATATAATTACTGTATATATGATAATTATATTATTCTAATCTATTTTAGCAGACTTTTAGCTTATTTATTAGTGCTCTTGATTATTAGCTAATTACTTTATAGTTTTTTCACTAATTGTTTTGCACTGAATTACTGAGTGGTGGATGTGTGAAACACAATTTCGTTTTTATGTGGAGCATAAAAGTAACAACAAATAAAGGAATCTTGAATCTCATCAGAAGCCAAAGAAAAAAATATTTACATTTGAGAGGATGGAACCGGTGAATTTCTTTGCATTTTTTTTGTTTAAAAATGATTCGTCAACTATCAAAATAGTTGTTGATTCATTTTCAACTAATCATTACAGCTTTAATATCATATCTCTTTGGGTTTTGGACTATATTGGTCAGACAAAACAAGCAATTTGAAGACGAAACCTTATGGGCTCTGCAAAATCCTTATGGGCACATTTTCTCAATTTTCCGACATTTATAGCCTGAATGATTAATTGAGAAAGTAATTGGTAGTTTAATGAAAATAATCCTCAGTTACATCCCTAATAGTATCTGAAAATAGCTGTGTTTTTAAATAGATTTCTAAACAACTTAATGTATTTCAATTGTTAGATATGTGTGCTGTAGTATGGGATGAGTTCAAGAGAACACTGAATTTCCACTACGTCTTATTTCATCAGGTTTTTACATCTAACCCTCACAGGGTTCATTTATTTGAGGGCAAGAAAAGGAATCACTGAAGAAGCCTTATATGCTTGACAATACCCATCAGGGGGGAAAGGATCAGTCCCTCATAGCCTGGATGTCTGATTGTACAGATTAAAGGGTTTCTCTCTCTCTCTCTATTTATCTGTCTATCTCTGCCCTGGGGCAAGTCAGTAGCTCTTCACCTTCAGTCCTCCTCTTCCTCTGCCCGGACCAGTCCAGTTAGAAAAGTGTTAAAATATCCAAAATGACACCAATGATGAAAATAATTAGGTAATCTGGTAAATACCAACCAAACCAATTGTGTACAGGTAGACAGGTCACATTTCTAGAGTTCACAGTTGAAAACACACAGCTACTAGAGAAGCCAGTTTCCACTTCTGCCCTTTATCCCCCCACCACCTCTAAGTTGTAGCTCCTGGGCACTAGACCGCACACGGCTAGCTGCTGGGACCTGCTATGTAGACTGAAATGTCAGGCTATCAAAATCAGCATGGCATCATTTGTTCCCGGTGAAGTTTTGGGTTGTAATGAGTAGCAGCACATTACAGGGGGCATGAAAGTGTAAGGTTTAACATTTTAGACATACAACGGTGGTTACAAAGGAGCTACGGCTCTAAGTTTTTGTATTATGAGTTTATTTATCTATCAGGGGCAGTGCAAATCCACATTGACCTCATCAGTTCAATCATTTTATTCTTGATGGACACCACTTTGGTCCAGACCATAAGAAGTGGACGTCGTCACCGTGACGTCACCTATTGGTTTGTGGACTGCCGTTTTGAAGCCTCGAGTTCAGCATTTTGGCCGTCGCCATCTTGGTTTTTTTTGCAACCAGAAGTGACACGAGAGGGAGGAGCTAAGTACAACTGAACGCTGAATAAGACATTTTCAGGCGACCTAAATGCTACAATTAACTTTCATGAACTGAAAACACACTGTGGGAGAGGGTTGAAGTTGAAAGACGAAAACATGAACAACTCGTACAATGTCGTAGTAGCGACCTGTCAATCACAAGGTAGCCACGCCCTAAAGCATCCCCTGGTTTATGGTCTATTTGACTCTAAATGGTACCATCATTTACTAAATGGACATCATGCTGTATTGAAGAAGATGTGAAACTAGCGATTGAGACCACAAACTCATGTTTACAATGTTTACTGAGGTAATAAATCAAGAGAGAAGTTCCACTTCCACATTGGAACATTCACTTCTCATTACGGAGGTTGCTGCTTGGTCCAGACTGAAGTATCTCAACAACTGTTAAATGGTTTGCCATAGAATGTGGTATTGACATTTCAAGTCCTCATGTCTTTGGTGATTCCCTGACTTTTCATGTGGCGCCATCAGCAGGTTGACATCAATCATAAATCCCTGCAAAACTAATGCCGTTCCCATCAGTTTTATCTGTACTTTGTGTTTAGTTATTCACAAATGTTAACGGCTAATGGTAAACATTATACCAGTTAAACATCAGCATGTTAGCAGTGTCACTGTGAGCTCAATGCACCGCTGTGTGTGCCTCACGGAGCTGCCAGCATGCCTTTTGACGCTTAGTTTTGTTGAATTGGTAGTCTGTAGCAACAATGAACCTCTAGCTGTTTAGAAAAAGAGGCACTATGAGCATGCACAATGTTAAATGGTTGCAATTGATTGGCCAACTCAGTGGCGTCTTTTTGCAGCCTTCAATATGCCATTATTTTGTCTGTAAGTAAGCAGTAACAGTTGACTCCCAACAGCCCTGTCACTCTAAAATATCATTACCCTGCTATATTCCTCTCTGAGTGATAATGGATTTACGCTTAAAGATTTGTGCCGTAATTGGTTTCCAAACTGTTGATGAGTCATGTAAACTGACATTAGCTTTGTAGAGTGTTTTTCTGTTCCAGTTTGCCTCTCAGTGATACACTCCAGCGAGGGTTTTTCTGGTTGCCATTTGCCTTTAGAGGTCAGCAGCGAGTGGTTCCTATTGATTTCACACATTGTGAACAGTCACTGATTGCCTTTTGTGTCCCAATAACTAAAGTCTCTGGAATGAGAATCCCTTGGTGGTTTTTAAGGTGGTTTTAAGAGAAACATATTTTGTTGTCGTTGTTTTTGTGAAATTCAAGTGAAACAACACAAATGGTGATTCTTCTAGATTTAACCAGCAATGGATCATTACAGTAAGAAACTGTCCTATTCTGCTATAGAAAATGCCATTGTAAAAAAACGGCTACATAATTTTTCTTTTAAACTATTCTTCATTGTGCATTTTATACTGAAAAATGCACTATTTATACTGTAGGTTGTGCACATTTTATACTGTAAATGTGTGCCTGTCTATGCCTAAACATTATTTTCCCCTTCTTTCTATCTTATTTCTTATTTAAATTGTATTCTTAAACACTATTATTATACCTCTTTGAGCTACTCATCCTATATGAATGTAACGTATGATTCGATTTGTAGAAACATAATGGAGAGATGTAAACATAATGATATTTGTAGTATTTGGAAATACCAACACAACTTCTCAGAATATGTTTTTACCAGACAGTGTGGTGTCTTAACACACATTCACACTAGAATTTAATGAGACCTGGATTATTAAGTAGCTGCGCTCTGCTTCGGGGCATGAAATATGCTAACTGTTTGTGTGAGGTGTTGTGTTTGATGTGTTCTGCCTCTGAATATACGACGCTATCTAATGTTTTCCTTTTTAAACTGAGTGTAACTGACACCCATTCGAACCGACGTGACATGAGAATGGTATGTTGACTCTTAAATAACCTAAAGGTTAAACATACGCTATTCTAAATCATCATTGTGATTGCAGCGAGGCCGTAATTGTCACAGCTCCCAGCGTCATACAGTATGTATTGTCAAAGTATGAACCTGAGAGCTCGCAACTCCCTTAACATCTCACTGTGCTGTTATCCTCACATCCAGTTATCAGCTGACTGAAATGGCTCTCAAAAAACAAGAAGGCGAAGGAAGGTTATACACTCATCAATATACCGACAGTGGGGAGTTAGAAACAGCAGAATAATAGAGAAGTCAATAACAAATGTGTCACTCCTACTTTTTTATCAGAAATGGTTTTGATTTAATCTCAGAGAATTACAGGAACACAGTGATAATGTTACTCGGTGATTCATTTATGTATTTTCGTAAGCGGAAACTAACAATGTCCTTTACAAATAACTTCCTCCAACTCATAAGTTTTGAGTGTGTGCACATGACACATGTGCACTGCTAGCAACATCAGCGCCCTGATCTATGTAACTGATATACTGGTGGCAGCGGTATACAGTGTTTGTGTTTTACTTTTTAACCCTTTGCAATGTTCTTTAGGCACTCATGTTGTGCAGTGTGGGTTGTGGATGAGTATTTTGTTGTTTTGAACCATTTGTAATGTATCTATGGTGCATTTTTAAAAGGGCTGCAACAAGTATTGATTAAATATTTAGTGTACACAATGTCAGAAAATAGCAATCACAAGATAATTTCATCTAATTGCTTATTTGTCTGGCCAACAGTCCAAAACCAAAACTTTCAAGAGAATAGATTACAACTTTATTGTCCAGCTTTGGTTTGGAGTTTGGAGCATCACTTAGCCTCCTTTCCGACAAGCCAACATGGTTGATACCAATGGATTCCTTAGGTTTTTCTAGTTTCATATGATGCCAGTATCTTCACTCTAGCTTTAAAACTGAGCCCGCTACAACCTAAAAATCCGAAGTTGTGTTAATGCGTTAAAGAAATGAGTGTCGTTAAAACAAATTTGCATTATCGCGTTAACTTTGACAGCCCCTATATACAATACATATACAATAATTCATATTGATACAACACTTTCCGTTATGTTTGTCTATCAAAGTTTACTTCCAGAACAACAAAAGTGAACCTCTGGATACCTTTCCATGCAGGGGTCTGCAGTGTTGCTGCTTTTTTGATACAAAGATTTGTCTCATAGCTCATTCTCTGTCTCTAGTGACCTCTGAACTCTTCACTCTGTGGTTTGTGTCTCCTCTCAAGCCGAGCAGTGGCCTGTTCATATCCTTTATTCTCCCCCAGATTACTTTACTTTCCTGGCATTTCCTTTTTGTTTATTTCTTATTTCCTCCTGCCTTTGTTGTATGTGCCCCTGTGTGACCCTTGCACAACAGACTCTTCTTTTAAAGAAAGGGGGAAGCTGTGTGTGCGTGTGTGTGTATTTGTGTATATGTGTGTGTGTCATCTAGATCCCTCAAGCGTAGAAGCTTTGATCTCTTTCTTCACTTCACTCGGTGTGTCCGGACTCCAGCAAGACTACTGAGTCATCTTGTTGCGTGTGTGTTTCTATTAAGATTAAGAGGCGTGTGGCGGTTTCTCAGGGCTAAATGAAGCGAATCTTCAATAAGACGTCGACAGTTATTTAAAAATACATTACAATTGTGCAATTCTGTGATATAAATATGCACATTTCTATACTTTTTGATAAATGTTAGTGTTGTCGTCACTTCAAAACCATGACTTAACACAACAAGTGCTCTTTCTAGGTCATTCTTGTGTTATTTGGACATGTGTTGTTCTTTTTCTTGTGTGTATTCTTTTCAGTGCATCCACAATAGTTTGTTTGTTTGCAGAAAGTAATCCAACTGTGTGTTCAGTACATATCAGGAGGATGTCAGTCTCTTAGATTCATAGAAATACGGCGTCTTTTATAGACTCAGCTATTCGCACTGACATTCAACCATTCAAAACAGAAATATCGAGTTCTCTCGTGACACGTGTCTCAAAAGAACTGACTGCATGCAGTCATAAGAGGCTCTATCTGTAGTATTGGGAAAGGCAAGGCAAGGCAAGGGAAAGGCTGCAATTATAGGCGTGTCAACAAGTAATTGATTAACTAGCTAGATTTATTAATAAGCACACATCCAACTTTTACTACAAACAGGTTCTAGCTCTTTTTAGAGGGTTGTTGAAAGCCAATCTGGAAAATGTAGGCACTCGCTAACAATGAAGAGGAGTCAAAATGCATACAGTACAAGGGAAAGTGGTTGTATGGAAGACTCTTCTTCTACACTATTAAGCACTAAAGACAAATCACAGCTGAGGCTGATGGAAATGTCATTAGTGTTGCAGCTTTTTTGGCAGTGGGAAACCTCTGGGACTGAAAAAATGAAGCCAATGCGGAATTCCCTTAAACTTGCATTCTTTCTGGCTGTCAGATTGTATAGAAGTCTCTGAATGACCCTACTTCTCACTTGATTTATTACCTCAGTTAACATTGTAAACATGAGTTTATGGTCTCAATTGCTAGTTTCAAGTCTTCTTCAATACAGCATGATGTTCATTTAGTAAATTATGGTCCCATTCAGAGTCAAATAGACCATAAAGCAGGGTATGCTTTAGGGTGTGGCTACCTTGTGATTGACAGGTTGCTATCACAGCGTTGACCGGTCTGGGTGTTGTCCGTGTTTTTGTCTTACAACTTTAACCCTTTCACAGTGTGTTTTCAGTTCATGAAAGTTAATTGTAACATTTAGGTCGCCTGAAAATGTCTTATTCAGCGTTCAGTTGTACTTAGCTCCACCCTCTCGTGTCACTTCTGGTTGCAAAAAGCCAAGACGGCGACAGCCAAAATGCCAAACTCGAGTTTTCATAACGGCAGTCCACAAACCAATGGGTGACATCACGGTGACCATGTCTACTTCTTATATACAATCTGTGATATTTGGTCAGAATCCAAAGTATTTGACCTGATGTTGGCGCTAAAAAGTCAGAGTGTCACCAAAGTTATTACAATGCGTCCTGAGGGGGACGTGAATGTATGGACAAAATTCCATGGCAACTGATCCATACTTGTTGAGATATTTCAGTCTGAACCAGAGTGGTGGACCGGCCCACCAACAGACAGACATTACCATCCATATAACCACGCCGCCGGTGTGGCACCTTTTGTTTGCCATAATTTCAAAGCTGAGAATCACTCGAGCTTTGTTAAAGTCTGCATTAGCTCTTGTTTCATGTTGAGGTTGAGGTGGTCATTCATCATTCATCATCAGAAGTTGGCAACACAGTTTGTACAGTACATTTCCTTGAAGCATGTTTAAGCTTGAGTGCTCAGGTTTGGTATCTCCAGCCAAAAGCTATACACATTTAATGACTGGGTAATGGCTCTATAATGATGTCTTCTGCCTCTATATTTTGTTCTTTACATTCTGGATCCAGGTCCTAATCTGCCGCAACTACAAGGGCAACATGGACATGAATGAGATCGACCACTTTATGCCCATCCTGATGAAGAGAGAAGAGGAGGCTGAGATGACGCCTCTGGTCACCCGCGGCTCCTCACACTTCCTGTGGATCAAACACAACAACCTTTACTGTATCCATTTGAGATCACGTCTTTCTTACTTTACTGTTCCCATCAGTCGTATATATCTCCAGAGAAATTATTAAATATAAAATGTAGCAGAGATTTTACAGCCTCTAACACATATACCTGAATATTTCCTCGGCTGTCTCCAGCTCCATAAGAAGTCCCCGGCTTCTCAGCTTCTGTCTCATCACATCACGTTTCACTGCCAGATGAAAAATTGAACACAGATTCACTGTGATGTGTTATGCACTGTATATCCTACTCTCTTAATGCGAGATTGGGCAGTCAAACTTCCTTACACATTATTAATTCAGCATGATATTGCAGTTGTGAGTAAGTGGTATTCCCAGTGCACTGCATTAGACAACTGAGCTGTTTTACCTCCCTGTGGCCATGTGCTCAATTGCTCGCCACTGTGATGCATTCTGCTAACTTTTTATTTCAAGGCATTCATCTCGTAACCACCCACAGCACTAATAGATATTCGTTTCTGTAGCTGTACAGTTATTCCTTAACAGTCTGTTCTTCAGTGGTGGCGATGACGAAGAAGAATGCCAACGCTTCCCTGGTCTACGCTTTTCTTTATAAAATTATCCAGGTGCGTTTGTTTCATCAGACTTTAGTCCAAATCTTTAACTTCTACTTGCTACTTGTGTTCACCTGTGTTATCAACACACCCAGCCTGATTGAAGTGATTATCTGTATCATGTTGGCGTAAGAGGTGCAACTACCTCTCTTATCATATAACAGTCATTGGCTGTTTTCTCACTGCATATATCTATTCAATACTGTACCTTTGAAAACAAACATCTTGCTACAGGTTTTTGCTTTTTGAATACAGCCAGCCTATGGCATAAATGTACAATTTTCCATCCAATACACAATGAAAAAAGCATGAAAAAAGTACAGTACAGCCAAACAACTTGCATGTTATATAGCTACTATAATATAACACGCGGTGTATGTCGAACTGCGTCTGCCTGTTTGTGTCCGTAGGTATTTAAGGAGTACTTTAAGGAGGTCGAGGAGGAGAGTATTCGCGACAACTTTGTGACGGTGTACGAGCTGATGGACGAAGTGATGGACTTCGGTTTCCCTCAGACAACCGACAGCAAGATCTTACAAGAGTAAGACAACAATAAAGACTGCTGTGTCTGCATGTTCACGCCTAATAATAGGAGTGGTTAATATTGACAATGGCTAATATTGACAAAACTTACAAAAACAGTGTGTAACATTTCGGGGGATCTATTAACAGAAATGGAATATAATATTCATAACTGTTCATTAGTGTGTAATCACCTGAAACTAAGAATCGTTGTGTTTTCGTTAGCTTAGAATGATGAGCATTTGTGATGATGGTCCTCTTCATGGAGCCCGCTATGTTGCTCAGCCATGTTTTTATTAGTGTTACTATGGTAAGGATGGCGTTACCACGGTTTTGCACTCGTCGGCTCACGTTACCGCAGTCTTGGAAAGGGAGGAATGAGCGGAGAGGTACTCAGTTGGTTGCAATCTGCAACCACACCGCTAGCTGCCGCCAAATCCGACACACTGTCCCTTTAAAAGTGAAGCAGTTACTGTACAATTATTTTTCCAACACCATAAAAAAGGTCTAGATTTTAACATTTGACAAAATTTGGATCAATTATGTGCGTTGGCTCTGTGTTCAGGCACTTTAAGTGTAACATTAATCCGGCTGATGAAGGTGTGAAGGTTAAAGTATCAAATTCTCAAAGGCTGTAATGCACTAAGGCACTCCAGTCCGATTTTAATGTAACCACATTAGCTCAAGTGGTACCTGTATCATCCATCACGGAACAAAACATGAACGTTTTTCAGTGAGATAGCAGCTTTGTATTTCATACTGTAAGTGACCAGCAGAGATGGGAGTGAGAAGAGTATGCAGTGATTCTGTTTGAAGTACCACTGGCTTTTGTTTGTTGTTTTTCATTCAACACAGTACAGCTGGTGACTAAAACTACAATGAATAAGGGAACTTTATTCAGCAAGTGAAATGAACTGAAGCAACTACTATTCTTGGGCTTCACAAGTGTTCACGGTGTACACAGGGGTTGTTTTGCTTTTTCCCTCCTCTTTGCTCCTCAGAGAGGCGAGAGTTTGTTTCCAGGGAAAAGGCTCAACGTTCACTTTGCAGTAGTATGATAACATGGGCTCTGTGTGCATGTGATCGGCTTTGCTTCTAATTAACGGTGAACTTTATATTTGAAACGTTCCAATTTGCACATTTGGTCCATTGTTTACCATTTGAATGTCCCAAATGTGATTGGGCATACTCTGGTGGAATGTGATTGATGATTCGTTTTTGTGTGCTGTTTGTGCACCAAGGCTTGGCTGAGGTTGTAAGTGTGTGTGTGTGTGTGTGTGTGTGTGTGTACAGTATGTGTGTTTAGTGTCTGAATAGGGCTGATAATTACCAGGCTCCTATTGGCACTCAGACACAATGACACCGTCAGCTGGACACACTCGAGACTCTCAGACAGAAAAGCCCCGCTCTTGTCTTCTCCAAGGAGACACAGTGTCATTTCTCTCCACACACACACACACACACACACACACATTCACTGTGTCTCTCTGTCTGCAAGCTATTCCAGTTCTTTGACCTGTCCATGACCCACCCACCACAAAACCGTTTTTTTCTCTTTCATTATAACACTACCTGGTGAAAGTATAAACGTGTGTGTGGGTGTGTGTGTGTGTGTGCGTGTGCGTGTGCGTATGCGTGTGCGTGTGTGGGGGCAGATGCAAGAGACTGAGCAAGTGAGACTGCAGGGATGCATGTGAATGTGTTCATGTGTGTGTCTTTGTATGCACCTTCATGCATGTGTGTGTGTTTGTTGTTATTGCTATTGTTATGCTAATCTGTCAGTTTGCTGCCAACCCCGCTTCCAGATCCTTTCATTAGCATTTCTGAAGAGAATCGGGGCAAAAACAGAACAAACAGCGAAGCAACAAAAACAACCCAACATCGACCTCAAGCCCACTTGTCGCAGCCTTTTATCTCTCAACACTGTCAGACTTTGCTGCGCGTCGACATGCGTTCAAGACCCTCTAGGTGGGAGGAACTGGGGTGGAAAACTAGGGAGAACATTTTTCCTCAATCTGTCAATCAATCTAAAACTTGTTTATTTAGCACTTTTTGTTGTTGACATCAGATAGGAAATGTACAGTTGGACTGAAAACAAGTTAGTTAGTGTGTTTATGTTTGCGTTTGTTCAGAAGGCATTGATTATTCAGAAGGCATTGATTGATAAATTGGCATTTAGAATGGCTATAATCAATATTTTGTGGCTATAATCAACGAATGATAAATGTGAAAACAATTGTGAAAGTGGTCGCTCATAGTGATGAATTTACAGAGAATTATCAACCAAATCTGCAGCTCCTCTCAGCTTCACAGAGCTTTACATCAAGTTTCAGCTCATTTTGCCGTCTTGTTTAGCCGTCTGTCCTGCAGCTTCACTGTTTTGGTTGACTCTCACGGCTCTCATATATAGCATCATTTTCGGCTGTTTCCAGCGAAACAGCTCTAAAAACCCACTCTACGGTACTTGCTCAGCACCAAACAGCAGACAGACACAGTTAGCAACTAGCTCTTAGCGTAAAGAGCCAGATATTTCCCTCAGGAGTCGGTAGAGACCAAAAACGGAGCTAAAAGAGAGTGAATATTAGACTTACGTTCATCAGGTGGACAGAAACACAACCCCAAACGAATGATAATGTTACTCCATAACTGCTGGATGTGTGAATAAGCAACTTTACTACCATATCACTCACCATATCAACTTAAAAGGTGATGATATGTCAATGTTATGTTCACAACTTCTTTCCGTTGCCCACAAGTAGCAAAAAAAAAAAAAAAAAAATTATTGCAAGTTTAAAGAAAAGAAATGAAAAGAAGAAAATAAAACAATTAGTTATTTGAGTAAATAAATCCTCATATACTTTGAACAGTTGAATCAATGACAACAGATATACAATACATTTTCAATTTTGGTTACCAGAAGCACAGTGTAATCTGGAAACAAAGTCTGGAGCAAGATTATTAATACCCAAGCTGTTTGACTTGTGCATAACTCTACATGCAACCCTTCTCTCAAATTAGAAACTGCACATGGAACACAGATACCATTCCTGTTGCTGTATATAGTCGATGGAAAAGAAAGACCTCACACATACTGTACACATACACAACGGACATCATACGTGACATTGGTGGTAAGAATCACAAGCACAATGTCATTCCAAAATTAGTACTACCATTAATGCTATTTCAGCAATGGCACCACTTTACCCACCTTGTTGCAGTTCCATATAGATACAGCCACAACAAAAAATATTTATTTGAAGTTATGAAAATGGCATTGTTACTTTTTGCTCTTCTGCTGGCTTTGCACTTTTTTCTTTTCTTTTTTTTGTAAAAGAGGAGCTTGAGGACAGCAGGATTGTGTGGAACATTGGGTCAGTGTGTTATTGACTCTGGGGGAAATGCTCAGGCCTCTGGAGGAGAAGGAGAGGTGAGGGACAACTGAAAATAGGAGAGGAGAAATGGGGAAGGGAAGAGGTCAGAAGAGGGAGGACAAAAGAGACGCAGTTTGAATCACTGTCAATCTGTATCTTTTTTATTTGTGTTAGCAGCTTAAAATAGAAGCGTGCATTTTATTTCATGAATTTAAGCAGATCTGAGGCACATCACTGCAAAACATCTGTATCTTGTCTTTTTGTGAATATTAGCCGCTTTCTCCGCAGCAGGTTCAAGTGCAGGTCAACAGCACCAGTTCAGAATATTCATAACAAAATATCGAAAGCACCATTTGTGTTCTTGAAATGCCCACCCAGGTTACTGTATAAATCACCTGGCAGTCATAGGGTGATGACTTTTTCTTATTTTCAGTGAGTGGCAAATGAAAAAAAATGATGCACTGTAAATACATCTTAGTTCAGTTGAATATGATATAAAACAGAGAAAAATAGGACATTTCCATATTCGAGAGGTTGAAAACAGCATTTTCTGCCATTTTTGCATTAAAAATTATTTTAACGATGAATTGATTGTCAAAATAGTTGGCGATTATTTTACTTTGATCAACTAATCGTTCAGTCCACTACTTGTTGCAGCCCTAAATTGATATTTAATTTATTTTGAATACTTTGTTTTTTTATATAAATAAAGCGGTATATTATAAAATCATGAAAAGAATGAAAACCCCAGAAGTGGACATTTGGACACTGTATTCCAGGGAACATTTGGTGGCATAAATTAGAAGAAGACAGCTCTTCAGTGGAAACAAAGCCCAGAGAAGTAAACAGTGGTGGGGGGCAGGTGGTTTGGTTAAAAACAGGCCTGGTCACATGTTGTTTATCTAAGTACAGCGCTCTCCTATTCTCATGATAATTCATCATGTCTCCCTGGACACAGTCAGAGGATTGTTAAGACAGAGTGGCTCTCCAGCTTGCACAATAAGAGACAATTTACAGCGCTGTGCAGTGAATAAGGGGAGCGATGGATGGAGTAACACATAGACTAAACATACTCTTGCTGATAACTATAATGTATAAACAGAGTAAACATTTGCCACAGTCAAGGCTAGGGCTCTTACGTATATTATTGATCGCACCAATCAATATTTTTATAATAACAATGGATCAAATTTATACATGTAATGTGAAAACGAAGGGAGATTTTCTGGCATCTCCTGCTCAAACCACTTTAAGACACTTGATGCTGTGGATTAATTTACCCAAGCAGCACCATAATAGTTTAGTATCATGATGTAAACAAATGCACGCAAGTCATATCATCTGTGGTTACAGTCACAATGGGTTCATATAAATCTCCATTTTCCAATTACATCCACGAATAATCTTCATTCAACATGAGTACCAACCTTATTTAATTTATGCACACTAGAATTGCCAATTTATTTTAAGTCATGAGGTGTGATTAATACAAAATATAAAAAAAAAAAACATTCCTTAAAGAGAGATTGGGTTTGTGTTACAAGAAAAAAATATACGGTTTGTTACCATTTCCTGTTTATTTTTCTTTTAAGAATCTTATTTTGTTGATGAGACTTATGATATTACTCCTCTACATGTGACAGTCTTTAAAGGAGATTAAGAGATTTTATTATTATTTAACACTGCAGCTGTTTGTTGATATACTTCTCAGAAATTGGAAATTCTGTCTCTACCTGAAGCATCTTAATGAGGACGATGCTCTCGTGCGCTTTCAGGTTGCAGCAGGATTACAGATTGAATTTGGAAACAGTCTGACGCATGTTCACATCTTCCTTTCTGCCTTTGTCTCTTTCAGGTACATCACCCAGCGGGGTCATAAATTAGAGGTCGGGGCTCCTCGACCTCCTGCCACCGTCACCAATGCCGTGTCGTGGCGGTCAGAGGGCATCAAGTACAGGAAGAACGAAGTTTTCATGGACGTCATCGAGTCAGTAAATCTACTGGTGAGGACAATAATTGCTTTGTCAACATCATATTGTACAAAGCAATGTTCTCAGAAAATATAAATTGACTCAGCAAAGAGTTACAGACATTTATTTGGTATGACATGCATTAGCTCTTATCATCCTATCCATGATGTTTACTAAATAGACAATGTTTTACAATGTAATACAATATAATATAATACTACAATATGATTATTATTTAATTAGGAACTCTTTTCTTTTACTTAAATATACAGTATTAATTGGTTTTCAAATTTAATTTTCCAATACAACAAATAAGGTCACAATAAGCAAAACAAATCAGATATATACATGTAATCACATTGACTCCAGCTGAGTGGGTGCGTCAGTGCTGAAAGTGTCTTTGTGAAAACGCTGGCATGTTTTGACTCCTCCCAACAGTCTCTTTCCTTCAATAGAATTGCGAAGGAAACAGTCTCTAATATCAACAAGCCTCTATTCTCTTTCAATACAACATTTTATGGTGTTTATGTTTCTCCATTGTGTGCACTTCAAAAGGTTTGTCAGTAATCTAAGCAGATAAAATACATTAGTCAGAATTAATACTCAGCAAGTGATGCAGCTATACACCGTTTTCAACTTTTGATATGATCTCTACTGTACCTACTTATAATGTTGAAACTTCTGTAAAATGTTTTGACTTTGTAAAAATGTAGTAAAATGTCGCTAATCATGGTTTAAAAATAATAATTCTCTTAATAAAGGGAGCAGAATTTCTAACTGTTATACTACTACTAATAATAAAATGGACTCGTAATGTAATAAATTCAGTTATTATATTCTTCTAATTATTTCTATTTGTTATATCTGTCTCCCGTTAACCTTATATATAGTCAGCTATACTATACACAAAGTAATAATCACTGATCAGTGATATTATGTGATGTTATTAAGCTACATGATAAACCCATTTAGAGGAACATCTAGTATTTTTTAACAGGAATACAGACAAAGGCTCAGATTTCCTGCAGCTAAAGAAGCAGAACAGATTTGTATACATGAACATGCCGATGTCTTTTAAGCTAAAAGAAAGAGAAATGACTTTCCTCTGAAGTATATTGTCCTTGAAGCAACACCTCAAGGACGACTTGACACACAGTTGCAGGTTTTTGTAAGACTAGAGTACTGTACGTATTTAAGCACTGCTACAGAGCTGCAGTTGCACTTCCTTATCTGTGACCAGGGACTTTTTGTTTTATGTTATCAGAGGTTTTTCATCCTCTTTCACGTTGATGCATTGCTTACATCTCTCATGCTGCATGCTGGGAGCTTTTCAGTCTTTGTCCCTCAGTCTGTTTGTATGTACTGAATGGCTGCTACTGATCTGTATCGCCCCATTATTTAAAACAAAGCAACTTAAAGTGCACATTTCTAACAGTAAAGCTGGTGTACTTTCTGGTGAACTTTGTGTAGATTTGACTGTCAAATATTTAAAAGTGATCACAATACATGAATTAATACCTTTCTTGTTTAATGCCATGTGTTGCTCTTCTGTCTATACAGGTGAGCGCCAGTGGCAGCGTCCTGCGGAGTGAAATAGTGGGCACCATCAAGCTCAAAGTCTGCCTGTCGGGGATGCCTGAACTCAGACTGGGCCTCAATGACAAAGTGCTGTTTGAAATCACAGGCAGTAAGTAACAACGAGTCATGTTCAGTGTCATACAGTCTTGTTAGTACACGTCTTATATGCTTAAAAGCATTTATGAGGAAGCAATGGAGGCACATAGACTGTGAAGTTGACTTGGATCACATTCAACAAATATGAGAGAGCAGAAGTTGAAAAAGTGATCTTGGATAATTTAAGTAGAGTTGTATCTTAGGGCGCTTTCATAAGCCAAAGTCTGTTTTAATCGAACTCTGGTGCGGTTCAAACCCTGGTGCGGTTCATTTGGGCGGTTGTGAACGCAGTAATCAAACTCTGTTGTGGACCAAAACAACCGATCCGAGACCGCTTGCGAGAGGTGGTCTCGGACCGTTTCCAAGCGAACCAAAATGCAGGCTGCCTGTGCGGGCGGATTTGTTGAGATGGACACAAGTAAATGACAGCTGTAACATGAATGTGAGAGGACTGACCTTTCGTTTTCTTGACATCTGGGCAGTGACGTTTATGAAGTCATTTGAGATAAAACTAGAGGAGAAGGGATTTGTGTGCACCGTAGATCAGCGCCGATTGAAAACACTTAGACCCTGCTCCTTCGTACATGCCCCTCAGCAAATGAATGGTTTGTAATCAATGACTCAGGTCATGCAAAACAATTTAGTTTGACAATGTGATTCTGATGCTTCTTGAAAAATGCAATATGTTATAGTTTAAGTGTAGTGGTATGCGTCTACGACATCAGGCAGGGGTCATAAGTTTATCTCATTATCTGTCTTCCTTTCCATAAATTGCACCAATACCAATTTACAGACTGTTACGCATGAGTGACATGTCAGAGGAATATTTACGAGATTTCTGCTAGAATAATGCATAAATGCCCCCAAAAATATTTGCGAATATGCTTTAAATCTTGAACTCACCCTCACACATCCACCTTCACCTCCTCTTTAAACCCCTCACTCCTGCAAATCTCACACTCGGCTTAGCTTTCATCCTTCCTCATCTTCTTCTCCCTCTCCTCCTACTTTCTTCTTTTTTTTTTCAATAACGTCTCCCACTGCTACATCTCCCCTTGTCTATTCCCGCACCCTCTCCCCCTTCTCATCTCCCTCTTTTCCATCCTCTCTTTTGCCTACATTTCTTCCCCCCTACCACTCCTCACTGATGGGGATGGGGGAAAGGCCCCATCACTGTCTAGCCTCTCCGTTAATCCTCACCCCAGGCTACAGCCCTGCAGATGAAAGGTGAGGGTGTGTGGATATCCTGTATATGCAGCCCACAATCCCCCCGCTGTGTTTCCCAGTCTGGGAAATAACATATCCTAAGAAAAAAAAATTCCGAAATAATGATCAAACAAACACACTGACAGATACAGCAAAACACACACACACACACTCGCGCTGAATGTTTATACAAATATTAAAATGTTTCGCCCTCTCATCTTCTGCAGTTACACTTTTTTACATATCATTTCGCAGTCGTTTGGCGTTTATTATGTTTGCCTGATCTGCACATTTTATCACAGCTGGATGCAGCCAAAATGTGAGGAAGTGTATAAGTAATTTAACACTGCCCTCTGCTGGCAGAAGGCCAGAATTATCACTACAGGGAACCGAGAGAAAATTAAAACTGGTGCATGAAATTACATAGCCCACAAAAAGGCATTTTTTTAGACACAAATTGTGGCCTTTTATCTAAAATATCATTTGTAACACTTGAGTGTCTACACCTGCTCACATGTCCCTAAGATTAATCACAGTTACGTATCAGAGGTGATGTCTGTTTGTTTGATGTGTGGATGTAAGTGTTTGGTTTTGGGACTATTTGTTTATTCTTTGATTACAAGTACAGCATGAGCTGAGATTCCGGTTATTAACAATTATTTTCATTATCAATTTATCTGCTGATTATCTCCCAATTAATTGTTTTAGTAAAAAATGCCCAGTGTGACATCTTCAAATTACTAGTTTTGTCTAACCAACAATCCAAAATGCAGATATTTTCGGTTATACTATCATTTCATGTCTTCACATTTGAGAAGGTGGAACCAAGAAATATTTAGCATTTTTGCCGGGAAGCTGACTTAAATGATTAATTGACTACCAAAAGGAGTTGTAGATTCATTCCCTACGTATCCCGTGCCCTCGACCTTTAAATGCTGAGAAGTCTGTGTTAAAGTGTCTCTCTGGCCCCTGCGTGTCAGTGATATCAAAGCACTGTGAGATACTTTGGACAGTAACATTTTCCAAATGCCATAATAAAATGGTTTCCTGTGTTCCCCATGTCTCTTTTTTTACTTTGCAACAGCAGACAGAAAACAGATTAGCTTCCTCCTGTCTGCTGCTGTATATTAAAGCAGCCTTAAAGGTGAACCACAGGGGACAACGCTGCATCTTCAATCCCCACCTGGCATCTACACAAACACACAGACACACACCTGCCTCTTGTTCCGGCGGCCCCTGGGGTCCAAGCTGTGACAGGGACTGTCCCGTACGACCTTTCTTTTCTGTCTTCTATGGAACGCTGCATGCCAGTGTATGTGTGTGTGTGATTTACTGACATAAAAACAAACCAAAATAGAGAGGCAGAAACCGTTGTAAAGGGCTTCCCTGCTTTGCTTGTCCAGGAGTGTTGTGCTCTCTCTAGACCTGACCCCAGCTAGTCCCCTCTCAGGCATGAGGAAATGTCACACACACACACACACACACACACACACACACTAAAGCAAAATCAATAGAGAAACGAGCGAGTATCAAGCAAATATGCATAAACCTATGCACGTACACGCACTCAAGAGAGAGAACAATGAACAAGGAAGCTGCATACACAAATACACACAAGTACACACACACACACACACACACACACACACACCTTCTCTCCGACAGCGCTGGTCCAGGGTTGCATTCAGAGCAGGTGAGGCAGGCTTTGAGCTGACTGTTGAATGGGGGATTTGCTTGAAGGCCCACAGGCCCACAGTCATTACAGCAGTTTTCCACCACTCAGCACCCTCCATTAACCACAGAGGAGGAGAACATCGGCCTTTCTCCAGCAGACTACAGATGCTGCCATTAAGGAGGTCGCGCTTTTTAAATGCCTATTGCAACAGCGCTGCACTCTTGCTCCACCCTTGAGAGGAATTGCCCAGAAAAAGCTTAATTTTGTTCACAGAGAAAAATGATCTAGCCGACACAATCTGCTGATTTTGGTCTACAGCAGCCTCTGTGGTATATAGTTTTAGAAATGTAGGTCGCTGCTTAATTGGTCACTAACTCTTGTAACTATACTCTAGGGCTATCTCAATTAGGCGTTTAACAGAAAATGATTCGACAGCTAATTTAAAAGGTATTATTTATATATATATATAGACTGATGCAAAAGTAATACCTCTCAATCATCACTTATGATCCACTAGAAATGTGTGGCAGTGTCTGTTTCTGCAGAGACTTTGTCCTCTGCCTGGATTTTCTCTTTTCCTCTTATTTTGCTCTTCTGGGCGTCAGCAAACAGCCTTTCAGCCCCACATGGGGGTGTAACCCACAGCCAGTAACAGTATGCAGGGTGTGCAGCCTGACTGTATTTATTTCAAAATCAACTTGGCACCTTCCCGCAGAGTTATGCGAAGTTGTGCACAGTTTTAGTCGTGTTTATTTGTGCTTTAGAACGTAACCGCCGTGAAACAATCATAAAATCATGTTATTTTTTCTCTGATTCGCTGCTTTGTTCTCACTAACGCCGCTCCCTCTCTTCACTCACTCTATAGTTCGCTCGACCATCGCTGCTCTCTCTCTAATGGCCAACTTTAAATGCTGTGTGTATACAAACAGCTACCGACAACGGTTACATATTATACCTTTTAATAATCAATTCATAATTTGTTGTTTATCCAGCAAAAATGCCAGATATTCAAATATGATTTATTTATTTTCACAGTATTTCTTCATCAATAAACTAAGGATTAATATTTCCCCCTGTGGCTCTCTGTGTCTGACAGGTTTTAAACACCTCAACTGACAAATGGTTGTGTACTTAAGCAGTCATATTACCAATGATATAGTGAGGAAAAAACAGTGGGACATCTCCCGTTGGGATAAAGATTTCCCTGTAGGCGTATTTCACAAAATGAGACCATAATAAACAATCTGCATTAGTCTAGTAGGCGGATTCATTTCACAAACAGTAAATCAGAATCTTTTGACAACAAAGCAAATGGTGTTTTTTTTTGCAGAGTAATGAAAAAACACTTAAATAAAGACGGATATGTGTTTATCAGAAGTGTTTTATTTACGTTGTTGTGTGTGTGTGTGCAGGTGTGGGTGTATTTGTGAGGCAGTTGAATGAGCTTCAGTGGGGAGAAGATGATGGTGTGCTTGTGTTTGTATGTTTGTGTGTAGCAGCTAAATAACTGTTCAGTGGGGGACAACAAGAGGGCAGATGGATTTTTAAGCACACTGTGCGTCAGTGTGTGTGTGTGTGTGTGTGTGTGTGTGCGTGTGTGTGTGTGTGAGTGAGAGACTGAGTGAATGTTTGTCAGTCATCATTACCTTGACCTTGATTTCCCCAAGGCTGGCTGGAAGGCTCTCAATCTTTTTTTGTGTATTTCTGTGTGTGTATTTGTTTGTTTGTGTGTGTCAGGAGAGAAGAGTAAGACAGTGGAGCTGGAGGATGTGAAGTTTCATCAGTGTGTCCGTCTGTCACGCTTCGAGAACGACCGCACCATCTCTTTCATCCCCCCCGACGGCGAGAGCGAGCTCATGTCCTACCGCCTCAACACTACAGTGAGTAGGACACACAAACAAACTTCTCTCTTTAACACACACTCACACCAGCTGCACACCAGCGACACCAAGAGCACACTTGTTATTTGTCTCACAGTACGGCGTGTACACAGATTCCATCACAACCTAGACAGTTCCTTCTTTTCCTCATCTTACTCGCACAAATCATGTTCAATTTTTACGTTCTGATAATTTGGTAGATTTGGCCGATATTGGCTTATCACAGATAGTGATGTCTATGTTGGCAAATATGCAACTATAATTCTAAATAACCCTTAAATTAACCCTTATTTTTCTTCTTTAATGTTTAAAATAGTTTTGTTGTATTGTGTGTTTTTGTGTGCTGTATTGTTATTATTCATAATGATTTAACTTCCAGTGAGGTTTACTGTTTAAAATGTATCATAATCTTATATTTACTACTATTGTCACAACTTTTTTGTAACCAAATTTTAAATACTATTACATTTATGTGTTTGTGTAAAAAAACAACTATCTGCACGTACTGTATATCAGCAACAGCAATGGCTGTCAGTGTGTCAGTGTGCTGTCTTGACTATAACTTGCCCCAAACTGCATGTGATTATCATAAAGTGGGCATGTCTGTAAAGGGGAGACTCGTGGGTACCCATAGAACCCATTTTCATTCACATCACATTTTTTCCTTCGCCAAAAATGTTATTTAAAGTTTGGAGTGTTATTTAGCCTCCTTTGCGACAAGCTACTATGACATAGTTGATACCACTGGATTCCTTAGGATTCCTAGTTTCATATAATGCCGTATCTTCAGGCTAGCTTTAAAGCTGAGCCCACTACAACCAAAAGATCACAAGTTGCGTTAATGCCTTAAAGAAGATTAAATGCGTTAATGCGTTAAAACAAATTTGCCTTAACGCATTATTATTGTGTTAACTTTGACAGCCCTAATCAATATGATTCAAAATCCACCTGTAAGTTTTTGAAGTTGTGAACCCTTAACAAACAGGATGAAAGCCAGCGGGATGAAGGTGTAAAGCGTGGAGGAGAATTGAGCAGCAACAGTCAAACAGGGATTTTTTCCAGAGCTCAGATTTTTTCTTTGCGATCAGATACATGTTAGAAAAATCTCACAACTCACTCCGACAGGTAGCAGGCAGACGGTCAGAACAGTTTCACAGGTGTAGCAGATTCGGTGCGGTGCCACTCGACCTGATCGCCTCTCTCTGACACACCACACTGCTTTCCCAACTTGGATATGTACCTGCGGTCTATACCAACAGTGAAGGGCACATGAACTCTCCTACAATAAATTAACTAGATTTATCTACAACTTAATCTTGATATGTACAGATACAAAATACAAATGGATATTACCTAATACAGATGAAATAAAATGCATAATAAACTGAAGAAATGTCTAACAAAAGCCAAACAAAGCCCTCTACCCACTCCCCCCTCTCTTCCCTGGCTACTTGGTTCAGCCTAACGAGGTAACTGATGTCAGCTGGAGTCCTGTCACCTGCTTTTTCAGGTGTGAGCTCCATGAAAACACGCCTCCCGCCCCCAGACTAGTGGAGATTCCAAAATAAAAGAACAACATAACAACATGAACTTCCAGCCGCGGAACGGAGGAAGGGAAATAACTCTGAATTCAGCTATTAGTGCATTTTACAACTTTTAGGACCTAAAGATTTAAATAAGGGCTATTCAGGTGTTCGTTTTGGGAAGTTGATTTACCTAAAAAAAATGATACGCCAAGTTACAGACGTCTCTTTCCCTATGTAAGTCTATGGGAAAAAGTAATTTTGGGCCCAATGTTATCACGTTACGGACACTGAAGTTGTAGTACCGCCGTTTGGCCACTACGGAAATTTGCTTCAACGCCTGGCGCTCTTCCTGGGGTCTTGATCTATGCCCATGGCCTCTTGCCTGTTTTTTACGGTCAGATCTGTGCGTTGTACACAAACCAAGTAGCCGACAGTTTGCATAGATGCATGCAAAAATAATAATATATAATGCCCAAAAGAAAGGTCTACATTTTTTGGTCGAAAGGAGAAACACACCTACTTTTAACCATTATGAAAGACTTAGATATCAAGAGGTTTTTGAATATGCGCAAATATTGCAACCCCGACCTTTTCAAGAAGGTGGTTGAAGGAATTAAAGAGGGAGGCTGTCTTCGCCACCGGTTACGTTGATATTACAGAGTATGCGCGGCTGCATGTAAACGGGAATATTAGTGGAATATTCATTTTCAATAGCCATATAAACAGGTTAGTAGGAATATTGTCCTTTTTGGAATATTTTGTGCATGTAAACATAGTCACTGTAAAACTGTGTCCACAGGGTGTCAACACAACATCAGATATACTGATATAGTCTCAAAAGAGAATAGAGTGGACAGCCAAACTATGAAAGAAAGCTTCTAGTAAACCTGCTTGTAGTAAAATATTAACTTTCCACAACTATTCAAATCAAATTCAATCAAAATCTCACACTAAGAAATAAACAATATGACTGCAAATATATGTTAACGCCGAGTTACAATGACAACTAATATGTTTCAAGATAAATAGCGGTTTGGTTTGTCTGCTGCGCGACGTGTTGCCACTCATCCTGACATGCTGTTCAATGAACCAGAGGATGCTTGAGGGCGGGGGGGTGTGGGGGGTGCTGCCCTGCCTGAAATCTATGTGAAGTGCGAGCCGTCTGAACAGTTATTGTCTCCCTTGTACAAACACAATCTCTCTCTCTCTCCTGTCCACTGTGTCACTGGTGATGTGTGTTTTAGTGATGCACTTCAGCTCTGTGCTCGCCTCTCTGACCTTGTCCACTCTCTCTCTCTCTCTCTCTCTCTCTCTGACAGGTGAAGCCTCTCATATGGATCGAGAGCGTGATTGAGAAGTACTCTCACAGCCGCGTGGAGATCAAGGTGAAGGTAAGGATGAGTGACACACATACAGAGCACGACAACCGTTATCCACTCATCTAGTCCCTTCACTGGAACTTGTTTAGTATTTATGACACATACTTCCCAGGTGGATTACCGCTTACCATCTGTTTGAGGCAGTGACGGCCACACAGACTCAAAATAACAAGCCGCAGTGTGCATAATCACAAAGACCTCCTGGATTTGAATTTGAATGCGCATGCTCTTTTTTGTTGTTGTTGTTGTAAAGGTCTCAGATGACATTTGAACTCCGTCCTCTTTCACCTTCCACAGGCTCGGAGTCAGTTCAAGAGCCGGTCCACCGCCAACAATGTGTCCATTCTGGTGCCAGTGCCCAGCGATGCTGACTCACCCAAGTTCAAGACCAGCACCGGCAGCGCCAAGTGGGTGCCCGAGAAGAGCGTGGTGCAGTGGACCATCAAGTCTTTCCCTGTTAGTGTGGCAACAAAACATCACAGTTTATAACTTAAGATACATCAAGTACATGTTAACGCTGCAGAACGGTACTATCTTGTTTATGTTTTTAGTTTAGTTTATTTTACTTGCACAATTATTTGGATATAAAATAGAAGAAAATGTAATTTCAGTGCAGGAGATGAAAGAAGCCTGGAAGGTTTAAATCATCCTCCCCTATTCAAACAAATAGAAATGACATTATTACTCATCAAAAGCAAAACAAAACAACAAATGAACAAAGAACACATAACACAAAAAATATCTATAAACACAAAACTCACAAGCAAGGATAAACAGTAGTAAAAGAAGAGAAAAAACGGACAAACAAACCTAGAGTAAGTAAATATATACAACCAACAGAAGCATCTAGCCACGGTGTTCAAGATGAAATGAGAAATTTCTTTATCTCTGTCCTAAAAGCTGGCAAGAAAGATGACGATTTCAGTTGCATATTCAATGAATTCCTGAACTGAGGACCTCTAAATTTGATAAAAAATTGATGTCTTGATGTACGTTCCACCACTATGAAGTTGTAAAGGCAGAGCAGCATCAGTGTGATACAAAGTAAGTAGTACATTTACTCAAGCACTCTACAATTTTGAGGTACTTGTACTTTACATTTCCATTTTCTGCTACTTTTATATTTCTGCCCCACTACAATTCAGAGGCAGCTATTGTACTCTACATTTATTTACTTTGCAGATACATATGAATTATACAAAATATAATCAACAAATTAATTATGATGAGGTAAGACGTTATTGATCCCCGAGGGGGGATTCACAAGCTACTTGGCAGCATATAAAGTAATTAAAATGAGCTCCACCTAAACCAGCTGCAACACTAAAGTGATAAACACGTTAATGCATCAATAATTATAAACCAATGATAAACATTATTCTAGACTGGGCCATTCGCTCTTGTCATAAAGAGTACTTTTACTTTTGGTCCTTTTAAAGTGAAGATGAAATTTAAAAAAAAAAGCCTTTTTAACCCTTTTAGATCACCGGTCATATTGTGCACCTATTTAACAATATCTGCAGAAGAAATTACCAAAAAATCGATTTCTTTCTATTTTTATAAATTCATTCAAAATTCATTAATCTTTTCTTCCTGTAAAACTAAATATGATGTGTGATTACGTAAGCTAGTACCAACCGGTTTCAACCAATAACATCATGACATCCATCTGTCAATCATTCTGCAACTTTAGCAACAAGCGAGGTGTGTGTAGAGCCAACAGTCCTCTGTACTGTAGCTCCGTATCGCGCTACAATCTAAGCCCGCCCACTTTTTAGCGGTCCAATCAAATGCAAAGGAGTTGATTTAAATCCCTTTTGTAAATATTCAGTTTCACTGCGAAATACTTCACCGTACAGAAACTAGAGACGCTCTAACTTCTGTTTCACTGGGACTTAAAGTATATTTTGATGCTAATATTTTTGTACTTTTGTAAAAGTTTGAATGCATGACTTTTACTTGTAACAGTACATCTATACTGTGGCATGGCTGCATGTACTGAAGTAAAAGATCTGAGTACTTCTTCCACCACTGATGATGCCTCATATCTACATACGCTTTAATCAGTCCCAAAAGAAGTTGTATTTTGACTCTGACAAGTATTAGACAGCAGCCATTTATCACATTATCATCAGCCTCTCCACAGACACACGATCACATCTTATCTCTCCATTTCCTGCTGTTCATTTCACCATTTTGGGTGCCAGTCCATGCTGTCACCAGAACTATTAAAGAAAAGAACATTTTAACAGATTTTAAAAACTCGCAGAGCGTTAATTCAGTAGAGGTTCCTCTTATCTGTGAAGTTCTGATATCCGCTCAGTAATTCATTACACCGTCAGCCTGTCAAGATGGGTTAAGAACTGCCATTACTGGTGACGTATTGTCATCCAGCCCTTGTTTCACTCTGCAGCTCATTTCTCTCTGTCACTATCAACCTTACGGACGCTATAAAACTGCATATTCTCTCAGGAAACCATACTCAACGTGTAATGTTTGATGGAGGTTTGAGGACACAAAGATGAATCAGAGGCTTGTTGTGATAAAAGACTGATGAACACACTCATCCACAGTCCAGCATCCTTCAGCTCTGTCCAGTTATTTACAACCCCGATCCACAAACATGACTCTCCTATAACAGGGAAGGTAGCTGGACAAAGGTGACGTCACATACAATAACTTGTTGTTTGTTGGCTTTTGTTGACAGGCTACTATCAATCAAAATAGAGAAGATCACAACAACACAGTCCCTTAAACTCTGTTGTTTTCAATACCATAACTTTGATTGTTGCTTATTTAGTCATAAATCTTAAGTGTTATAAAGAAATCGTGGTTTGAAACCAAAGTTTCAGTGGCTTTTAAGTCAATCTGGTAACTGATTTGCAGCAAGTAAAACCAAAGTACAAACTGACAGACCACATGCTCAGATGATGTGTTACACAATTGCTGGTATGAAGAATGATTAACCCTCTTCTTGTGTTTAAAGCCTAGATATATCTGGCAGATGTTAAATCTCCTAAACTGCTGTAAATCTGATTCACATGAAATGACATGGGAGTTGTCTCACGCTGTCATAAATTTAAAGTTTGTTTTGTTTTCTGACAAAACAGTCTTTTTTCTCTATTTTACCAGATGCAGTAACAGCTTTGTGTTTTTTTTTCTCTTTTCTGTTTTTTGCATGTGTAGGGTGGTAAGGAGTACATGATGCGGGCACACTTTGGGCTTCCCAGTGTGGACAGTGATGAGCTGGACGCAAAGAGACCAATCACAGTTGACTTTGAGATCCCTTATTTCACCGTGTCTGGGATTCAGGTTGGAACCTTTTATTAACAACCATTACACTCTTTTCTTTAGACAAATACATGTATAGTGTATATGATCCCCACCTGAGTATAAAAAGCTTAAAGGTAGGGTCGGTAATGCTGAGAAACTTGCAAGAGCCGACTAGATTTTTAAAAATGATCCAACCGAAAAACCCAGCCCAGTGTTGCCAACTAGCTCCAAAAGTCACTAAATCTAGTGAGAAAGTTGCCAAGTCGGCAACACTGACAGTCCGTCACAGGAACTCTGGCAACCAGCAGGACAGGGACCCAAAAGCACGACACCCAAGCAACAGTCATTACTTGACAAACAACACAGTAGATCACAGGAAACTGTCTGGGAAAGACAGGTGACGGTACCAAAAAAAGGGGAGCACACAGACTAAATACACAAGGGGGGGAAGGATGATTGGGGGACGGATGAAACTCATCAGGGCGGGCCAGGTAATCACACAGGCGGGAAATACACAAGGGGCAGGAAGTGAAGTATCTGAAATGAGAGACAATTATACCAAAATAAAACAGGAAATAAAAACTGAAATCCCCCAGAATTATCATTATGAATGTAAACAACGAACATGGCTATTGTTCGTACTCACAGCTTGTGGAAGACTCTGGTGATGTGCAATGAGTGCGAACAGGCAGACAGTCCGTCCAATCATTACATTTGAGCCAAATTAAATGATTTGACGTGTTTATTACAGTCCTGCGACGGCCACAGATTCCAGATTCTATTTTTTTTTTTGTCAGAGCAGTTTGATTTATTGATTGCTGTCAGGATGTAATGAGAATTTCAACCAATATAACAAAAAAATATTTGAACAACACTACCAATGCTACTTTTTAAGGTGCTCCCTGAAAACCATGTATCCCTGAAACAAAAGCTTTCAGAGAATTTTCACTCATTTCAGATTTCTGAAAAAGATCTTAAACAACTCCTCTTGACGGAGTACAGTAGTATGCAAATGAGGTGGATACAGTGTATGAAAGCAGTGCAAATATTTGTTATTGTAATCCCTGTTTTTAGTTATTTTTCATGCTTGGTCTTTTTTATCTGTAATATTTCTTGTTTGGAAATTGTATTTCTTTCACTTTATTTTAGATATTTTAAAAATACTTATGTCTGTTTGTAAATTGGTGCAAATACAGCTGTCTTTGATTTTAATGTTAGGTAGGTTCCTTTACAAGGGTTTTTTCATCTCACCTGTGCATTTTCTTATTTTATTGTATATTTCTTCTCTTTTGTTTTATGTTATTATTTGCACACATAAATAACTAAACTAACTAAATAACTAAAATATTTCATGCTAAGAAAAGCAGCACATTTTTTAGTTCTGTAAAAGGCATTTTCAGACAATCTAATTGTTTTTTTAAATTTTAAATTTTGAAAAATCACCAGATTTGGAGATACATTGTTGGCTCTAAACAGAAATGATCTGCTATAAGTGGGCTGTCATGAACCCACTGAAGCACACAGAGTTTGGGTAGATGTTGGTAGTGAAATAACTATATTTAACCTGTCTGTGTTCCCTAGGTGCGTTACCTAAAGATCATAGAGAAGAGCGGTTACCACGCATTACCATGGGTGCGCTACATCACACAAAGTGGAGGTGAGAACAAACACACACAGTACAGATTCTGTTTCCTCAACTCTCACGTTTGGATCTTTTACACGATGTCTTCTGTGCAACAAACCTTGCGGCAAACTGATATTCTCCGAAACTGTAGGGGGAAGTGTATCGAAAATGTTAGATGTGCAGGCGTGAACCATGGATGTATAAAGAGAACTGGATACAGCATTCGAGCCGGACTCCCGTTTTATTCCTATGAAAGTTGCTCAGTGGCGCATGAAGCCAAAAAAAGCTTGACCTCTGAGTATAAAATAACTTGTATCTTTCGGGCGATCTTCCGCATCCATTGGGCCCATAGATCAGGCACGGTAGCGTTTCCTTTAACCCCGCCTCTCAGCCCTCGCTCCAGCCTAAGTCTGGGTCTCATTCACATGAAAGGAGGAAGGGAAATAACTCTCAGTCTAATTCAAGTGTTCGTACTGGAAAGTTGATTTACCTCAAAAAAATATCTGCTGTTTTACAGACGGCTCTTTCTCAATGTAAGTCTAAGGGAAGAAGTCTTTTTGGGCCCAATGGCATCACGTGAAGTTGTAACACTGAAGTTGTAATTCCACCATTTGGCCACTAAGTAAAATTTGCTTCAAAGCTTTGCGCTCTTCCTGGGGGCTTGGCGAAAACCTGTAGCATGTGACCAACGCAAAGTAGCGTGTCTGATGTTATGACGTCACTTTGGCCGTGCGGACACACAAACACAAACCTTGCGAATGCGTCAAGCATAAATCAAGCTTTAGGCCTGTTGTGACTGTTGCATCTGTACTTTTAAATCCCCCGATAATCTGCTTTTATTTATTTATCTAAAGAATAACTAAATTATCAACAATCAAAGTAAAATCCTTAAGTATTATTTATTAAGAGTTTAACACTCAAAAACTCAACCAGTCTGTCTCATCAGGACTGTGTGACTGTGGTTTGATCAGATTTGCTTGACAGTCTCCTCCAGTGAAGAGAAATTTAAAAACCAAAGCACTTTTTCAGAGATGTTGAAAATACAGTCACATAATATTAAGTATGATTTATTAAAATGAATGTTGATGATGAATATCCAGTGCCCACACTGTGTAGGACTTATGAACTCCACTTTTGCTGTTTTACTTTCTTCTGTTTTATGAATTTTGAGTTGATGTTCAGGATGGTTTTAAAATCCCCAAAAACCATTAGCAAATCGGAGCTTACCCCGAGGTTAAACATGATGTTTTCCTTGCGAGAGCAGTATCAGGATCAGTCTCTCTGCATCACTATTCAGTGTGTGCCCCAGGACTGAACCCAGCTGTATAACGTACATCATATCCATTACCTGGCGCTATCGCCATGAGCCATGACCTCAGGGGGCTTAAAGTGACACCACACAGGATGCCAAGGATAGAAACTTTACAATCCTGCTACATGTGGCTTGTGGCGTTAAATTCTTGGTTTTGAACAGCTGTAAAGCTGAGAGAATGCAGGCAAGTTTGTTTAGCAAAGCTGGCACCTGGGATCTTTAGGTACAGTTGCCGCCCTGGGAATGAACCCTTCAGCATCTTTCAAACTCAAAATGTGACACCAAGAGAGACAAGCACCAAGAGATGCTTCAGTAATTGTGTGCTTTGAACTTTTGTCACCCCACTAACTTTTCGATTTTACCTTGAAAACATGAAGAAGCTACCTTAAACACATGCTTGATTTTGGACAGATCACACATAGTTGCATATTTCCAAATTAACGCTCCAATATATTGATTAGACTGCAGCAATATCCTCCTTACTATCTCACTAGTTTAAATGGAGGGGGGCAAATGGAAATGATATGGAGATGGAATCCCAATACCTCCGCTGGACCACTGCCAGAAATCGTTAAGTTTCATACCTGCTATGCGCCCGAGAAATGAACCTGACTCTGTAACATCCATCATAACCACATTACCTGGATGTGTCGGGTACGAGTCGGGGGCTGCCGGAGGTTGAATGATGCCACAAAGTGCCGGGAAGCTCCCAGGGTGGCACTCAGCGGATGCCGAGGTTTCTATTGCCCTGCTGTAACATCAGCAAGGAAGCAAAGGAGAGGGATAGAAAAGAGGAGGAGGAGGAGGAGGAGGAGAAAGAGGAGGAGGAGGAGGAGATGAGTAAGAGTAAGAGAAAGAAGAGTGATGAAGTTTGATAGGGACTGGAGAGAACGCTATCACCTTTCTCTTATTGTTACCATCAGCAACATGGGGAGGGAGGGGGGGAGAAGACGGTGCTGATCACATTTCACTCAGCACTACACACAGACACACTCACACTGATTAAACAATACCCTGATACTGTAGACGGACTGCGCTGACTTATTAATGAGTGATGAACAGGCATTTAGTGGCCGTACTGTACCGCAGTAAGTGACAACTCCACAGATATCAGACAGTCAGTGATCAGAGTGTGATCAGTGCAGCATCTCACTGCAGCTGCTTCTTTGAAATTGGCTGTCAAATGACCCCTGAATGGTGATTTTTGTTTCACAAATATCCGGAAATTATACTGCAGAGTTTGAAGTAATGCATTTTCAGACAGTAATGTTCAGTACAGTGCATGGCCAGAAATATGTGTGGACACCCAAACATTACACACATATGTGTTTCTTGAACATTTTATTCTGAAATCATGCAGTTATAATATGCTGCACACTTCTGGGAAGGATTTCCGCAAAGTTTTGATCTCATTAAACCACAAGAGCGTTGCTGAGGTTGGCCACTGATGTGAGTGATAAGGCCTGGTTCAGGGGTCAACAACATTTTTAATACGAAATGCCATTTTTTTTATTTTCTTGTTAATCAGTGTGCCATATTTACATTAAGTTTAATTATGACACCACATCAAAATTTAAATCTCCAATGGACATTCATTTTATTCCATCTATACTGTATAGGCAACGTGCATAGCAACATTTTTAATAAGCATTTTTCTCCCATAATCAGGACATTGTAAATATATATGAGAGCACTGTGCTAGAAGACTGCCATCCATAAAAACACTACCAGCCTACCAACCTACCAGCTTCCACCAATCAGCAATACAGTTAAATTCTGCGAATAAGACAACGAGTCCTAGCCAATCAGAGGCAGAGAAGGGCGGGTCTTGGAATGCAGCTGGGGAAAAAAATATCAAACTACAATAAATAACAGGCTGCGCAACTTCCAATGGCTGCCCAAAAAGCTGTCGTGCACACTTATTGCTAGTGTGCCATTGGTTAAGCTACCGCATGCAAATGGTGGCACACATGCCTCAGGTTGCCTACCCCTGCTCTAGAGGTTATTTCAGCTTTTAAGCTGTAATCTCTGCTGTCTACAAACTTCTACACCATCACTTCTCTCTGTTCTGCTGTTATTACAGACATGTCTGAGCTAACCGCGGCCCCTCGACTCCTCCATGGACTCGCCTCTTTTGTTGTGACGTTTAACCCGCAATGGTCTAGGGCTAATGGGAATGTTGTTTGCTAATAACTAAAATATTAGATAATTCTTTAAAAGATTACCGTTCAGGAATATGGAGTGAATGACACAATACACTGTTGAGCAAGGCCATGTTCTAAGGCTGGAGTTTTAGTTATCTGTGTTATTACCATAGACTGTATACAAGAAGTGGACGTAGTCACCATGACGTCACCCATTGGTTTGTGGACTGCCGTTTTGAAGCCTTGATTTCGGCATTTTGGCCGTCGCCATCTTGGTTATTTGCAACCATGAGAGGGTAGAGCTAAGTACAACCGAATGCTGAATAAGACTTTTTTAGGCGACCAAAAAGGTTACAAGTTCTAAAACGAAAAACACGGATAACTCCCAGACCGGTGAACGCCGTGGTAGCGACCTGTCAATCACAAGGTAGCCACGCCCTAAAGCATACCCTGCTTTATGGTCTA
The DNA here is from genome assembly GCF_015220745.1 of Sebastes umbrosus. Taxonomy (NCBI): domain Eukaryota; kingdom Metazoa; phylum Chordata; class Actinopteri; order Perciformes; family Sebastidae; genus Sebastes; species Sebastes umbrosus. The sequence continues at coordinate 9,178,755 of NC_051273.1, read as the reverse complement.
TTTGACTCTAAATGGGACCATAATTTACTAAATGAAAATCATTCTGTATTGAAGAAGACATGAAACTAGCGATTGAGACCATAAACTCATGTTTACAATGTTTACTGAGGTAATAAATCAAGTGAGAAGTAGGCTCATTTTCTCATAGACTTCTATACAGTTAAATCTTATTTTTGCAACCAGAGGAGTCGCCCCCTGTTGGCTGTTAGAAAGAATGCAAGTTTAAGGCACTTCAACATTGGCTTCACTTTTCAGACCCGGAGGTTGACTCTCCAAAGTCTGAAACCGCAGAGAATTAAATATCTATGTAAGGAAATAATGTGTTAAATATTGGAGATGTGATTTAGTAGAATGCCACTACAGCGAGTTGGTGCAAATCTTGTTTAGGTCTTTAATGGGCCTCATATTGGCAGTGATTTGATGTGCAAGAGTGATGAAGGGAAGAAAGCTGTGTTAATGCTCTGATGTTACATTTCTTGGCAGATTACCAGCTCCGGACAAACTAAAGGGCACAGATGCTGCTAGACGAATGGATATTTTCTCTCTCTGTCTGTCTTCCTCTCTCCTCTCCTCTCCTCTCCTCTCTCTGTTTCTCTGGCTCCCCGTCTGCGATGGACAGCAGAGGTCAAGCGCAGGAGGACACGTGGAACTGTTCCCCTACTCTGAACGGAAACAAGACATCATCCCTTCCTTTAAGACACTCTCAACTAAGATGCCGGGAAAGGCCGTGGCATCACCTCTGACCTGTGATTTTTTTAAAGGGCTCCTCAGGACTCAAGCCAAACATTTTAATATGTGAATAATGAACTGATAACTTTGTGACACCGTCTGGTTCTGACACGCTCTCAATTCCTCATTTTTAAATGATATTCCTTGAGGTTAATTGAGAGCACAATTTGGAGGAAAAAGACATTTTTAAGAAATATTATGAAATTTGGAGTATTATCATTTTTGGGTACTTGGCTTCTCCACTGAGATGTGTAGCTTTTTACTGTGTAACATGCAAACCAAACAATAGCGTAGAGCCAATATACAGTAACTGTGATTGGTCATTTTCATTTTATATTTCTCAAAGGGTCATTATATTGCAGATGGGTGATTTTTCTAAATCAAAAGTGTGCCATGTACTCAAATTTCATTATTTTCTGTAGAGAAAGCTGTTGCTCCATGCAGGATTTTAACCACTGCACCACATCTGTCAGCATCTTTAACTGTAGGGGTGTTTATTCCTCATATGTTTTCTTCTTAATAACCCTTTTATGATCCATATATAGTACATTTTAACTCCTTTGTTAATGTTCATCGCCTTTCAGAGGCGTATGTTTTTCCGGAACCTTTATATTATATATTCATTGCCTTAAAAAATTGCCTATGTATCATCACCTTTAGCACTGTGAACATAATCCCCAGTGCACCGAAACTAACACCAGCGACCAGATCAATGATTAATAAGGCACAATATTGTCAGAGGCGTCGGCAGTGCAACATAATACCGTCGACGCGCTCTCGTGGGGCCTGTAACCTTGTCCTTGTGCTCGAAATCAGCTTGCAGCTTTGAGAGTAAAGGAATGAGCACGGTGCAGAATTTTCTGTCATTTCTATCTGTTGTTTATATTGTACTAGTTAGTCCCCTGTGGGAAGTGTTTGAAGGGCAGAACAGGGGGTTGAGAAGGAGAGGTGGGAGCAGGACAAAAGGTAAAATTACCTGCAGGGATTCTGAGAATATTGACAATATGTTGAGGTAATTGTTTTTCCATGACTCGTTTGTTTTTTATATGTCGACCTCTGCCAGCCCGTATACTTCTTCAGAGCAGTTTGTGGTGTGGTTCACTCCCTCTGTTGTGCATGCATTGCACCACATCAGTTCAGCTGCACTGCCAGCAGCAAAGACGAGAGTCCTGTGTCCATTTATTGCATCTCTGCTGGTGAAGTACAAAACCTTTTGTTACAATCATTCCAGCATCTTGTGTGGGCATTTTTCTGACACCAGTGAGGGTTGTTAAAAGTGTGTGTTATTGTGTGTTTTCATTAATTTATCAACTACTATTTGTCGATAGGAAGCAAAGGGATATATTTGGAAATAAACATTTTTTTGTATCTTGTTTTGGAATACAATAAGACATGTTTTTTTAAGACTGTTTCATCAAATGTTGATAGATGAATAATATGATGAATTGCAGCTCAGAAATGAAGCACATCAGCAATTTGACTTATTAGTGGACAGATCTGCTTTGAGCTCTCTATATATATATTTAACCCCAAATATCACATACAAGGAGTTTGATTAAAAACAATAAATGTCCGATTTGACATAACACATTATTCAAGTTCTTTGACAGTTGAGGAGCTGTAAAGCAATTTTGATGTTGCTATTTGTAAACATGTCATACAAAGTTGGCCGCTCCTCGGCACAACAAGGGAGAGAGAGCAGCGATGGTCGAGCGAGCCATAGAGTGAATGAAGAGAGGGAGCGGGGTTAGTGACAACAAAGCAGTGAATCATAAATAAAATGTTATTTTCTGATTGTTTCACGACAGTTACGTTCTAAAGCACAAATAAACACACCCACACCTCTGCACAACCCTTTTGGGAAGGTGCAGAGTTGCCGGATTTTGAAAGAATGTCGCCGAAGGGCAGATTTCATCCTGGGGACACATAAAAACACACAACCCGTTCTCATCCGTCAAATACGGCTGCTTTGTATCTGACAGAGGGGAGCTTGTACCTCTCTATCAGACGCCAAGGGGCGTGACAAAGTGGCGGTAATTTGACGACCTGAACGGGCTGCATACTGTTATTGGTTGGGGGTTACAACTTTGCAGATGCCCAGAAATGCCTTGAACACAGCAAAATAAGAAGAAAAAAGAAAATACAGGCAGTGGTTCAGGGTCTCTGCAGATACAGACACCACCACACACTTCTAGTCGGTCATACAGTAATTATGTATTAGTATTATTCATTTTGTATGAGTCTATAAATAGTTTTTTAGAAAATTCTTGCTTATTATCTTATATTAATATTATATTAACAACACATGGTCCCAATCAAGCCCGAGTGTGAGCAGAATGAATGTGTTCAAAATGTTTTCGAATCCACAATTACTAGAGATAAAGTACTATTACATACTATAGGTAAGTCAAACAGGGTAATACTGGTGCAGATCAGATCACTTTAAATAACGTACATTGATGTATAGTGGTCAAAGTGAAAGTTTATGAATTTTGAGTTTAAGACTAAACCTATAGCGGAGCTGTAAAATGCCTAAATCTGTCACAAATATTGTGATACAGCTAGAAATACATTTGGATTCATTCATTTGTACTTGCAGTAAGTTAAAGCAGGACACATTTCATCTGCTTTAAATTGTTTGTGTTCAAATATTCTCACTGTCTTGGCCTGACAGCAAAGCTGTGAATCCTCTCCTCCCACTCATTCCTCTCTGCTCTTCCCTCTTCGCTCTGCTCACCTCTTATTGCTGTCACGCATGGATACACAACCTGCCATTGCTACTTTATACTGTGGGTCAAAAGACAGATCCATGTAAGTAAGGATTACAGGATTTCTGCAGCGTGAACCTCGCTGTTTTCTCTCTGTGTGTGTTAGATAGAGAGAGAGGGAGAGAGGGAGAGTGGTGCTAGTCTATACCAGCCCCTACAGGCCGCTGCCTTGTGCATTGTGCCTTCAGTTTGCTGTCCGTCATCACTCCAACAATGTTTAACTGTGTGACCCCTTTTGTCTCAAGGCAATAGGCTGTGCGTATGTGCAGACAGATAAAGAGGCGTGACTGACTCTCACACACACACACACACACACACACAAATGAGACACGATGCAGGACCTTTTCTGAAGCTCTTCTGTATAAGGCGATGTGAGGAATGACTCTCAAAGGCTTTTTACAAACACGAATGACCTTCATTTGCCACCACTGTGCAAAGTTTTTCTTAATAGTGGACTTTTTGCTTTGAAAGTGAATGTTTCCGGAAACAAATGAGACTCAATAATAACAATGCAGCAATGTCAGCATACGGTAAATTCACATAATTTAGTGAAAGATGATGACGCATATTGACAACCCGGTTCAAACTTTTGCAAGTGCATTGAAATTCTATGACTGGCCGAGTGGATGTAATGGATTTAATTTCACAGATTTTTTTTCCCCCAACAGTTATTTCTCCTTCTCTGCTTTGTGAGGAATGATAATGAGCTGTTATCTGAGCTGATAATAGGCTACATCGAATATATCAGAAGTCTACAATTGTCCCCCCAAACTGCAGCCTCATGCGAAAATTAAACACATTTTTTGTAAACCATTTTCAGAGACGTGCACTGAGATTCTTCAAATTGATCCAAATCGAAATAATGTGCCCCCTTTCTTTTACTTAAGTGCTTCAGGGATTTAAATAAATTGAAGTTACTCTCACTACAAACATATCCATATAACTTAGAGTCAAAGGAATTGTGCTGCTGACTCATCCTCTTACTCTTTCTGTAAATCTTGTAAAAGGATCCCAGTTTCTTGAATGTATGTCACATTTTCGGTAGAAATATATGACGCCATCCAAACTTTGTCATGGCAAGATTGCAGCTATCTATCTTGATCTTAGCCATCAGAGGGCAATCAATCAATCAAGCTGACTGATACACACCATATCACTATTGCATTAACCTCTCATGTTGAATTTGTTAGCAAACACAGCACCTGACCTGAGATTCATTAGGACAGTTTTATGTCATCTTATGTATTTTATGCCCCTTAAAAACCTTTCCCAGAATGCACCAGGACAGTCTACTCCAACATCACGAAGGGAAAGAGAGCCTCCCAGAGGGTCACGTCTAGAAGGTAACCCACAAGTTATGAAAACCTGTGAAACTCTCACAGAGACTCGCTGCCCGACAACCTATCCTAACCTTAACTATTCACGGTCAATGCATGGATGTATAAAGAGAACTGGATACAGTGTTGGAGGCAGGCCCCGTTGCTCAACGTTGCTCAGTGGCACATGAAGCAAAAAAAGTTTGGCTTCGGAGTATAAAGTTACTTCCGTCGATCTTCTGCATCCATTGGGCCCATAGAGCGGGCATAGTAGCGTTTCCTTCAACCCGGCCTCCCAGCTCTCAGTCCAGCCTCGGTCTCATTCACATGAATGGAGGAAGAAAAATAACTGGTTTTGGCAATTAGTGTAGTTTTACAATTTATAGGACCTAATTATTTAAGGGCTATTAAAGTGTTTGTTATGGGAAGTTAAGTTACTTTAAAAATATATATATATCCTCTGATTTACAGATATCTCGTCCTTAATGTAAGTCAATGGGAAAAAGTTGTAATTTTACCATTTGGCCACTACAAAAATGTGCTACAAAGCCTGGTGTTCTTCCTGGGGGCTTGGGTCAATGCCTAACCTCAACCATCTCGCACAAGTTTCACAACTTGATGGTTACCTTTTAGACACAACCCTCACAGAGTGCTTGAAAACCTATAGACTACGTAGCTGGTTAGTTCGCCAAACACTCTTTGCCTTTTGAAAACGCCACCTCTTTAAAAAAAAAGAAAGTTAAACGCTTTGGGAAATACATTTATTTGCTTTCTTTGATTAATGACTGTCCGCTGCTTGTGTGTGCCCGATGCTGCCATGTGAATCTGCAACTTGTTAGAAACACCCGTCTTTGAAATAACAAAAGTTGACAATGACAAGTCCAAACTGTGTTTATGGACTGCAGCCATTCCCTACTTATACATTCAACAGACACATTTATATAGAGTTCGGTTTCTGATAAATGTAAATCCAGTAGCTATTTATCCCTTTAGCTCTGATTTGGTCTCCACCAACTCCTCAGGAAAATATTTGGATCTTTAGCTAGCGAGATGCTAGCGAGTTCATCATAGTTGTTTGCCCGTTGGTGGTGTGTAGGTGGTGTACAGTGGGGTTTATCAGAGCTTTATGGCTGAAAGTGTTTCCAACAAGGATCAATGAGAGCAATGAGACTCATCCATATAATAAAAACAGCTAAGAGGCTAAAAAAAACTCTGATTCTCCATGACTTCAGCACAATCATGAATGAGCATTTTACATTAAGCCTACATAGAGTAATTTGATTCGATGTTAATATCAAAAATATAGATTAAAGCAGGTTTAAGGAAAACGAGGTGAAGACAATACTGCGTTGATGCACAAAAACACAAATAATCCATACATTCTTAAGTGCTGTGATGTAATTCTGCAACAATCAGGTTGTCTTGTATCATGTGTACAGGCGGCCAAATGTTTCGACCAGGTCTGTGACAAACACCACTGCCCTATACTGAATATATTATGGTATATTATTATAAAACTGAGGAAAGAAATGAGATCACGGGGAGAAGTCATTCCAATTATCCAGAGTTTAGCCTCACTGAGCTATTGACCATCCTCAAATGTGTCAGCTGAATATTTCCATATCTTCATATGAACATGGACAGAGTGAGGGAGGTGCATGAATCACAAAGATAATTTAAAAATATGTTTTTATATATATTATATATTTACGTTGTCCCATCTATCACTCATTCACTCATTCTGCCATTTACATGTTAGCCTTTCAGCTGGTGTTCTTATTCATGTTATGGTACAATAATGGAGCAGGTAGTGGTCAGGCGTGTGGCCCAAGGACACTTTTACAGGATACATGTTTATAACTGATGAATTATCTTGAGTGTGTGACAGTCCAATTTGTAGCTGACCCCTCTAATCACTCTCTTTTGTCGACTTTGGCAATGTCTCTTCATCTGTGTAGAAGTGCTGTGGAGAAGAGCTTCATACAGTATAAACCAAATGACCAGTTTCATTGTATAGGCTATGCTCACACCACAGGCCTTTGTGTTCGATTCCAGACAGCTGCACCAGTCCGATAACAATAATATCAAAAGATTGCACTTCTCCCTTTAGTTTAAGATGTGTTTCAGCTGATATATGTGCTTTTCATTTCACTGAATCTCCCTAAATACCACTTGGGTCAACGTTTTAAAAACTTCTTTTCCATGCTTTTGTTGGTGTCCTGCATACTAACACTCCCTCTATACCAAACTGCCACAGGCACCAACATGTTGGCATTTGTCCTATGTGAATGGTTAGTAATAATAAGTAAGATTTATAGAATTTAAATAAAATGCTGATTTAAGCTTTCAGATGTCACTCGTGTACATTACATAGCACAGCATCTGAATTTGTCACATGTTGAGAAATAAATCTGAATTGGGACATTTTCAGCTGCATTGTGAGCATAGCCGTCAGTGTGTTACTCTTCAGTCCTCTCATCCTCGCTCTGTGAGATTTGATTGCTTAATGCGGACATCTTCACCAAGCAGATATTACAAATTTCATCATTTTGCCTCATACACAGTCTAATCAGCTATAGAGACAAAGCTGAAGCATGTAAGGGCTGAATCTTCAGATTTCTTGTAATATTTTGGGCTGCTCTAATTTAGTTGAGGCTAAATGTTCTGACATGGAGAGCAAAAATACACTGTCGTAGTGTCTCATATGAGATTAGCCAGACTGGAGGTAGTCTCTCTGCGACCCTGGCGGTCCATGTGTCCAGAAACAGTGAAGATATTCAACATCCGGTCCACCAGCCTTCGTCCGTGCCTCGTCCTCTCAAGCAGGATGACCACAACAGAGTATATTCCAACGCCCACAACGGCAGCCCCCCCTCCAGCTAGCAAAACCACTCCGGAGATGTACATGTCATTAAGGGCTTGGCCAGGCTTCGGCATGTGGTTAGCCAAGGCCAGGCGTAGTAGGACCCCTCCACAGATCACCAGCGACAGCCCTGTGATCAAAACCACAAGGAGGTCAGATAAACCGCCACTTTTTAACATATTGATCCGCTGTCGGCTTCGAACGCAATTCATGTCCTGCACGGCCGAGCTGAGCAGCTGTTTGAGCAGGACCCCCAGGGCCAGCAGGCAGAGGGCCGTGCCCACGCCCAGCCGCCACTCGCTTGAGACGCTGGTGGTGGTGGAGAGGAGGCCGACCCCGCCCAGCCCGCAGCCCAGGATTAGAAGTACAGCCACGCAGTAGCAGAGCAGAGACTTCCCAGGATCTCTGAACCACCACAGCTCCACCTGCTCCTCCAGGATGCCGTGCTGAATCCGAAGTGGGTCTGCTGGACCATTCAGGCCCTGCTCGGGGCCTCTCGGACCCCTCAGGGGGGGAAAGTCGTCCAGTTCAGGCATCCTGATGCCACTCCCAGCCTGCTGAATAAAGTCGCCACCACCACGGAGAAGACGGAATCCACCTGACAATCCTTTCAGTCCTTATTTCGTCAGGACCAGTGGAAAATGACACGTTTCACAGGGTTGCTCCGTATATTATCTGCAAATATGCAGAGGAAATGAATGTAATGCACCAAATGCACTAAAACACTTGACTGAGCTCAGTGTATTTGTAGTTTTTTTGGCCTCTATTCAAAGGCTCCACAACATCAGTTCAGGTCTCTTGGTCCTGTGTGAATAAAAATCCTTGCAGCTCACACTAACTGGATACAGAAGTGGATCCAAATCCTCCTTTCAGCTTCAACATCGAAGGCAAAGAATCCAAACAGCCACAGAATTTCCAGTCTGGTTTTGCAGAGCGGCAGCAGCAGTCACCTGAAGAAGACAGATGTAGATGTATCAGGGTTTGTGCAGTGTGTGATTCCACTTGCCATATATCTATGAAGCAGTGTTTTATTTGCTCATCATGTGTGCCCTCTCTGCCACTGGTAGCTGTGCAACTTTGCTAATTTATAAGAGATATGCTCGAGGTTATTTGGTTATAGCTCAGCGCTCCATACAAATTTAGTAAATTCAAATCAACATGTCTCATGTATGAACATGCTGGTGTTGCGACTAGAGCTGCAACGATTAATCGATTAGTTGTCAACAATTAAATTAATCAACAACTATTTCTTTTATGGATTAATCGGAGTATTTTTTTAAGAAAGAAAAGTCAAATTTCTCTGATTCCAGCTTCTTAAATGTGAATATTTTCTTGTTTCTTTACTCCTCAAAGGAGGAAAGAAAATAATGAACAGTTTAAATCGACAATAAAAATAATCATTAGTTGCAGCCCTAGTTGGGAACTTTGCAAAATACTTGGTAAACAGGCAGATAGCTAAAAAAAACTTGTTGATCTTTTATAGTGTGCTGGGTCTGAGTTGACTGTGAGCTAACTGTATGACTAACCAGTACATAGCCTACTGTATATTCTGTTCCTGATCAGACAATGACAGCACAGAAATAGAGGCAGGCTTCCCATCCATCATTCCTTTAGGCTACACAGCACAACGCAGAGTTTAGGGGTTGCTTAACCAGCCAGTTTCAGTGGTGTCTGGCTGAGCTCAGTTACATCAAGGTACACAGAAACTGGTTTTACATGAGCACTAAACTGTGGCCTTTAAACCCTCTTTGTTCTGACCGTCCAAGTACTCTCTGAACAAAGAAATACAGGTTTAATATCTGTTTGTTTTGCAAACCTTGATCTGTATAAGCCAAGTTAAAGAGTAACTTCACAGTAACACCCAACAGTGATGCGGGGTGTGGTGGTGAGACATACAAAAGACATCAGTAAAACAGTACTATTCAGCTTGGTGTCACCCTACTCTCTCTAGGTTTGCGTATCTTTGCCGTATGTGGTGGATAAAAATTAGGGCTGTCAAAGTCAACGCGTTAATAACGTGTTACCTAATTTCTTTAACACCTTAACGCAATCCATCTTTCGGAGGTTGCAGCGGGCTCAGTTTTAAAGCTAGAGTGAAGATACTGGTATCATATAAAACTAGAAAACCCTACTAGAGGAGGAAGGAGGCTAAATAACTCTCCAAAGTTGGGCAAAACTTTGGTGAGGAAAAACTGGCATGGTCATTTTCAAAGGGGTCCCTTGACCTCTGACCTCAAGATATGTGAATGAAAATGGGTTCTATTGGTACCCACAAGTCTCCCCTTTACAGACATGCCCACTTTATGATAATCACATGCAGTTTTGGGGCAAGTCATAGACAAATCAGCACACTGACACACTGACAGCTGTTGTTGCCTGTTGGGCTTGAGTTTACCATGTTATGATTTGAGCATATTGAGCGTACATTTTGAACAGATAAAAAATGTGCGATTAATTTGCGATTAATCATGGACAATCATCATAATAAATATTTCAATAGATTAACAGCCCTAATAAAAATCCGTCAAACCAAAGATGTACACACGCACAGTTTCTCTGAACATCCAAACTTGCTGTTTTGACTGTGTAAAAAGCTTGGTGTGCTGACACCGGCAACCTTTTCTATCTCTCATTATCACTATGCTAATGAGTTGCCACTACAGAGGTGGCTGGATGAAACAAGCATCAGCTGCCGATAGAATAAACAATGCCCACACACACACACACACACACACACACACACACACACACACAATCAAACAGCTAATGCACAAATGTAAATTTTAATTCTCTCATCCTCCCAAACACACACCCACACCAGCTCCCTCAATGAATCCTGCCATTTGAACTCTCCACTACCTTAAGTCCAGTTAAAGTTTGTTTCTCCCTATTGTGTGCATTGTCTATACTGACCTGTTATGTATGTTTGTATATGTTTCACCACATATCTGTTAAGGACTCATTATACCTGCCAATTTCATTATTTTCTAATATTTTCTCTTCTATTCCCCCTCCTCTCTTCCTCCAGTCTTTACTTTACCTCAGCATATTTAATCTGTAGTTTGTAACCTCATCACACTCCCATAACATAATCATGTAAACATATACAGCACACACACACACACACGTACACAAACAAACATCCTCAAGGTTATGGCTTTCGACAGCTTGTCTTTTAAAACCTGTCAGCGGCTTTATTTCTATCAAAGTCAGCAGTGTGCGGCACAAGCCCACGCGCCCCAACACAGACTGACAGAGTTACGGCTTGTCCTCACCGGTTGTGGATTTTTGCTAACACAACAAACGCCGTTCTGCAAAATAAAACGTCAATCCGAACAAGCAGAACATGATCTCACATTTAGACTGGAATATCTTTTTTTTTTAACTTGGTGGTACCTCTAGAAACCAGTTAAAATGCAGCGACAGAAACACATTTCTATCAGTCTTATTCATCCCTGTTTAGAAAAGACTGTAAACTAAATGCTAGATCACATTTCTTATTAGCGTGGACAGGTATCGCCTCGTGCTGAGGCGGAGCAGCAGCGCCGTGACACGGGGAGATATGAAGTGCATATACAAGGTGTGAAATGAAGAGTGAAGTAATTACAGCGGAGAAGGAGGGGTGTTTATTGGCAACATGCTGTTCTGGGAGCTTTTCTCATCCTGCATCTGATGGATGATAGTGTGTGTGTGTGTGTGTTTGTGAGTGTGTTTTGCAGGAGTAAATGAGTAGTAAAAGATGATGTGCATGTGTGTGTTGGCATGTGTATTTATTCTCTTACGATGTGCTTGTGTATATTTCACACAGAAAGACAGAGATGAAGGTGTGTGTGTGTGTGTGCGTTTGTTGAGTCACTAATTAATCCCAGCTGGTTTGAGCTCAGTGTCACCGACAGATAGCACCACAGAAATAGCACAGTAATTGAGGTGTGTGTTTTTTTGTGTCTGAGGTTGAGGCGCCAAAGGTGTAAAGGTGACAAAAACAATATATGTGACACTCCACCACTACCCACCTCTTTGTCTTATTAAAGGTTTGAAAATATCACCTCCCTTCATACAGCACAACTTTATGAAAGATTATTTTCTGTTTCGTCGGAGAGCTCGCAGTAAAGTGAGGCAGGGACACAACCGGGTGATGGAGCGAGAGGCGATGGCACGCAACAAAGATCATAAGATGAAATCGAACTCTTAACGACGCGAGTATATCTTAGTCCATGTTGTGCCTCTCACTCCAATCCCCATAGACACGTACACACACAGAACCACTGGACTGTGTCTGCCTTTCCTCTTTTATCGCTTATGTGACCTCTACCCCATAAATATCTTTACAAAAGCACTGACTCACTGCTTCACTCTCCGCTGGCCTCCTGTTAAGTACAAGAAAACAGGTATAGAGGCACAAACAATTTACACAACTCCACATGACTTTCCAAGACACCTTAGCGTTCTGGTTATCTGGAATTAAAGTCGCTAAAGGCCCCTTTAAGGCCTTTACACACCAGGGGCGTGACGAATAAACAACAATGCGAAATACTCGCCTGAGTATATTATATGTCTTGGGCTTTTATTGTGAAAGGTAAGAATGGAAGGAGCAGATATTGTCCGCGTTACCTTTGTCAAGGTTGAAAAGAGTAATAAAGTTTGCCGTCTTGATTCGAACTACGGAGCCTTAGGCGCAACTCAACCTGTTCCGCCCAACTTGATTGCTTGATGCATTTATTCAAGGTGCGAAAGCTTGGAAAAATCTACCTCGTTCTGAAAAAAAGTCCCTTTTTCGCTGCATAATATTGGCATTCTGTGTGAAAGTATTCATGACAAAAACAACAGTTCAAAAAAACATGTAGACATGCGAATAGAGATGTCATGGTGAGGAAATGTTCCCAGCGGTAGAGCATTCCCTGCAGGGCTGCAGGCCTGGAGCCACTGCACCGTGCACACCGGCTGTGACCACTCCGTTCTCCACGCGGCGATTGCCTCATGAATGTTATGGTTCCCTTATAGCATTGGATTTAATTTCATTTAAGTCGAAAGTTTCTGAAAGCTCCGAGTTCACGAGTTGTGACGTGTCAGAGGCCGTGGATGTATTTCCTCTGTCATTATGTCTTTGCATTTACTGCATTGTTATCCACTCCCTAGCTTGCTAAATTGTTAGCCTCTGTGGCTTCCAGACACCGTCAATAACGTAAATATTGCCGTTGACACTAGCACTACGATTCCCCAGGTATTCATGCCACAACCTGACATGTCTCAAACTGATATCGTACAGTCCGAAACAGACTGCTAACAAGATTTTATTAGACCCATCTCCCAATAAACCTACACGATCGTTGTTGTCGCACACTCTAAAGACACCTTTTGTCTGGAATGAAACGTTTCAGTCCTCTACACCTGAGCACTAAAAACCTCCTGTGCATTAAGTCTAACGAGGAATCTTCACACCTTAGCTGTGAAGTTTCACACAACTCCCACAATGCTCCTTGCATATTCATAAAAGACGGATGTGCTACTGTGTCTGACTGTAAAAATGAATAAAAAACAACATACTGATAATCCACTTTATCCTTTCATTTGGCCCAATTAAGGAGTTTTGGATTGACAAGCCAAACTCCTGCAAAATCAAAGGAAAACTCAATGAAATAATGAATTTGACAGTTACTTATACTCATCAAAAAACAATGGTTATATCAGCGTATTTTCACCGTCTGAAGTATCTCACAGAGGCTATTGAGAGCTGCACCAGTGATCATTATCACAATTTAATTGAAACAGATACTCTCTCTGAAGAAAATCCTAAATGGATTTCTTTTAATTGACAGGAACATTAAGTGTGCGCTGGACGCTCAGCCAAACTAAAATGACTGAAGACATGCTAACCGTCCAAACATTCTCTGTTATGCTAATGCACTGAGAGTAATGATGAAAAATCCCACAGATAAACCTTGGGCATCATTCTCTTTTCTCTCTCTGTTTCTGCCTCGTCCAGGTTTTCAGCCTGCAAGGTCACCAGAGGAGCTGTGCTTTGGAGTAAAAAACACTGTGCTGCACTCCAATTACCTGGGAAGCATTGGGACTCCGGTATTCCCCCCTCTGTTATGTCAGCCCGCTGAAATCATTTCACCGGCCATTAGTGTCTCATTTTATTGTTGATGCGTGCTTCTTTTAAAATTGGTAGTCTGGCATTACATACTAATCAGAATGCCGGTCGGCAGAGGAGGGTAGAAGACGGCAACAACATCCAGTGAAAGTGCCAAAATCTTGCTTCTTGTAAGAAATTGCAGGGACTCAGGTGGGATGTTTAATCAGGAGGATGAAACTGCAAATGCCTTGACACAAAGTCAGTGTTGGGACCAGTTAGCAGTGGTGTAATGCACGACGTTACAGCATAGATGAAGGCATACATGTACGCAAGGAAGCACTGACTGGAGTCCCACATGTATTTACTTTTTGCTATCAGGGAAAAGCTTCTTCTGCTTTATTCACGTGTGGGAAGCACAATGAAAAAAGTGTCTTTCTTCTCCCACGTGCCAGGAAAAATGGTAATATTTCTGCCAAAAGTGCTGCAGCTTTTCTTACTGTAATTCATTTAGATCACAGAGGCCAGAGGGGAAAGGAAGAGTGGGGCTCAGAGTGAAACTTAAGCAACACTTTAAAACCGAGGAGTGGGCGTTTCCTTCAGCGTTTTTATATCAGTCTTCTTGTGGTTTCCTGTTTCTTTTAAATGATGTTTGCTATATTTAGAATTTTGTCAACGTTTGCATCTTCTCTCCACATGAACATTGAACGAGATATTTCTGCCAAATAAAGTAAAAATATGTCAGGCACAACTCAGGGAGTCCTTCTGGTCCTGCTGTTGGATTTCCTGCTGTGGGCTGAAGGGGAGTCCACGGGAGACTGGGCGATGTGTTGCCGTGGTGACAAAGCAATACTCTCTCCTTCCTGTCTCCTCCTCCCTCCCCCCTCACGCACACTCACACACACCCCCTCTCCTCTAGTCAGGCGTTGATTCTCTTGGCGTCCCCACGGGCGAGGAGAGGGGTCAGGGTTGGCTCCATCTGTCTATGTGATGGGCATCGGTGCCAAGCGCCACAGGGGCTGGAGGGAGAGGAAAGAAGGCTCGTGTGGAGTGGGAGGGTAACGGATGTTTCTGAGCTGTCATCTGGGACTCCGAATGGGGCAAAGTCTGAGGCTGGGGAAGTGGGATAGGGATAAGGGGGTTAGAGGAGAGGGGGCCGAGGATGGAGGGATAGGCTCGGGGCTAGGGATAGTGCTGAGACTTCACTGGCTGTTCTTGGGGTTGCAAATGTAGCTGGCAAAGAGAAATGATGCTGAATAGGTCTTTTTGCAGACAAGCTGGAGCTTTCTTTCTTCTCTACGGTCACAATGGACAGCGGAGGCACCCGGGGAGCCTCACTCTGTCCGGAAACAGTGAGGAGACAATGGCCGAGTCAGTGTCACTGTCCTCGCTCTGTCGGGGATCACAAGGGAAAACCTAAGACAGAAAGAGAGGAAGAAAGACCTTTACATCAGCTGCACTATACTGTACTGTAATCTCACCCCTATGGCTCAGCTTTGCAGGGCTTACCTATTTAGTTCAACCCTGTTCTGCCAACGAGTTACAGTTTATATCACTCACACAGCATCATCTCAAAATGCTTCATCTCTAGGAACTGATGTATGATTACCGTCTTTTATTGTATCATCTGAATTATAAAGCTAATCAAATTATGAGCCACTTAAACACAGCAGTATGGCAATTTATTATATATATTATATATTGGATGGATTGCCATGAAATTTTGTGCAGACATTAATGGTCCACAGAGGATGATTTCTAATGACTCTGATGATCCCCTGACTTTTCATCTAGCGCCACCAGCAGGTCAACATCTACTGGATTGGATTGACACACAATTTTGTGCAGATATTCATGGTCAGGATGCAAAATTAACTTTTTTTGTCCACTGGCCAAATGGCTGAATGTTTAAATTTGACCAGCCACTCAATAGATGTTTTGTTTGGCTGGTGAGTGAAGCAAATCTACCAGCCACTTGCATATTTTACCAGTGTTTGGCCAGAGGACGGTACTAATTTTGTACCTTTTCATGGTCCATAGAGAATGTAACATAATGACCACTATGAGATTGACATTTTGTGGTTTTGAGTTAAATGTCTGGACATCTATGGGATGATTGCCAAGACATTTGATAACGGCTCTCAGGATGAATTCTAATCACTTTGGTGATCCTCTTTATCGGGCGCCACCATGCTACAATTACTGTTTAATACTTTATGACCAGATTTTAACTAAGCCTCAGCTGTACTTTGTGTTTGGTGCTAATAAGATGATCTTAGCATGCTGACACGCTAAACTAAAATGGTTAACGAGGTAAGCATTGTGCCATGCTGCACAGCAGCTTGTAGACTCTTAGTCTTAACGGTCATTGACATTTCTGGAGACTTTAAACAGCTTCCTCCCATTTCAATTCTCCCTCTGACTCTCTCTGGCTCATCTCAGATGGTTTAATTCCACCCTTTCTGAGCGAGCTCATTTCTCAGCTTATGGCACAGCATCACCCCAACCGGCACGACCAGCCAAGACCTGCCCCCCCGACACCTTTATCCACACACACACACACACACACGCACGCACACGCTCATCTCCATCTGTTTTCCCTCCGATCCTTCCTTATCTCCCCGGCCTTCCACACCTTCCTCACTTTGTTCTACCTCTCTCTCCTCTCCTCTTCTGTCTCACCACCAATTCTCCTTTATCTGCTAACTTTCTTATCTCTCTGCCCGTCTGCTGTTTGCTCTGGCGTTTTGGTGTCGGAGAGAGAAATGTGTGTGCATAGGGTCGGGGGGATTACTTGTCTATGCCACAGATCCCCCTCTGGCTCCAGGTAATGCTGCCTGACTCAAAGCCGCTGTGGCATGCAGGCACATAAACACAGCGTGCAGTACCTGTTTTCATGCTGTGGTGTTTACATTGTTCTCTCAGAGAGATGTGGTGTCATTGCCCCCCCTCATTCCCTCTTGTACCCATCACTTTAGAAATCCACCTATTCATAAAATTCAGTACTGTTAACCCCAAACACTCATTAACCATAAAGGCCCAGATAATCAAAACCTGATCATGAAAGTGCACAGAAAACATTTTCAATCTGTTATCTAGTACGGCATGTGGCATTTCCCCCTTTTTAAATGGAGCTTCCTCCTCTCAGTGGTGGTGCACACTGCTGTTGACAAAAACGTGGCCCAGCCCAGTCTAGTTCAGTTTAGCACAGGCTGTGGTCCCCATCTCAGCCCCTTTTACTAAGGCAGGAGCCAAATGAGGCTCTTAAATGCTGGGAACCAACTCAAAATGGCTTGAATATTTTTCTGCTTCCGTCAAATAATCTCCCTCACCAAATTACAGCAAAGAAATGCAGATTTTGTTTTTGGGGAAGTTGGAGGAAATTAACTGAATGCCGTACATAATGAAGCTGTGTCAGTCCCTGCATCGGAGGAGTGACTGTTGATTATAAAAAAAAGAAAAGAGAAACCTCTGGGCAGCCAGTTGCTCTCCTCTGTCGTGCACAGCTGCAATATTAAAACGCTGATCAAATCACCAATTAACATGCTGGTCCCCTTCTGCTTCACTCCTGCTGACGATGGGAAAGAGGCTGCCTTCGCTTTTTTTTTTCTTTCTTCAGTCTTTGTTTTTTCCTCTTGTGGGTTCAGAGGTGATATTCAGCATATTCTAATTTGATATTGGCTGTCTAGCGATAATGATTGTAATGAATGAGATGGCTGGCTCCGTGTCTGGCTGTCTGTCTTATTTGTTGACTACTTGAAGTGACATGATTTAGTTTGAGAAACTGGTGGTTTGGTACATTTCCCAGAAGAATGAAGCCCATACTGACTCTACTGCTGATCCCATGTCTGTGCACTAAAGCTAGAGCCAGCAGCCGATTAGCTTAGCTTAGCATAAAGATTGGAAACGGGGGGAAACAGCTAGCTTGGTTCTGTCCTACCAGCCCCTTTAAAGCTCAGTATTTTACACATCGTATCTATTTTTGATTTAATCAGTATAAAAACCGAGATGTGAAAAAAAAAGGGGGTTATGTGCCAGACTATTATTTGGCCTAGTCCTATAACTTCCTGGTTGCCTAATAACTATCCTAATGGCTAAGAAATAGTCTAGTCAAATACCTGCAAAACTAAAGACTTTCCCATCAGCCTCAGGCAGCCGTACCTTGTGTTTAGTGCATAGACTGTATAAGTGGACGTAGTCACCGTGAAATCACCCATTGGTTTGTGGACTGCCGTTTGGAAGCCTCGAGTTCGGCATTTTGGCCATCGGCCAATACAACCGAATGCTGAATAAGACATTTTCAGACGACCAAAAAGGTTATAATTAACTTTCATGAACAGAAAACACACTGTGAAAGGGTTAGAGTTAGAAAACAGGGACAACTCCCAGATCGGACAACGCCGTGGTAGCGACCTGCCAATCACAATTTAGCCACGCCCTAAAGCATACCCTGCTTTATGGTCTATTTGACTCTAAATGGGACCATAATTTACTAAATGAACATCATGCTGTATTGAAGAAGACTTGAAACTATACCGATTGAGACCATAAACTCATGTTTACAATGTTTACTGAGGTAATAAATCAAGTGAGAAGTAGAGTCATTTTCTCATAGACTTCTATACAATCAGACTTCTTTTTGCAACCAGAGGAGTCGCCCCCTGCTGGCCATTAGAAAGAATGCAAGTTTAAGGCACATCAACATTGACTTCACTTTTCAGACCCTGGAGTTGTTCACTGGTTTAGTGATAATTAGTAAATGTTAGCATGCTCACAAGCTAAACTCAGATAGTGAACATGGTAAACATTAGGCCTATACCTGCTAAACATCTGCATGGCGTTGTCAATGCAGCCTACTAATGTCAGCATTTAGCAGAGGACAGCCTCACAAAGCGAGCCTTGTTGAAAGGTTTTGCATAGAGCAGCTTAAAGAGAGCTTGTCTGATCTTTATATATTTATGTTGCTATGTGTTGCTATGCATATATCTATATGTTTCTGTGTCCTGGCTGTGGAAACAAATATCCCTCTGGGACAAATAAGTCTAAATATAAAGTTATGCTCAGCACTCTGAAAGAGAGAATGACTTTCCTCAACACAAAAATGATTATAGACCTATTATCTAACTCTTCACCAACTTTCACTATATTGAATTGGTTGAATTTAATTGATTATAGGTGACATTATAGGTGGACAGAGGTGGACAGTCGGTACAGCTGCTATTGACAACACACTACATGCCTGACTGTATCTGCTGACTGTGAAACAAAATGCCTCTCGGGGATATTTAAGATTCTGTCCTATACTCTCTACTCCACTCTTTGTCTGGCATCTATGTCACACACACACACCTCACCTATACAGAGCTCTCATATAACTCCTCCACTTTGCCCGGTCATCCACAGACACACTCACCAACTCACTTTGTTTTCCTCCTCCGATGTTCTTTCATCCAGCAGCGCCCTGTGTTGACTCCAGGCTCTTTTTCTAATGAGGTCTATCACATGTTGTTTTCAGCCTGACTTGTTTTAAATGTTAGATCTGCTAAGTGTAGGCTATTTGGCGTAGTGAGAGAGTGACAGCATGTAACCTACTTCAGATGCCCGGTCATGATTCGTCTTGGGTCGTTAGATTAGTTACAACAGATCTATATGAGCAAAGTGGCCCAGGGAGTCATGCATGGACAGCGTATTGATCTGTTCAAATGGCAATAACTTGAATACAGCATTGACAACACTTCCTCTCGCTGTGGTTTATGAATTTTCCACAATGCTGCAAAACTGACCTCATCAGAGTATATGAGGGTAGCCCATTGACACTATCATGTGCATGTACTTCCATCCTGCTGGCGCAAAGGTTAGGGTGTGACACAATGTCAACATGTTTTACTTCCTTGTTTTTAATGGAAATAAAATTGCCTATTCATTCGTTTGGAAAAGTCCAGAACACACAAACGTTTCCTCGCTGCTACTGACAAAAAAAGTTTCACCGTAACCCAGATTACTATAATTGATATAGATCTCACAGTTAAATTCATTAACAATAGATGTGTTTAGAGGTTAATGCTTCTGAATCTGCAGTCTTGTCTGCTAATGTATTTACTTTATAATGATTTAATATTCAGTTGCAGGTAAGTACATTACAGTGATTGGTGAAGTAGAATATGGCTTTTGTGTTTGACAATTTTATCAATATGTGTTGTATGAGCCTTACAGCAAGTCCTCACAAACAACAAAGGTTGCTTTTCACCTCAAAACTTTGGATGACTTTGAAGATGTATGAAGTATGATGTGGTAAGTCATAGGTAAAAAAAAATAAAAAGTAACAAGAAAACTTATTAATAATAGAGCATGAGCATGCCTGTTATAAAATAAATAGGTAAATAAATAAATAAATAAGGCAAAGCTACCATTTGCCTTTGAATAGAAATATACAAGAAAAACTGAATGCAAAGAAAACACAGTTAATTAAACAATATTATGTCACAGTAACATTTAAGGCCATTTTTTTTAAATTGTATCACGTGATATTATTTCAGTATAAATTCACAAGGTTATTGATTGCCTAATATAGGATGTATGAATTCTTATATTTAACTAATAACAATAATTTTGTTTATTATTGTTGTTTTCATGTGGAGTAAGGTAAACGTGGATAATTTAGCACCTAAAAATCAGAATCAGAATCGTGTTTATTGCCAGGTGTAAGAGGTATATAGGAATTTGCTTTGGTTTTGTTGTTGCAAAGAAGCAGTATAATAACAAAAGAATAGATAAAAACGTTAGAATAAAATAAGAATAAAAAAAAATTAAATTCTACCAATATACAATAAACAATATAAGCTATAAACAAAACAAAATCTACCAACAAATAAGTTTAAAATGATAATAAAAAATAAAACTGATAGATACAAGTAAAAAGGTGTTTGATTAGAAAAAAAAAAAAGTTGTAATGGGGCAGTTCCTGTCTTTTTCTATCTAGTTTATCAGAAGCCTCTTAGTCTTACCTGTGCGCTCAGCTGCTCACACTCGACCTCTTCTATTCCGGATCTACCTCGTCTTTAATCCTATAATGTCCCACCCTGTGTCCTCCACGGCTGCAGTGCCTTCATGCCTTCACCCTTTCCGGATCAAAGTGTCTGTAGAGTCGCCTAATAAAGCCAAAGGAGCAGCTTGAAGGTGCTCCGCGTCCTGCCTCCTCCGCTCCTCTGAAGAAGCCTCTCGGTCTCTGCGCCTCTCTTCTCCACCGGACAGACTTCCCCCGGTTAATGCAGGTGTGGCCGCGCGCAGCGTGCAGGAGGACGCCGATGGGAGGAGACAGAGAGTCGGCGGATCGACCTCCGTGGCTCCCCGTGGGGGAACCGCAGCACATGACACGGGGTGTGACAGCCCCTAATAAATAAAAACACACACTGTGGTTGTGATATCAGCAGATGAGCTGCAGGCTTTTTCTGTTTTTGTTTTATATATACAGAGCAGAAGTGGTTTAACCCATCCAGTCTCCATGGGGGAGGAAAAATGCACTGTGCAAAAGCTCATCAATAAGCCTATTGATTGATTGATTGATTGATTGATTGATTGATTGATTGATTTGGTAATAGCACCTTTTCTGCTATTTGTCTCTGCAGGCACTGCAAACTTTATTAGTTATTTAAAGGTTGAAAGTTCTTTCTTGACCTTGGAAACAATCTCAGCTCAAGGTCCATTTATTCAGCCCAGTCACACACAGCACAGTTTGTAAAACAGTCATGCAATTTGATGTCTTGATTGGTGTACCAGCTGCTTAGCTTTGGGTGGGTCTCCCACTTGGCACTCAGGCCCACCCAATCAGAAGGCTTCCTTTTTTTTTTTTGCTGGATCATCCAGTGAATAGCAGTCAGCACTGTTTCAATTATCTGACTATGACCATGAAGTGGTAGTGCATTTCACAGCAGCCCTTCCTCTTTCACTCAGTGTACAGTGCTCGTAGTGATGGCAGCTGTCAAAAACACAAACAGAAAGCCTAGAATTTTACTTTATCCATTTAAAGGGACTGTTTGTATGAATCAGAAATGCTTGTTAACAGCGACATCTGTGGCCGTTAAGTCAACGAAAGTCAGCGTCGGGCTCGCACTTGCTCTCTCTAAATAGACATGAACGAGCATCGCTCAAAACAGTGAGGCGACACACGTCAGCTAAAACCACAATATCACTCTATATTTCACCTGTTTGGCAGTAATGTTAGCTGACCAGACGGAGGTCTCTCCATGAATCACTGCTGATCCTAGTGTTGGCTTTTCCTGCCTCAGACTCCGGACCGGAATCCCGATAGACCGGCACCCGGTCGGAGATGATAACGTAACTCGTTGCGGAGCGCCGTCACTTCACAAGACACGGGAAACCTCTGTTGGTCTGGAGGAACTGCAGCATTTATTTCTGCACAAACGTCCACTGTACATTTACTAAATATTCACAGAGCTACAAAGTCTTCTGCAGTGTGTAGTGTGCGCGCATGTGAGTGTAGAGGTGGAGCGAGACAGCGAGAACGCGCCCGGTGTATGAGCGAAGGCAAGCAGGCAGAGGAGCAGAGGAGCAGAGTACAGCCGAGACTCCGACCCGGTGATTTATACGTGTAAGAAGTTACAAACAGTCCCTTTAAAATAAATTCTCCTCTGTGTTTATTATCTACGTCAGCCAGTTACATAAAAGTTACTACGAATATGCATATACATTTGGCTGAATGTCACCAGATAACACTGTCACTTGGTAAACGGAAACACCTGTACATTGAGGAACAGAAACCTGAGGAGCAGGAGGAAGAAGTTCAGCCATCATTCTCAACCGTATATTGAAATGCGGCTGTGTTTTGTGTGAGAGTGAGAGTCTTTGTCTGGTGAGGATCTTTGTTTCCCAATCTAGATGGTCTCTCTCTAACTGGCTGGAGGTGTGGGACGGTCTGGGGTGTGTCGGCTGCTGATTGGTCCATCCATCATCTCTGCAGTTTAAAAATGCTCAGGTGCCCAGCAGTTTGACAGCAGCCTTGTTCTGTCCTCCTCGGCCTTCAAAACCTTTGTGTTAAAGCTGTGATCTAGAGTTGAATTAGTAGCCTTGGTGCCCTAGTTGGCTTCGTAATTGTGTAACTTGTTGTAGGTTTTCTTTGTTGCTAAAGATAGCACTTAAGTGGTGGTAGAGGTGAACTGCCCTTGTCACCGTACCCATAACAAAGCCTACTGGTGAAAGACTCTTTTCAACTGTCAGTTGGATAAAACTGGCATCAGGGGGCATTACATCAGACTGAACTCTTTGTCCCTGCTCACCTTTGAAAGGGACTATGATGAAGTCATTTCAGTGTTCAACACCAAGCCCTGTCATCTCCTGCTGGAATCGTCAAAAGTAAGCTAGTTTACAATTATAGACCAATGGCCTATTTCATTATTATTGTTTATTGGGTATAGTTTATGTTCGGTGTTCAAATTGGATTTTATCCTGGTGTTTCTGCCAGCTGTGTGAGTATTTGGCCGCCGTGCCAGGCTATGTTAAATTGTATTTCTTAACGTTAATGCAGGTGATCTATCCATATGCTTGATTAAACTGTGATGTGTGTGAATATGTGGCCGCCGTGCCAGGTTATGCTATGCTGTTTATGTTTGTCTTGTTGGATCAGAATCAGCTTGATTGTCCAGGTATGAGTAGACCTACACACATAGGCTACCAGGAATTTGACTCTGGTTAGTTTGCTCTCATTGTACGACGGAAATAGAAATGCAGCTAAAAACAAGGTCAACAAAGCTGAACAAGAGGTGCCTGTAACATCACCTCTGATGATGATGTATAAGGCTTGTAGGATTAAACTGTGGTGGTGTGGTTGGCTAACATATGCCTTTCAGAATCTTATAAGTAGATGTTTGGTCTTGGACGGGACAGGCCCACCTGATTTTCTCTGTGCCCACCCACGCTGTGATTTCTGCCTACGCCACTGTCGTGTACATAGACATGAATTTCAATTTTTTTTCGTCATGTGGACATTTTGTGGGTGAAGTATTCCTTTAAGACCATTCTTGCTGCCTTGTTTAGTGTGATCTGCAGTCTCCTCATATCTCTCTAAGCTGCATTGCCCCACACTGCACAGCAATAATTAATGTGAAAGTAAATTATTAGACTATGAGATATATTACCTTAAGAATGTCTTTGGATAAAAGCTTTTAAATTCTTCCAACCATTCGTGACATTTTCATCCCTCTTTTAGGAATATCTGTAATATGAGCCGTCCATGAAAGATTGTTTTGTATTCTAACTCCCAATAATATATATCCTCTGTAACATCTTTAATTTGAACACTGCCATATGTGAAGTACCATCACTCTAATTTCTTCCTCTTTCTTAGTACATATAATCATAATTTGTTTTATTTACAGTTAATATCAATTTATTGTTTCCGACCCATTTTATGACATATTTAAAATAATTTCATAAATATTCATGTAACTGAGTTTGTGAATCTGCTGCTGCAGTGATGGCTGTATCATCTGCAAACATATGTGCATTTGAATTGGCTAGCATAAAGGGGAGATAATTTGTGTGTATAATAAACAACAATGCTCCGAGGCAACTCCCCTGTGGGATGACACACGTAATCATACGAGGGGAAGAAAATGAACCAATATTGCTTTCTACCATTTGAAAAGGATTTTATCAAATTGATAGCATTCATACTGACGCCATGATTAATGATTTTTTTTAAGTAATTGTGTAATCAATCAAATCAAACGCAGTGAAATCCAGAAGAAGTAGGGGCACAACTTTACCTTGATCAAGAGCATTTCGCCATTTCATCTCTCTCCCTCTATATATAGATAGATAGATGTTGGCATGTCCCTCTTCATCTGTTGATTCTTGAGGATCTGGATCATATTCAGAATCATCCTCCCCCTTTCAGCAGGCTTCCTCCTCCACCACTTCTTCAGGTTCGATATTTTCATCCTCACCATGGGCCACGATCCAAAATTAGATCAAGTGCTTCATTCACAGTTAGTCACTCGCACATTGTGGTGCTACCACAGAATGGCATGTGCAGACAGAGATGACTTATTTATAGACCAAAGCTTACAAGAAGTGATCAGTGTAGTTGTGTTGGATACAGCATTGTGTCTATGTGAGAGTGTGAATGTGGGAGTGTAGCTGGATGCAAGAACTCTGCTTTTATTTGTGCATTATAATTATGAACATCAATTTGTGTGTAAACCATTTTGACTTTAGAGAAGAAAATGCCTTCACAGTTAATTGTTCCTTCTAATAAATAGCCTCCCTGTGGCGTAAGACATCGATCATGGCATCTCTGACACAATAGCTGTTATTGATTGATTTTGTTTGGCTGTACCAAAGAGTACCTCACATCTATTTACCTCCTCTGTATTAGCCTAGAGATGCACCATTACTGGGCTAATGTAAAAAAAATAACATTTTATGCCTCCAGGGTCTAAATCTGTAGAGTAGATTAAAATTATTCCTTAAATGAAAAGAGGGAACAAGGCTTAAACATTAGCAGGATGAAAGGCATCAATCCCATTGATACAAAATATGGATTCAGTGTACTGTGATGTCTTTAGATCTATTATATAAGTGCAGTATTTTAATTAAGCCCTATACCACCCTCGGCTTTTCCCCCATTTTAATTCTAGTTTTCTGTCTTTGATGCAGTGGACAATGTTTGGTTTTTAAAATGTAGCTGTAAAATAAATTATTTGAAAGCTTAGTCATTCAGGCTGATTGTTTATCCCGTCTGACAGCGAGGGTGTCGTATGTGGAGTTTACAAAGGGGATCCAAACGCAGAGTAACAGGCAGGACAGGTAGTTAGAAATAAAAGCGAGCTTTAATCCAAAACAACAAAAGGCAGGGAGGGGAACCAAGTACAAAAGAACAAATAGAAACAAACAACAAAAACCAAACAGAGGACCAAAACCAAAAATCACAAACCAGGGAAACACGAGGAACACCAGGATCAGAGCAGGAGGTAACAAGGAACACGGAGGACAAGGTAGACGGGGCTGGAGAGACAAACGAACCGACCAGGACAGAGGGGAACACACAGGCTTAAATACAAGACATGATTACACACAGGTGAAACAAATCAGGGCGGGGCAGACAATCAACAAAAGGCGGGAAAACAAACAAAGGTGGGAAGTAAAACCAGACAAGACACAGGAGGAATGAATTACCAAAATAAAACAGGAAACACCGGAATCATATAAAAGACACCAAATCCAAAATCACATAAAAGTAAATAATACCAAGAGACTGGCACAGCCAGAACATGACAGAGGGCTGGTTTGTGAGTTTTGCAAAAAGCTCATCCTACACAGTGTGACCAGTGAGGTTATTCATTTGTGAGAACAGACAGATCCAGCGGGTGCTGTATATACTCCAACAGAACTGCTTGTTGGATGATAGAACAACGTTCACCCACACTTTCTCTACATCGGAATGGGCAATCCGACATTAGCACCCACTTCATGTGGTGATCGGCCAGGTGTGTGGAGGTGACAAAGTAAGTAGGGTTTGAATTTCTCTCTCTAGCTTCCTTTTTTCATTCTTTACACTACTACTTGCATTTTATATAGCATAGGATAGCATATTTAATAATAAAACGCGATAATAACGCGTTAACGCAAATTTGTTTAAACGCCACTAATTTATTTAACGCATTAACGCAACTTGCGATTTTTAGCAAAATGAATCACAATTTTTTGTCTTTTCAAAATGTACTTTAAAGGGAGATTTGTCAAGTATTTAATACTCTTATCAACATGGGAGTGGACACATATGCTTGCTTTATGTAAATGTATGTAAATATTTATTATTTGAAATCAATTAACAACACAAAACAATGACAAATATTGTCCAGAAACCCTCACAGGTACTGCATTTAGCATAAAAAATATGCTCAAATCATAACATGGCAAACTCAAGCCCAACAGGCAACAACAGCTGTCAGTGTGTCAGTGTGCTGACCTGACTATGACTGGCCCAAAACTGCATGTGATTATTATAAAGTGGGCATGTCTTTAAAGGGGAGAATCGTGGGTACCCATAGAAACCATTTTCATTCACATATCTTGAGGTCAGAGGTCAAGGCACCCATTTGAAAATAACCATGACAGCTTTTCCATTCCTTTTTGAGTAAATCCTGCCATTAGTCTCTCAGTCTGTGTTTCAGATGACAGCTCACTGCCTCTTATCCTACATGCGGTGTTTGAATGTCTGCTTTTGAGGAAGCTCTGAAGAGCAGCTTCCTGCTCTGATTTAGCAGCAAAGCAGAAGTTATTGTTAACCTGTGGAGAGTCACGCAAGCTGAGGCAAACCTAAACTATTTTCGAAATGTATTGTGTGCATCTACATCTACTGGTGCTGGCTGATGCACCCTTACCGATGCACAGCACAGTGTTTCAGTCGATTCAGCCAGCACACACACTCAGGGAGGTATACAGTGAAGTGGACTCTAGTGGGGAGTGACTGGCAAAAACAAAGACAGACTATCATTTGGTTACATTAGCAACTGACTGACTTGTTTATGTTTTTTTAGTTGAATTATGTGGCCCACCTACAGAACTAAAATGAATATCAACAATGAATGAATTTAAAGTGGCTGTCATCAAATGGCTCCAAAGAGGGAAACTGAAACATCAGTGGGAAGTAAAGTGTTCGTGATGTATTCTCACAGCAGTATATTTTATTCAAAGTGGAAGTAATTTGCAAAAAGGTCATGTTTTCCTTAAAAATGCTTCACACACAGCAACTAATCACTGGTTAAACAGCAGACTACACACACTCATCGTCAGTTTGGCACATTATATTGATTACTGCGTGTTCCTTCCAAAGCAAAGCTGTTCCCCTTTTGGTCAAACAGCTCATTCCCTGTGACCACATCACGTCAAGTTAATTTACTATAAAACATTTGTGATAGATAATATTATATTTGCTACATTATGAGGCCAGACCTTGTTTGTGTGTCCCTGTCTACAAAGACCTTCATTCAAATGTTGTAAGTATCTTTGGAGAAGAACCTTGATAATTAATACCTCTTAGAAGTACAGCAATGGGATGTTTTAATAAGCAAAAACGCATTGAAACACAAGGCACACATTAATTTAATTTTATTATTACAACTGATTCATATGTATACCAAGATGTCACCCACACAGTGCCAAGAGGTTGACATTCTGTGTGAGTGTCAACTTGTTTTTCATCATGTTCCTCTTCAGAGCCACCGTGTTTCTCTCCAGGTGCTCCCTGTGGCAGGAAAACTCCATCTGTGTTTATTATACCTCTTGCTCCACCTGGGAGAAAAGGGGAGTGTACTCGTGAACAGATGTACTGCAATCTGTTAATACTGGAGACACTGCTGTAAGAAAACATCGGGAAAAAAATGTGTTCTCATCCCAAAAAATAGTCACGTTGCAGTGGTAGATGGTAATCTTGAACTTTAAGACAGTTGAAGGAATGTCCTGCCCTGGAGGGTAATTTGGTTTATATTAACTTTGTTTAGGTGATAAGATGGGAGAGGAGAGGAGAGGAGAGGAGACGACAGGAGAGGAGAAAATGGGAGATGACCGGGGACATTGCCACCGACGTATGGAAGCGGTTAGTGAAGCACGCAGGAATAAATACAGTCACTTCAATAACTCTTCATTTCATCCACATGAATGCACAGACGCCCAGATTCCCACCCACACACCTGCACATACATTACCATTTTGGGCCAGAGGACAAGTGTATTGCACAGACAGCCCAATCGCACACACACAAATGCACACAGTTGTGTTTCCATCAATTTAGAGGACATTTCATTGACTTACATTAATTTCCTGAAGACTTACCGACACTCATTCCCAACTCGTCAAATACCGCCGCATGGTCAGTGCCCCTAAGCGTCGGAGACTGACCCCTCATGCATTACTTTTGGACGTGCCATGGACGCCGTGTCAATATACGCTCATTACATGCATAGTGTCCTTTCAAAATAATCTTCCGTTTCCACAGGAAGTTAGGTTTAGGCAACACAACCACTTAGTTTTAGGAAACAGTCGTGGTTGATGTTAACTTCACTGACTGACGACTCAAGTAACTCACAGGACTGACAATGCCAACATGTCACAAAATAAGTCAATGTTACTTTTAGTTTCACACGGGACACAAACATCGGTCTCCTGGTTGAAAGTCCTGTGTTTGTTTGACCCATCCACCACCCCTCCCGCCATGCTTAACGGACTCTCCCTCTATTAATACTACGTCGCTTGCGCCGACCATCAAATAACGGCGTGGGTGGGTTTACATTGGGGCCTGGTTTGTCACATACTGACGCTAAAGTGTGCCTCCGTGCGTTGGTATCCCATGCCAAGGGTCGCTACCCAATTGGCGGTATTTAATGAGTTGGGTGTGAGACCTGGTTGGACTTACCCTAACCCTAAACCAAGTCTTCACCCTAAAATGTAATGATTGACATCATGGGGACTTGCATTTTGTCTCCAAAAGGAAGGCGAGTCGCCACAATGTGACTGTGTAAACAGATTTCGGTCCCCACAACGAGTAATACACATACCATTTGTTTCCATCACCTAAAAGGACATTGCATTGACTTATATGCATTCCCTGGTGACTTAATCTAACCCTAACCACAACAACTAAATGCCTCAACCCTAACCAAGTTTTAACCCTAAAATGGAATGATTTACATTGTGGGGACTTGATTTTTATCCCCTAAAAGTAGATGAATCCCTACCATGCACTGCCTAAACAAAGTCCCCACAACATGAGTAATACATGTACGCACACAAACACAAAACTTCTGGATCAAGTTTTGAACAACACTGATAGATTAATATACTCTTCCTTTATCTCCACTCCCACCAAATGTTATGTGTAAAGGTAATTTTGTTTATGTCTTTATTGATTTCACTCTTAAAAATATGTGCAAACCAAACTTTTTGTGCAATAGATGACATGTCGTTGCACCTTGACCTTAAAACCATACATCTACTAAACTACACAATCATACAGTGTGCTTAGCCCCGAACACAACCCTGACTTTAACCAACACTTAGTTCTTAACTGTAAAACAAGTCTTAACCCTTGAACAGCTCTATCACACACACAAACACACACACACACACACACACACACACACACACGCTGAGGCTGATCAAGCACCTGATCCTCGATCTATACGGACCAGTGTCTCATTTCCATTTAAATTAAAGATACCTCTAGTTGGCAGGACGATACAAACTTTCGTCCATGATGAGGGAAGCAGAAACGTTAGCAGGTGCAAAATGAGCTTTTTTGATCAATAATAGTTTGTTTTTGTTCTATCTAATGGTCGGACAGATGTTTGCCAAGAATCTATAATCGCCTTATTTCAGTGGTGGGAGAAAATATTTCAAAATGAATTTAAATTATTATTATATTTTAGACTTTTAAGAAAACAGTCACTTGGTGATTCCTATTATCTTATATTTAAAGATGATGACACAGCAAAAAACTTTGGATGAAAGCAGTGTAACCGGTGGCACAGATGTGGATTGGAAAGTGGAACAAAAATGTTATATGATATATAATCTTTTATCATACATTATCTCAAAGTGCTACAGTTACATTTTCTGACATTGGTTTGAATTTTGTTTTTGCATTTTAGCGATGCGATACTTTCCTATCCTGAAAGAGATAGAGTAATAGAAATAGAAACTTAAAATTAAATAATCCATCCTTCTTCCTCTTCTTCTTGTTCTTCTTATTCTTCACCCCAATTCAACCCTGAACTCCAGCTTTTGTTTTATAATTAATCATAATCACCTCTCAGGTACGCAAGGATCATTCATAAACATCCTGGTATCTCAGTGGTGTGCAGTCAGCATAAGCAATTTTTTTAAATAAAAAAATGGTAAATGTGCTCTTTATACTTTCTGTGTTTTTTTTAACCATTTTAGAAGTTACAGTAAGATGAGAAAACATGATAGTTAGTCTCTTTTTTAAACTGCCATACTGTAAACTCATGTCTATCTATCCTGTGAAAGTATAGTTGTGTTTTTGGTTCTCCTTCTACAAAGACGATGATGCTTTGATATGCCATGAAAGAGAATGAATATCACTAGCATTTTACCAACACAGCTCTCGACAGGTCCAAATCCAGTGATATGATCAAATGCATCCCAGGTGAAATGCGAGTTGTGGTTTTCAAATGGATTATAATGAGAGAGAGGCTACAAACCAATCTGACAACAGAGCATGTGAACAGCAGCTGCACTCCAAGCAAATCTTTATTCATGAATGGGCGGTGAATGTACAAACTCTCTCTCTCTCTCTCTCTTACTCACAAACACCAACAGAAATGCTTCCTCTTCGTATTCAAAGCAGAGAGTCAAATATATTTTTTCATCAAATTAGTTTTACAGAACCTCACTGTTGGTGTAATCTTTCAGCGAGTCAGCATCTGTGACATTTACACAAAAAACGACTTATGAATGACCTCCCCAACACCCTCCTCTCTCCACTATTGGCTCACAATGGAAACCACAAACACACAGCAACCGCAGGCGAGATGTAAATTTCTGTCCGCCCGCTGGACGGTAGCGTGGTGGTGCTGATGAAATATAGACTTGCTCTTTCCAGGGAGGGCAAATGCCAGACTGTCACAGGTTCAGCTCAGACAGACAGCAGCGAGCCTTTTGTTACTGAGGATCTGACTCCTACAGCACTTGTGATGAATGGGTAAAGTTTTGGGACAATATTAATGAGCTGTATCGAGCAAGGAGTCTGCACAACACGGTTGCATTGCTTAAGGAGTTTGATTAAATGGACTTCTTGATGCCAAAATCAATTTGAACCTTTTCAGTGTTTTTTTTTCTTTCTTTCTCTCTTTTTTCTAATTTTTTTCCTGCTAAAGTCAGATATCCTTTCCCTTTGCATACCAAAGATAAAGTTTTCAAATATATTTAGCCACCTAAGTTCTCTAAAGAGGAAGTTAGAAATATAAATTAGTTTACAATGACTCTATAACAAACATGGGTAGGTTCCCCAATCTAGGGGAAGTTGTGCATGCATTTCCTCTTTTGTCTTAAACACTTCCTGCTTTCTGGTGAATTTTTATGCACCAATTTATGATGGACATGTCTTTATTTATGTAAAGGAAGACACAAAATTCAGGCGCCAGGTGACAATTCAAAATATAATGGAATATAACGCAGTAAGGCTCTCTGGCATTCTGTATTGCTTTCAAATATTTATTCTCCCATAGATCAACTTTTCTCATTTAATGTAATTTCTACTGAGTCAGCACATATGTTGGCATGATTAACTCTTCCCTCCTATTTTCTGTCTTGTGTTTGGGAAAGTAACCTCTTTAAATATGCACGTGGCACCTATTCAGGTCAGTGATACATTAATTAATTTTGATACATTCATTAATATACCCCTAGACTTTAATAGCTGATATGCATGTTTCAGCACAAGCTGTTCTTTATACAGCGCTCATAGCTATACCTATGAAAAGTAATGCACTGTAATATGTATATATCTCACAAAATCAATTTGTATGTAATCCACGTAATCGTGAATCAGGAAGTATAAAGAGCGAGAAACTCTGCGTAGGCAGAAGGTAGGGGTGGATGGGGGGGTCAACAAACACCTGACTTTCGCCCAGGATTCTGGTGTTTGTTCCCCGTGTGAAACCAAAAGTCAACGTTGACTTATTTGTCACATAACTTCCATATTTAAGTAACGCCACTTCCAGAGTTAATTTAACTGAAACCCCAATCTTATCCTAAACCTAAGTAATTAATTGCCTAAACCTAACCAAGTCGATCTTTTCCTAAATGTAACTATGTTGTTTTGTTGCCTAAACCTAACCATGGCAATGACAGAAGTTTATTTTAAAAAGACGGTATGCATGTAAGGAGCGGAAACTGATACGTACGTCACGTGTTGCTGGTCATTCGTAGGCACAAAGAATGAGGAATAATTTTTCCAAAGATATTACATTCAAAACATATCACACATATCTGTATTCACTAAAATTGAGAATAAATAGTTGGAATATTTGGAGAAAAAAAGGTGTAATATTACATGAATAAAGTTGTAATTTAATAAGATAGTGAGCGTGAGCCTTCAGGTAATCCCCTCCCTTTCAGCCAATCAAATGCTAGCATGCTAGGTTGTCTCGGAGACATATAGCCTCTGGGAGGGAACATCGGAATGATCTACTCCAAAGATAATGTGTTTGCCCAAATATTGGTATGAACATGTCTCTATATGCAAACTTAGGCCCTTGTCTTTGTGTTTGTGTTCTGATTCAGTGTGATCATTCACGACCCAGACTGCAGCTCAGTCACCTTGCCCGCTGTGATGTATGACACTGTGGCTCATTGAGCACAAACAAGGAGGAGACTTTGGAGAATTTAGAAAGGCTTGTGCAAATGTGATTGATGATGAGATGATCCGACGAGATGGGATGAGATCGTTCTCTCCATCCATCGTTTTTAACAAAAAATGGCGAGCCGCATCTCAAGCAGCCTTCATCTGACAGACGAGAGATGGAAAATGCCACCACGATGATTACAATATTTTTGATTACTATTCTTTGTCGAGAAAACGGGAAACGCAAATCAAATCATCATCAAACACTCCTCAACCTCCAACTGTCTTTCTGTGCATTAGACATGCACATTACATCAGCACTTTTAGAGGTGTACCCGTGGTTCATGCAGGTGTCCAGGTAAGAATTCAGAAACTTTATGTGCACTTTATAATGAAAGGTCTCATCTGTCTCCGGGATAGAGTCTGAATGGTTCTCTCCAGAGACCGTCTGATATTTTGCTGCTCAGCCTTCATCTTGTCAGTCTCCACATTTCAATCATCAGTGTCCTTCTTCAGGGTGCTGAACTATAGCATGGACAAAGCTCATGTCAGCATAATCCAACCCAGTGTGATAAAAGCCTTGCAAAAGCCATCATGATTTTCAGGACAAAATAAAACCCGTAGCTCTCAAAAAGTGCTCATGCAAGACTTCTGGGCTGAAAATGACATAATTTCACCATCATTTCATCCACTACATTTTATAAGAATGAGATACTGTGATAACCCTTTTTCTCCAGTATTCTGGGTCATTTGTCTAAAGCACAGATATTTTGGGAGTGCATTGATGTAAGCAGTACTCATGGTGTCCATGGTAAGAGATCTTCATTAGCACCACAGCTGGCACTGCAGCCTGGCATTTATCTGGAACTGATAATTACAGATATGAATTTTCTACAAGTAGATTAATGTTCATTTACACTTTCAGCTACGCGTCTGAGCCTTCAAGTCCCGGGGCCCAAATGCACATCACACCAAGCAACTGAGGTCCTCCTTTTTGGGTTTTTGTTATTTATGTGGATTTCTGTTTCTTTCTGGCATGTTTTGTAGTGTGTTCATTCCCAGCCCTGTCTCCTAAAAATTATGTTCCCATACAACAAAACTGTATAATGAATGACGTTTCAAGGGAAACTAATTTTGTCACAGATTACGTTTGTTTTTCACGTGTCTCAAAAACATTTGTGATGATAGTCCACAGAAGTCCTCATATAGGTTGGGTTGGTTGATGGTCTTTCACCCTGGAGACTGGTGTTCGTGTCCCGTGTGAAACCAAAAGTCAATGTTCAATTCTTTTAATTCACATCCATAGCTAAAATGACATAACAAAATAGTAATTTTAAGCCAAACCAGACTCCAGTCAGACAACGGTAATTTTACCCCGCTGAACATCGAAGCACTCTTCATTCAAACTTGACAGAAACAAAATAAAACTCATCAAAATTGTCTTTGTTAGTCTGTCCACTGCTGCAACAATTACAAACGCTGATTTGAGAGATTAAAAGAGAGACTGAATAAGTAATAATAATACAATTGTATTAGAAGCTGTATACAAACTGTTTTCTGGCGTTTGTGACATCAAACGTGACCAGACCGTTCTCATTTCCGAGGCGTCAAATATCACCGCTTTGTCACGGCCGTTTGTTTCAATTTACAACATTAACCACATGTTTAAAACTGTTTAACCTGTGATCGTAATCTGGAAGGAAAAACGTTTCCCTCGAAAGTGAGAATGCAGTTTAGTTGAATGGAAACATAATTTTGTAGGAGACAGGGTCGTCATTCCATATACCAACCCGTTTGCATTCCCAGGGCGTCAAATATCGAGGCTTTGTCACGGCCATCACCGAAACCGTCGCACAAGGCACCCCTTACCGTCGGTATAAAACGTTCCATTAACTACAATGTAAACCCATCCGCGGCAACAGTAAACACTCTGAGAAAGTGCGCCACGAGGGGAGTGGTGACGCAGTTTAAAGAGCAAAAGACACACACATACACACCGGGCCAGTCCAAGAAACACAGGGCTTTCATCCATCCATGACCCGTGCGTCACGTTGCAATACTTTTTAATTTCCACAGTAAGAATGTAATAGTTTTAAGCCCAACCATGTATTTCTTTCCTAAACTTAACTATAGTGGTTTTGATGCCGAAAATAAAGTGACGCCAAGGGGCGGGACAAAGCGGCAGTTGGGATGAGAGCGTGTTGCATATAAACAAGCCTTTTTCTACTGGCACGAAAAATATACGCAGAGTTTATATTTATTCAGCAACTTTGCCAACAGAATTGGACAGCCATCATTCTGTCTGCTTGTTTGGCAGAAAAGTATCATCATGTTCATTATCTTGTATGAACTAAACTCATTCCAAAAGTTGGTCATGGGGCGATGTTGAGAACATTATTATTTTGACTATTGTTCTTACTGAAAGGGACAACTTCCAAAGGGACTCACATAACTCTGTTAAACTTTGTGTGTCTGTCAGCAGGCAGAGAAAGAGGCAAACCCTGCATTATTGAAGCAACAATGGGTCACTTGAGAGCTCATTTCCAGTTTCAACTGTTCCCAAAGTTAGCGGGATAGACAGGCAGTCAAAGTAAATGTAGGGATTGAGTCCCACAGTGTTGCAGTAATTGGCTAAAATGTGTAAAAGTAGCTGAAAAGCAGAAATAATTTGCAAGGTTTTCTGTCCACACTAGACGCTGCTATGTGAGAGTCATTTCAAAGTGCCTGCACACCCACATAGGTGTGTTCAGTTATCTGGCTTAATCACACCTCTGCTCAGGTTGAAGTTGGAAGGGGTTATGAGGTCTCCAAACTGCATGAAGTGGTAAGGTGTTAATGTTCCCGCCCTTACTGTTGCAACAAATCTAACAGGAGAGTGATAAAGATGTCAATCAAACACAGTGTGTACACGCCCTCACAGTCCTGAGAAGAAGTCTAATCAGGCAACACAAGAGAAAACACCTGTGTGAGTGTGTTGACGTGCGAACAGTCTTCACACAAGGAAGATAACATCAATGACTTTGTTCATATTCACAAAGTAAGCACAAAACGTGGATGAATATGATAGCACGCCTAATGGGAGCACTTTGTTAACTGCAAACAAAATGATTAGTGGGTAATATAATTAGTGAGTGATGTGTCTGTTTGCTGCTCAAATCTTACAAGCAAGTACAGTAGTTCATACCCATTCAGTTTAGATTATAAACAGAAAACACCCAATCATGTTTCAGCCTTTGACAAAGAGCTTAAAAACACACTATGCGGAACAAATTGCACACTAAATGTACCAACACATTCTCATCTCAACTTGTCATATACTGACACTTTGTCAGATGCCTCAGCGTCACTTTGTCAGTTGCATGCAAAGACATGCTTAGGCAACAAAAGCACTTAGTTAGGTTTAGGAAAAAACAACATGATGAAAATGTGACTTGACGTTCATGGGACAGGAACGAACAGCTGATTGAAAAGTGAACGTGAAACGTAACGCACGGGTCACAAACAGCAGTCTCTTGGAAGAAAGCCCGGTGCGTCGCATACCGGCGCTAAAGGGTGCCTTGTACGGCAGTATTTAACGCCAACGGCCGTGACAAAGCATCTGTATTTGACACCCTGGGAATGAGAACAGGCTGAATGTCCACATTTATTTAAAAAAGCAAAATACAAAATACTATGTGTTAAGTTCCTTATAGGCCTGACCAACACAATGATATAAAATAGATCGGTAACACTTCATTTTAAAGGTCCACAAATTTCATGGTCATTAGGTGATAATGAGCAAGTAACCTATTTGAAATTCCTTTGGAATTACTGCCAAATTACCCCAATATTTGCCTCAAAATTGATCAAAAATGACTTTATTATAAACATTATTTAATAATTATATTCCGCTATTTCCCAATAGCTGATAATTGATTTAATATATTTAATAATATACTTAATTTATTAGCAAATAACTTTTTTGAAATTTCTTAAAAAACTCCCTGCAATCATTACATTAGCTACCAAGTTACATTTGAGTAGATAATAAGTCACAATGGTGAGATTTGTGCCTGATCAGAAGTGTCTTCTATTAGGTTTGGTTTTCCACCTCCGATGAAAAGCAGGGCACAGCAGCTTTTCAAATCTAAGGGCCCTATTTTAATAATGATATGCTATTTTAGCATATCATTATTATATTCTGTTTATAATAAAGTAATTTTCGATACATTTTAAGGTAAATATTGGGATATTTGGCAGTAATTCCAAAGAAATTTCAAAAAGGCTACTTGGTAATTATCGCCTAATTACCATGACATTTGCAGACCTGCAAAATGAGGTGTTACCAATAGATCTTGTCAGAGAATATACTGTATAATCAACACATAAAATATACTGTAACATTTATATGTAACATTATTGATTTTACCAGAATATTTTGATTTCAGGAGTCAGTAGAGAACATGAATAGCGAGGCAGTTTTGTAATATGGTCTAATAACGAATAATGATGTGTGTGGAAACCAGAATCAGAGACAAATTGTAAAGCAGCATGGCATACTGAATCTAACATTTTCAAATAAGAATGTGCATGCATAATTAATAATAATTAATTGCTGATAAAGGCATTGCTTGAATAATTTTTTTTCTTGCACCAAAATTAAAAACTAAAAATTAAATAACAGAGGGTCGGTCCACAGAAAGCTCTACATATACCTGGAAAAATGTCTGCAGGGCCATACTGTACAACAACAGCACAGAGAAGCAGCAAGAAGTTGTAAGAAGGCACAAAAGGATGGAGAGCAGTAATCAGAAACATGGGGAGACGGGAGATAAATGAGTGAACAATGAGTCAGTGAGAAAGGCAATTATTTTGGGGGAGGACCACACTGAGGGGAGGAGAGATGGGATGGAGAAGAGTGGGCTAGGGAGAGGACGACAAACAGAGACGGAGAGCGGCGAAGAGAGAATGAAAACAAAGAAAGAAAGGTAGAGGGATGGACAGACGCAGAGGGGAGAGGTGTTACTGTGAGAGGAAAATGTCATCGATCGCTCCCATACAGTCATACAGTCAGTTAGTAGTCCACATACAGTATCAGATTACTGTATATTGCATTCTGATCTGCAATTAAACACCAAACACTCAGTGAGAAATGGCAAATGAATGAGGATGAAATGGTAGCCAAAAAGAACCCCCATCCCCCCAGGATTTGTGTTCAAGTATGGTGTCAAGAACCCATGTGTGTGTTCAGTTTGCTGCCAGAACATGCATTCAAGTCATTCCCCATAAATGAAAGCGATCTATTAGCTGTTGTGCGAGAGTTAGCCGAGCACAGAAGCCCTAACTACGGCCAGATGGACTAACTGGTTGGCTGGCAGGAAGTAACAGGCTGTACGCTTCTTTTTGATTGGCTCTAATTATGATCTACTGCCGTTGCCTCCCAGAGAATTGCTGACAGGGTGATGTGTGTTGTATGTGTGTGCGCACACACACTCATCTGTGATGAATCCAGACTTTTCTAAGGGAAAATAAGGACAGAAGCAGGTAAAAAAAAAAGAGTTTGTGTTGATGTGAAGACTGGCCATATGGTAACACAACTATCTGAAGTATAGTTGTACAGTATATGTTCCAGTTCCACGTTACAGTACAGTAGTTCCTCATCGTAAATATGTTTACAGGCGCACAATTGTC
Organism: Sebastes umbrosus; assembly: GCF_015220745.1. Taxonomy (NCBI): domain Eukaryota; kingdom Metazoa; phylum Chordata; class Actinopteri; order Perciformes; family Sebastidae; genus Sebastes; species Sebastes umbrosus. Next base: position 9,139,955 of record NC_051273.1, on the reverse strand, counting down.
TAGAGCTGAACAATTCCAGGGACACAAATTAAGACAGAATGAGATGATTTTGCTAAGGGCCGGCTGTGCCTCTGTCTATTAACCTGAGATTTAAAGGTCATTCTTAGGGCTGGGTATTGTTTAAAAAATTGCCGGTACCAATACCAGTAGCCTTAAGTGATACAGATAACAATAGAGTACTTCAATTGATACCCATCATGTGAATTGAAGCTGTGTGTGTGTGTCCACTGGCTAGCTCACGGAGCGCGAGCAGAAAGATTTGGGATGCAGAGCAGATTTTTTTAAAAGTTGAAGCGTCGCCTTATTTCCCGCTCCATCCCGCTCCAATTTCACTCAACGCTTCCATTGAGGTTTTCGAATGAAGCTTCGAATGTCTGTCGTCATATTGTATGAGCCCTAAAAAAATAATCCTCAAACAAAATTCTCAATTTGAATAAATTAAATGAGCCAGTCATTTTTTACTAAATCAACTTTGTTTAATAAATGTAACTCGGCAGTTTCGTTTGATTGCTGCTAGATCGCACGTTAATACAGGTGCCTCCCTTTGTGTGCGGCAAGTGGTAGAGCAAACAGTTGTTTGACCGCAGTGAAAATGCTGTTTTCGAAAGGCTAAACGCCAACAAATATGGATTGAAGCAGAATATTTTGTTAGATAAAAACATGTTTTGAATTTTGGAAATGATTCCATCTATCTTTTTTTAATAACTCATGACTTTTGGACTTTACAACGCGCTGGAGTTATTGGAAATGTTTGGATCACACAATCTCGCTTGGGCATGCTTCAAACTCATGGTGTGAGCGGTACCAGAGCGAAATTGGAGCTGATTTTTGTTGTCATGGAATTGTCGATGAGGAAATGTCCTTTTTTTGAGCACTTTAAGGACTTCTTAACCATGTTTGCTCAAAAGTTTCAAAGTTCATTCTCGATCTTTGAAACAGTAGTTGATAAAACAATCTCACCTCGAGGTCCATTTAGTAGCTCTCTGGTGCTTTTGATCATAACACAAAATCTTCCTTAATTCACACAACTTTGAATTTTAACTTTAAATACTTTTGAATCCAGCATGAGTTCAGAGAGTGCTCATACAATTTTGAATTGAAACATCTACAATTTTATTACAACTATAGCAAACTCCATCAGGTGATGAAGCTCATGTGAATCAATCAGAAACTACTTGGTAGTGGTTGCGGTTTGGGTGAAAAAAGAGATGAAAAGATGGAGACTGACATTACTCACCGATGTGTAAAATTACAACACAGGCAATCAGACAGATCAAAACATGAAAATGTCCTCTGTCCTTGTTTCTTATTCACCTTATATCTTTTTTTTTAATTCTCATCTAACTTCTCATCTCCTCTTTTAGCCTCCATTCTCCTCATCCTCCATTACTTATGCTCAGCTTGTTCTTCCTTCCTCTCCCTCATCCTCCTCTTTTTCTTCCTCCTCTCTTGTCCCGCTCTTCTTCCTCCCTTCCTTCCCTCCACTTCTCTTTCCTCCTCTTTCAGAAGGAGCTGCTCTACATGCCAGGCCTCTCCCCTCGCCTTCTCTTTTCATCCAACCTCTAATCAGATCAATTCACTATTTCATTCACAGGGATATAATAAGGTGATTATGCATGGGCCCCACGCTGCTCCTACCCATACTTGGACTCTCTCTCACACACACACACACACACACAGAGAGACACTGCCCCTTTAGCACTGATGGAAGTTGACGTCGCATTTCCCTTAAAAATTCTGTGGATGTCCTCCGTCAGAGAAAGCTGGCAACCTGGCGCTCCCCCGATTAATTTGTCTCTTCGCTTCTAATCAGTGTCAGGATAGAGGACGCAGAGGAGGAACGAGGGAGAGGAGGAGGAAGCCAGGAAAGAGGAAAGCAGGGAAGGAAGGCGCCTCTAAACGTTTAATTAGAGTCCACCAGGAGAGCTCTTTAGATCAAATCCCAAAAGCTCCACAAAGAGATGAATTAAAACATGGATGACCTCCATTGTCGCAGCTCAGCAACCACCTATGTCTATGATTCCAACCCGATCTCATGGGAAGGCATCGCACGACATTACAAGGACATCCTGCGTGTCATTTTGCATGTCCTTCTTAAGCCATGCAACAAAACTACGGTAACAGCCGCAGTGAGGTTTAGGCAAAAAAAAAAACACTTAGTTAAGTTTAGGAAACACATCATGGTTGGGGTGAAAATAAGTACGTAAACGATGTAAAATACATTCGTAAACAACGTAACACTTCATAAATGTCACTAAAAAACATGTCACAAACATCACTAACGTAACATCAAAATAACTTGGGACACAAACTCCGGTCTCCTGGTTGAAAGCCATGTGTTTGTTGATCTCTGGAAAGACAATAATTGAACAATTACATTTTTTTGTCAAAGTTTTTCCAAGGCCCAAAATTTAATTGCCATGTCATCTCAATATTTTTTAGTATTTTGTGTTAAATGTTAAATTGTGTTAATATGTGCAAAAAGATTCCACATATCACCCAAAACAAGAAAAAAAACATAACTTTTTCTACATTGTTTTGATCCAACAAGGAAACCAAGTTGTGTTTTGCAATGCAATGTTCTAGCTTGGAGGTTCAGATATTGTGCTGTATCTTTTCTTTATTTAGTGTGCTTGTCAACATATGTAAGACTTTTTAAAAAGTCTTGAAGGAGACATTTTAAGGTGGATACAGCGCTCATCCTCGTGGACTTGCTAAGTTTTCCATGATGCCCTTACAAGTACTGTTTGTCCACTAGACTGTGGACACTTTTCATGATATATTTCCCACAATGTGAGCCATGTCTGAAGTTTTGTGTGAGCCAGCCCATCTGACTGTTGTATTGTGGGGGTATTCTCTTATTTTTCTGTGTGTGGATAGATGTATAGGTATGTCCATACAGTACAAGTATTGTTAAGCTATTCAATTAGACGGCTTCTTGGCGACTTGGCCCAATGAGTTGATTAGTTCATGGATAACACCTTCTACCTCCTCTCACCTTCTACATTGTTGGCCATTGCTCTTTGTCTGATATGTTATTTAAGTCTTTTGAATTATCTGTAAATTGTACTGAAGATGGTTTTAAGAGAAAGAAAAATTGACCTTTATTTCACTTTTTATACATTTTGTGCATCCGCAAGCTTTGTGTAGTTTTTTTGTCAATATGGTGGGTGGTGTTTTTTTTTTTTTACTGTATTCAGTGTGTGTCCTAGCCCAGTGATCCACAAGGACACTGCACTGCAAGTATGCAATTTTCACTTCATTTAAACAAGGAGAAAGCAGATGATGGGACTGGAGAGAATTAAGAAAGTCACAGAGAAGTGCTGATACATAAAATGCCTCGGTTGGGCAATAGAACACCTGGCTGTATGGGGGAATAACACATTGATAGGATGCAGAGTCAAACACTCCCATGAAAGCAAACCATGCAGCTTTATGAAGCTTATTATTTCTCATTCTGTGCAGGTATGTTGCAGCTCATATAAAGCATTAGAAGTAGTGGTGAGGGGTTAAGACATTATATGCATGACACTGCCACAGAATGCAACTGTTTTGAAATAATGCAAAAATATACTTAAGGACAGCTAGATCTAACCTCTTCCTTCTGTGCAGGCTGTGCTTGTTTATTAAAGGGTGAAGAAGTGAAAAGAGATTAACTGGACAGAAACTGAAAACTGAACAAAATGTTGCCCCCTCAACAACAGCATCAGGATGATAGATGTGTACAGTATATGTATATCTGTATATTTGTGTGGGGTGTAATAAACATTTTAGCCTATAGGGGCTGCTACTGGTCCTTCAGAATTATTACCTGGATAAACCACAGAACCTATTGGTTTTCTTATGAAGGAAAAGTAGATGTTTATGTATGGACATGTTGTTTGCAACTCACTAGCTGTGGTCAGCTTGCACCACTATCGCCTTTATGTTAAATTTCCATTATTGATTAAAAGGATCTCTTATCACATCCACCTTCAGAAGAGGAGCTACACCATGTGCATACAATGAGAAGACACCCAGAACCTATCACAGGCCCCTCATAGCAAACACCACCACTCTGCTTATTTTTTAATTAGAGTAACCTTTGAATGCAGTTTATACATTAAATGTGAGTGAGTAGGTCACATCTATTTTCTCTTCCACAACATTTCTGCCTTTTCAGTTGTCCTGCCACTCTTTTCAAATGCAGATGTTTCATAAAAAACATCTTGAGTCCTGCACACTGTTTCCACCAATGGCACTGTAAAACTGTGGATACATATAACAGATATAATATTCCATCTTGAGAGGAGAGGAGAGGAGAGGAGAGGAGAGGAGAGGAGAGGAAAGGAGAGGAAAGGAAAGGAATGGAATAGTGGCGTATCACAGTAAAAGGCACAAACAACTTCCTGTTTACAATTCTTGAGGGCTGGTTGCTAATAAAATGGGATTTTTCCATGTGAATGTATCCTATTAATACATTTTCTATAAAGCCCAAACTGATTTTCAGCCAGGGGATCTTTAAAATGCCCAAAAGGAGACCATCTGGAGAACCTCTGATAAATAAAAATGCTGTCTCTTGTGATTTAAGTCAATGCATAAATTACTTTTTTACAATGATGGGAGTTATACGAAGTCTGTGTATTGACTACAGACATTTCCTTCCTGCAGTATAAGTCTAATTCCCAGTCATGAGAGAGGAGGACATTGGGCTGCATGCCCATACCGGGACAACTTGCCCTTACTTTGACACTCGAATGCTCTGTGGACATGGTTTCCACAAAGCACTGCGCTTGATGGTCTATGCTGAATTATAAAGCACTTTGTCATCTGGTCAGGGTATATTATGTGTTCACAAGGACTATTTGGAAATTTAGTATCAGTGCACAGATGTACTTTGTATGTCCTCACTGCACCAACTGTATCTACTGGCTTAATGGGAGGTTGGAGAATGACACAATAGCAACATCGTTGTTAGAGACGTGTCCAGAATTTAGCAAAAATTGTCTCCACAGCAATTTCTTTCAAGGACTCTACTGACTACATTTCTATTTATGGACTTTTTGCAAAAGCTATATCAGAGAGTAGTTTCCTGGTAGAAGCAGAACTGTAAAGGAGCAAATATAATACACACTAATCAAACAAAACTGCAACAGCAGCAACATATTCATACTGTACTTGGATGCCTCACTTTCACCGAAATGTTAGAGGACATCAGGAGACTCTGACAAAAGGAACATTAATGTCCCCGCCTGTCTCTTCTGCAAAGCTTCACTATTGTTCACTTATTGTCGGTTAATTGCAGTAGCATTAGAAACATCCATAAAAGACCACCAAAAACCATCAGGAAAGCCATTCATGAATCTTCTTGACTCTGTTAGGGGCAATTATACGCAATCCTCAAGAGCTAAGTGTTTTATATAACTTGGAAACCAAAGTCTCAATGTGCAATGAATTAAGACAGTTTTGCCTCTAACCTTAGAACGGAAAAGACTGTGCTTTTTATTCTGTTGGTTTGCAAAACATAGAAAAAGAACAGCCAATTGGAGTGGCACCTTGTACAAAAACCATGTCAGGATGCCAAAATATGCCAATGATACCATTATGAAATATAGCCTTGCACACAGACTGTATATGAGAAGTGGACGTAGTCACCGTGATGTCGACCATTGGTTTGTGGACTGCCATTTTAAAGCCTTGAGTTTGGCATTTTGTTTTTTGGCTGTCACCACGTTGGTCTTTTGCAACCAGAAGTGACGCGAGAGGGTGGAGCTAAACACAACTGAATGCTGAATAAGACATTGTTGGGCGACCAAAATGTTACAATTAACTTTCATGAACTGAAAACACACTGTGAAAGGGTTAAAGTTGTGAGACGAAAACACGGACAACTCCCAGACCGGACAAAACGCCATGGTAGCGACCTGTCATTTTGTCATAGACTTCTATACAATCAGATTTCTTTTTGAAACCAGAGGCGTCGCCCCCTGCTGGCTATTACAAAGAATGCAAGTTTAAGGCACTTCAGCATTGACTTCACTTCTCAGACCCCGGAGGTTGCCCACTTCTTGCACAGATAATATTCAAATGATTCCCACAAACAACTGGTGACAGGCCTGATGTGAGCTTTTTACTCATCCCAGTGCTCGGATGAGGTGGACACTGGATGCTCAATGGCTCTGTCAGGTCCAAGAACAGCATCCACTCAAGACAGGACATATCGGTACAAAATGGTAACAAAATGACCTATAGTATTCCCAGTAATTTATCCAGCAGACCATTGTTTAGTCACACATCCCCAAATCTTCTCAGGCTGATTGAGTCCCGTAGGAGCTAAACCACTCATCCAGCTATAGGCCCAGACATTCATGACTGTGTTCTCATTTTGTCCCGAGCTGCCACTAGCCAAGAATGACTCTAAGAGAGGAGCTTGACAGAGTGAATTCAACTTATTTTCAATCTGCTGTCAGGAAGCGGCCCGTCGCGCTGAGATGAAGAGTGACAGAGAGATGCGAATTCAATGGACTGCATTACTGTCTGGCTCAAGCGATTATGATGACAGGAATGGAACTTAGGGTATTTTTCCTTTTGAAGACATCTCAGAGTGGGGATCTGACCATGCAGAGAGTGGAGGAATTAAGAGTGGCAAAGTACAAATCGTAAATATTGATTT